>NC_073624.1:29030000-29685000 GCF_029407905.1 Bubalus kerabau
GTCACAAGAATGACTTGTCTCTTAGAGCATGGCAAAAATGGATGATAGAAGCCCTTATAATTAAGGGCTCACTTTACCAAAAAATTTTAAAGAATAGTGCCTGGTGCATAAAAAGTACTCAACAAATTTTAACAATGGTGATGATGATTGTCATCATTATTTCCTACAGGTTTTGGCAGGCTTCCTCAGTGGCTCAGTGATAAAGAATCAGCCTGCCAAGCAGGAGCAGAAGGTTCTAATCCTGGGTAGGGAAGATTCTCCTGAAGAAGAAGATGGCAACCCACCCAGTATTCTTGCCTGGGAAATCCCATGGACAGAAGAGCCTGGCAGGCTATAGTCCATGGGGTTGCAAAAGAGTCAGACACAACTTAGCTACTAAACAAGCAATAACAACCACAAAAATAAGGTTTAGCATGTGCCTTAAAGATCCTTTTTGGTCATTCTATCTACTGTATGGGGCATGCATTGGATGCAAGAATGGGTACAAGTTAACAGATGGTAATTGTGGAAAAAATGAATTATGGTGAAGATGGTTGAAATGGAAAAACACAGATGCACTTTAAAGATATTTCAGAGGTAAAATCAACAAGACCTCTTCAACAAATGGCATTGGTAAAACTGGACAGCTACATGTAGAAGAATAAAATTAGGACGTTCTCTAACACCATATACAAAAATAAACTCAAAATGGATTAAAGACCTAAATATAAGACTAGATACTCTGAAACTCCTAGAGGAAAACATAAGTTGAAGGCCCTTTGACATAAATCTCAGCAATATTTTTGTGGATCTGTCTCCTAAAGTAAATAAAAGTAAAAATAAACAAATGGGACCTAAATAAGCTTAAAATATTTTGCATAGCAAAAGAAACCATTGACAAAATGAAGATAATCTACTGAATGGGAGTGAATATTTGCAAGTTAATATCCAGCATATATAAAAGCTCATGCAATTCAACATCAAAACAAGCAAACAGCTCAACTAACAGACAACTTGACTAGTAAATAGGTAGAAGACGTGAACTGATATTTTTTCCAAAGAGGAAATGCAGATGGCCAATAGGCACATCAAAAGGTGCCCAACATCGTTAATCATCAGGGAAATGAAAATCAAAAGCACATTGAGATGTCACCTCACACCTTTCAGAGAGGCCATCATCAAAAAGAACACAAATAACAAATGTTGGTAAAGATAAGGAGAAAGGGGAACATTGAACACTCTGTTGGTGGGGATGTAAATTGCTGCAGCTGTTAACGGAAAACAGTGTGGAGGTTTCACAAAAAATAAAAATAGAACTACCATATGATCCTGCAATTCCACTCCTGGGTATATATCTGTAAAAAAAAAAAGAAACATCAATTTGAAGAGATACATGCAGCCCAATGTTCACAGCAGCATTATTTGCAATTGCCAAGATATGAAAGCAAAAAAGTGTACATCAAAAAATGAGTGGATAAAGATGTGTCTGTATATATGGAATGGAATACTACTCAGCCATTAAAAACAATGTTTTGCTGCTTGCAGCAACATGTATAGACTGGGAGGGGATTATGCTAAATGAAATAAGTCAAAGTCAAATACTGTGAGATACCACTTATAAGTGGAATCTAAAAAATACAACAAACTAGTGAATATAGCAAAAAAAAGAAGCAGACTCCAGTGTATTTGTGAGTCTCATATATCTCCATACGAGGACAAACTAGTGGTTACCAGTGGGGAGGGAGGAGAGGCACCGAAGCGATGGGACAGTGGATGGCACAAACTATTGGGTGTAAGATAGACTCGAGGGTGTATTGTACAACGAGGGGTGTATGGCTAGTATTTTATAATGATTGTAAGTGAAAAGTAACTTTTAATTATATAAAAAAAATTTTAATTAAAAAGAAAACCCAAGGTCTATAGATGAATTTCTTATGGGGGACAAGTATGTGCCAAAGATGACAAGGTCAGAAGCTTTACGATGACATGAAATAAATCCTTATTTTTCTTTTATGCTCTCTCCTCTCTCTATATTTTCCAACTGTGATACCTCTTTCCTTTCTTCCAATAGTAAAGAAACATCAGAAAAATAAAAATCAGGACCAAAAGGAGGCACCAAGTATAGGAGAATGAAATATTTGACAAAACACAGTAAAAACAGAAGACTTCTTTTATCTGGCTTTTGGCTTTCTGATGCTAGTTTATGAAGAAGGCATCATAACTAGATAGAAAGAGGCAGTGTAACAGGAGGGAGTGGCTTCCGGGTGGCTCAGTGGTAAGAATCTGCCTGCCAGCAGGAGACGTGGGTTTGATCCCTGGGTCAGGAAGATCCCCTGAAGAAGGGAATGGGCACCCACTTCAGTATTCTTGCCTGGGAAATCCTATGGACAGAGGAGCATGGTGGGCTACAATCTGTGGAGGTGCAAAGAGTCAGGCATGACTTAGAACTAAACAACAACAAGAGAGGGAGGAAAATTAAATAGAAATAAAATAACTGACTAGCAAATGGGAAAGCAGTTCCCACCCTTGGGCCTAGAAGGAGTGGGTAAGAAGCGTCATCTGATCTCAGTGAGGAGCTGTCCAGGGACCCAGGGATACTGTCTTGCTCTCTCACTTCCTGTCCACTCATTTACTGCTGGAACATGGGCAGCCAGTCAACAAGAGGGCCTGGAGCGTACAGTATGGAAAGGCAGGCATCCTGGGACATCACAGGCCAGACAAGGGCCCAGAACCCATGAGAGTGACCAGGACACTTGACTTATGCCATCCAATGTGTGTGAGCAGTTTACTGCCTTCATTCACAACTGTTTATTTATAAATATTTGTTGAGCTTACCCCCAAAAGAGAAATAAATAAAATGTATCAGTTGATTAATAAATAGCAAAAGTGGTTAGGGCTTCCCAGGTCATGCTAAGTAGTAAAGAATCCTCCTACCAATGCAGAAGACTAAAGAGACATGGGTTTGATTTCTGGCTCAGGAAGATCCCCTGGAGAATTAAATGGCAACCTCCTCTAATATTCTTGCCTGGAAAATCCCATGGACAGAGGAGCCTAGTGGGCTACAGTCCATCGATTTGCAATGAGTCGGACATGACTGAGCAGCTGAGTGTACACACCCAGAAGCAGTTTTAAAAAATGTTGAATGCCTATAGAGGAATTGGACTGGGGGTGTAGGCAGCAACTAGAAAATAGAAGAAAGTGAAAGTGTTGGTTGAGTCTGACTCCTTGCGACCCCATGGACTTGTAGCCTGCCAGGCTCCTCTGTCCATGTAAATATCCAGGCAAGACTACTGGAGTGTGTGGCTATTCCCTTCTCCAGGGGATCTTCCTAACCCAGGGATCAAACCCAGGTCTCCTGCATTTTAGGCAGATTCTTTACTGTCTGAGCAAGCAGGGAAGCCCAGAGATTAGAGTGCTTAGTCTCTCAGTCATTTCTGACTCATTGTGACCCCATGGACTGTAGTCTGCCAGGCTCCTCTGTCTGTGGGGATTCTCCAGGAAAAAATACTGGAGTGGGTTGCCATGACCTTCTCCAGTTTTTTTCAAATCCAGGGATTGAACCCAGGTCTCCCACATTGCAGGCAGATTCTTTACCATCTGAGCCACCAGGGAAGCCCAGAATATAGAGGGACCAGGCCTACTGTGGCTGTGAAGGGTTGAGATGGGGCCAGGGAGTAAGTGATTTGGAAGAGGGAATGTTCTGGTGATGGAGGAATGAGAGATGGTTCCTAATCCACCAATAAGAATTTGAGCATGGAGACCACCTCACCACATAAGGATCCCATGACATAGCACTTGTGTTCATGGGCTCTGGAATGTTGTAGGGAGCTATAAGAAAAAAAAAAAAAAGACTGTGATCTGAATTGAAGTTTGTTGTTGTTTTTGGTTCCAGAAAGATTGTAAAGACACATGGGAAGAAGTGCCATATGTAATCACATACTTTTAAGTGCTTCAAATTTAGTATTATCTTTTTAAAATTACACAAGACAATACTTGGTACCATTTGGTATTTTATAAACAATCTGTCTAGAATTCTTCCATTTATTTGTACATAAAATAGTATGCAGCATATCTTATGGATGCAGATATTTGTTTACATGCACACAAGTCCCCACCTGTGCAGAGTCACCGGATCCTGCCAACTAAGGAATGTGATTATCCATCTTGGTTGTGCCAACCCAACTGTGGTATCTCTCAGGAAAACAGTCAGTAGTTAAAGAATTCTTAACTCATTCATTCAACCAGTATTTAAAAAGTGCCTAGTATGTGTCGGGCATTATGTCAATTGCTGAGCCTACAGGGATGAAAAAATGAAAGAAAACACTCATCTCCTGCTCTCATGAACTCAGAATCTAGCAGGGAGGGCATTGCACACGTGTTTATGTGTGTACTAAATCAACATAGTCACTTGGGGGAATTAGAGAAGCATAAAAGTAGGCCAATCAAATCTAGTCAAAATATATTTCTGTATCATCAGTCATTGGCTTCAAGCCCAGGGTTACTTGTAGGTAACTCGGGATTTCTGTACATCAGGCCAAATGGTTTTAGTACCCCCAAAGAAGGTTCTCTAATGAAGAGTTGAGGGTTGGGTTCTTGATGCAAAAGCAAAGGGATCCTGGGAAAGGACATACAAAAAAATGTCATAAAAGCAATTTGAGGGGATCTGAGCAGAGAGCTGACAGTGTCTGCTATAGGCATCAAGTAAGATTTTGCAACTATCTTTTCATATGAATTATACGAGTGGTGTCATTTTATTTCCTGACATAATGAAAATAGGAGAAGGAATACTTTGTGGCAAAAAATGTGGGTGATATGATGAATTATGGTTGAGATTGAATTTGTGATTCACCATTTTAAAATGATTAGTAAGCAGATAGATGTGCAAGTTTATGACTTGAAAGAGAGGTCTGATGTAGCCATGCAAATTTCAGACTTTTCCTATAAAGACAGTCATTGAAACCTGGGAGTGACAAAAATTGTCTGGGGCTATGGTGAGCCAGATGAAATAAGAAGTAGGCCTAGAAAAATCCCTGAGTAATCCTAATATTTCATAGTTAGGTAGGAGTAAAAGAAATTGCATAGGAGATTGAGAAGGAATAGCAGAGGACAGGACAACCAGAGGAGAGTGGCCTCTGAAAAAGTTAGTAAATGGAATTTAAATGATTCTTGACTCCAAATAAAATAGGTAACTAATGAGAACCTACTGTATAGATCAGGGAATTCTACTCAGTGCTCTGTGGTGACCTAAATGGAAAGGAAATTAAAAAAAATAATTTCAAAATAAAATATTAAATTATTAATCAGATATAGTCATAGTATATTATTTTCATGCTATTGAGCATAGTTTTGGTGGAGAGGTGATGATGGTTAGAGGAAGGTGATGAGTAAGAGAGAAAAATAATTATAATATTATAATTAATGTTACTAAAATATTATACATGAGAAAATAATATTATAATTAATATTGCTAAAATATTATACATGAGAGAAAAATAATGTAGTGAGTGAGAAGGGCTTCTCCAGTGGCTCAGATGCTAAAGAATCTGCCTGCAATGCAGGAGACCCAGGTTTGATCCCTGGGTCAGGAAGATCCTTTGGAGAAGGGAATGGCACCCCACTTACCTGGAGAATTCCATGGAGAGAGGAGCCTGGGATCCACAATCCATGGGATCATGAAGAGTCAGACATGACTGAGTGACTAACATTTCAACAATCTAGTGAGTGAGAGGGAAGAAAATGAAAAAGGAAACCCATGTTCTGATATAAATGATACACAGATTATAAATATGTACTTAGGGACAAATACTTGCATCAAATGGAATACAATTTATAGGTACTCTTTAGTCAGAAGTAACTAAGATAGAGTTCCTGACCTCATGCTGTTCTTAGCCAGGTGACATCTTCCTTTCGTTGTCTTGTTTTTCATATTTTAAAACACAGCTCAAGTTTCTGCCTTCTATACTAGCCCACATTCTGGAATCACTGGGAATAATGCTAACTGTACAAATTTGCACAAGTTCCTTGCTTTCCTGATTTCAATTTTTAGCACTTTTACCCTAGACTTCCTAGCTCTACCTGTGTTGCTAACTATGTTCCTAATTACTATTGCACAAATCCAAGAAAACAGGAAACTGAAAGTCGAATCTATTCTTTCCTATGTGAATTATTTTAAACACAAACATTCTCTTCTACTTTGCAGAAGAAGGTTCCTATGAGGTAAGGAAGGATACTCTGGATTTCTGAAAACTTAGTTGTACAACAACAACAAATCTTCTGAGTACAGTACAACCTAAAAAAACTTATTTCTGCCAAATCCCAATGCCCTTTTTTATAGTACTTTCCTGAATCACATCACAAATATTTCCCCTGCAAAGAAATAATGTGCTGAAGAAAGAATGAAATTTGTCTGAAAACTTTAAATCCTTGCTTTTTAAATTCTGTTTTGGCTTTGGAGAGAAATTATTTTATGATATAATAGTTAAATTTTGAATTGAGATATAATTGACATGTGGCTTCCTAAGTGGCTCAGTGGTAAAGAATCTGCTTGCCAATGCAAGAGATGCAGGAGATGCGGGTTCGATCCCTGGGTCAGGAAGATTCCCTGGAGGAAGAAATGGCAACTCACACCAGTATTCTTGCCTGGAAAATCCCATGAACAGTCATGGGTTACAGTCATGGGGTCACAAAATGTCGGGCATGCCTAAGCAATTATGCCAGCCAGATAATTGACATATCATACTAATTTTGTGTGTATAACAGTTCAATATTTGCATACCTCGTGAAATGATCATCACCATTAGTCTAGTTAACATCTATCACTATACAGTTACAAAAATATTTATTCTTGTGATGAGAACTTTTAAGATCTATTGTTTTAGCAACTTTCAGATATAAAATATGGTATTAGTAGCTATAATCACAACTATATGTTATACCCCCATAAATTATTTATTTTATAACTGGAAGTTTGTACCTTTTGACCCTTTCAAACCGTTTTATACTACTTCATCCTTGATTTTTAACTGTATAATGTTTTTTAATCCAGATCACACTTACGAGTTTAAATATATTTCTGTTGAGTGGTTTGCTGACCATGTTATGGTTAGTGAGTGTATGCTAAGTCATTTCAGTCATGAAATTACTGAACTCTTTGTGACCCTATGGACGATAGCCCGCCAGTATTCTCTGTCCAAGGAGTTCTCCAAGCAAGAATACTGGACTGGGTTGCCATGCCCTTCTGCAGGGGGTCATCCCAACCCAGTGATTGAACCCATGTCACCTTACATCTCCTGCATTGGCAGATATTTTCCTTACCATTAGTGCCACCTGGGAAACCCAGGTTCATATTTTGGGCAAACAATATAAGAGATATTATTGGCAGGAAGCACCCCTAGGAAGCAATGGTTCAACTTAAAACCAACATTGAGCTCAGCAAAGTTTGAGATAGAGAGCCATAGTCAGAGGTAATCTCAGTAATTAGTGTTAATATTCACTATTCAAAAAGATAATAAATAGAAATAAAAAGCTTTTAAAACTATTCTTTTCCATATAGGAAATGACACTGCTGAGGCATTCTTTAGTTATAATAAGAGGACACTTTTTAAGCCACCAGATTTCTGAAGGGGAATCCCCACCGTTCTTCTCTGCAGCACATTATATAGTTTAATAGTATTGGGTTGGCCAAAAATTCCTCTGGGTTTTGCCATATGATGTAATGGAAAAAACTCAAACAAACTTTTTGGCCAACCCAATATTCTTTTTCCTTCTTCCTCTCTTCCTTCCTCTCTCCCTCTTTCTGCCTTTCTTTCTTCCTTCCTGCCTTCCTTCTTTTCTTTTTCTACTTTTACCCCTCTCTTCTTCCTCTCTCATTTCTTTTCTTCCTTTTTATCAACATCATCTTCATTACTGAAGTCTGCTAATTTCTTAGTATCTTTACAATATTTAAGGTCCCTAAACTGAGTTTATGAGCATATAAGCATGACAATACCTATGGGCCACTTCACAGATGAGTACAGGTTTTTTCTTTTTTTAAAAAAAATGTAGCGATGTAGAGAACAAATGTATGACATCAAGGGGACAAGGGGGTGGGAATAATTGGGAGGTTAGGATTGACATTTATACACTATTGATACTATGTATGGAATAATAACTAATGAGAACTTACTGTAGTGCTCCGTGGTGACCTAAATGGAAAGGAAATCCAAAAAAAGAAGGCATATATGTGTACATATAGCTGATTCACTTTGTTGTACAGCAGAAACTAACACAACATTGTAAACCAACTATACTATAATAAGAGTCAGTAAAAATTAAAAATAATGAAAGCAGTGTGTGGGCAATAGTGATGAGAGTTTTAGTGTAGGAGTGATGTTTTTATGTCATCATGAGAAGTTGATAGAGTGTTAGAAATACAGTCCTGACTTTCCATATTACTGGACGGATAGTCATGTTGATAGAGATCCAAAAATATTTATTGACTGATATCTACTCCTTCATGTGGAAAGTCAAAAATTCTCTTTTTGGAGAAATACATTAAGTATTTTGGACTCGTAGATTTGTATTGAGTATTTTCTCAGTTTAAAACAGTTATAGTCTTCTCTCTTGAAAGAATATTTGTCACAGAGTAATACTAAAGATTACATAGTTGACAATTATTAAGCATTTTCCATATGTCCATATATTCTAAGAGTTTTTCCTAAATTTTCTTATTAAATGTAAAAACATTACATAAATGCTCTTGCAAAGATATATATTTTTCTTGAAATTGCAAAAGTATATAGAAAAACTTATTTTAGGTGGGAAATGGATATGTATGCTTACAGATTTTTAGTATCTACAATCATTTTCCAGGGGAAACTTAATAAAAAATATTGGAATGGGGAGGGAGGAGGGAGGAGGGTTCAGGATGGGGAACACATGTATACCTGTGGCGGATTCATTTTGATATATGTCAAAACTAATACAATTATATAAAGTTTAAAAATAAAATAAAATTAAAAAAAATAAAAAAAATAAAAAATAAAATAAATAAAATTTCCTTGATCAGGTTCAAAGCCTTGTATCCATTTAAAAAGTGTCATGATAACTCTACACAGGTTTCATTGCAGCAGTCTATAGAGCTAACTTAAGCATCCAAAGTTATGCAAAGTACTCACCACCTATTTGATATAACAGTAAAGAGGGCCTTCTATATTAGTAACAGGGACTGATTCATAAATTCTATTCTTGGGTGAAGTTCCATGTTACTCAAGTTACCTTGATCAGACCATTGCTAGGACAGTATTTTCATGAATGAGTTGAGTTTCACAGAATGCTGTTAGGAAGGAACATGAAGATTGCTTAAATAGTAATATAAGAGCTAAAGATTCCAACCATGTTTTGATTGGACTATACATTACTATAAATGTATAGAATGGAAATATAATGTAATGCTTCTAGAAGAATAAAATAAAGTCATTTTCAGTTTTTAGCACTTTAGCATAAGTTGTCCTGCTTTTTGTTTAATATATTTTAACACAGTGTTTGGATTATTATCTTAAAATATTGAATGAATAATCCTCTTCAGGAGATATTACCAGGAACCACTATAGCAACAATAAATTAAGTTTCAGAAGCATAAGTTTCTTTCAAAGTTCACCAAGGCACACACAGATTTTGACATATCCATGTTGGAAATACTAGATTGGACATATAGCATCTGCTGATCTCTTCTTGTTCTAATAATGAACCAAAATTTTCTCTTGGGAAACTGTCTTTATTCTCAGTCATGTAGTTTGCAGAGGAGTTACTTACATACTCATTGAAAAATTATTAATTGAGTGATTTATATGTGCCAGGCACTATTCTAGAATCACAAAACACAAAAAATGAATAACAGACAAAGAATGCCATCCCTTTTATCCAGGGATGATAAAAGTTTATGTTGATAAAAAGTGATATATTTTGGGGCTTATAAGTAAGAGAAGCTCTTCCTCTGGATTTGGAAGTGTGGAGATATGTACTCTGGGACTTCCATAAATCCTCTCACCTCTGTGTAGGGAGTCAGTTCAATAATAGAGCCAATATAAAGAAAACAAAGCTATAAGATTCAGATGAAAACAAACAAAGAAACAAATATCTTATGGTATTTTTGAGATTTTGGATTAAGCCATACTTGAAGTCAGAGCTGTTCCTGAAGTAATATGAGCTAGTAAATTTAATTTTTAGGTTATTGACAATTAGGTTTTCTAACACTTCCAAATAAAAGAACCTTAATTTATGCAATTAAATCCTAAAAGATAAAGAGAAGAATATTGGTCAATACTTCCTTATTAATGTCTAAATTTCCTGAAAAAAACTGACCTACATTAAGGTTATTCATATTAATGTCTATACAAATATTTAAAATGCATTATGCATATTCCAGTGACATAGTCAAAGTTTACTATATTTTTTCCAGTTTTCACATGTCAAATGTGAGTGAAAAACATTCTTCTTGACTATTGATAAGGAATAGGAGCAATTAGTAAAACTACAATTTAGCCCTCAAATTTATCATAGACTTCTTTTTTAAGTTGCTATTGGATTACACAACTTCGGATTTTTTATTATAAATCTGTGGTTTGGGTTGACAAAATTTAAATCTCTTAAAATTTTTTTTAAAAAATACTAATTTTTCTTGAGAATATACAAGCAACTCCTACAGCTCAACTCCAGAAAAATAAATGACCCAATCAAAAAATGGGCCAAAGAACTAAATAGACATTTCTCCAAAGAAGACATACAGATGGCTAACAAACACATGAAAAGATGCTCAACATCACTCATTATCAGAGAAATGCAAATCAAAACCACTATGAGGTACCATTTCACACCAGTCAGAATGGCTGCAATCCAAAAGTCTACAAGCAATAAATGCTGGAGAGGGTGTGGAGAAAAGGGAACCCTCTTGCACTGTTGGTGGGAATGCAAACTAGTACAGCCACTATGGAGAACAGTGTGGAGATTCCTTAAAAAACTGGAAATAGACCTGCCTTATGATCCAGCAATCCCACTGCTGGGCATACACACTGAGGAAACCAGAAGGGAAAGAGACACGTGTACCCCAATGTTCATCGCAGCACTGTTTATAATAGCCAGGACATGGAAGCAACCTAGATGTCCATCAGCAGATGAATGGATAAGAAAGCAGTGGTACATATACACAATGGAGTATTACTCAGCCATTAAAAAGAATACATTTGAATCAGTTCTAATGAGGTGGATGAAACTGGAGCCTATTATACAGAGTGAAGTAAGCCAGAAAGAAAAACACCAATACAGTATACTAACGCATATATATGGAATTTAGAAAGATGGTAACAATAACCCTGTGTAGGAGACAGCAAAAGAGACACTGATGTATAGAACAGTCTTATGGACTCTGTGGGAGAGGGAGAGGGTGGGAAGATTTGGGAGAATGGCATTGAAACATGTAAAATATCATGTATGAAACAAGTTGCCAGTCCAGGTTTGATGCACGATACTGGATGCTTGGGGCTGGTGCACTGGGACGACCCAGAGGGATGGAATGGGGAGGGAGGGGGGAGGAGGGTTCAGGATGGGGAACACATGTATACCTGTGGCGGATTCATTTCGATATTTGGCAAAACTAGTACAATTACGTAAAGTTTAAAAATAAAATAAAATTAATTAAAAAAATACTAATTTTTCCATATATTTACACCTAGAATAAAGTTAGACTAAAATGACACTTTCTATTTTGTTAACTACTATTTAAATTAGCTGATGCTGGGAGGGATTGGGGGCAGGACGAGAAGGGAACGACAGAATTTGAGATGGCTGGATGGCATCACAACTTGAGGGACATGAGTTTGAGTGAACTCCGGGAGTTGGTGATGGACAGGGAGGCCTGGCGTGCTGCAGTTCATGGGGTCGCAAAGAGCTGGACACGAATGAGCGACTGAACTAAATAACTGACTGACTCTTATATCAACGTGAGTGTATTAAACCCTTAATTTCATGTTAATTTCTAAAGTTCTCTGGCCTGTCTTTGATCTAAAACTTCCCTATAATTATCAAATCCCATTCAGACTCAAATCATATTAAACCAAATATTCAATAGTCTATTCTGTTTGACACATCTAATAAGTCTACTGTGACCTACTTAAAATTAACCAATTGTACAGTCTGCTCAAGCTCTTGTGGATGTTCACCATTTCTTCCCCTCTCCCAAATTGAATCTTGCATTACTTTATTTTTGTTAGAAACTCTGCTGACCTTGATGTCGCTAACTGAAAATCGTAGAATTTTGGAAACACTGAATTACATATAAAATGAGACCAGTGGTGAAATCGTGATTATGAAATTTTCTGGCATACTGTTGTTTCCATTTACAACATAAGGTTCATTGAATAAATGTTCTGAATGCTTACCATAATATTTGCATCTTGCTTATAACAAATTGCTAACCGGTAAGTTTATGGGGTAACATATGGGTCTCAGTTCTTTAGTTGGCGGCAGTTATACAAATCCTACATTTTTGCACACAAATAAATGCTTGAGAAAGAAACTACCCATTTTATGTAATCATATGTCCATTTGGATGTAGGTCAGGAAGGACCTGCTAGTGTGTTAGCAGCCATAAAAAAATCTGCCCCATGCTAATTACTATTTAGTTGCAGGGGTTGGTTCAGCTAGCTATGCATATGTTATGGCCCATATGTATAAACCTTCCCATTTGTAGAGAGGCCAGATGGGCCCTCCCAAAGCATGAACCTTCCTTGCTACATGGATTAACTATGAAAGGTTTAAACTGCTTGCTTTTGTTTTTAGTAAAATGATTCACTCTAGTGCCCATCTCTTTTTATAGTTATTAGGGACTTTCAATGCAGAAAGAAGCCTATTTGCCTATTGGTTCATGCAGATTTCTACAAACAGGTCCTCACTTTCACTTTGAAGTACACATGAAACCATCATTCTTATTTTTTCACAAATTTTTTTCCCCCCAGTGGATTTAGATTAGTTTGACTATGGAAACAAGTTATATACATTTATTATTTGAATTTGTTGTATCAAATAGAATATATGCACATAGGGGTTCATCTCTCTCAAACCAAAATAGTTTGAAATTCAAGTGAACTTCTGTGGAATAGTAAAATACTGAAATTTCTATAAAAATTTATAAACTATTGTTAGATATGAGTTATCTGGGAAAATATTTCAGACACTAAAATAATGGTTAAACACTTTTTAACCAAATATTTTGCTCACTACAAATCATTCTCTCGCAAAATCAATATAAGATATACAATTCCTGGGATTAATTCTGGTTATTATATTTGAACAGAATATATTTTTGGAAAAACATTCTAAATTAATGCTTTTCAAGAATTTATATTAAGCTATTATATTTAGTCTTCTTTGGATAATAAATTTGATGTTATTCTTGTGGTTGTATGGTTTAATATTGACTGAATCTGAAAGCCCGTAATTAAATAAAGTAAATTCTAAGGAATGTGCTATACTGCATAATTACTGAAGTGTCACTGTCTTCAGAATCTTTCATACTATACACTCAGGTTTAGAAGATAACTGATATAATTGTTTAAATTTCCAGGGGGAAAGCAGTTAAGCAAGTCAACTGTCTTACTCAAAGTAGGTCACCAACTTAAAGAAAAATAAAACTCTACTTAAAATTTGTAGATTTAAAAATTCAGTCATCAAGTTTCTGAATTATCAGATGCAATAGTCTACCCACTAGTACTCACTAAATATTTTCATATACAATTCAGAAAATCAAAATCAAAATTTGTTAATTTTGATAGTTACAAAGAGCCTTATTGATGGATTCAGGATATAAAATTTACAGGTTTCAAAAATGTATGTGAAAATATGGACATTAAAGAAATAAAGGAAAACGGAGGAGAGGGAGATCCAAAATTAAAAAAAATATAAGATAAATTTATAAATTTCTAATGATTGTGTAGTAGTCTGTCATGGATGGAAATGCCAGGCCTGTAATGAACCATTTATCTTTTTGATATTATTTTTTATATTTTATACAGCAAGTGTCCTATTTTTTGAGTTTTATTTTAGAAGATAGATAATTAAATACTTCAACCTTCTATAATTGAATGATTTTCGCTCTAAGGAAAAAAAAAAAAGAGTAGCAGTTCATAAATCAGTTATAAAAAATTCTGAGTGTATAAAATAACACCTCATTTTTTATAATATTATCAAAATTCCCTTACTGAGAATTGTGTCCATAAATTTGTTAAACCAGATTACTAAATTGTCATTGTAAATTCCATATTTTTGTATCTTCTCGATAAAGGAAAATGTCAATTTCTTGTGACGTGAAAGTCGCTCTGTCATGTCTGATTCTTGGAGACCCCATGGATTATACAGTCCATGGAATTCTCCAGGCCATAATACTGGAGTGGGTAGCTGTTCCCTTCTCCAGGGGATCTTCCCAACTGAGGGATCAAACCTAGGTCTATCACATTGCAGGAGGATTTTTTTTTTTTACCAGCTGAGCCACAAGGGAACCCAAGAATACTGGAGTGGATAGCCTACCCTTCTCCAGGGGATCTTCCCAACCCAGGAATGGAACCGGGGTCTCCTGCATTGCAGGTGGATTCTTTAACAACTGAGCTATCAGGGAAGCCCCTGAAATATTGAGTAATTTTAATGTCACATATTTAATTTTATCAATTCTGTAATAAGTTCTAATTAAAACTGGGAAAATAATTTAGTTTTCTATAATTCTGTTAATCCATATGTAACAGGAGGAATATTTAACACAAATAATTTTTGAATCATCATATTATTTAGCTTGGAAATAATAATAAGTGGAATTGACCTAATGAAGTGTTTCTCAGCCTTAGGACTCTTGGCTAGTTGGGCCAGTAACTGTTTTAGGGAGCTATCCTGTACATTATAGGATGTTTATTAGCAGCATCCCTGGCCTCTAAACACTAGAGGCCAGTAACATTTTCCTGGTGGTTACAACCAAAATATCTTCAGATATTGCCCGATATCTCTGGGAGGGCAAAATCCTTCCCAGTTGAGACCATTGACCTCATGATGACTACTGATAAATACAATTTTGTGTTTCATGTTAAAAGAGTAAATGTCATTAATAGTAACAAATCTTTTTAAAAACTTATTTTTATGAAACATAAAATCCAGTGTATCTTCTATTTTTATAGTTAAATAGAAAGTAAGATGTGAATTTTTTATTATAACCCTTCCTCAAGTCTGGAAATTCCTTAAATCATCAAAACTTTCGCAATAAGGCAAATTCATCATTCTTTACTTACTAAGAGAGAAAAGAGAAATGTAAAACTAACCGCAATTTGACAATGGCAGAAATTGAAACAGTTTTTTGGCTCAAGAAGATACTATTCAAAATGTAATATATAATGGCTCTAAAAAATTTAATGTGACTTAAACTACATAAACATATCCAGTGAAATCAGTAAAGGAGTACAGACAGTGAAAAATCAAACAAACGAAACACAGTCATTCTGCTTTTTTCCTTTTTTTTTTTTTTTTTTTTCTTTTAAAGATTTTGACTCCAAGCCAGTTTCACTTGATTGCAGATGCTAGAGAAAACAAAAGCCAGAGAAGTTTTTCTGTGATCTGCTGTAGGGTGTGTGTGTGTGTGTGTGTGTGTGTGTTGTTGTTGTTGTTGTTTAGTTGCTAAATTAAATCGTGTTTAACTGCTACCGAAAGGACTATAGCCCGCCAAGTTCCTTTGTCGTTGTGAATTCCCAGGCAAGAACACTGGAGCGGATTGCCATTTCCTTCTCCAAGGGATCTTTCCGATCCAGGGATTGAACCCAAGTCTTCTGCATTGGCAGGGGGCTTCTTTACCACTGAACCACCTGGGAAGCCCACGTGTATGTGTGTGTTACTAATGTGAATAAAGTGCAACTTAACTAGAAATAACATTTACATTAAAGTATATCATTCTTATTTACCACTATGTGTGTTTCAAACAACATACAACAATACTTGGTATAGAAGCAGTCACAAGGAATATAACAGAAGAAGAAGAGATATTTTTTAACTTTTAAGTCTATTTTGACTCCTCCAACCCTTTCCATTAATTTCTAGAAAATTTCCCATAATAAATTTATAGTATCTTCCAAACAGATAGCAAAGCTCAATATAACTTTTTTTAAAAACTTATTTTGTATATTTGGATTGGTGGCCTGAAGTTTGCAATGTGAAAGACAAATGAATAATTTTCCTTTAGTATTATCAGATTCAGAGAAGGCAATGGCACCCCACCCCAGTACTCTTGCTTGGAAAATCCCATGGACAGAGGAGCCTGGTAGGCTGCAGTCCATGGGGTCGCTAAGAATTGGACACTACTGATCAACTTCACTTTCACTTTTCACTTTCATGAGTTGGAGAAGGAATGGCAACTCACTCCACTGTTCTTGCCTGGAGAATCCCAGGGATGAGGGAGCCTGGTGGGCTGCCTTCTATGGGGTCGCACAGAGTCGGACACAACTGAAGCGACTTAGCAGCAGCATTATCAGATTAGAAACATTTCACATTTTGATTTTTGGTTTTCATTTTCTAGACAAATATTTTCTTTAAAAATTTCCCTCCTGAGGGACTTGCCTTGTGGTCCAGTAGTTAAGACTCCATGCCCCCAGTGCAAGAGGCACACTGGTTCAATTATAGGTTGGGGAAACTAAGATCCTGCCAGCCACACGGTGAGACCAAAAAACAAAAAAACTCCCTCCTGATTTTCATTCAAGAATTTCTTATCTGATTAATAACCTGCACAAACGAGCCATGAAACTGGGATTTAATATAAAGGCAACTAACAGAAACACTGGAATTAAGTTAGAAATAAATAACAATAACATAACCATAAAGCCCCAAATATTTGGAATCTCAGCAAGATACTTCTAAATAATCCAATAATTAAAAAGGAAATATTGTGAAGATTTAACAATATGTGAACTGAATAATAACAAAAATATAACACATAAGAATTTTAGAGACATAGCAAAAGAATGTCAAGAAGGCACAACATGGCCTTAAATGAAAAATTATTAAATTCATTATTGAAAAGTCTTCTGAAGAACTTAGAAGAGAAAGAAACTTAAGTGCAAATTAAGAAGAAAAAAGAAAATAATAAGGATTAAAATTCAATGAGCTAGAAAGTTTTTAAAATAGAGGAAATCAATGAATCTAAATGTGGATGTTTTGGAAAAACATCAACAAAATTTGTAAGCCTCTATGTAGAGTGTTCAAGACTAAAAGAGAGAAAATGTGAATTACCAGTATCAGAAAAAAAAAAAAAAAAAGTGGCAAGCACTACACACTCTCCTAATACTAAAATCAAATATGGTGACCTGCCTCTTGAGAAACCTGTATGCAGGTCAGGAAGCAACAGTTAGAACTGGACATGGAACAACAGACTAGTTCCAAATAGGAAAAGGAGTACGTCAAGGCTGTAAATTGTCACCCTGCTTATTTAACTTATATGCAGAGTACGTCATGAGAAATGCTGAGCTGGGAGAAGCACAAGCTGGAATTAGGATTGCCGGGAGAAATATCAATAACCACAGATATGCAGATGACATCACCCTTATGGCAGAAAGTGAAGAGGAACTAAAATGCCTCTGGATGAAAGTGAAAAAGGAGAGTGAAAAAGTTGGCTTAAAGCTCAACATTCAGAAAACTAAGATCATGGCATCCGGTCCCATTACTTCATGGCGAATAGATGGGGAAACAGTGTTAGACTTTATTTTTGGGGGCTCCCAAATCACTGCAGATGGTGACTGCAGCCATGAAATTAAAAGACGCTTACTCCTTGGAAGAGAAATTATGACCAACCTTGATAGCATATTCAAAAGCAGAGACATTACTTTGCCAACAAAGGTTCATCTAATCAAGGCTATGGTTTTTCCTGTGGTCATGTATGGATGTGAGAGTTGGACTGTGAAGAAAGCTGAGCACCAAAGAATTTCTGCTTTTGAAGTGTGGTGTTGGAGAAGACTCTTGAGAGTCCCTTGGACTGCAAGGAGATCCAACCAGTCCATCCTAAAGGAGGTCAGTCCTGGGTGTTCATTGGAAGGACTGATGTTGAAGTTGAAGCTCCAATACTTTGGCCACCTGATGCAAAGAACTGACTCATTTGAAAAGACCCTGATTCTGGGAAAGATTAAGGGCAGGAGGAGAAGGGGACAACAGAGGATAAGATGGTTGGATAGCATCACAGACTCTTTGGACATGAGTTTGGGTAAACTCCGGGAGTTGGTGATGGACAGGGAGGCCTGGCATGCTGTGGTTCATGTGGTTGGAAAGGGTCGGACACGACTGAGCAACTGAACTGAACTGATGGAGATATTATGAGGAACTTTGTGCCAATAAATTCAACTGTTGTCTCCCTTAAAGATACAAATTACCAAAACTGACCAAAGGAAACTATAACTATTTGAAAAACCCTTTCCAGTTAAATTAAAATTGAAGTTAAAAATCTTCCTACAAAAGAAGTTCTAAATGATTAACTGGTGAATTTCCCAAAACATCTAGGAAAGAATTATTACTAATTCAATGCAAACACTTCCAGAAAAATAAATTAGGAAACAATTTTCAACTATTTTTATGACGTCAGTGTGTGTGGGTGAGTTGTGGGTTCATGCGCGCACATGCCTTCCCTGTTTCTCTCAGTCATATCTGAACTTTGAGACCTCATGGACTGTAGACTGCCAGGTTTCTGTGTTCATGGAATTTTCTAGGCAAGAGTACTGGAGCAGGTTGCCATTTCTTTCTCCAGGAGATCTTTCTGATTTGGGGCTTGAACCCACATCTCTTGCCTCTCCAGTATTGGCAGGTGGATTCTTTACCACTGCACCATGTGGGAAGTCCCAGTGTTGTTATTCACTGTTGTCTTCAAATGAAAATTAGAGAATAACTGTACTAGAAAAGAAACATATAGAAACTCTCATAGGGAGAGATGTGAAAATTACTTAAAGTTAGCAAATTTGGTGATAGTTGCTCTGTAGTGTCTGATGACTCTTTGTGACCCATGGACTATAGCCAGCCAGGCTTCTCTATCCATGGAATTCTCTGGGCAAGAACAATGGAGTGTGTAGCCATTCCCTTCTCCAGCGGACCTTCCTAACCCAGGGTTGGAACCTGGGTCTCCTGCATTGTAGGCACAGTCTTTACTTTTTAATTCTTTAAATTTGCAAGTGAATTTAAATGATATATTTTAAAATACATAATACATACTATATATTCTGGCAATGTAAGTTTGCTTTAAAGTCAATATATGTGATTCATCATATTAATCAAATAAAAGAGAAAGAATCTAAAAGTGTTTGAAAAGATGCAAGAAAAAGCATTTAACAAAAGTATCTACTCATTCATGGGTAAAAGTTAGAAGCAAGTAAACAAGTACTTAGTGAAAATAGGAATATAGGAATAGGAAATACTTTAATCTTAATTTAATAAAGGAAATACTTTAATCTGATTAAGAATGTTTATGGAAAAAAGTCTACCTCCGTCAGTTCTTCCTGGTTCTCATATCTTAGTAATACAGAAAGGTCACTGGATGTGGGCATTTTCAAAAAGGATCATCTCCTCCTATCTGCTTGCTCTATGAAGATCATTACAAATGGAGTAGAAGGTTTTATGTATTTATCTTTAGAACCAGGATATCCTGGAAATGAAGCGGCTTTGAGGAGCTACTTCAAGGTTCAAGGTCAGGAGGGGTGGCCATGAGGAGATACCCCTCATCCAAGGTAAGGAGCAGCGGCTGCACTAGAGCCAGACATCCTGGATGTGAAGTCAAGTGGGCCTTAGAAAGCATCACTACGAACAAAGCTAGTGGAGGTGATGGAATTCCAGTGGAGCTATTTCAAATCCTGAAAGATGATGCTGTGAAAGTCCTGCACTCAATATGTCAGCAAATTTGGAAAACTCAGCAGTGGCCACAGGACTGGAAAAGGTGAGTTTTCATTCCAATCCCAAAGAAAGGCAATGCCAAAAAATCCTCAACTACCGCACAATTGCACTCATCTCACATGCTAGTAAAGTAATGCTCAAAATTCTCCAAGCCAGGCTTCAGCAATATGTGAACCATGAACTTCCAGATGTTCAAGCTGGTTTTAGAAAAGGCAGAGGAACCAGAGATCAAATTGCCAACATCCACTGGATCATGGAAAAAGCAAGAGAGTTCCAGAAAAACATCTATTTCTGCTTTATTGACTATGCCAAAGCCTTTGACTATGTGGATCACAATAAACTGTGGAAAATTCTGAAAGAGATGGGAATACCAGATCACCTGAACTGCCTCTTGAGAAATTTGTATGCAGGTCAGGAAGCAACAGTTAGAAGTGGACATGGAACAACAGACTGGTTCCAAATAGGAAAAGGAGTACATCAAGGCTGTATATTGTCACCCTGCTTATCTAACTTCTATGCAGAGTACATCATGAGAAACGCTGGGCTGGAAGAAGCACAAGCTGGAATCATGATTGCTGAGAGAAATATCAATAACCTCAGATATGCAACTGACACCACCCTTATGGCAGAAAGTGAAGAGGAACTCAAAAGCCTCTTGATGAAAGTGAAAGTGGAGAATGCAAAAGTTGGCTTAAAGCTCAACATTCAGAAAACGAAGATCATGGCATCTGGTCCCATCACTTTGTGGGAAATAGATGGGGAAACAGTGGAAACAGTGAGACTTCATTTTTTTGGGCTCCAAAATCACTTTGGGTAGTGATTGCAGCCATGAAATTAAAAGACGCTTACTCCTTGGAAGGAAAGTTATGACCAAGCTAGATAGCACATTCAAAAGCAGAGACATTACTTTGCCAACTAAGGTCCATCTAGTCAAGGCTATGGTTTTTCCAGTGGTTATGTATGGATGTGAGAGTTGGCCTATAAAGAAAGCTAAGCACCTAAGAATTGATGCTTTTGAACTGTGGTGTTGGAGAAGACTCTTGAGAGTCCCTTGGATTGCAAGGAGATACAACCAGTCCATTCTAAACGAGATCAGTCCTGGGTGTTCTTCGGAAGGACTGATGCTAAAGCTGAAACTCCAATACTTTGGCCACCTCATGTGAAGAGTTGACTCATTGGAAAAGACTCTGATGGTGGGAGGAGAAGGGGACAAAAGAGGATGAGATGGCTGGATGGCATCACCAACTCGATGGACATGAGTTTGAGTGAACTTGAGAGTTGGTAATGGACAGGGAGGCCTGGCGTGCTGCAATTCATGGGGTTGCCAAGAGTCGGACATGACTGAGCGACTGAAGTGAACTGAACTGAACAACAACTCTAAGCCAGCCTGGTTACTACATATTTCAGGTGACATTCCAAAAGGGAATATTGAGTTTTGGATGCAGTAAAACCCATGTATTTATGGAATAATACTCTATTTATTTATAATATGTAATCCTTTTATATTCAGTTGGCTAATATTTGTTTGGCATATTTTGCATCTAGGCTCATGAGGGATATTTGTACATAGGATTAAAAAAAAAGTTTAGTATCTTTGATTTTGGATCAGGTCAGGAAATAGCCTCATATGCTTGTATGTTTGTATAGAACTGGCATTATTAATTCTTTAACTATTTGGTATAAATTCCATTGATTAAAACAAATTATTGGCATATAGTTGATTTGTAATATGTTAGATTCAGTTGTATAGCAGAGTGATTCAGTCATCAGATCAGATCAGTCGCTCAGGTGTCCGACTCTTTGTGGCTCCATGAATCGCAGCACGCCAGGCCTCCCTGTCCCTCACCAACTCCCGGAGTTCACTCAGACTCACGACCATCGAGTCGGTGATATCATCCAGCCATCTCATCCTCTGTCGTCCCCTTCTCCTTTTGCCTGCAATCCCTGACAGCATCAGAGTCTTTTCCAATGAGTCAACTCTTCCCATGAGGTGGCCAAAGTACTGGAGTTTCAGCTTTAGCATCATTCCTTCCAAAGAAATCCCAGGGCTGATCTCCTTCAGAATGGACTGGTTGGATCTCCTTGCAGTCCAAGGGACTCTCAAGAGTCTTCTCCAACACCACAGTTCAAAAGCATCAATTCTTCAGTGCTCAGCCTTCTTCACAGTTCAACTCTCACATCCATACATGACCACAGGAAAAACCATAGCCTTGACTAGACGAATCTTTGTTGGCAAAGTAATGTCTCTGCTTTTGAATATGCTATCTAGCTTGGTCATAACCTTCCTTCCAAGGAGTAAGCGTCTTTTAATTTCATGGCTGCAGTCACCATCTGCAGTGATTTTGGAGCCCAGAAAAATAAAGTCTGAGACTGTTTCCACTGTTTCCCCATCTATTTCCCATGAAGTGGTGGGACTGGATGCCATGATCTTCGTTTTCTGAATGTTGAGCTTTAAGCCAACTTTTTCACTCTCCACTTTCACTTTCATCAAGAGGCTTTATAGATCCTCTTCACTTTCTGCCATAAGGGTGGTATCATCTGCATATCTGAGGTTATTGATATTTCTCCCTGCAATCTTGATTCCAGCTTGTGTTTCTTCCAGTCCAGTGTTTCTCATGATGTACTCTGCATAGAAGTTAAATAAGCAGGGTGACAACATACAGCCTTGACGTACTCCTTTTCCTATTTGGAACCAGTCTGTTGCTACAGGTCCAGTTCTAACTGTTGCTTCCTGACCTGCATACAAATTTCTCAAGAGGCAGATCAGGTGGTCTGGTATTCCCATCTTTTTCAGAATTTTCACAGTTTATTGTGATCCACATAGTCAAAGGCTTTGGCATAGTCAATAAAGCAGAAATAGATGTTTTTCTGGAACTCTCTTGCTTTTTCCATGATCCAGTGGATGTTGGCAATTTGATCTCTGGTTCCTCTGCCTTTTCTAAAACAAGCTTGAACATCAGAAGTTCATGGTTCACATATTGCTGAAGCCTGGCTTGGAGAATTTTGAGCATTACTTTACTAGCATGTGAGATGAGTGCAATTGTGCGGTAGTTTGAGCATTCTTTAGCATTGCCTTTCTTTGGGATTGGAATGAAAACTCACCTTTTCCAGTCCTGTGGTCACTGCTGAGTTTTCCAAATTTGCTGGCATATTGAGTGCAGCACTTTCACAGCATCATGTTTCAGGATTTGGAATAGCTCAACTGGAATTCCATCACCTCCACTAGCTTTGTTCATAGTGATGCTTTCTAAGGCCCACTTGACTTCACATTCCAGGATGTCTGGCTCTAGGTCAGTGATCACACCATCGTGATTATCTGGGTCATGAAGATCTTTTTTGTACAGTTCTGTGTATTCTTGCCATCTCTTCTTATTATCTTATGCTTCTGTTAGGTCCATACCATTTCTGTCCTTTATTGAGCTCATCTTTGCATGAAATGTTCCTTTGGTATCTCTGATTTTCTTGAAGAGATCCCTAGTCTTTGCCATTCTGTTGTTTTCCTCTATTTTTTTGCATTGATCGCTGAAGAAGGCTTTCTTATCTCGTCTTGCTATTCTTTGGAACTCTGCATTCAGATGTTTATATCTTTCCTTTTCTCCTTTGCTTTTCACTTCTCTTCTTTTCACAGCTATTTTTGAGTCTTCCTCAAACAGCCATTTTGCTTTTTTGAATTTCTTTTCTATGGAAATGATCTTGATCCCTGTCTCCTGTACAGTGTCACGAACCTCATTCCATAGTTCATCAGGCACTCTATCTATCAGATCTAGTCCCTTAAATCTATTTCTCACTTCCATTGTATAATCATAAGGGATTTGATTTAGGTCATACCTGAATGTTCTAGTGGTTTTCCCTAATTTCTTCAATTTAAGTCTGAATTTGGCAATAAGGAGTTCATGGTCTGAGCCACAGTCAGCTCCCAGTCTTGTTTTTGCTGACTGTATAGAGCTTCTCCATCTTTGGCTGCAAAGAATATAATGAATCTGATTTCGGTGTTGACCATCTGGTGATGTCCATGTATAGAGTCTTCTCTTGTGTTATTGGAAGAGGGTGTTTGTTATGACCAGTGCATTTTCTTGACAAAACTCTATTAGTCTTTGCCCTGCTTCATTCCGTATTCCAAGGCCAAATTTGCATGTTACTCCAGATGTTTCTTGACTTCCTACTTTTGCATTCCAGTCCCCTATAATGAAAAGGACGTCTTTTTTGGGTGTTAGTTCTAAAAGGTCTTGTAGGTCTTCATAGAACCGTTCCACTTCAGCTTCTTCAGTGTTACTGGTTGGGGCATAGACTTGGATTACTGCGATATTGAATGGTTTGCCTTGGAAACGAACAGAGATCATTCTGTCGTTTTTGAGATTGCATCCAAGTACTGCATTTTGGACTCTTTTGTTGACCATGATGGCCACTCCATTTCTTCTGAGGGATTCCTGCCCGCAGTAGTAGATATAATGGTCATCTGAGTTAAATTCACCCGTTCCAGTCCGTTTCAGTTCGCTGGTTCCTAGAAGGTCGACATTCACTCTTGCCATCTCTTGTTTGACCACTTCCAATTTGCCTTGATTCATGGACCTGACATTCTAGGTTCCTATGCAATATTGCTCTTTACATCATCGGACTTTGCTTCTATCACCAGTCACATCCACAGCTGGCTATTCTTTTTGCCTTGGCTCCATCCCTTCATTCTTTCTGGAGTTATTTCTCCACTGATCTCCAGTAGCATATTGGGCACCTACTGAACTGGGGAGTTTCTCTTTCAGTTTCTCTTTCAAGTAAGATGGTAGGTGTTGCAAGAGGGCATCAGAGGGCAAACACACTGAAACCATACTCACAGAAAACTAGTCAATCTAATTGCACTAGGACCACAGCCTTGTCTAACTCATGAAACTAAGCCATGCCCGTGGGGCAACCCAAGATGCGCAGGTCATGGTGGAGAGATTTGACAGAATGTGGTCCACTGGAGAAGGGAATGGCAAACCACTTCAGTATTCTTGCCTTGAGAACCCCATGAACAGAATGATTCAGTCATACACATACATATATCCACTCTTTATTTTCGATTCTTTCCCCATATGTGGCATTACAGATTATTGAGTTGAGTTGAAAATCCATTGATTTTTTACAGCTTTTTAATTTTCTTACTTACCTAAGTAAATTTGTGAATTTCCCTTAATCTCTGATTTCACTGCACCCTACAATTTTGTCCTTGCTATATTTTCTTTATCATTCAGTGCAAACTATTTTCTGTTTTTTTTTCTGACACCATAGATTATTTATCAGTGTGTTGTAGAACTTCCATAAATCTGATTTTCCAGATATTTTGTTATTGCTTTCTCATTTAACTGTGTAATAGTCAGTGAATATATTCTATATTGTTTCAATTTTTCTAAATTGTTTGAAAGAGACATTTTATAGCTGATATATTATCTATTTTACCAAATATTTCCTTTGCAAATGGAAAAAATGGGTTTTCCATGGCTTTTGAGTGTAGTATTCTTTATACATCAATTGGATCAAGTTATGTGATACTATTCAAGTTTTCTATAACCTTACTGATTTTCTTTCCAATTTTCACATTAATTCCTGAGAGAGAAGTGTTTCAAATCTCTAACTTCAATTGTGGATTTCTCTATTTCACCTTTAATTTTTGTTTGCTTTTGCTTTTTCTTGAAGCTTAGCTGTTGGATACATACACATTTAGAGCTGCTATACCTTCTAAAGCATTATCCTTTTATTATTATGAAATGTCCCTCCTTATCCCCAAGGATATCCTTTTCCTTGAAGTATATTTTGATGTTATTTTGATACTGATATTAAACAATACAGTCATTTCTGCTTTCTTAAAAGTAAGGTTTTCATAATAGAATATTTTCTATTTTTTATATGTAACATGTCTTTCATAGTCAAACTAAGATTTTATAGACAAAGTATGATTGGGTCTAAAATTTTACTCAGTTTAATAATGTTTATCTTTTGATTTCCATTTTTAGACCATTTATTTAACGTGTGTTTCTTCTCCATTACAGATTTAGAATAAACCTCTAAGATCTATATAAGGCTCTGAAACGCCATTGAGCTATCTGACTAAGCCACTCTATTATTGAGATTTTGAGTTCTGTTTCTGGAAATTGTGGGTGTAACTTTCTTTTCTGGTTGGTCTCCATTTATCCGATATTTCTAAATGTTTACTGGACAGGAGAGTCTTCCATGTTAGTTCAGTTTCCCACATCAACTGTAAATCTCTTTTACCTCTTTCAGGTCTATGTTTCTAGATATGTAAAATGGAGATAATTACTCCTAACTTACTGGATGTATATGAAAACAAATTAAATTAATGTATGCTCATAGCTCAGCATATTGCCTAGCAAAGTATAAATATTAAGTAAAAATAGTACATTATAATTCCAAAAAACATACATTGAAATTATGACATAAACTACCAAAACTCAGCATTTGAAGCAACTTGAAACTGTTCACTCTTTAAAGTGTTCTAATGAAATACTAAATAAATTTTCTCAATATCTAAAATGTAGAGCAAAATTATGAGATAAATTAGATAGTCTTCATATTGTTTATTTTTCAATTTCTCAAAAATTTTTGATAAATATCCTTCAAGTGGCATTATGTTTGGGGTTACTGTCTGAGTTTTCAATTTTGTTACAGAGATATCATGCATAAAATGCTTCTGTATTATGTATTCTGCTAGAAGACTTTTGAGTAGATGTATTTTTAATTCTCTTTATACAACATTGATGTCTAATGAATAGATTTTAACATCTTGTAAGAGAGTGATAGTTAAGACTAAGGACAGAGGATTGTAAATCAGAATTTCTGATATTTTTTGATGGCCCAGTCTAATGGACCTAAAAGTCTATATATACATGTTATATTTACCTTATTGATTAGGATAGTTCCAAATCATTTGAAGAATGAACATGGGAGCTTTGCAGAATATTTATCCTTAGGAGAATTAAAGAGAGACTAAGGAAGAACAAGAGAGAGAGAGAAAGAAAGAGAAAGTGAATCTATTGAGTTAAATTAGTAAATAATTAAGAGTGGTTAAAACAACAATGTTCACACATTTTTTAATTTAAGGCCTGTTCAATCCTTTTAAAATTCATTTGAGTCTGCAATTATTTAAGCTGTGGGCTGTGAATTGAAGAGAAAGTAAAATTATAGATTTTAAGTATATAGCTGGAGGTAATATATAAATCCAATTGATCAGTCTGGCAGAGAATTGATGCCACAATTTGTACCCAGTGGCATTTTCTCTCTCTTTCTCAACTGGCTTTAGAACATTATCAGAAAGTCAATAGAATACGCCAATATAGTGATATACTTTCAGTCATAAGCTCCTTGTTCAGATTAAAGCTTCGGTGCTCACATTGTGGATAATAATGGACAGACAACCTGACTCCATCTCACTATGTGTCATCCAGAAAGGACTTGACTCAACTTACTACACATTTCTGACCCTAAGAGCCAGCCAAACTTGTAACAGAGGGCGTCTGTCTCTTCAGCACAAAAAAACAGAGGGAGAGGATAATATGTACAGAGCTGCAGTCTGGCTTCAGACATTTCTCTAGCAGCCTCCTGTCTCCGACTGCCTTTCCTGATGTTCTGATCAAGTTACCTTTAAAACTCACTCTTGATTTCATGCTTTGATTCTCTTTCTCTTTTAATTTATTAATGTGTTTACCACTTCAGCATTATCTTTCCAGCTCATTCCCTTTCAAGCTTGCTCATTCCTGTAAAACTATTAGGAAAGTTTTTACTGTCTTTCATTTGTTGCATAAGAATTTCATTTGAAGGTTATTTATGCCATATATCTTTTAATTCTCTAACTGCACACAACTTTGTGAGAGGATGTCTATGTCGTGGTCTGTGCATGAGTTGGAAAAGAATTTCCAGACATGAGACAGAATGAGAGGGAAATAAAATTTATTAGAGTGGGAGAAACTGTTAGAACAGCAGGCCAGCTCAAGGGAGAACCGACATTGAAAGGGGTCCTTAGTCCACTTTTAGACCCAGGATACAAGGAGTGGGATAGAGGTCTTGTAGGTCATTTGCTGAATTGGATGAGGCGCATATACTGGGTGGGGTACATATACTGGGCAGGGTAAGGGAAGAGTAAGGTAAATACTTTCTCCCTATGGGGTAAGAGGGGAGACAGGTTATACTGTTCAGGAGGACCTGAAATCCGTTAATAGTTACAACATGGGGAAAGGAAGGATGATAAGGGTGTGGTTTTTCTGTTCCTGCATTCCAAGACTCTCCTTGGTTTTGTCTGCTCTTTCATCCTTGGGTCACCACAGTCTACTTCATATATTTTGTCCTCAGTAAATGTGTTTAACTCGTTGGCAGCATTCAGGCAGAGTATGCTTATATTATTTATTAATATTATCAGAAGTTTTGATTCTGTAAACTGTCATACAGCATATTCTATAAAGACCCCATCTAAGCTTGCCTGGGGCGAATTTTTACTTTAACTAATATATAAATTTTAAATAAGTTCCTGTGGCCATACATAAAAGACCACAGATGGGGAAAGGACACAGAGAAAGCTGGTACTCCACGTGGGACCTTATATCCTAGTGCAGAATATAATCAATTAACAAGCATAACTAAATACACGGGGTGTCAGAAGAAGATGAATGCTGTGGAGAACAGGATGTAAAGGGAAAGAAGAGTATGTACTGGGAAGGGATGAGGATACAGGATGATCATGGAAGAATTCCCTGATTAGGTGATATTTGAGCAAAGACCCAAAGATACTAAAGGAGTAAAGACATGTTGACATATGGGGAAATAGCATTCCAGGCTGAAAGAAAAGTATCTACAAGGTCCTGACATTGAGACGTGTTGGCAGGTTCAGGAAAAAAGAATGGACACTAGTGTGTTGGCAGCAGTGTAATCAAAGAGAGTCTTAAGTTGGTTTCCCGTGAGTTGTGGATTCATGTGCAAGTGATTTATTAAGAAAGTGATAAAATGGAGGGGAAAGCAGAAAAACTAAAAATTAATGTAATTTTATAAAACAAAGATCATGGCATCTGGTCCCATCACTTCATGGCAAATAGATGGAGAAACAGTGGAAGCAGTGGCTGACTTTACTTTGGGGGGCTCCAAAATCACTGCAGATGGTGACTGCAGGCATGAAATTAAAAGATGCTTACTCCTTGGAAGAAAAGTTATGACCAACCTAGACAGCATATTAAAAAGCAAAGACATTACTTGGCCAACAAAGGTCTGTCTAGTCAAGGCTATGATTTTTCCAGTAGTCATGTATGGATGTGAGAGTTGGACTATAAAGAAAGCCAAAGAATTGCTGCTTTTGAACTGTGGTGTTGGAGAAGACTCTTGAGAGTCCCTTAGCCTGCAAGGAGATCCAACCAGTCCATCCTAAAGGAAATCAGTCCTGTATATTTATTTGGAAAGACTGATTCTGAAGCTTAAACTCCGATACTTTGGCTACCTCATGCAAAGAACTGACTCATTGAAAGAGACCCTGATGCTGGGAAAGATTGAAGGCGGGAGGAGAAGAGGATGACAGAGGATGAGATGGTTGGATGACATCACTGACTCAATGGACATGAGTTTGAGTAAACTTCAGGAGTTGGTGATGGACAGGGATGTCTAGCATGCTGCAGTCCATGGAGTTGCAAAGAGTCAGACACGACTGAGCGACTGAACTGAACTGACTGAATATATCTATTTTAAATAATATCCTGTGGCCATAATGAAGATAAAAGACCTTGATGGCACAAGTGATAAATCAGTGAGACTAGTTAAAAGGCCATTGCAATATTTCTAGAAAGATAAACTGGTGGGACTAAAGTGATAAGATATGAAAACACAGTCAATAGAACCCGCTCATGGATTTCAAAATTAATTCTCCATTTCTGTTCAGCCTGAATGTCTCTCTCTTTCTCTTTCCTAAATACGTCTTCTCATCTCCACCAAACTTCTTTTGTTATAAAAGATAATTGTTCAGATTAGATAAATTTTTGTTACCATCTGTTTTACAACTTCTCAACATTCACACTTCATATGAGTCCTGATTAACCTTTGAACATTACTATCTCTAACACTCTTAGATACTTACCTACCAACAAATATTAATTTTGCTCTTACATGTCCTGGCTTACTCTGATTTTTTTCTCATCCCTTCCTTTGTTAATATTTTCCACATATGCCAAGACGGTGGGATACATCTTGGATTGTTCCTTTTTGGGGAAAATTGACTTCTGTCTTCAGTTCAGTTCAGTTCAGTCACTCAGTTGTGTCTGAGTTTTTGTGACTCCAAGAACCACAGCACAACAGGCCTCCCTGTGCATCACCAACTTCCAGAGTCCACCTAAACCCATGTCCATTAAGTCGGTGATACCATCCAACCATCTCATCATCTGTCGTCCCCTTCTCCTCTTGCCCTCAATCTTTCCCAGAATCAGGGTCTTTTCAAATGAGTCAGCTCTTCGCATCAGGTAGCCAAAGCATTGGAGTTTCAGCTTCAACATCAGTCCTACCAATGAACACCCAGGACTGATCTCCTTTAGGATGGACTGGTTGGATCTCCTTATAGTCCAGGGGACTCTCAAGAGTCTTCTCCAACACCACAGTTCAAAAGCAGCAATTCTTTGGCGCTCAGCTTTCTTTACAGTCCAACTCTCACATCCATACATGACCACTGGTAAAACCATAGCCTTGACTAGATGGACCTTTGTTGACAAAGTAATGTCTCTGCTTTTCAATATGCTGTCTAGATTGGTCATAACTTTCCTTCCAAGGAGTAAGCATCTTTTAATTTCATGGCTGCAATCACCATCTGCAGTGATTTTGGAACCCAGAAAAATAAAGTCTTTCACTGTTTCCACTGTTTCCCCATCTATTTGCCATGAAGTGATGGAACTGGATACCATGACCTTAGTTTTCTGAATGTTGAGCTTTAAGCCAACTTTTTCACTCTCCTCTTTCACTTTCATCAAGAGGCTTTTTAGTTCCTCTTCACTTTCTGCCATAAGGGTGGTGTCATCTGCATATCTGAGGTTTTTGATTATTTCTCCTGGCAATCTTGATTCCAGCTTGTGCTTCTTCCAGCCCAGCGTTTCTCATGATGTACTCTGCATAGAAGTTAAATAAACAGGGTGACAGTATACAGACTTGACATACTGCTTTTCCTATTTGGAACCAGTCTGTTTTTCCATGTCCCATTCTAACTTGCTTCCTGACCTGCATGGAGGTTTCTCAAGAGGCCAGTCAGGTGGTCTAGTATTCCCATCTCTTTCAGAATTTTCCATAGTTTATTGTGATCCACACAGTCAAAGGCTTTGGCATAGTCAATAAAGCAGAAATAGATGTTTTTCTGGACCCCTGTTGCTTTTTCCATGATCCAGCAGATGTTGACAATTTGATCTCTGGTTCCTCTCCCTTTTCTACGACTTCTGTCTTAGATCAAGATGAAAAAACAATGATGCCTTCTTTAGCAATAAATATTCATCACAATTAAGTATAAAAAATACTGACTTGTATAACCAAGAAAAGCACACACAAAAATCAAAATATGAACAGGATATATATAGAAATTTTTAAGAAAATATTCATCTTCTCTGTATTAACATTTTTATCATCATGATTTGTTAATTCCTTAATGAAGCAATGAGAAGATATTGAAGTATTTCTTTATGTAAATGCTTTAATTGTGAATTGAGGATAAACTTTTTTGTTTTGGTTTTTCATTTTTCTTTTCTGATTGCCTATTGAAAAATAAGTATAAAAGTAAAATACATGTGTGCATGTGAGTATATATTTGAGACTTACAGCCATTAAGTCTACAAGAAATGGTGCATAATCTCTAGCCATTAACATGCTGTGCATAAGTGTCAATGTTTTAGATTTCTTCCTTATGAACTAAAAAGTTTCATCTCTTATCCTTATAAATTTTAAGGTATAAACAATGGAATTTTCCAAAATTAAAGAGTTTAGTCCATTCACATATTTGGATGTTTGTATATAAGCATTTAATAAGGATCTTTCTAGGAATTCCCGTTGAAACACAATCTATCTGCACAAAGAGATAGTTTACAATATTGAAGATGTATATTCCTGTCTAGTTTCTTGGGTTTTGAATGTGGCACAAAGAATACCTAGTTAACTACTCAATACCTTAAACGTGGAAAAGGAAAACAATTGTAAAGAATTGCAATGTTTCAGTAGATTGTAGGGATATGTACAATAGTTCCTCCAAAAGAAGGAACACATGTGTGTAAAGAAAGAATCAACAAGATAGAACATACTTATAGGTCATTAAAAAAATTAATTCTGTCAGTTCTTCTATAGAAAATCAAATGGCTTACCAGTAACAATATTTTGTAGCTTCCCTGAGGGCTCAGAAGTAATGGATACATCTGCCAGTGCAGGAGATGCAGGTTCGATTCCTGGGTTAGGAAGATACGCTGGGGAAAGAAATGGCAACCTACCTCAGTATTCTTGCCTGGGAAATCCCATGGACAGAGGAGCCTGATGGGCTAAAGTCCATGGGGTTGCAAAGGTCAAACACGAATTAGTGGCTAAACAACAACAGTTATACTGTGTCTCAGTTCTGTCTCTGAAATCATTTTAGTCTCCTGAGAAAATGACAGAGGACATTTTACAAGATTTAAAATATTGCTACTGCTAGAATTTCTCCTTTGTGTTTGAAATAATGAAAGGGGCATTGTGCTCAGAGAGTAACTGTAAAAATATTCTTGTGTCAGTACTTGTGGTCTAGGTTTCTCTCCAATTGTTCTACCACTTTATTTAGATTCTGCCTTCACAAAGAAGGTTTCTAGGGCCAGGGACACAGACTTAAAAAACTTGGATGGAGACAGCAGTCAGAAAAAGCTCTGAAGGATGAAGTGCATACTTAATAGGACAAATTGAGATGGCTACCCGCATGGAGAAATGGGTAGATAGATTTAGGATGGCATAGTGGTAGCTAATGTCTATGCAGTTAGTGAAGAAAGAGAAATGATGCATAGTAATAACTTATGGAGTATTTTTGTATGGGCCTTCAGGGGAAGAGAATATAGAAAAAAATAAATTTCCTTAGAGGTAAACCTGGTGTAACAAATACTTATGTGATGATGATTTGATCATTATACCTTAGTGTTAGTTGTTCAGTTGTGTCCAATGCTTTGCAACCCCAAGGACTGTAGCCCACCCAGGCTCCTCTGTCCATGGGATTCTCCAGACAAGAATACTGGAGTGGGTAGCCATTCCCTTCTCCAAGGGATCTTCCTGACCCAGGGATCAAACCTGGGTCTCCCACATTGCAGGCAGATTCTTTACCTTCTGAGCCATTAGGAAGCCCCTGTTTTTAGCTTAAGGTCCTCCCTGAAAGCTCAGTCTGATTTATTTTCAATTGTATCTATACACACTTCTATCTATACCCACTTAGTGTTAGCAACTTTAAAACTAAGGTAAAACAAAAGTTCAAAAGTCCACGTCTCTTTTACGAAAGACATATGAATACCTATTTTCACTAAGGGAGTTTTTGCTTTCATGAAGAAAGGTGGAAAGCAAATACAGCATTTAGCATTTATCTTGCACAGAGCATGTTGAAGATGCAGTTCACATCCCTTAGCAGTGAAACTGGTACCTCCAGGCTCCTTCCCAGGAACCATGCTCAGCATCAAGCTGCCAGAGCTCTGAGCTGTATCAGTGAGCATCTGTGCTTTATTTCCATTTATGTTGTTCATCCCTTAGCAAGATGTGTCCTAGGGTAATTGTGTGTACAGTCTATGTCATTTTGGCTTACAAGTATTGTAGGAATGCTCTACTTTTAGACATTGGGGGAAACCTGAACGTGGATGGTAACTTCAAAGAGCAAGGGTAAACATCAGAAGAGAGAAAGGCAAGTGAACTTTCATGGATATGACGAGTGTGGCCAATTGAAGCCTTGAGACCATGCTAAGAAGAGTGTAGAATGTCTTCAAAATCGCCAACCCAAAAGAATGGATGAAGAGATACTATTCATCAGTTTGGATTCAGTGTTGGTTGAAAGTAATCCCACTAGTTCTCCTACACTTCTAAGTTATTCATGTGTAGATAAGAAGAGGGGAGATGCAGAAAGCTAAGATGCCGACAGTTAAGGCAAAACACTGTCGGTGAAAGTTGAGTTGAAACTTGCACAGGAGTGTCTAGGCTTGGCTGAAATCAGAGATGAGGCCAAGATACAGGCCAGAGCAGTAGATACAGCCAAAACAGTGGTGTTAACAGTTTGGTGTTAACAGTTTGGCTTATTGGCGTTTGTTGCCTAGGGTCCCAGAAACTTGATGCTGTGATTTAACTTCTCAGAATCTCTGGCAAATTTCTTATATATCCCCTGGGGCTTTACAAAAAGCTCTTTGGTGGCAGATGCATGAATCTGACTACCAAATTGTTATTTCTGTCAAGATATTTCTATATATCAACCTGTATATTTCTATCAAGGTTTAGAAAAGGCAAACGATTGCTTTGTGAAAATGACTCACTTAATGTTTCATTCCAAATTAAACTCAAAGGAAGTTTGTTTATTTTTGAAGGATATTTTCTTAAATATTCATATCTCAAGCTTACTAAGTATAAGGCTTGTGAATAAAGCTACTGACACTTTGTGAGAGTTAAATGACCAACCCCTGAACATTTTATAAAGCAACTATTTTCACCATCTTTTTGATATATTACTATTTAACTATAAGATTGAAATCTCAGAATAATCTCACGCCTGGGAGATTCCCATAAGAAGTTATATATTCGCTGTGTCTCTAGTAGGCTACTTGGACCTTTTGTGTTTCAAACTGTGGTCCTTTTCTATCACTAGAATTTTAAGTTTTCAAAATCTAGGAAGGAGGGGTTTTCTTTCTCATCCTCTCTTACACTGCCTCTGGGCTGAGGAAGAAAGTAGGTGAAACAAAAGATTTTTGTGTTCCTTGAACCCAAAAGAAGTTCAAATGGAAGCCTCAAGTGCAATGACCTTAATGACTATTGCTCTTTTATCATTAACTGTATGCTTAAACAGTTCACAGAATATTTAGTTCAGCTGGGCACAATTCAAAACTTCAGAAAGAAGACATCTCTCTGTAGAGTAACTTACCTTTCCAGAGTGGGTAATTCCTTTGTGTCTAAGGTTTAAGTAGATTTCAAGTGGAAAAGGCAATGTTTGAGAATAATTGAAGGATGACCAAAATAGTGGTATACAGTAAAAAAATAGTCTATATCCTCTAGCTGTCAACATCAGCCTGAAAAAAAATTTTCTAATGAATTAGTGTGCCCAAGCCATTGCAAACCTTGTTAGCAAATGTACTGAAATGCTAATAAAAGATGATACTTGATATAACATCTTAGACAAATTGAAGCAATAAATATGGATCACGTTATTACATTAGCACATGTTGTATGTGTATATTTGTGTGTTCGTGCTAAGTTGCTTCAGTTGTGTCTGACTCTTTGTGACCCCATAGACTGTAGCCTGCCAGTCTCGTCTGTTCATGGGACTCTCCAGGCAAGATTACTGGAGTGGGTTGCCCTTCCCTCCTTCAGGGGATCTTCTCAACCCAGAGATTAAACCTGAGTCTCATGTCTCCTGCATTAGCAAGTGGATTCCTAGGTAGCAACATCTGGGGGAAGCCCAATACATATAGGAGCCAACTAAGTGTTAGCAAGAGCCTATTGGTAAGTTTTCAGAAATTTTGTGAGCTGGTTGTTAAAGTTAATCATAATAAAAAATTTAATTATATAAGATCATAAATATATTAAAAACAAAGTTAATTACACATCTTCAAAACTCAACACTTTCTACATATTTTTCTACATTTGATTATTATCTGTGCTCTTAAAGTGATTGACTTTTGTCTGTGTGGTGGGTATACTATGTAATGGCATCGTACATCACTTCCTAATGTTCAGTAATGTCAAACTGGTAGGTAAAAGCAGATACGGTATGAATACTTATACCATGTAAATAAAGGCCTAGGCTCTTGCTAAGTGAGTCAGTCTAGACTGCTCTTCATTTTTCCTTAGAACACTTAGATGGGTTATCAAACATACTGTGAATATAATTACACAATTATTGCAACATTGTCTTCTCTATACTTTTAATATGTGAATATCATGAGAAGGGAGTTTAAAACACTTTAAAATAATGACATACTTTAAACATATAGGAAATATTATATTCATTCTTGTATCTATAACATAAATCATTTTCTTTCACTTCTTTTTCCTCTATCCCTTATTTTCTGCCTTCCAAAGTGAAGCACAATAACCTCATCTTTAGCCAAAGTGAGCATGTTGCTGCCATCAGGTGAAGTAATACAGTTGACCCTTGAATGATGCAAGGGTTAGGAGCACCAACAACCTGCACAGTTGATAATGCACCTATAACTTTTGACTCCCCTCAAAACTTAGCTACTAAAATAGTCTACCATAGATCAGAAGTCTTATCAATACCATGAACACTCAACTAACACATATTTTTTATATTATATATATTAAATACTATATGCTTAATACAAAGTAAGTTAGAGAGTACACAAAATGTTATTAAGAAAATCATAAGAAGGAGAAAATATATTTACATTACTGTACTGTGTTTATCAAAACTCTAAGTTTATACGATTTACATAAAGATGAATTGTCTATCAGTATCTGCATCTACATTGACTTACATGACACAAAACATCGCACATGTTTTAAGTATTACTAACACAACAGTATGCAAAGGCAAAATGATACGATACTGAAAGAGGAACTCTCCAGGTCGGTAGGTGTCCAATATGCTACTGGAGATCAGTGGAGAAATAACTCCAGAAAGAATGAAGGGATGGAGCCAAAGCAAAAACAATACCCAGCTGTGGATGGACTGGTGATAGAAGCAAGATCCGATGCTGTAAAGAGCAATATTGCATAGGAACCTGGAATGTTAGGTCCATGAATCAAGGCAAATTAGAACAAGTCAAACAGAAGATGGCAAGAGTGAATATCAATATTTTAGGAATCAGCGAATGAAAATGCGCTGGAATGGGTGAATTTAACTCAGATGACCATTGTATCTACTACTGTGGGTAAGAATTCCTTAGAAGGAATGCAGTAGCCATCATGGTCAACAAAAGAGTCCGAAATGCAGTACTTGGATGCAATCTCAAAAACGACAGAATGATCTCTGTTCGTTTCCAAGGCAAACCATTCAGTATTACAGTAATCCAAGTCTATGCTCCAACCAGTAATGCTGAAGAAGCTGAAGTTGAATGGTTCTATGAAGACCTACAAGACCTTTTAGAACTAACACACAAAAAAGATGTCTTTTTCATTATAGGGGACTGGAATGTAAAAGTAGAAAGTCAAGAAACACCTGGAGTAACCAGCAAATTTGGCCTTGGAGTACAGAGTGAAGCAGGGCAAAGGCTAATAGAGATTTGCCAAGAGAACACACTGGTCATAGCAAACACCCTTTTCCAACAACACAAGAGAAGACTCTACACATGGACATCACGAGATGGAAAACATCGAAATCAGATTGATTATATTCTTTGCAGCCAAAGATGGAGAAGCTCTATACAGTCAGCAAAAACAAGACCAGAAGCCAACTGTAGCTCAGATCAGGAATTCCTTATTGCCAAATACAGACTTAAATGGAAGAAAGTAGGGAAAACCACTAGACCATTCACATATGACCTAAATCAAATCCCTTATGATTATACAATGTAAGTGAGAAATAAATTTAAGGGACTAGATCTGGTAGATAGAGTGCCTGATGAACTATGGACGGAGGTTCATGACATTGCACTCAATATGTCAGCAAATTTGGAAAACTGTGGAAAATTCTGAAACAGATGGGAATACCAGACCACCTGACCTTCCTCTTGAGAAACCTATATGCAGGTCAGGAAGCAGCAGTTCGAACTGGACATGGAACAACAGACTGGTTCCAAATAGGAAAAGGAGTACATCAAGGCTGTATATTGTCACCCTGCTTATTTAACTTAGATGCAGAGTACATCATGAGAAACGCTGGGCTGGAAAAAGCACAAGTGGGAATCTGATTGCCGGGAGAAATATCAATAACCTCAGATATGCAGATGATACCACCCTTATGGCAGAAAGTGAAGAGGAACTAAAAAGCCCCTTGATGAAAGTGAAAGAGTAGAGTGCAAAAGTTGGCTTAAAGCTCAACATTCAGAAAACAAAGATCATGGCATCTGGTCCCATCACTTCATGGGAAATATATGGGGAAACCGTGGAAACAGTGTCAGACTCATTTTCTGGGGCTCTAAAATCACGGTGGATGGTGATTGCAGCCATGATATTAAAAGACGCTTACTCCTTGGAAGAAAAGTTATGACCAACCTAGATAGCATATTCAAAAGCAGAGACATTACTTTGTCAACAAAGGTCCGTCTAGTCAAGGTTATGGTTTTACCAGTGGTCATGTATGGATGTGTGAGTTGGACTGTAAAGAAAGCTGAGTGCCGAAGAATTGATGCTTTTGAACTGTGGTGTTGGAGAAGACTCTTGAGAGTCCCTTGGACTGCAAGGAGAGCCAACCAGTCTATTCTAAAGGAGATCAGTCCTGGGTATTCATTGGAAGAACTTATGCTGAGGCTGAATCTCCAATACTTTGGCCATCTCATCTGAAGAGTTGTCTCATTGGAAAAGACTCTGATGCTGGGAGAGATTTGGGTCAGGAAGAGAAGCGGACGACAGAGGCACTGCTGACTCGATGGACATGAGTTTGAGTGAACTCCCGGAGTTGGTGATGGACAGGGAGGCCTAGCATGCTGCGGTTCATGGGGTTGCAAAGAGTCGGATACGACTGAGTGACTGAACTTAACTGAACACTAGATATGAAAAATAAAAAGATAATGTTAAAAAGAAATTCACATTTTACAGATATAATGATTCATAGGCTGATAAATAAGAAGCAGCAAATGATTGCTTTATGTGAGTCCTGTTTAATTGATGGCACCATGTGTGATCTGTAAGTGTTTCAGTTCACTTCAGTTCAGTTGCCCAGCCATGTCCGACTCTTTGCTACCCCATGAACTGCAACACACCTGGCCTCCCTGTGCATCACCAACTCCCAGAGTCCACCCAAACTCATGTCCATTGAGTTGGTGATGCCATGCGACCATCTCATCCTCTGTCATCTCCTTCTCCTCCTGCCCTCAATCTTTCCCAGAATCAGGGTCTTTTCATACAAGTCAGCTTTTCGCATCAGGTGGCCAAAGTATTGGAGTTTTAGCTTCAACATCAGTCCTTCCAATGAACACCCAGGACTGATCTCCTTTAGAATGGACTGGTTGGATCTCCTTGCAATCCAAGGGACTCTCAAGAGTCTTCTCCAACACCACAGTTCAAAAGCATCAATTCTTCGGCATTCAGCTTTCTTTAAACTCCTATTCTCACAATCATACATGACCACTGGTAAAACCATAGCCTTGACTAGATGGACCTTTGTTAACAAAGTAATGTCTCTGCTTTTGAATATGCTGTCTAGGTTGGTCATAACTTTCTTTCCAAGGAGTAAGTGTCTCTTAATTTCATGGCTGCAATCACCATCTGCAGTGATTTTGGAGCCCCCCAAAATAAAGTCTGACACTGTTTCCACTGTTTCCCCATCTATTTGCCATGAAGTGATGGGACCAGATGCCATGGTCTTCATTTTCTGAATGTTGAGCTTTAAGCCAACTTTTTCACTCTCCTCTTTCACTTTCATCAAGAGGCTCTTTAGTTCTTTCTCAGTTTCTGCCATGAGGGTGGTGTCATCTGCATATCTGAGGTTATTGATATTTCTCCTGGCAATCTTGATTCCAGTTTGTGCTTTGTCCAGCTCAGCATTTCTCATGATGTACTCTGCATATAAGTTAAATAAGCAGGTGACAAAATACAGCCTTGACATACTACTTTTCCAATTTGGAAACAGTCTGTTGTTCCATGTCCAGTTCTAACTGTTGCTTCCTGACCTGCATACAGGTTTCTCAAGAGGCAGGTCAGGTGGTCTGGTATTCCCGTCTCTCTCAAAATTTTCCATAGTTTGTTTTCATCCCCACAGTCAAAGGCTTTGGCATAGTCAATAAAGCAGAAATACATGTTTTTCTGGAACTCTCTTGCTTTTTCAATGATCCAGCAGATGTTGGCAATTTGATCTCTGGTTCCTCTGCCTTTTCTAAAACCAGCTTGAACATCTGGAAGTTCACGGGTCATGTATTGCTGAAGCCAGGCTTGGAGAATTTTGAAGATTACTTTACTGGTGTGTTAGATGAGTGCAATTGTGCAGTTTGAACATTCTTTGGCATTGCATTTCTTTGGATTGTAAAGAAAACTGACTTTTTCAGTCCTGTGGCCGCTGCTGAGTTTTCCAAATTTTCTGACTTATTGAGTGCAACAGTTTCACAGCTTAATCTTTTAGTATTTGAAAGAGTTCAACTGGAATTCCATCACCTCCACTAAATTTGTTTGTAGTGATTCTTCCTAAGGCCCACGTGACTTCACATTCCGGGATGTCTGGCTCTAGATATTTCAGTGCATACATTTTGATAAATTTTAACTTTTTCTAATAGATTTGTGTATATTTTATGGTAGTAAATGGCAAAACAGATTAGTATCTACATGTGTTTGTGTGTTCATGATGTTTCTAACTTTTTCTTAATTTTTCAATATATCTATGCTTATTCAGTTTGTAAACTTTGTAAAATTATGGCAAATCTCAAGAAGTTTTTTCTTATATTTATTGAAACATATCTGTGCAGTTCAAATCTATGTTGTTCAAGGGTTAAATATACATCTTAATCCCTTGGATCAGGGTTTGGAAAAATCAGATCTGTGGACCAAACCTGTTTTTTTTGTAAATGAGTTTTATTGGAAAAGGTGGTACTTACTCTTCCACATGCTGTCTACAGCTGCTACAGAGCTATAGCAGTGGCAGCCTTAGGCCTGAGTAATTACAACAAAGATCTGATGGCCTGTTAACACAAAGCTGAAATATCTACTATCTGACTCTTTAGAAAAAGTAGTTTGCTGACAGTTGGTCTAAAGAGGGGATGACAAGCTAACAAAAAAATCAATTGACTATCTTTAATATAGTGATTAATTAGTAATGCCTATGATGGATGAAGCAATAGGAACATTTGTACCAGGTATTCACTACCCTTAGTTTTAAAAAGACAATTATGTAATATAGAAAACTAGTGGGAACCTGCTATAAAGCACAAGAAGCTCAGCTCTGTGTTCTGTGATGACCAAGATGGGTGGGATGGGGGAGTGGGGTGGGATGGAGGTCTAAGAAGGAGGGAACGTATATATACACACATAGCCAATTCACTTCATTATAAAGCAGAAACTAACCCAACATTGTAAAGCAATCATACTCCAATAAAAAAGACAGATAAATTTTAAAAATAAAATTTAAAAAAAGAAAACCTTTCCTTAATAGTCACCAAGGGAATCAAAAAGAATACATTATTTTCCTTTTCCTTGAATCTTTGAAAGAGCTAAGCATAATCAGAAATTATAAATTAATACAAGAAGAACAAAAATTTTCAACATTTTCAATGTGTTGCCTTTCTTATGATTTCTTAACTACTATGAGCCAAAGAAAATTTTTTCTTTACATTTTTTAAGTTTGAGAAAAGTGTCTTCCTAGTTACTCTATAAAGTAACTCTATGGCTTTATAAGTTAAAGAGCCAAACATCTTTTTCCCTATTGTGTCTGTCTGCTATCTTAATTTTACTTTGATTTGTTTGCTCTTATTATAGAGGCAGAAGTCAGAAGAAAAGTGACAAGCCACATGATACAGTGGAATCAAGTATATATTTTAAGCATCCTGCCTTTACTCCTTTAAAAACACCTAACATACTTAGGTAATCTCAAGAATGTGAAGGAAAAACAACAACAACAACAACTAGCATTAGATCACAAAATAAACCCCATTCATATGTTAAAGACCTGATATTTTTTCTTTTCTTTTTTTTTTTTTAATTCTCCATAATATGCTTTCTGTAGCTGTCCTTCAGCATTTCTTATCTGTTGACTAATGGGACATAACTACCCGATTTATGGACTTCCCTGATGGTTCAGCAGGTAAAGAATCTGCTGCAATGTAAGAACCACAGGAGACACAGATTCCATCTCTGGGTCTGGAAGAATCTCCTGGAGTCGGAAATGGCAACCCACTCCAGTATTCTTTCCTGGAAAATTCCATGGACAGAGGAGCCTGGGAGGCTATAGTCCATGGGGTTGCAAAGGGTTGGACCAAACTGAGCACATGGCACACACATACAACCTATTTACAGAATTTGATACTCACCTCTATTTACAGGGTTTGATACTCATCTTCTGGTTCCTGTTAAGGTCAGTTCAGTCAGTTCAGTCACTCAGTTGTGTCCAACTCTTTACAGCCCCATGAATCACAGCACACCAGGACTCCATGTCCATCACCAATTCCCGGAGTTCACTCAAACTCATGTCCATCGAGTTGGTGATGCCATCCAGCCATCTCATCCTCTGTCGTCCCCTTCTCCTCCTGCTCCCAATCCCTCCCAGCATCAGAGTCTTTTCCAATGAGTCAACTCTTCGCATGAGGTGGCCAAAGTATTGGAGTTTCACAACATCAATCCTTCAATGAACACCCAGGACTGATCTCCTTCAAAATGGACTGGTAGGATCTCCATGAAGTCCAAGGGACTCTCAAGAGTCTTCTCCAACACCACAGTTCAAAAGCATCAATTCTTCGGCGTTCAGATTTCTTCACAGTCCAACTCTCACATCCATACATGACCACTGGAAAAACCATAGCCTTGAATAGATGGACCTTTGTTGGCAAAGTAATGTCTCTGCTTTTCAATAAAACATCTAGGTTGGACATAACTTTCCTTCCAAGGAGTAAGTGTCTTTTAATTTCATGGCTGCAGTCACCATCTGCAGTGATTTTGGAGGCCCCAAAATAAAATCTGACACTGTTTCCATTGTTTCCCCAACTATTTGCCATGAAGTGATGGGACCAGATGCCATGATCTTAGTTTTCTGAATGTTGAGCTTTAAGCCAACTTTTTCACTCTCCTCTTTCACTTGCATCAAGGGGCTTTTTAGTTCCTCTTCACTTTCTGCCATAAGGATGGTGTCATCTGCATATTTGAGGTTATTGATATTTCTCCTGGCAATCTTTCTTCCAACTTGTGCTTCTTCCAGCCCTGCATTTTCCATGATGTACTCTGCATATAAGTTAAATAAGCAGGTGACAAAATACAGCCTTGACGTACTCCTTTTCCTATTTGGAACCAGTCTGTTGTTCCATGTCCAGTTCTGACTGGTGCTTTCCGACCTGCATATAGGTTTCTCAAGAGGAAAGTCAGGTGGTCTGGTATTCCCATCTTTTTCAGAATTTTCCATAGTTTATTGTGATCCACACAGTCAAAGGCTTTGGCATAGTCAATAAAGCAGAAATAGATGTTTTTCTAGAACTCTCTTGCTTTTTCCATGATCCAGCAGATGTTGGCAATTTGATCTCTGGTTCCTCTGCCTTTTCTAAATCCAGCTCAAACATCTGGAAGTTCATGGTTCACATATTGCTGAAGCCTGGCTTGGAGAATTTTGAGCATTACTTTACTAGTGTGTGAGATGAGCGCAACTGTGCGGTAGTTTGAGCATTCTTTGGCATTGCCTTTCTTTGGGATTGGAATGAAAACTGACCTTTTCCAGTCCTGTGGCCACTGCTGAGTTTTCCAAATTTGCTGACATACTGAGTGTGTTATAGCCACACTTTCCGGGAAGCAAACTCACTCAGAAGGACAATGCTGATAGTGGAGTGCAGTTTATTACACTGGTGGGCCCAAGGCAGAGTCTCCTCTTAGCCAAGGACCCCAACCAGCATTTCTGAAAATCTTTTATACCCATGTGTACGTGTCTGAACCCACCACCCCAATTTCCTTGAGACTTACATAAAACGAAGGAAGGATAAACACAATCACAATAGCCCCATCATTCATCTGTTAGGTGTTCAAACAGTTAATAATCTATAAGTCTACAGTTGCACTCCGATAGATACAGAAAGAATTTATGACCTGTCCGGAGGCAGGGGTGATTAGAGTATGTTTTCTCTTAGGCGATGAGTAACCTGGATGTGATCTTCAAGATTCCCCTTCCATAGGGGGTCTTATCCTTCTATTGTAGTTTCCATAGACACTAAGCACAGAGTCCAGAGTCCATTGGAGAGGTGGCCGAGCATGATCAGCATGAACAGGCCTAAGATGGAGTCCAGGTCCTATGAATTCCTTCTTGATGTGCAGCACTTTCACAGCATCATCTTTTAGAATTTGAAGTAGCTCAACTGGAATTCCATCACCTCCACTAGCTTTGTTTGTAGTGATGCTTTCTAAGGCCCACTTGACTTCACATTCCAGGATGTCTGGCTCTAGGTGAATGATTACACCATCATGATTATCTGGGCCGTGAAGCTCTTTTTTTGTATAGTTCTGTGTATTCTTGTCACCTCTTCTTAATATCTTCTGCTTCTGTTTGGTCCATACCATTTCTGTCCTTTATTGAGCCCATCTTTGCATGAAATGTTCCCTTGGTATCTCTAATTTTCTTGAAGAGATCTCTAGTCTTTCCCATTCTGTTGTTTTCCTCTATTTATTTGCATTGATCCCTGAGGAAGGATTTCTTATCTCTCCCTGCTATTCTTTGGAACTCTGCATTCAAATGGGTATATCTTTCCTTTTCTCCTTTGCTTTTCTCTTCTCTTCTTTTCACAGCTATTTGTAAGGCCTCCCCAGACAGCCGTTTTCCTTGTTTGCATTTCTTTTCCATGGGGTTGGCCTTGATCTCTGTCTCCTGTACAATGTCACAAACCTCCGTCTATAGTTCATCAGACCCTCTGTCTATCAGATCTAGTTCCTTAAATCTATTTCTCACTTCCATTGTATAATCATAAGAGATTTGATTTAGGTCATACCTGAATGGTCTAGTGGTTTTCCCTACTTCTTCTATTTAAGTCTGAATTTGGCAATAAGGAGTGCCTGATCTGAGCCACAGTCAGCTCCCTATCTTTTTTTTTTTTGCTGACTGTATAGAGCTTCTCCATCTTTGACTGCAAAGAGTATAATCAGTCTGATTTCGGTGTTGACCGTCTGGTGATGTCCATGTGTAGAGTCTTCTCCTGTGTTGTTGGAAGAAGGTGTTAGCTTGTTGGAAGAAGGTGCTTGCCAGTGTGTTCTCTTGGCAAAACTCTATTACCCTTTGCCCTGCTTCATTCCATACTCCAAGGCCAAATTTGCCTGTTAGACTGCAGTTAAAAGGTATCTCTACTTTTTTTTCTAGCCAATAAACTAACTTGGGCAGCTTTCCATTTGTTCTTCCCATTTGTAAACTGTTACTAGACAGACTAGCAGTCAGAAGACCTGGATTTGAGAACAGGCTGTAATATTAATTCTTCATGTGACACTGACATTTCTCTAAAATTTAGACTTCTTCTTATCACAACGAGGATGTTGACTTTGATGATTCAAGTCCTCTAGCCCTAAATCTGCTTTTGCTTTGAATAATTCTCTTTATATGTCTTTATCTTCATATCAAGTAGTTCCTGAAAGTGCTACCAACCCACAACAGCATGTGCTCTGCCAAAGACATGGACTTCACATCAGTCAGCACTCACCTCCCCGACCAATTTCAGTTTTTGCTTCAACCTCACCATGGCACTCCACTCCAGTAACTCTTGCCTGGAAAGTCCCATGGATGGAGGAGCCTGGTAAGCTGCAGTCCATAGGGTCGCGTAGAGTCGGACACAACTGAGCGACTTCACTTTCACTTTTCACCTTCATGCATTGGAGAAGGAAATGGCAACCCACTCCAGTGTTCTTGCCTGGAGAATCCCAGGGACGGGGGAGCCTGGTGGGCTTCTGTCTATGGGGTAGCACAGAGTCGGACACGACTGAAGCGACTTAGCAGCAGCAGCACCTCTACTTTCTACCCCATTTCTCTCCCCCTCTCTCTCCCTCCTTCCTTTCCTTTCATCCCTTCCTCTGTCCTTCTTCCCTTCTTCCTTTCCTTTCTTCCTTCCTTCATTCCACACTCTACATCAGACATTATTTGAGAAATGCATTCCACTGAATATTTTATCCATCAGTTCTAATTCAGATTCTTAGACCTTGCAGTTTAACGGGCTTAGGTTATAAAACTAACCAGCTGTATTAGGACATAACTTTGGAGAATACTCTTAAACAGAGTAAATTGGGTTTTCAAAAAAAAAAAAAAAAGCATCCATTACCTTTTATGCTGCCAGATTCAGCTACATATGGAAGCTATGTATGGAAGCTCCATTTGTAGCTATGTATAGCTACAAATGGAAGCTGTGTATTTTTAGAGACATTTTTCCCCCCTATTCACTGATCAGTCATTAGAGTAAAGTTAGTACATGGATCCTGCTGTGGTTCCATACAGACTTGCTGTCTATCTGGAAATGCTTTGTAGTACATTGGAAGTACATTCAAGGAATGTCATCTTAATACTTCAAGGGGTTTTCTTTAATAAAAAGGGCAATAGGGATCAAACCAACCCACTGAATTTGCATGTTTTCCTCTCACATTGCTGAAAACATCTTTTCAAACCAGCTTCAAACTAGAGCAATTAGGTGGGTAATTGCCCTAGTGTGAACTTAGCCTTAAAAGCTTATTCTATGAAACTAGAGTAATTAGACTTATTTCTTTAGTCTTTTTTTCCTTACCTCATTGTTCTCTTGCATAAGGCTAATGTTGCTGTGCTTGGGTTCACTTGGATGCAAAGGAATGGAGGCTGGGATGGGAGAATAGAAAGGCTTAAATGGATAGAAAACCCAGCAAACAAAACTGAAATTCGGCTTGTGACAGCAATCATGAAAAAGGTTTGCATTCTAATAAGGGCTTGTGAAATAGCATTTTAATTAATCTGAAATTTGCAACATACCTGCTTGTCACTATTCTTTGTAATGACTAGTTTATGTTCCTAAAATAGATATACCAAATACTTCATATTTTGCCAGGTTATTTAGCAATGCTTTGCTATATCAAATTAATCTTAGTTGCTAACAGGATAGCAGTTTTAGTTGTTTTTTCTTCTCTTTATCATGTTATAATCATTATCCAAAGAGAACATACCAGGTCAAGTGTTAACAATTTGTGTGTTGCAAAAATAAAAGTTAAGATTTGCCATCTGTTCAAAATGATACCATTACATTATATATTTTTTCAAAAAAATTCCCTTTCATTTTAATATATTTTGATTTTCATTTCCATTTTTAAAGGCTAAAGATACATTTTTTTTGAGAAGCAAAAGTATAATATACAATTAAACAATCAGAATTAAATGTTGTAGGGCAATACAGAGTCCCTTTCTGTCAATATTTGAAATAGATAAAGTGTAATTTCTTGGAATGTGTTCCACAGATATAAATTTAGAGCTGGAGATGGCATGTGTAATAAAATACTCACTAAATATTTGTTCAGTTCAGTAAGATTAAAACCTGCAATACTGTTTGCATATTTACATTCAAAGTGTTGATGAGAAGTGCTGAATGGGCCCTGATTCTCAGGTTCTTACCCTATAGCTCTCCATCTGAGGCAGGAGATAGATACACTCTCAGGCACATAGTTGGAGTTCACTCTCTAGGGAACAAATATTCTTAAGGTGAAAATAGGACAATTGAGTGAGGAGGCTGGGCTTTGCCCAGATAAGAGATAAGAAACCACATATTCCTCATTCTCAAAGTGAAGACCTCCCTAGCTAGACATGTGCAGAAATGCTCCTTGGAGGTCAAAAGAGAGGGAATGTCACCTCATTGTAAGTGATGCAACTACCCATATGCTTATTCGGTAGAATCCATCTTGACTAAGAGATATGCATGCATACCTGGGAGGATCCTGAGATAAACCAAATACAGACTCAGAACCAGGCAAAGCAAGAGGACTGGTCAAAGGAAATCCGGAAGAAATGCCCTATAATAAAAGTGATCAAGACTACCACAAGGACATGACTCTCTCTCTGAGCTTACCTGTTTGTCTCTCCACAGGTACTGTACTCTTTTTTTATCTCCTAATAAATACTTGGGCTTCCCAGGTGGCACTAGTGGTAAGAGCCCGCCTGCCAGTATAGGAGACGTAAGAGACACAGTTTGATCCCTGGGTTGGGAAGATTCCCTGGAGGAGGGCATGGCAACCCACTCCAGTATTCTTGCCTGGAGAATCCCAGGGACAAAGGAGCCTGGTGGGCTACAGTCCATAGGGTTGGAAAGAGATGGCATGACTGAAGCAACTTAGCATGCATGCAATAAATACTTTACTTGCTTCACTACCTTCCATTTTTGTAGGAATTTTCTGCAAAATGGAAAAGCCAGAGCCTTGTCTCTGACCACTGGTCAAGTGGCCAGGGATCAGTGTCCTCACTGCCTAGACCCAACCTCAATCTCGTGCCGAAGTCAGGGAACTGAAGCCCTGCTAAGCCACTGTAGGCGAGGCCATCCCAGATCACATCCTGCTCCTGTTTTTAGTAAAATGCAGTGATTTACGAAACTGTGATTTGCTGCCCTTATTGGACATACATGTGTAACTGGGTCTCGTACATGTAATGAGGCCCTCTGTTTCTGCTCAGGTCTTCACACTGCCCTTGGATTAGTCCATTTCTCGTGCAGTGTTGCCTTTGTTATTCAGCTGCACACAATTTCTCCTTGGCAATAGCAGGGATGTTATGTGGTGAATTTCAGGTTCTACCCCTTTAAGCACGGACCAGGACATTCAAAGGAAATGCTCAAAAATGTGACGTTAAATCTCTATTTTCAAGGGTGCCTTTTTATCTTATTAAAAACCAGAGGACTCCACTGGTACAGTGGATAAGAATCTGCCTGCCAATGCAGGGGACATGGGTTTGATCCCAGGTCCAGGAATATTCCACATTCCATGAAGCAACTAAGCCTGTGCATCACAACTACTGAAGCCTGTGCTCCTAGATCCTGTGCTTCACAACAATAGAGGACAACGCAATCAGAAGCCCAAGTACCATAACTAAAGTTGGCATGCAGCAGCGGAGACCCAGCACAACGAAAAAAGGAAAAAAACAAAAACACAAAACTGAAAAGTGTTTAGAGGAGAGCATATGTGAGTTTAGTTTATTACTAGAATGGAAGGGAATGTCTCAGTTCCTTTTCTTTTAACTCTGTGCCAAGTTCAACCATGGCTCTACATTTCAATTCAGTTCAGTCGCTCAGTCATGTCCGACTCTTTGTGACCCCATGAATCACAGCACACCAAGCCTCCCTGTCCATCACCAACTCCCGGAGTTCACCCCAACTCACATCCATCGAGTCAGTGATGCCATCCAGCCATCTCATCCTCTGTCGTCCCCTTCTCCTCCTGCCCCCATCCCTCCCAGCATCAGAGTCTTTTCCAATGAGTCAACTCTTTGCATGAGGTGGCCAAAGTACTGGAGTTTCAGCTTTAGCATCATTCCTTCCAAAGAAATCCCAGGGCTGAGCTCCTTCAGAATGGACTGGTTGGATCTCCTTGCAGTCCAAGGGACTCTCAAGAGTCTTCTCCAACACCACAGTTCAAAAGCATCAATTCTTCAGTGCTCAGCCTTCTTCACAGTCCAACTCTCACATCCATACATGACCACTGGAAAAACCATAGCCTTGACTAGATGGACCTTTGTTGGCAAAGTAATGTTTCTGCTTTTCAATATGCTATCTAGGTTGGTCATAACTTTTCTTCCAAGGAGTAAGTGTCTTTTAATTTCATGGCTGCAGTCACCATCTGTAGTGATTTTGGAGCCCCCCAAAATAAAGTCTGCCACTGTTTCCCCATCTATTTCCCATGAAGTAGACCATGGACCAGATGCCATGATCTTCATTTTGTGACAGTTAGGGGAAGCCATTCCACTCCTAAATGAGAAAGGTTCGCTTTTCACAGGAGGAATCCATCCATTTGCAACAACCCTGTTTTCCTGCTGGTCATAGCAAACACCCTCTTCCAACAACACAGGAGAAGACTCTACACATGGACATCGCCAGATTGTCAACACTGAAATCAGATTGATTATATCCTTTGCAGCCAAAGATGGAGAAGCTCTATACAGTCAGCACAAACAAGACTGGGAGCAGACTGTGGCACAGATCATGAACTCATTATTGCCAAATTCAGACTTAAATTGAAGAATGTGGGGAAAACCACCAGACCATTCAGGTATGACTTAAATCAAATCCTTTATGACTATACAGTGGAAGTGAGAAATACATTTAAGGAACTAGATCGGATAGACAGAGTGACTGATGAACTATGGACGGAGGCTTGTTACATTGTACAGGAGGCAGGGAGCAAGACCATCCTCATGGAAAAGAAATGCAAACAAGCAAAATGGCTGTCTGAGGAGGTCTTAGAAATAGCTGTGAAAAGAAGAGAAGAGAAAAGCAAAGGAGAAAAGGAAAGATATACCCATTTGAATGCAGAGTTCCAAAGAATAGCAGGGAGAGATAAGAAATCCTTCCTCAGGGATCAATGCAAATAAATAGAGGAAAACAACAGAATGGGAAAGACTAGAGATCTCTTCAAGAAAATTAGAGATACCAAGGGAACATTTCATGCAAAGATGGGCTCAATAAAGGACAGAAATGGTATGGACCAAACAGAAGCAGAAGATATTAAGAAGAGGTGACAAGAATACACAGAACTGTACAAAAAAAGAGCTTAACGGCCCAGATAATCATGATGGTGTAATCATTCACCTAGAGCCAGACATCCTGGAATGTGAAGTCAAGTGGGCCTTAGAAAGCATCACTACAAACAAAGCTAGTGGAGGTGATGGAATTCCAGTTGAGCTACTTCAAATTCTAAAAGATGATGCTGTGAAAGTGCTGCACATCAAGAAGGAATTCATAGGACCTGGACTCCATCTTAGGCCTGTTCATGCTGATCATGCTCGGCCACCTCTCCAATGGACTCTGGACTCTGTGCTTAGTGTCTATGGAAACTACAATAGAAGGATAAGACCCCCTATGGAAGGGGAATCTTGAAGATCACATCCAGGTTACTCATCGCCTAAGAGAAAACATACTCTAATCACCCCTGCCTCCGGACAGGTCATAAATTCTTTCTGTATCTATCGGAGTGCAACTGTAGACTTATAGATTATTAACTGTTTGAATACCTAACAGATGAATGATGGGGCTATTGTGATTGTGTTTATCCTTCCTTCGTTTTATGTAAGTCTCAAGGAAATTGGGGTGGTGGGTTCAGACACGTACACATGGGGTATAAAAGATTTTCAGAAATGCTGGTTGGGGTCCTTGGCTAAGAGGAGACTCTACCTTGGGCCCGCCGGTGCAATAAACTGCACTCCACTATCAGCATTGTCCTTCTGAGTGAGTTTGTTTCCCAGAAAGTGTGGCTATAACACACTCAGTATGTCAGCAAATTTGGAAAACTCAGCAGTGGCCACAGGACTGGAAAAGGTCAGTTTTCATTCCAGTCCCAAAGAAAGGCAATGCCAAAGAATGCTCAAACTACGGCACAGTTGCGCTCATCTCACACGCTAGTAAAGTAATGCTCAAAATTCTCCAAGCCAGGCTTCAGCAATATGTGAACCATGAACTTCCAGATATTCGAGCTGGATTTAGAAAAGGCAGAGGAACCAGAGATCAAATTGCCAACATCACTGGATCATGGAAAAAGCAAGAGAGTTCCAGAAAAACATCTATTTCTGCTTTATTGACTATGCCAAAGCCTTTGACTGTGTGGATCACAATAAACTATGGAAAATTCTGAAAGAGATGGGAATACCAGACCACCTGACCTGCCTCTTGAAAAACCTGTATGCAGGTCAGGAAGCAACAGTTAGACTGGTTCCAAATAGGAAAAGGAGTACATCAAGGCTGTGTATTGTCACCCTGCTTATTTAATTTATATGCAGAGTACATCATGAGAAACACTGGGCTGGAAGAAGCACAAGCTGGAATCAAGATTGCTGGGAGAAATATCAATAACCTCAGATATGCAGATGACACCACCCTTATGGCAGAAAGTGAAGAAGAACTAAAGAGACTCTTGATGAAAATGAAAGAGGAGAGTGAAAAAGTTGGCTTAAAGCTCAACATTCAGAAAACGAAGATCATGGCATCTGGTCCCATCACTTCATGGCAAATAGATAGGGAAACAGTGGAAACAGTAACTGACTTTATTTTTCTGGGCTCCAAAAACACTGTGGATAGTGATTGCAGCCATGAAATTAAAAGATGCTTGCTCTTTGGAAGGAAAGTTATGACCGATCTAGACAGCATATTAAAAAGCAGAGATATTACTTTGTCAACAAAGGTCCATCTAGTCAAGGCTATGGTTTTTCCGGTAGTCATGTATGGATGTGAAAGTTGGACTATAAAGAAAGCTGAGGGCTGAAGAATTGATGCTTTTGAACTGTGGTGTTGGAGAAGACTCTTGAGAGTCCCTTGGACTGCAAGGAGATGCAACCAGTCCATTCTGAAGGAGATCAGCCCTGGGTGTTCATTGGAGGGACTGATGTTGAAGCTGAAACTCCAACACTTTGGCATCTGATGTAAAGAGCTGACTCATTTGAAAAGACCCTGGTGCTGGAAAAGTTTGAGGGCAGGAGGAGAATGGGACAACAGAGGATGAGATGGTTGGATGGCATCAGCGACACAGTGGACATGGGTTTGGGTGGATTCTGGGAGTTGGTGATGGACAGGGAGGCCTGGCATATGTGGTTCATAGGGTCACAAAGAGTAGGACACGACTGAGGGACTGAACTGAACTGAACTATTTTCCTACATTTAGCAAAGATATGAAGTCAATAGTGATTTAATTTCAAGACCCTTTTTAACAGCTAATGTAGGAGCTGTGATGGGATGGAGAAAAACATTTGGACTATGGGGTCAGACAGATCTGAAACTTGGTCTTTGTCACTTATTGTTTTAGCACATTTGAATATAATTTTTCTCATCTACATAATAGTGTCAATAATATATTTTCCTAGGATTTCAGTTAAGATTAAATGAGATGTTATACAAAGCCTGTTAAGTAATAGAGTACTGAAGTGAAGTGAAGTGTTAGTTGCTTAGTCATTTCCAGCTCATTGCCTCTCTGTCAGGCTCCTCTGTCCATGGGATGTCCCAGGCAAGAATACTGGAGTGAGTTGCCATTCCTTTCTCCAGGGAATCTTCTGGCCTCAGAGATCCAATTCAGGTCTTCTGCATTGCAGGCAGATTCTTTACCACTAGTGCCACCTGGGAAACCTTATGGAGGAGAGTTGAACACAAAGGTTCTTGGAAAAGGACCCAAGAAGGGTCACTCCACCACTAACCAAGTGAAAGAACTTGAAGCAAACTGAAGTCTGTCTAGGATTTAAAATTCCTCACCCATAAAATGACGACTTTGCATGTAATGCTGTTTAGCATGCCACTTACATTTCCTTCCCTCATAGCTCATTTGGTAAAGAATCTGCCTGCAATGCAAGAGACCCGGGTTCGATTCCTGGGTCTGGAAGATCCTCTGGAGAAGGAAATGGCAATCCACTCCAGTATTCTTGCCTAGAAAATCCCATGGACAGAGGAGCCTGGCGGGCTATAGTCCATGGGCTCGCAAGAGGCAGACACGACTTAGTGAGTAAACCACCACCTACCTTTCCTTTTGATAGTTTACCTTTCTTTTTGATAGTTTCGCAAAGTCCATCGCATTGAAGTGTGCCAAAGTTTACAGTAAGAAAGCACAGCAGTGACCCTGGGGCAAACCAACCCCAATTCTCCTCCCTCCTACTTTTAGCTCTCCAGTCTCCACCTCTTTCAGGAACAGATTTCAGCAAACATTTTCACAAGATAAACAAACAAACATGTAGGAAGACAGAGACACTTTGCATATGGACTTAGTTTTAAAAGAAATTGGAAAAAATATAGTAGAATGTGCTTAATTAGCACAGATTCTGAAAAAAAAATAAATGTGTTAATTAATCATTCCTCTTGATTATCAGAAGGTCATATCCATATACACAACATACAAATCAGAAATTAGAAAGAGATATTTTGCCACCTAGCTCCTCTTCTGAAAAACTCTACCAAGCTTCTAAAAAATTTTACATTACATATTGAAATGTAAGTGCCCTGGTGTTTTGTTCTTAATAGAAGCTTGAGAATTATTCTGGTATGTAATGCTTTGAGCTTTAAAAAAAAAAAAAAATGTTGATTGTGTGTCTGTTTCTCTTTCAAGATCTAATTACTCAATTACTTTTTCTCAAAATACTGACTTCTTGCTTTTATTTTTGGTGTATTGCTCACATGATGATGTTACTGAGGAATTAGAGCTTCAAGGAGTTTAACTTTCTCATCCGAAGTAAGATAACCTAATTTAGCAGCTGTAGTAGAACACGAAAGCAGCATGATACCAAAAAAAGGTTACACAGTGGGAAGTTCGTGCTGGCAAATACCAATTCACACCTGTTTTAGGCCTATAGACAACATCAGGGGTGCTATTTAAATGGACTCTGTGTGCAATTTATCCATTGTTCGGAGTCATTGAAATGAACTACACTGATTCTTCTCCTTGGCAATTATTCCAATTAAGTGGATGCACCATTTATCAGGGTGCTGATTAAGTGGGTTTAGTAGCAGGCACCAAAGAAAGACTGTGAAGAAATTTATGAAAGTGATATTCACACTTTCTCACACTCACTAATGGTTTATGTTATGTAGTTTGCAACATAAAACTTTCTACAGAAATACTGCAGAGTCTGGGGTTAGGGAGATGATTAAATGTTCCAAGTAAGTACAATGAGATTTCAAATGTCAGCATAAGGAGAGATAATTTTGGGTTGAAACAACCTGCTGATCTTGATATTGACTATTTAAATCTGGAACTTATAATGTAACAAGCTTTTTCTCTGGGAAATGGTCAAGTTTTCCCTAGACAACTAACTTAAATTTATTTGCAGAGTACATAAAGACAGCCCACCACAAATTAACTAACATCACAGGTTAATAAAACACATTTGTTGCTTCACTGTCTGAAATTCCAGATGATCAGATTATTTAATTTTGTTTTATGTTAATGTTAGTTTTATGCAAATTTTAATATCTATGGTAAGTATTTTATAAGCCAAATATATTCTATTATATATCAAATTTACAAGGATATTTCCATTGAAAATTGAACATGTAATGATGCATTACAATAAATAAATCAATGTGTTTTTTTAAAACAGCTGAGAAAAAAGTAAGGAATACAAATACATTGAAATTGACCTAAATTAAGAAATATAAAATAATGATAACATTTTCAAACAAGGAGTTTAATTTGTTCAGTTTTTTAAACTATAGTATTGATTCATATCTGATTTTGATAACAAATCTGAATTTTTATTGTCTTTTCTACTGGACATGAACTATAGAGTCTTTTGTAGATTGGTACCATTAAAAAATTGATAAAATGAAACATATTAAAGAAACATTTAAAAACAAAGAAATTTGGCTTTAAAATAATAAACAAAAAGAAGTCTGAAATACAAATAACAGCATGTTAAATAATGTATCACTTGTATGTTAAGTTTTAGAACAGGTACACTGAAATAAGTCCAGAATCACACTCTGAATCTAAGCAACTATATGCAAAGATTTCAAACTTACCCTCTTCCAATCTCCTTCTTCTGGCATCTGCTTGTTATTACTTTCTAGAAATATTTTTAGGAGCAAGTTTTCTGTTTACTGTCCAGAATTGTGAGGTGGCAAGATTCTATCCTACTTGCAAGCTGACATGTTAGCCTGCCAAGATTTCACGATGGTAGCAAAACATGCAAATCTCAAGGGTCAAATTTCAGAGGACAACTTCCTACTTGAAGTAATAATAGTAGCCAGACAACCATGTTTTCACACTGATTCCCTGAACCTGAATTCCTACAGGGCAGCATGAAGACAGCCAGATAATATATGCATCCATAAATAAGGCTAAAGAGAGAAGCCCTGTTTTTAGGGAACCTGCATTTTTTATACTAGACAGCAAATATGTCTGCCTGTTACCCCAGAGGGAAATGCTACAATCTCCCATAGTTGCTCACTATACAATTACAGTTGAAAAAGAGTAGTCAAGAACAGGGCAGTCAGTGTCTGTGCTCATAACATTTATAGAAACACAAGAAACCCTAATCAGTACAAATGAAAGTAGGTGACTCTGTTAACAGGCATAATCTTTAATCTTCCCTAATCTGTTGCTTTTGACAAATCACATGCAATCATCAGGATTCACATTATCAATGCATTATGTGTTGTACATCTTAGAATCAGTACTTACATAGAGTGTGCCAGAGCCTAATGATTGGAAATTTCTGTCATGGGACACATGTTATAATATTTTGTGAATGCTTTCGTATGCAAAGTTGACTCCATCCTTGGAGATTGAGTAAATTGTAACATACATGAGAATCCTTGAGCTTGATACCATATTTGGATAGCAATCATTTCTTTTTTAACAAGAGTTGACTTAATGAGTTTTAGCATACCTGCCAATCAATTCTAACCACTGGCCAATTAGGTAGAAGCAAATGTACCAAAATTAAAAGAAAATAATGATTAACTTGATTTGATTCTACTCTCTTCACTTTCATTGAAAATATTTTATGCATTATAATGAGCCAGATATCCAACCTCATCATAGTTCCCTCTGTGGAAATAATCAGGGGCTACCATGGAAAGGATAATAAGCTAAAATTAACATGGATTTTTGGAGAAAGATAGACCAAAATTGGATTCCAAGCTCTGACAAGTAGTTGCATTTAATATTAAGTAATATATTACAGAATTATTTGAGATAAATTTTCTGCAGTAAGAGCAACTTGAGAATGTTACAAAAACATTTAAAGAACATTTTGAAAGTGCTTGGCACTTTGATAGATGACAACTGTTTCTCTATTTTTTTATTTCTTTGTCTATGAGATGTTTTCTTACACCTTTAGTTCACTTGTGATTTATTTATTTTCTAGCTACTTTTATAAGTATCTAATCTATTTGCTTTGATTTTTAACTTTCTATAGATGGGGAAAGAGTGGAAACAGTGTCAGACTTTATTTTTTTGGGCTCCAAAATCACTGCAGATGGTGACTGCAGCCATGAAATTAAAAGATGCTTACTCCTTGGAAGGAAAGTTATGATCAACCTAGATAGCATATTCAAAAGCAGAGACATTACTTTGCCAATAAAGGTCCGTCTAGTCAAGGCTATGGTTTTTCCAGTAGTCATGTATGGATGTGAGAGTTGGACTGTGAAGAAAGCTGAGCGCTGAAGAATTGATGCTCTTGAACTGTGGTGTTGGAGAAGACTCTTGAGAGTCCCTTGGACTGCAAGGAGATCCAACCCATCCATTCTAAAGGAGATCAGTCCTGGGTGTTCTTTGTTTTTTATTTATTTATTTTTTTTGTTTGTTTGTTTTTTTAATTATATTTTATTTTTAAACTTTACATAATTGTATTAGTTTTGCCAAATATCAAAATGAATCTGCCACAGGTTCTTTGGAAGGAAGGATGCTAAAGCTGAAACTCCAGTACTTTGGCTACCTCATGCAAAGAGTTGACTCATTGGAAAAGACTCTGATTCTGGGAGGGACTGGGGCAGGAGGAGAAGGGGAAAACACAGGATGAGATGGCTGGATGGCATCAACGACTTGATGGATGTGAGTTTGAGTAAACTCTGGGAGTTGGTGATGGACAGGGAGGCCTGGCGTGCTGCAGTTCATGGGGTAGCAAAGAGTTGGACACGACTGAGCGATTGAACTGAACTGATAAAGCTGTTTTGCCACTTTGATAATTCATATGCATGGAATCAATTTGCTTCTTGATAATCTTGCAATTTATTTGTCACACAACAAACAGAACTGTGAATAAATGTAATTGATGATGAGAGCAACCCAGAGGAGAACAGAAAATTACTGGAAAGCTAGAAACTAGAATTAAGGTTATATAAAAAGAACAAAGAAAGAACAAAAAGTGAGAATAGAGATGAGAAAAATGAGAAGAAAAGAGGTAGATCTCCCCAGGGAAAACAGTATAATGTGTGGATGATATGACACTGAGCTAAAAATCATGTCTTGGGTTCCAATTATTCCCCAGGGATCTTGCAAGGAGCTTCACTATTCAAAGGCAGAAAAGTGTGGGTGATATTTGAGGACCTCCTAAAATCATTTTTAAGACTAAATAATCTCATGATTTTTAAAATGTGCATAACCACTGGAGTCTGTAATATGAAAGAACAGAATTTGAAACATACTGGAAGGAAAAGGTTTATACTTTTCAGTTCAGTTCTGTTCAGTTGCTCAGTCATGTTCGACTCTGCAACACCATGGACTGCAGCATGCCAGGCTTCCCTGTGTATCACCAACTCCCAGAGTTTACTCAAACTCATGTCCATTGAGTTAGTGATGCCATCCAACTATCTCATCCTCTGCTGTCCCCTTCTCCTCCTGCCTTCAATGTTTCCTAGCATCAGTCTTTTCTGATGAGTCAGCTCTTCGCATCATGTGGCCAAAGTATTGGAGCTTCAGCTTTAACATCAGTCCTAATGAATACTCAGGACTGATTTCCTTTAGGATTGACTGGTTTGATCTCCATGCAGTCCAAGGGACTCTCAAGAGTCTTCACCACAGTTCAAAAGCATCAGTTCTTCGGTGCTCAGCCTTCTTTATGTGAGGTCCAGCTCTCACATCCATACATGACTACTGGAAAAACCATAGCTTTGACTATGTGGACCTTTGTTCACAAAGTAATGTCTCTACTTTTTCATATGCTGTCTAGGTATGTCATAGCTTTTCTTCCAAGGAGCAAGCATCTTCGTATTCCATGGCTGCAGTCACCATCTGCAGTGATTTTGGAGCACCAAAATATAAAGTCTTTCATTGTCTCCAGTGTTTCCTCGTGATGGGACCAGATGCCATGATCTTAGTTTTCTGAATGTTGAGTTTTAAGCCAGCTTTTTCACTCTCCTCTTTCACCTTCATCAAGAGGCTCTTTAGCTCTTCTTTACTTTCTGCCATAAGGATGGTGTCATCTGCATATTTGAGGTTATTGATATTTCTCCTGGCAATCTTGATTCCAGCTTGTGCTTCCTCCAGCCCAGCGTTTCTCATGATGTACTCTGCTAGAAGTTAAATAAGCAGGGTGACAATATACAGCCTTGACGTACTCCTTTTTCTATTTAGAACCAGTTTGTTGTTCCATGTCCAGTTCTAACTGTTCCTTCTTGACCTGCATACAGATTTCTCAGGAGGCAGGGTGGTCTGGTATTCCCATCTCTTTCAGAATTTTCCACAGTTTATTGTGATCCACACAGTCAAAGGCTTTGGCATAGTCAATAAAGCAGAAGTAGATGTTTTTCTGGAAATCTCTCTCTTTTTTGATGATCCAGCAGATGTTGGCAATTTGATCTCTGGTTCATCTGCCTTTTCTAAATCCAGCTTAAACATCTGGAAGTTCATGATTCACATACTGTTAAAGCATGGCTTGGAGAATTTTGAGCATTACTTTGCTAGCGTGTGAGATGAGTGCAATTGTGCAGTAGTTTGAGCATTCTTTGGCATTGCCTTTCTTTGGAATTGGAATGAAAACTGACATTTTCCAGTCCTGTGGCCACTGTGGAGTTTTCCAAATTTGCCGACATTTTGAGTATAGCACTTTCACAGCATCATCTTTTAAAATTTGAAATAGCTCAACTAGAATTCCAGTTGAGTACCCATAAACTATATCATAAAATACATCATTGCTGGAATTAGCATTTTAATTTTGAAATGTGCTAGTTATGATGCTAATGAGGCAGGTGTATTGTCAAGTTAAAGTTACACAACTCAAAGCATGTTTATCAGTGAGAATAAGAATTATGCAAGCACCTCTGAGAACTTACCAGATAGGAGAGCAAGCTTCATGTCAAGTACTTGGTAGAAAACATTCAATATCATTGCAGCCATCACAGAAGTTCTTATATTGAGTCATAGCTCAACAGAGATTTCTGTTGGATAGCCAATTGAGAGAGGAATTTAAATGATTATTCAGTGGGTTTACAAATACTACTAAATATAGAAAAGGAACTACAAATACTTCAGAAAAGAAGGTGGAGAAGAAAGAAATCAGTAAGTAAAATTAATGATTATATACAGTACTATTTCCTTATCTGAAAGCTATATTACGGAATTAAACATCAAATCAAAATAGACTATATCATGCTTGTAGACTGACATTTTTCTGCCAAATTTCAACAGGATAAGAGATTTAAAATTCATTAACTTGAAAAGTTTAAAATTTTAACTTTTACAATTCAAACCTGAGCGCTTACTGTTTGTCATACATTATCGTCCCTATGGTTAATAAACAGATTTTTGTCTGTTTCTATTATAGAGTTAATTAATGCTATATTCTCAGTGTCTGGAATTGTACATATAATAGAAGTTTGTAAACTTTGCTAAATGAATGAGTATCTTTATAAAAATCTTACAATATTTATATTATTACTCATTTTACAGCAAAGAAAACCAAGATACAGACAGTTTAAGTAATTTGTTGAAAATTGTCATGTAATTAATTGCAAAATTGCAATTTGGATTTAGATTACTCTTTCTCCAAAATATTTTGTCTTTTCTTTATACATGAGGATCTTCTGATTAACTCAGCTTGTAAAAGTACTGATAACAAATATAAATATCACATCATTTATTAAACATCTCTTATGCACTGGGTACTGTGTTAAATGCTTTGGATGAATTATTTTATTTAATCTTTTTGATAACCATGTGAGATAGTGTTATCTTGGTTAAGAATTAAGGATCTAGAACTAGAAAAACTGGATCCAAATGCCAGCTTTTCTACTTACTATCCATGTAACTTCAGGTGAGTTATTTAGATTTTTTAATGCTTTATTTTCCTCATAGGGAGGCTATAAAGGATTTCATTAGTCAAAATATGTAGAAAACATGATATAGTATTTGACACTTGGCAATAAATTTTAGTTTATGCATGAGGATGTTGAGGTGCAGATAAATTAATTCCCTTTGGTTGAAGTTTGGGGATGCAGCTAATAAAGAATGAATAACATATTTTTTTCCTGCCTGAATTCTGACACAATTGAGAAGTAACATCAGAGAGTATAGAGTGATTTGGCATCTTTCATAAAATCTAAGATAATAAGTGTTAAGCTACATGCCAATTTCAAAGTGATGTTATCAAGATGGTGAATAGGTTATTCCTGAGTTTAGTTCCTGTCAGAAGAAGACTAACTAGCAAGTATCCATAGACAAGATAGCACTGTGAAAATCCCAGAATCTGGGAGTGAGGCTGAAGTACCTACCTCCCTGGACTACAGATACTCATAGAGGGTAAGAGGAGATGCCACCATTTGACTGCATTACCCCACAAGGCTAACATAGTGCCTGTCACCAAGAAGACAACCCTGGGCCTGTGGTTTCTCCAGTGGGGAAAAAAGGATCCCAAGGTGGACATCCACCTCCCCAGTGTTGAGAGAGACTTCCCAGGAGGTCCACTTGGGTCACTGCTCATGAGGCTCCTTGGAGCAATCTTCTGGGCTTGACTACTGAGGATCAAAGAGAAGCAAAGAAAAAACACAGGTCTTATAACAATCAGTCCACTTGAGATTTTCCGAGATGTTGTAGCCCTAGTAAACCCTTCTAGTTGAGAGAAAGACTGTGCCTAAAAATAAGAACAAATTTGAGACAGATCATTCTCAATTATTTCAACATGCTCTATTTGTTATATAAGGTCCAGAGAAAGTGAAAGTTGCTCAGTTGTGTCTGACTCTTTGTGATCCCATGGACTAGTCCATGGAATTCTCCAGGTCAGAATACTGGAGTGGGTAGCCTTTTCCTTCTCCAGAGGATCTTCCCAACCCAGGGATTGAACCCAGGTCTCCCTCATTGCAAGCAGATTCTTTACCAGTTGAGCCACAAGGGAAACTCAAGAATACTGGAGTGCATAACCTATCCCATCTCCAGTGGATCGTCCCAAGAATCAAACTGGGGTGTTCTGCATTGCAGGCAGATTCTTTACCAACTGAGCTACCAGGGAAGCCCATAATGTCCAAAAGAAATCAATTATTTGTTGGGGAAAACAATAACATATTTAGCTTTATAATTTTTATACAAAGGGATTAATATTTAACAAATATTTGTTTTTTTTTAAACTTTACAATACTGTATTGGTTTTGCCATATATCAAAATAAACTTTGCTATACACATAAAAAAAATTTGAAAAGAAACAGGATAAAATAAAATAAAGGAAAAACTAGAGAACTGAAAAAAAGAATGAAAATGCCATTCACAGCAACATGGATAGACTTAGAGATTACATACTAAGTAAGTCAAAGAAAGAAAGACAAATATCATAGGATAAGTACTTATGCTCATGTATGATCAGTCATGTCCGACTCTTTGCAACCTCATAGACTGTAGCCCACCAGTCTCCTCTGTCCATGGGATTCCCCAGGCAAGAATACTGGAGTGGGTTGTCATTCCTTTCTTCAGACAGTGCTTATATGTGGAGTCCAAAAAAAAAAAAAAAAAAAAGATGATACAAATGACCTTATACACAAAACAGAGATAGACCCACAGACATAGAAAACAAACTCATGGTTAAAAGGGAAAGGGATGGAGGGCGGAATTAATTAGGAGTTTGGGATTAACAAATATACACTGCTATACATAAAACAGATAACAAACAAGGACATACTGTATAGCACAGGGAACTACACTCAATATTTTGTAATAAGCTGTAAAAGAAAGGTATCTGAAAATAGATACGTATGCACGTATAATTCAATCACTTTGCTGTACACTTGAAACTAACACAACATTGTAAATCAATTATAATTTTAAAAAAGAAAAGCAAAAGACAGGTAAATCAGATACTGGTTTTACAAATCATTATGATTCATGTATTTAAGAGAATAAATTAAAATAAAAAGAATCTCATCAGAATCTTAAGTCTATACAATGTAGACACAGGCTTTGCAAGACATTTCTTCTTGTCCAAAATGTCCAGAATACATTTGGCCCATGAAAACGTCCTTGAAATCTAGCCTTCATCAAAGTGTCCATGAGCATGTGTGGTTCATGTCAAAAGGTTTTAGACAAGACCAGATGTCTGCTAATCAGATAAAGACAATTCAAAATTGTATCTTTTTCATTTGTAAAAATAAACTTTATTTTTTATTTTTTTAGGTAAACTCTATAGGAATAATTATGTTTTTTTATTTTATTTTTAAACCTGAAACACTGTATTAGTTTTGCCAAACATCATAAACTTTAAAATGTAGTAAACAGACTTAACAGATTTGACACAGAAAAACAATGTTTATTGGAATGGGAAATGAATCAATTAAAACATCCAGGAAAATAAAAGGTGGAAAAAAATTGGAAAATACTAAAAAGAAGATAAATGATGAATGGGATGTAACATCATTGAATGTATCATGGGATTTCAGTCCTATTGGGAAAGGCATAGTAAAATGGGGAGAAGAAACAATATTTCAATGGAAATTGACTGAAAATTTTCAAACTGATCAAAGATATCAATATGATGAATACAAAGATATATACCCATAGGCACGGCATAGTAAACTGACTGCTAACCCCAGGAAGAAATATATCAAAGAAAACAGAGAAAGAGATGCAAAATGATTTAGAGAAGCAGCAATATGACAGAGACTAAATTTTCAAGAAAAATAAAATTTCAGTGAAAATAAAACTTTTACATACTGGTAAAATAACTGCCCACAGAAATCCATTTTGGAGTTATGATCTTCAAAAAAGAAAGGTGAAAAATGTTCTTTGCAAATGAAATTGGCACAGATAGAGTTAGTTGCCCTCAGGCCCAACATAGCTCAGTTGGTAAAGAATTCGCCTGCACTGCAGGAGACCCCAGTTCGATTCCTGGGTCAGGAAGATCTGCTGGAGATGGGATAGGCTATCCACTCCAGTATCCTTGGGCTTCCCTTGTGGCTCAGCTGGTAAAGAATCTGCCTGCAATGTGGCAGACCTGGGTTTGATCCCAGGCTTGGGAAGATCCCCTGGAGAAGGGAAAGGCCACCTACCCACTCCAATATTCTGGCCTGGAGAATTCCATGGACTGTATAGTCCATGGGGTCACAAAGAGTCGGACATGATGGACTGATCTTCACATAGTTAGTTGCCCTTAGGCCCAACCTAAAAAAATCGCTAAAGTATTCAGGAGATTTCAAAATACGTATATTATTCAAGAGATTGTTGTTCAGTCGCTCAGTCGTGTCTGACTCTTTGTGACCCCATGAACTGCAGCACTCCAGGCTTCCCTTACTTTACCATCTTCCAGAGCTTGCTCAAACTCATGTCCACTGAGTTGATGATGTCATCCACCATCTCATCCTCTGTTGTCCCCTTCTCCTGCCATCAATATTTCCTAGCATCAGGGTCTTTTCTATTGAGTCAGCTCTTCGCGTCATATGGCCAAAGTATTGGAGCTTCAGTTTCAGCATCAGTCCTAAGAACACTCAGGACTGATCTCCTTTAGGATTGACTGGTTTGATCTCCATGCAGTCCAAGGGACTCTCAAGAGTCTTCACCACAGTTCAAAAGCATCAAATCTTCAGTGCTCAGCCTTCTTTATGTGAGGTCCAACTCTCACATCCATCCATAACTACTGGAAAAACCATAGCTTTGACTATGCGGACCTTTATTGGCAAAGTAATGTCTTTGCTTTTTCATACGCTGTCTAGGTTGGTCATAACTTTCCTTCCAAGGAGTAAGCGTCTTTTAATTTCATGGCTGCAATCACCATCTGCAGTGATTTTGGAGCCCCAAAAAATAAAGTCTGTCATTGTCTCCACTGTTTCCTCATCTATTTGAGTGATGGGACCAGATGCCATGATCTTAGTTTTCTGAATTTTGAGTTTTAAGCCAGCTTTTTCACTCTCCTCTTTCACCTTCATCAAGAGGCTTTTTAGCTCCTCTTTGCTTTCTGCCATAAGGATGGTGTCATCTGCATATCTGAAGTTATGTATATATATCTGAGGAAATTGATATTTCAACAGGTTAAGTGGAAATAAATCTAATTCAAATAAACTCAGTTATCCAAATAGAACAACACTTGTAAGACATAAGAAAAAAAAAGGACCATAATATTTTCTGTTTAAAAAATGGCCAATCATCAATATAAAGGCACAGAAAAGTCAGAATTAAAGAATCAAAAAAATATACCATGCAAGAACTAACCAAAAGTGTACATCAATTATCTATATTTATTTAAATATGAATTTAAAGAATGTATAGAAGGTATCAAAAGTATATTAAAATTCACTTAATGGATGTGTACTCAATAAGCTCAGAAATGCTATAAAACAAGTATAAATAAATTTCAAAGAACTAAAATAATGCAGAAACTTATCACAACTGTACTAATTCAGAAATCAATAGCAAACTAATAGGTAGATACTTTTCAAATATTTCAAGTAAGAAATGTTACAAAAGAAATCAAAAGAAAAACAGAAAATATTTTAAACTGAATGAAAACAAAATTATAATACATTAAAATGTATGCTGCTGCCAAGTCACTTCAGTGGTGTCCGACTCTGTGCGACCCCATAGATGGCAGCCCACCAGGCTCCCCCATTCCTGGGATTCTCCAGGCAAGAACACTGGAGTGGGTTGCCATTTCCTTCTCCAATGCATGAAAGTGAAAAGTGAAAGTGAAGTCGCTCAGTCGTGTCCGACTCTTAGCGACCCCATGGACTGCAGCCCACCAGGCTCCTCCGTCCATGGGATTTTCCAGGCAAGAGTACTGGAGTGGGTGCCACTGCCTTCTCCGTAAAATGTATGGGCTGCAGCTAAAACAGCACTGTGTTAACAGTGATATAGGCAAACGTGCACCAAAATACATGAAGCATAATTTTTTAGCAGCATTATTTAGAAGAGCCCCAAACTGAAAATAAGCTAAATATTAACATTTATCAATACAAAAATGAGTAAATTATGGTATATTCATAGAATACTATGCAAAAATGAAAAAGACCTAATTCAACAAATTTAACACAAATATTACTAATTATATTTGTGATTATGTATATATATATATGTATATATATATACAGCAAAAGAAGCAGATGCGGTATATGTGTTCTATTTTTAGAACACATAAAATAAATTAATATGTTTTTATTTATATATCTATAGCAATAAAAGTCAAAAGCATCATTAACTCTGGGGATAAAACTGAAGTGGACAAGAGAGTATACTTACATTGTAAGAATTAACTGTAACTTAGAACTCATGCAATTTATATATGTCTACAGCAAAAACATTTATAAAATAGTAAAAAGGAAGGAGATAGATATCAAGTAATAACTATTAATAATTGGCTCTCTTTTGGAACATACAATTTTGGAACCCATAAATGTTCCAATCTGTTCCTCCATCTTTCAGTATCAATCCATCATCTACCATTTAAGCATGCTCAGCTTGATAAACTATTCAGCTTATTCCTACATCTTTCTTTAGATTTGCTACTTGCTTCTTTTGCACGTGGTTTTGGAAAATTGTAAACAGCCTCTAAATACAGCTCCTAAGACATTCCATGCACACATCACACAAAAACAGCCCAGCTCCAGGGTCATAGGAAGGATCCACAACGTTTGGAAGATGAATATTTTTGTAAAACACTTCCAATTTTGGCTTAAATACGATGCTCAACCTGATATTTACTGTCATCTCAGAGGACTACATCACAGCCATGATGTGATTTTTGTCAATTAGCATTTTCAAGGGAAAACTTGGTATCTCGTGTATTAGGGTGGGCCAACGAATTAAACAAAATGTATAATGGTTTAAGTACAAGGAAAAGTTTATATTTCATTCACATAGGAGTCTAAGATTGTAATAAATCTGCCTTGGGGGAAGAATTTGTGTAAGTCTTCAGGAATCCAGACTGACTGAGGTCTTAACAACTTTGGCCTGTGTTTCACAAGGTCACTTGGAATTGAAATTCATTGAACAAATTCTATGAAATTTTTAGAATGGAAGAATGGATATGAACAGTTACATAGACAAGGCCTGGAAGTGGTGAACATCAATCCTATTGATAGTCCATTGGTAAGAACTCAGTTACATTTCTGCACAGAGGCAGAAGGTATTCAAGTTCAGTTTTCAGGAAGAGAGAAAAGCATGAATTTTGGCAAACAGTCAGCCATCTTCATAAGGCCTAGGAAATATGTCGCTTTTGAAGATTTCAAATATGAATAGCTGGTAACATTTTAAAATAGCTATCACTATGATTTTGCAGCAGAGTGACATAATACCTTAGATGCTTTTAGGCTTATCATCAGTTTATGGTATAATCTTGAACACTTTGTAAAGAAGAGGCCAAATGCAAGACCAGTTTCAGGGTGGATAAGACCTGTGATTTATTTCCAAAACTACCAATGTAATTAGAATCAAGAAATAACCATTTTCATGAAATCATCAGAGCACAAATAATAGCAACTGGGAGACTATTTTAGAGCTGGTAGGAATTGTAGACATGGGGTCCATTATTTGTCAACCCCTCTATCTGTAGAAGTAGATAATGACATATGCACTATTATAAGCATGGTTAATGCTGCCATACAGACAGTTTAACCTCCAGTTCTCAGCTGGATTCTCTTTAAAGTTGGAGACTGCTGATGCTTCATATAATGGCTCTTCATTTTTTTCACTTCTTTCCATTTCAGCAGTTACCATTTTTGTCTTGGCCCTCATAACTATACACATGGATGGTTTCAACAGACTCCTAGCTCTTCTCCCTCAATTCAGTTTCATGCCAATCCATTCTTCATAGTACTTACAAAATTAATCTTCCTGAAACACTGTTTCATCACATCTCTTTCCTGTTCCAGAATGAGGTGGTTCCTAGTTTCTTGCTGAATCCAATGGAAGGCTCTCTACTTTCTCCTTTTAAATTCTGCTCTTATCAGCCTGATATTAGACATCTTTATGAACCTTTAACATAGTCATGTAATCTTATGACTCTCCCTATGACAGGTTCACTTCCATGTCTGTGCACTTCACCTCTTTCATTCTCTCTTTCTTTAGGGCTCCTGCTTCTTTCAACAATATTTCATTTTTTCCTCCAACAGTAATCATATGTTCTTCTTTTTCAAAGCCTCTATTCTCATTTGTCACCTTTTAGCAGATATATACTCTTACTTTACACTTAAACTTCACTAATCATTACATATTTGCAAGCTGGACTTCACTGTTTCACATGAGAAAGGAGACTATGCATATATATTTAGGATTCTTACCAATACTAACACGTGTTCTAACTCTTTTGTGTGCTTTCAGGATCCATAACTCAATGCACTACATGCAGAAAATATTTGGCCTATGCAACACTTTACTTATTCAGGAATATTATAGTTTATTTTCATTCCACCTTTTTGGAAGGAGACTAGGCTTATGAAGATGTATAAATAGTATGATAGCATAAACTATCTGTATCTTAGAAAAATAGAGTCAAGAAAGACCCCCCCAAAATGTATTGCTGAATTCCTATAAACTTCATCAGAGCAGATGCCAAGTTTGGCTACAAGCTTTTTGGCAGCCGGCAAGTGAGAGGAATCCTGCATAAAAGTGAACTGTTTTCTTAGGAATAGCATATCTAACTAATATTCCTATACTATAATGAGCCATATTCTTAAACTTAAAACTATTCTTAGACCAATAAATGTAGGCCATTTGTACTATTCAACTTGTGAACCATGAAAAGGAGCCAACTGAGACAGAAAAGTAGTAAAAGAATTGGAAAGAATGACTGGAACAGAGCTCCCTAATCTTCCAGGCATTCAAACTGGAAGCAAGCTGACCAAGTGCTTACTTTAAAAACAGTGAACAAATTGGTCCACTGTAGAGTTGACCCTAAGGAAGAATGAGCCAATGAACAATTATTTGTGCAATTTTAAAGGTAAATGAGCCTTGTAGGAAAAGGAGGACATATTTTTAACCTACTGCTTAGTATTCTTTCAACTTGCACGAACCTTTTTTTTTTTTTTTTTTTTTTTCAGATTATGAATCAGGCCCAGTGTTCTTTGCTAAACATGGCCAAAGCTGTCTACACATTATACATTGCTCCTTTTCCCTTAAGAGAATCTTTATTATGTTCAGAAAGCTAATATAACAGCTAAAAATACTCCCATTCCAGACTTCTTTGCAATTGGGATAACATATATGCTGCTGCTGCTGCTGAGTCACTTCAGTCGTGTCTGACTCTATGTGACCCCATAAATGGCAGCCCACCAGGCTCTCCCGTCCCTGGGATTCTCCAGGCAAGAACACTGGAGTGGGTTGCCATTTCCTTCTCCAATGCATGAAAGTGAAAAGTGAAAGTGAAGTCACTCAGTCGTGTCCGACTCTAGCGACCCCATGGACTGCAGCCTACCAGGCTTCTCCGTCCATGGGATTTTCCAGGCAAAAGTACTGGAGTGGGGTGCCATTGCCTTCTCCCAAGATATATGGAACAGCTCTAAACAGACACAAGATGAGGATTTCTGAGTTTTCACTTTGCTGATAAATGTCCTGTTCCTTGTGTTCCTCTTTTTTTCTTGATGCCTGAAATGAAGCCATGATGTTTGGAGGAGAAGCACTCCCTTGACAGCCTCCAGACCATAGTAATAAAGATGAGGCCTACACGTGTACACTGGAAGATAAAGAGAGAAAGGCCATCTTTCTATGGCAATTAAGCCACTGCATAAATTCCAGGACTACCTTCTTACCTCTGGCCTTCAGTGGCTTTAAGACTTAGATTTGAAAGTGCCTTGTGAAAGTGTCTTCACCAAATATTCAAATGGTTGAAAGTGAGGTGGGATTGGGTAGAAGTCAGACGAAGCAATATGGAGACAGTGTCTTGACCTGACTGTAGGGCTGATAGTTGATGTTTAAGCCAGTGGCCCACTATCTCGTGCCTAAAGTGCCATGGTCATTGGAACCCAAGGGAGTTGCTCATGACACATAAGGCAAAGTTTATATCATAAACAGATGAGGGGCTGAAGCATTTCTAACTGATCAAAACTCAATATATGTGCAATAGCCACTCTTGTTGCTGAAGAAGACTGGTAAAATTAAACTCTTCAAGTTTAAATTATCAATCTAGGATTGAGAACAGAACTTCCTACTGGAAAAATGAACTATTAAAAGTTAGGTGAAGCAAATAGCTTCATCATCAGTCTATACAGTGGATATTGAGAGAAAAACTAATCATATTTTGAAGATAATTGGAAGCAATAGTCCATTGAATTCCTGAAAATTGGGTGTGAGGTACGAGAGAAAGATTCAGACATGACTTTTCAGTGGAAGGTGTTTAGATGAGTCACTGAAGGATGGCTGTACCATCCAGTGTCCAGTGTACTGAGGAGGTTTGAGGAGAAGCAGTTTTAGAAGGAATATCAGTTAAAGTTTAGATATTTACAAATTAAAACATTTATCAGGCATCCATTTGGAGATAATTAAGTAGACGATTAAATATATGAGTGTACCATTTAGGAGAGAATTCTAGGCAGGAAATTTAAGTTTGAGAGTGGCTAGGAAGAAGCACAAGCTGGAATTAAGATTTCCGGGAGAAATATCAATAACCTCAGATATGCAGATGACACCACCCTTACGGCAGAAAGTGAAGAGGAACTAAAAAGCCTCTTGATGAAAGTGAAAGAGGAGAGTGAAAAGGTTGGCTTAAAGCTCAACATTCAGAAAACTAAGGTCATGGCATCTGGTCCCATCACTTCATGGCAAATAGATGGGGAAACAGTGGAAACAGTGTCAGACTTTATATTTTTGGGCTCCAAAATCACTACAGATGGTGACTGCAGCCATGAAATTAAAAGATGCTTACTCCTTGGAAGGAAAGTTATGACCAACCTGGATAGCATATTCAAAAGCAGAGACATTTCTTTGCCAACAAAGGTCCATGTAGTCAAGGCTATGGTTTCGCCAGTGGTCATGTATGGATGTGAGAGTTGGACTGTGAAGAAAGCTGAGTGCCAAAGAATTGATGCTTTTGAACTGTGGTGTTGGAGAAGACTCTTGAGAGTCCCTTGGACTGCAAGGAGGTCCAACCAGTCCTTCCTACAGGAGATCAGTCCTGGGTGTTCATTGGAAAGACTGATGCTAAAGCTGAAACTCCAATACTTTGGCCACCTCATGCTAAGAGTTGACTCATTGGAAAAGACCCTGATACTGGGTGGGATTGGGGGCAGGAGAACGGGATGACAGAGAATGAGATGGCTGGATGGCATCACCGATTCAATGGACATGAGTTTGAGTAGACTCCGGGAGTTGGTGATGGACAGGGAGGCCTGGCGTGCTACGATTCATGGGGTCGCAAAGAGTTGGACACAACTGAGCAACTAAACTGAACTGAACTGAGCAAATAGATGATAGTGAAAGTCATGAGACTGACCAGACATGCTAATAAATGGTGGATCTTGGATTAGGATTTGGTTAGGTTCAAGCAAAGATGTGGGGCATCCCTGGTAGCTCAGACACTAAAGAACCTTCCTGCAATGCAGGAAACCCAGGTTCGATCCCTGAGTCAGGAATATCCCCTGGAGAAAGGAATGACTACCCACTCCAGTATTCATGCCTGGAGAAGGGAATGACTACCCACTCTAGTATTCATGCCTGGAGAATTCCATGTACAGAGGAGCCTGGTGGGCTTACAGTCCAATGGGTCTCAAAGAGTTTGACATGACAGACCGACTCACACTTCACCTTCAAGCAAAGATGTGAAGGCAGTGTCTATAGTGAGTGGACCTGAAGAAGTCAAGGGTACTATATAATGATAAAGCCATTTGTCCTTCTTGCCCAAAAGGCAGGTCAAAAATAGTATGGGGTAATTTTGTAATGAGAGGCTCGCTGTTGAAAGAAAATTCAGGTTTTCCTACATCAGAGAAATGATTGGGGTCAAGTGTGAAATGGGACTAGCTGAGGAAAATAGATCAAAAAAGTTGTATCTCAATAGACTTTAAGGACAAGGAGAGCCAAATGAACAAGTACTCGACTTGGTGATTCCAAGAACTCAGGAGAACAATGGGATAAGTGAGTAAACAAGAGAGAAAAAGAATGCTATTAGAATTTATTACATTTAGTCATTTTTATATGTAGTAAACATATCTATTCTCTATCTGATCATTTGGAAGTTTTTTGGGGGGTTGATTCTGGCTTTTGCATTTCAGCAGGATCTTGCTTATGCTGTTGTGTTGTCTTGTATATTTTATTTTTGAACGTGAGCTGTCATGTCTGCCACTTTATTTTTTGAGAATCTGGGGGCTCTGAGTTGAGTGAAAGGGGAGTTTCTCTCATGAAGAGCCGCATCACTTCTACTAGGTACTGAGAACACTATAGATTCTAAAGGAAGACTAATAAGCATGGAACTTATGGGATTTCTGTAATCAGAAAAGAAAGTGTGAATTGGTGTTAGACTGTCTTATGAGAGTTGGCATCTGGTGGTGTCTTTTTCAGAGAAGGAAATGGCAACCCACTCCAGCATTCTTGCCTGAAGAATCCCATGGACTTTTTCCATTTCAGTTCAGTCGCTCAGTCGTGTCTGACTCTTTGCAACCCCATGGACTGCAGCACACCAGGCCTCCCTGTCCATCACCAACTCCCAGAATTTGCTCAAACTCATGTCCATTGAGTTGGTGATGACATCCAACCATCTCATCCTCTGTCGTCCCCTTCTCCTCCCGCCTTCAATTTTTCCCAGCATCAGGGTCTTTTCAAATAAGTCAGTTCTTCACATCAGGTGGCTGAAGTATTGGAGTTTCAGCTTCACCATCAGTCCTTTCAATGAATATTCAGGACTGATTTCCTTTAGGATGGACTGGTTGGATCTCCTCACAGTCCAAGGGACTCTCAAGAGTCTTCTCCAACACCACTAGTGGAGATTTTTCTTTTCTTCCAGTTGGCTCCAAAGTCAGGACCAGAAAGTTTCCCTGTTGTATCCTTCAGTAGGGAAAATGCACCCTTTTATTTTCTACCATTCTATTTGCAGTGTCTGTGGTCTTGGACCATACCTGTGTGAAGAGAAGCCTCTAATCTTTGCTTTTGAAGCTGGATATCACTGGATTTCAATTGTCTTTAAAGGCAAAACTGGCTTCAGTTCTCTGGATTCCTGCTTTCCACTCAGTTCTGTTTTCTACTTTTTTTATTTCCTAGCCCAGTGATGCTCTTAAATATTATTATTTTTTAATTATGCATTCTGTGTAGGTTGTTTGTAAATGACTATAGCTGAGAAGCCCACAGACTGCCTGTCAGGCCCTTTGTTTTCTAAGGAATATAGCTGCTGGGCTCACTATGTTTACAAGGCTAGACACTGAGCATGTAATCGAATTACTTGTCTATACAATTAAAATCAGGTTTTATAGTACAGACTTCAAAAGCCTGACTCATGTGATAGACACTAACTCAGATAATGAATGTGAAATTGTTCACTTCTAACATTCCAGATGACTCAGTGATAAAGAATCCTCCTGCCAATTCAGGAGATGGGTGAGATGTGGGTTTAATCCCTGGTTAAGGAAGATCCCCTGGAGAAGAAAATGGCAACCCACTCTGGTATTCTTGCTGGGAAATCCATGGATAGAGGAGCCTGGCAGGCTATAGTCCATGAGCTTGCAAAAGAGTCAGATAAGACTTAGCAAGTAAACAACATTCATTACGGGATGTATTCAAAACAACCGGGGTTTAATCTTGCCTGTACTATTCATCACATTCCCAAAATTAAGGAGAGAATACTCTTGACTCATAACTCCATATTCTCAGCAAAGTACTGTGACTTTAATAAGGGCAATTTCATCATTAAATATAATATTGGCATGAAATGGCATGAGTAGTCTTTGTAACTTGTTTCTGTGATAGAAACAGATAGGTACTCTGGGCCTGCACATCTGGTACCCTCAGTGATGAATTAAATTTTGGTTCTTAATTATCTCAATACCCATCATTAACAATTGTGTTGGGGCTAAATGAATGTAACTTTTTTTTTCAAATTTAGAATTTTCTTCCTCAACTTCTGAGTACATGTTTTCTATCTCATTAACTTATCTCATGTATCTGGATATGAGAAGAGATCACCTACATATTCATATACTGTGTTTTGTGTATATTTCTACAGATGAGTACTGTAAAATGACTTGATGAGTACTATAAATGACAAGATATATATTAATAAAAATACAAAAAGTTAGGAAATAAATGTTATGCTTATTTTCTTTGCCTTATTTTGCAGGTCTTTCTTATCTTCACAGGTTGTCAGAACAATTGGTAGCTGTGGGTCAGTATAGACAGCCATTGTCTCATTCATTACCAAAAAAGCTGATAGGGACTGCCCAGCCCCTGAACCTTACAAATATATAAATATTTTATATCCATATTCATCTTTATGGGTGAAATCCCTTGCCTAGGAACCTTAATTGTTCTTCTGGTTATAATTCCATGTTTGGAGGTAATATTCTTTCTGTGTAAAATTGATTATCAAATTTTTTTCCTTTTTACTATGGCTGCAGTCCAGCATGCCTATATAGACAACATTAAGTATTGAACAACAGTTAGAAAAATAAATGGAAATATAGGTATTGACCAATGTCATGCTAAGCCAAGAGCAGTTTTTTTTCTTTGTATTGATCTGAGAGATTTAACATTTGGATTATGATGTAGCCTTTGACTTTTGGCTCTAAGCTCACAGAGCAAATTCATCTTCTGTGTGAGGGGTATTCAAACTGGAGTTCGACCCACTTCAGAGCTGGCCACCAGGTGGCAGATAAAACAGTTCTCATATTAATAGCTGAAAAAAAAAAAATGGAGCTAATTTCTTTAATCATATGTTGATACCCAAGAACTACTGGGGTCAAAATCTTGGGATATCATTTAGTTTTACTTTGGTTTGTGTGTGTGGATGTTCATAAAACCAGATATTTGGAACACTGGTTCCATCTGCACATTTCGTATTGTTATTTGAATGCACATACTCAAGTTTCAGAAGGGGATTTTTTTTTTTTTTAATCATGCTAGGTTGCTGATTAGTTGATTGATGAGTTAGAGCAAAATCAGACGTGGGTACGTCTGTGTTGCCTACTGGGCAAACCCAAAACAAGAGTGAGAAGGACCTCAAGTGAGAGGAGTCCAAGGGCATTGCTGAGGGAGAGAGAAAGGATGACGAAATTTTCCATAAATTGGTTCTCCCATCTTTAGTAACAGCCAGTGTTCTCAAACATGAAAATTGTTTCCAAGAAGCAACTTTATTGCTTTTCCTCACAATTAGAGAAGAGGAGGCAGTGGTGTTCAAATGATGCTTGACAGCCTGGGTAACAAGCACCAACCATCTGTGCTATAGCAGCTCTGTTTGTATTTTTAATGTTTACACATACAGCACAGATAATTAAAAATAACTATAATTAAAAATGATTATAACAAATTACTTTTCCCTCAACGGTAATATGTGTCTGTAACTTCTAAGTTACTTAGTAAAGTAACCTTTATGGAGTCTAACAAGAAAACATTGCAATTTCTTCCTTGTTTCTGAAAGTTTATAGACTTGGGGGAGGGGAGAATTTCCCAACCATGAAACTATTTGGTTTAAAGTGCTTCACAACTGTTGATAGTATAGGAATTGTTTCTGTATCAATAATATAAAAGAATTATTTTTTCTGTGAAGGAAAGATCAAATGTAGTTTCTTTTTCTAAAAATCTAAAGTTAAATGACTAGGAAGGGATGAAAAAAAAAACATATCTCCTTGCATAACCCTTCATTAAAGCAATTAATTTTTTCCAAGTGTTATATGAAATATGAAGAGGAGATTCCCATTAGGAACAATACTTTTCTCTGCCTGTTAAGAATCTTTGAATATCTTGCAATTACCTTCTCTAAAGAAGATGCTGGTTAATAACAGAAGTCAAATAGTATTTCCACAGAAAAAGTAGGGAAGCTGACATGTTTGTGGAAGGGTTTGAAATTTAGCCAGAAATTAGAGATTAAGCATGTGATCCTTGGCACTAGACCGCCTGGATTCTAATTACATATCCTCCATTTTCTAAGGATGGGTCAACGTTACTCATGCCTCAGTTTTCTCATCTACGTCATGTGGACTATAATAACATATCTCAACTTGTAGTGGCAAAGGTAAAGTTGATACACATAGATGCTTGAAACATTACATGTACATAGTAAATTTAAAAATAAATATTAATAACTACTTATAGTTGGCACCTGTGAGAAGTTTATGGCTACATGCCTTAAAGTGCTGTGGCTCAGCTGGTAAAGAATCTGCCTGCAATGCAGGAGACCTGGGTTCTATCCCTGGGTTGGGAAGATCCCCTGGAGGAGGCCATGGCAACTCACTCCAGTATTCTCGCCTGGAGAATCCCCATGGACAGAGGAGCCTGGCAGGCTACAGTCCATGGGGTCACAAAGAGTCAGATACGACTGAGTGACTAAGCCCAGCACAGTGTCATGCTTTCTTGATTTTTTGGGTGCCTTGAAGTCTTGCTCTGCTTTCTTCACAAAGAAGATATTTTCTCCAGTCTTTAGTGATTGGCTTCACTAAAGTAACACCTTTACCCATCAGAGTCATGGCTAGGGATTATGAGGCTCTCAGATTCTTTTTCCATCGGACGTACAGACTCCACACATTTTGTTCCCTTAAGGGGGAAATTCTTAAGATTGTTTGCCTTCTCACAATCTTGCAAAGCATAGCTGGGTGTTGAAAATCTCATTTGTTTTCCCTATGGTAGTGCCCTGAAATATTCTAATTTGTATGCCATCTCTCAATCCTGCAAAGTCATCTGCAAAGGCTCACACTTGGTGGGGGATGTGCATGGGAAGAGGGTCAAAGTGGGGGTGAGATTGTCAGAGCTTTCAGGTGTCCACAAACCAGAGGTCAACAGACGGCATCCCAATTGGCTTGTGGGCAGGTTCCCTGATGGAGTTCATGAAACAAGTATTAAAATCAGTGGCCCTTTGTTGAATCCTTGTCTGAAATCTTCACTTCTCTGCTCTCAGGCTCTCCCAAGCATTTAACTGTGCCAATCACCTGAGAATTCTGAGTGAGGTGAGAAAATATTGAACCTCTCAGGCTGCAACCTATTCAGCGAGGGAAACCAGGCACTCACTCACTACATTCTCGCTTTTCCCTGTGGAAGAAGTCATGGGCTGAAGGAGTCTGTCTTGGCACTGAATTGTGCTGCCTTGGGGGAAGGATGACACAGGTAAATTGACACTTTTCTTCTTAATCCTCTTCAATGTGTTCTCAGAATTTTTGTTCTAGTGGTATTCTGGAACATACCTGCATACTTCTGGGCTCCCATAAAATTACTCTTTTCTATGGATAAATGTCAAAATTTGTTGTTAAGTGGGATGATGGTGACTGAAAACTCCTATTCTGCAATTTTGCTGATGTCACTTCAATAATATTTTAAAGTCAATATCTTATTAGGGAACTGATGCTCCTAGAGATCTTATAGAAGGAGAGACAATCCCGTTTTTATTTTAGAAAATATCATACTATAGATTATATTGGCTCAAGTTACCTTTTTGTATGTGTAGATCTCTTCTGCTCCTGTAAACATTTCTTAGAATTTCCAGAGAGAATCTCCCATGTGCTTAGGAAGTCTGCTTCTTTGGTATTCACACTGTGGTGCCTGACAATGGCCATCACATTCCTGCCAGGACCAGTAGGAACTGTCTTTCTTTGCTACTAGTCTACAGTCCCCATTAGTCATAACAATTTGTTGTCAGGAACAAATCTGACCCTTGAAGATTTCAAAATTATGTTTGTACTTCCACCTAGCACCAAGACATGATATAAAAGCTGAGGACAGATTCAAATAATAGCAACTCCATTTTTCTCAGAGTTCCAATTCTTTCCAATAGTTGAAAATTTCTTTTTTTTAATTTAAATTTATTTATTTTAATTAGAGGCTAATTACTCTACAATATTGTATTTGTTTTGCCATACATCAACATGAATCCACCATGGGTGTACACGTGTTCCCGATCCTGAAACCCCTCCCACCTCCCTCCCCATGCCATCCCTCTGGGTCATCCCAGTGCACCAGCCCCAAGCATCCTGTATCTTGCATCGAACCTGGACTGGCGATTCGTTTCTTATATGATATCATGCATGTTTCAATGCCATTCTCCCAAATCATCCCCCGCCTCTCCCACAGAGTCCAAATTCAGCACAGCAACTCCTGCTTTTTCTAAAAAAACATTCTTTCCTTGGACGATAGCTTCCTTTGCAAATAGTTTTCTTCCAGAGTACTCCACTGTCTGCAAAGCATGCCCATACATGTCCAAACTCCATTAGAAGTCATAGTTAAATGCTTTTCCAGAAGCCTTCTTAATCTCTATAAATCAGTTTCCTTTAGATCAGTCCACACAAGATGCCCAGATATGCTACTTCAGTTCAGTTCAGTCGCTCAGTCGTGTCCGACTCTTGCGACTCCATGAATCGCAGCACGCCAGGCCTCCCTGTCCATCACCAACTCCCGGAGTTCACTCAGACTCACGTCCATCGAGTCGGTGATGCCATCCAGCCATCTCATCCTCTGGTGTCCCCTTCTCCTCCTGCCCCCAATCCCTCCCAGCATCAGAGTCTTTTCCAATGAGTCAACTCTTTGCATGAGGTGGCCAAAGTACTGGAGTTTTAGCTTTAGCATCATTCCTTCCAAAGAAGTCCCAGGGCTGATCTCCTTCAGAATGGACTGGTTGGATCTCCTTGCAGTCTAAGGGACTCTCAAGAGTCTTCTCCAACACCACAGTTCAAAAGTATCAATTCTTCAGCACTCAGCCTTCTTCACAGTCCATCTCTCACATCCATACATGACCACTGGAAAAACCATAGCCTTGACTAGATGGACCTTAATTGGCAAAGTAATGTCTCTGCTTTCGAATATGCTATCTAGGTTGGTCATAACTTTTCTTCCAAGGAGTAGTTCAGTTCAGTTCAGTTGCTCAGTCGTGTCCGACTCTGCAACCCCATGAATCACAGCACGCCAGGCCTCCCTGTCCATCACCATCTCCTGGAGTTCACCCAGACTCATGTCCATTGAGTAAGTGATGCCATCCAGCCATCTCATCCTCTGTTGTCCCCTTCTCCTCCTGTCCCCAATCCCTCCCAGCGTCAGAGTCTTTTCCAATGAGTCAACTCTTCTCATGAGGTGGCCAAATATTTAAGTAATGTAATAATTTTTTTTACCAGGAAATAGAAAATATTTTTTACCAGGAAATAGAAAATAGAAAATAAATAAGGGTTATTTAGTTGTCTTCTGAGGTCTTTGGTGACTCAGTGCTAAAGAATCCACTTGTCAAAGCAGGAGGTGTAGGTTTGATCCCTGGGTTCAGAAGATCCCCTGGAGTAGGAAATGGCAACCCACTGCAGTGTTCATGCCTGGAGAATCCCATGGACAGAAGAGAATGGTAGGCTACAGTCCATAGGGTTGTAAAGAGTTGGACACAACTTAGTGACTAAACAACAACAATACCAAGTTGTCTCCTGAAGGGCCTACTGTCTCCTGGGTTCCTTGGTGTTAGACTGGGACACTCCATCAGTCTCAGGAGAAAGTGGTCTCTCCATTGCTCCAGCCACCATTTTCCTCAGGCGGCCAAGAGGGCAGCTCAGCTGGAAGACCTTGAACACCTTGCTCAGTGTTAACAGGACAAGGATCAGCAGCAAAATGCCACAGCTCAAGGCCCATAGCACAGCCAACAAGTCCCTCAGAGTCTCATAGGAGGCTTTAAACCAAGATATTGGTGGCTTCTTGAACTTCAGGGGCTCTGTGAACACCATGTAAATGTTCCTTAGGGAACTCATGGTGTCTTTAGGTTTTAAATGTGTTCTAGTTACACATACTCTGCTTGTAATATTTTTTGACTAATGCAGATTCAAGCAACTTCACAAAAAGGTTCTACACTAGTCCTCTCTTATCAGTGGCTTCTCTTTTTGCAACTTCAGTTATCCATGTTAACTGTGGTTGATATTAAATGGAAAGTTCCAGAAATAAGCAACTCATAAGTTTTAAATTGAGACCTGTTCTGAGCAGCATGAAGATATCTTTTTTTTTTAATTTATTTTTTTAATTAATTAATTTTTTTTTTTTTTTTACTTTATCTTATGCCATCCTGCTCCATCCTTCCCCTGAAGGTGAACCATGCCTCTGCCCAGCATATCATACTCTTTAGTCATTTAGTAGCTGTTGGGGTTATCAGATTGGCTATTGCAGTATTGTAGTGCTTGTGTTCAAGTAACCTTTATTTTACTTAATAATGACCCTGAAGCACAAGAATAGTGATGCTGTCAATTCAGATACACCAAAAGCTGTGAAGTGCCTACTTTAAGTGAAAAAATGAAAGTTTTCAACTTAATAAGAAAAAATATATGCTAAGGTTGCTAAGATCTACCATAAGAATGAATCTTCAATTCATGAAATTATGTATTAATAGAAGGAAAAAGAAATCTACATTAGTTTTGCCATCCTATCTCAAATTGCAAAAAGTATGGCCATGGTGCATGATAAATGGTTGAGATGGAAAAGGCATTACATTTTACAGTAAGCCATTCTGAGAGACAGAGAGAGAGGGACATAAAGGGACCATATTCACATAAGTTTTATTACAGTGTATTGCAATAATTGTTCTATTTTTATTACTATTGTTTATATTTTACTATTGTAGTTATTGCTGTTAATCTTTGTGTCTAATTTATAAATTAAACTTTATCATATGTATGTACCTATAGGGAAAAATGAAGCATTATGGATTAGCTTCCTGTGTCTACTGAACATCTTGGCACATTTCCCCAAGGATAAGAAGAGACCATTGTAGTTGTTACATTCAGATAATCCTTGATATTTTACCTTTCTTTTACTTTTCTTTTCTTTTTTTCTACTACTGAACATTTTCTCTTCTCTTTTCCTTATTTCTTTGTGTATTCATTGTTGCTCTCAAGCATGACTATTTTTTTTTAACTTTTTATATTATAGTGAAGTATAGCCAATTAACAATATTATGATAGTTTCAGGTGCCCAGCAGAGTGACTCAGTGACACATATAGCTATATCACTTCTCCCCCAATTCTCCTCCCATTCAGGCTGCCACATAACATTGAGTAGAGCTCCCTGTACTATACATTGAGTAGGGTGCCCTGTACTATACAAGAGGTCCTTGTTGGTTATCCATTTTAAATAAAGTCATGTGTACTTGTCAGTCTCAAACTCCCTAACTATACCTTCCCCTCCCACTTCCAACAATTTTTTATGGGAAAAATATGTTAGAATCTGAATTGAGAATGTTTTTCTCAAAATAATGTAAGTCAGAATAACACTTGAAGTTTCATTTTTAGTGAGTTGTAGTTTTTTTTTCCAGAAATTTAAAATAAGTGAGTAAACTCTTCTCTATTTATCTATCCTTAAATTATAGAAAAAATGTATTTAGTATATTTTTATCAAATGTATTTCATGTGCTTGTGCTTAATATCTTTTTAATACTCTTAGGTTAAATGTAAACCCAAATATTTTCACATTTGATACCACTGGTGAAATGATAGCATACAGCAAAGGATAAAGTGAAGTAGTGGATTTAATATTTATTAGTGCATAATGCTATAAGCTAAGTGGTAAATATTTGAGACTCTTCTCTTATTTTCTTCTAGGAACTAATTTACAGAGGTATGGTGGAAGGAGCCTGCTATCAGTCATTCATATGTACCTAAGCATACTTACTTTCATTTTAATGGTAAATATGTGGAAACAAGGGCATGGATTACCACAAAAATATGGACAATTTGTAGATGACCATTTTATTTTGTAAGAAAATCAAAACACTGAACTGAGAAATTATGTATATTGTATGTTTACACACATTCATAGTCTTTAAATGTTGCTTATTAAAATATTAATAATTGAATAAGATTAAAATGAAATATCTACTTTAGGCATGTTAAATTTTTTAATCCTTGTATTATTAAGGAAGTCTTATGATAAGAATATTATATTACAGAAATGGAAAGTAAAATTAGAAGAGCAATGTTGTTGTAACGTGTGTCATGAACACAAAGCCACACCAAATATTAATATTGTAAAATTCCTGTCCACAAAGGCTAAGGCAAACCTAGGCAAAGCCAAGTTTTAAAGCAAGAGTTAAATCCTGCTGCTTTGTTTCAAAGAGTACTTCAGAGTTGGCAAGTCTGAACGGTAACTGATAAATTCAGGCTGAGAAGCATGAAAGGCAAGTTCCCAAACTTTAGGGTCACTAAAGTTCTATCTCAGGGCCAACAGGTTTGTATTTTGATGCAACATGAGTTGAGTTGACATGAAGGAGGGGTCATTGAAGACTGTAGGGTCATGAACAAGTTTGCGATTCTAGAAACTTATTTTCAGTGTTGATTTCTGACCTGTTGTCAGAGAAACTATAATCAAGGATCAACATAAGGTTGGAAAGCTATGTATGATTAGATACTACTCTCAGGGTAAAATTGATTGGCAAAAGAGTTTTATTGAGAATTCCTTCAAGAGGCCATTTATGAAGCACCAAGTATGTACCAAGAACCATAGAGTGAATTGCAGATACAACAGTAACTAAAATGTGGATCTGACTCACACCTGGAAATGAGACTGTAATGCACTCAGTGAATGCTATGGTGAAGAATAGTGGAAGGAGATGTGGGAGCATAAAGAGTTATCACTGTACTTGGTGTTAGATGGTCAACCAGGGAAGACTTTCTAGGCGAATAATGTTGAGACAGATCTTACAATTGCATAAAAATTTATCTAGACAGTGGGATTAGTCAAGGTGGAGCCTGTGCAAGGGCTTACAGTTTAGTGTGCATGAAGGATGAATCATAGGGAGCTAAAGCACACATGGAAAGATAGATTCTGGGATCTGGAGTCTCCTTTCCATGTCTTTGTGTGGGGGGAGGGAGTTGGTCAAGGAAGACCATTGAGTTTATAAGACACAGAATGATTCTTCCATTAACTTACACTTTCATGGACTAAGAACAGTATCTTTCATTAGTTGATGGAATAATTGGAAGAAGAAATACATACATAACCTGCTTATAAACCTGCTTTAAATACACATAGAAACAACTTTCCAGTGAAGAAGGAGCTCACGTTGGAAAAGCACTTTTCATTTGTTGTCTGAATGGCATTGTACATGGCTCATCCTGGATCCTTTAGACACATGGACATTATGAACTTCAGGAATTTTGTGATGGAACTTGTGTCCTAAAAATGATTATAAGACTTTGCTACCTTCAGTTCAGTTCAGTTCAGTTCAGTTGATCAGTCGCGTCCGACTCTTTGCAACCCCATGAATTTCAGCACGCCAGGCCTCCCTGTCCATCACCAACTCCCAGAGTTCACTCAAACTCACATCCATCGAGTCAGTGATGCCATCCAGCCATCTCATCCTCTGTTGTCCCCTTCTCCTCCTGGCCCCAACCCCTCCCAGCATCAGAGTCTTTTCCAATGAGTCAACTCTTCGCATGAGGTGGCCGAAGTATTGGAGTTTCAGCTTTAGAGTCATTCCTTCCAAAGAACACCCAGGATTGATCTCCTTTAGAATGGACTGGTTGGATCTCCTTGCAGTCCAAGGGACTCTCAAGAGTCTTCTCCAACACCACAGTTCAAGAGCATCAATTCTTCGGCCCTCAGCTTTCTTCACAGGCCAACTCTCACATCCATACATGACTACTGGAAAAACCATAGCCTGGACTAGATGGACCTTAGTTGGCAAAGTAATGTCTCTGCTTTTCAATATGCTGTCTAGGTTGGTCATAACCCTCCTTCCAAGGAGCAAGTGTCTTTTAATTTCATGGCTGCAATCACCTTCTGCCATGATTTTGGAGCCCCCAAAAATAAAGTCTGACGCTGTTTCCACTGTTTCCCCATCTATTTCCCATGACGTGATGAGACCAGATGCCATGATCTTTGTCTTCTGAATGTTGAGCTTTAAGCCAACTTTTTCACTCTCCTCTTTCACTTTCATCAAGAGGCTTTTTAGTTCCTTTTCACTTTCTGCTATAAGGGTGGTGTTATCTGCATATCTGAGGTTATTGATATTTCTCCCAGCAATCTTGATTCCAGCTTGTGCTTCTTCCAGCCCAGTGTTTCTCATGATGTACTCTGCATAAAAGTTAAATAAGCAGGGTGACAATATACAGCCTTGATGAACTCCTTTTCCTATTTGGAACCAGTCTGTTGTTCCATGTTCAGTTCTAACTATTGCTTCCTGACCTACATACAAATTTCTCAAGAGGCAGGTCAGGTGGTCTGGTATTCCCATCTCTTTCAGAATTTTCCACAGTTTACTGTGATCCACACAGTCAAAGGCTTAAGAATAAACTTGAAGTTGGCAATATGACACATAGTACCGACTTACCTGGAAAAGGCAATGGCACCGCACTCCAGTACTCTTGCCTGGAAAATCCGATGGACGGAGGAGGAAGGCTGCAGTCCATGGGATCGCTGAGGGTCGGATACGATTGAGCGACTTCACTTTCACTTTCACTTTCATGCATCGGAGAAGGAAATGGCAACCCACTCCAGTGTTCTTGCCTGGAGAATCCCAGGGACGGGGGAGCCTGGTGGGCTGCCATCTATGGGGTTGCACAGAGTCGGACACGACTGAAACGACTTAGCAGGAGTAGCAGCAGCAACCAACTTACCTACAACTATTTTTAAAATTTCCACCAGAAACTGATTGCAGACTTATGATAGTTCATAACAGGATATTGGTTCAAGATTGACAGGAATATAAAAGCAAACCCAAATAAAAAAAAAACTTGCCAATTTTTTATTCAACCAGCTTTCAAGTGGAATGTGTTAACAAATCATGCTTTTAAAAATGATAAACAAAACACTATTTTTAAATAATTTGTATTTGGTGTGAAAAATGACATGATAGAATGTAGAATGTAAAATAAATCTAGATTGATGAATAAAGGACAAAAGAATATAAAGAATCATATGAAAAGAGAGAATTTAGGAAAATAACTCAGCCATACTTTTTATTTTTCTAAATATTTTCTCTTACCTTTCTCAGAAATTTAAAAGCCCCCCCTTTTTTATATAGTAAAATTTGTAGAGTTTAGTGATAGCAATCTTTATTGTCAAGCCAGTGTGCATGCCTTGTAGAAGTGGTAGAATTTAATGTCATATTTCACATGACTGGGGGAAAGACATCTGCACAGAAAATAATAGTTGTCAAAAGTAACACAAATTATGACTTAATAGAGATATGTTCCCTCAATTCATGTCCTGTGATAGAAGATCCATGGAATAAACAATATATCATGGTAAATGGTAATGTTTGCCTATCTTTCCAAGTGTGGCTTTGCCTTCAAGAGCAGTTTAGTTCAGTGTGATGAAGAGCTTGCCCCCACTACTGAAAAGAAGCTGAAGAGTCCTCCAATATTCGGGCCACAGGAATAAGTCTCCATTAAGCACCCATTTCAACATGAAGCTTAAAGATACTTCTGATACTGAAACTATAAAATTTCCCTTTAATCATTTATTTATCCTGGAAATTGGAAATAAAGCTGATTTAAGGCAAAAGATAAAGGAAGAAATTGGAATTACAAATTTAGGAAGTTATATTTTATATGTGTGTGTGCATATGCATGTATAAATGTGTATATATGTACTCCTTTGAACACATTCATTATAAATATTCAATATGTCTTTTTGTAAAGTAATGGAACTGATATTTAAACAAACCATAGTTGAACTTAAATAATCATAAAAATGTTAAAATTTAAAGTATTCTTTCTATGACTTCATGTATTTATTCTAAATCTGTTATTTTCAAACCACATTTAGAATTACTCTTTTGAGATTTGCTTTAATTACTATTTTATGAGTCACACTGGAAAATTCATCTCTGTATGTTATAATTTTGTTGTTCAGTTGCTAAGTTGTGTCTATCTCTTTTGTGACCCCTATGGACTCTAGCCCTCCAGGCTCCTCTGCCCATGGGATTTGCCAGGCAAGAATATTGGACACATTTTAGAAACCAAATGCCACATTCTCCAGCTTTATCTGTTGTCATATATAATTCTGGCTATGAAATAGTTTTCATTGTTGCTAAAAAAGAAAAAATCAAAAACAAAGTCAAAAGATTAAGATTTAGCTCAGGGGAGATCTTTGAAAAGTGCATAAATGCATGATATATTAAGTGAATTCAAAAATATATATTCTCAGTTCAGAAGATAATTTTATGAGTTTCAAAATGATGAATCTCAGCATCAGTAGAAATCTGTAACTTCTGAGCCACCGAAGATGGAAGTTCAGTTCAGTTCAATTCAGTTGCTCAGTTGTGTCTGACTCTTTGAGACCCCATGGACCACAGCACGTCAGGCCTCCCTGTCCATCACCAGCTCCTGGAGTATACCCAAACTCATGTCCATTGAGTCGGTGATGCCATCCAGCCATCTCATCCTCTGTCTTCCCCTTCTCCTCCCGCCTTGAATCTTTCCAAGCATCAGGGCCTTTTCAAATGAGTCAATTGAAAAGTGTGTGTGATGAGTTCACATCAGGTGGCCAAAGTATTGGAGTTTCAGCTTCAACATCAGTCCTTCCAATGAACACTCAAGACTGATCTCCTTTAGGATGGACTGATTGGCTCTTCTTGCAGTCCAAGGAACTCTCAAGAGTCTTCTCCAACACCACACAGTTCAAAAGTATCAATTCTTTGGCACTCAGCTTTCTTTATAGTCCAACTCTCACATCCACACATGACTACTGGGAAAAACCATAGCCTTGACTAGACAGACCTTTGTTGGCAAAGTAATGTCTCTGCTTTTGAATATGCTGTCTAGGCCATAACTTTCCTTCCAAGGAGCAAGTGTCTTTTAATTTCATGGCTGCAATAACCATCTGCAGTGATTTTGGAGCCCAGAAAAATAAAGTCTGACACTGTTTCCACTGTTTCCCCATCTATTTCCCATGAAGTGATGGGACTGGATGCCATGATCTTAGTTTTCTGAATGGTGAGCTTTAAGCCAACTTTTTCACTCTCCTCTTTCACTTTCACCAAGAGGCTCTTTAGTTCTTCACTTTCTGTCATAAGGGTGTTGTCATCTGCATATCTGAGGTTATTGATATTTCTCCCAGCAATCTTGATTCCAGCTTGTGTTTCATCCAGCCCAGCATTTCTCATGATGTACTCTGCATATAAGTTAAATAAGCAGGGTGACAATATACAGCTTTGACATACTCCTTTTCCTATTTGGAACCAGTCTGTTGTTCCATGTCCAGTTCTAACTTGCTTCCTGACCTGTATACAGGGTTCTCAAGAGGCAGGTCAGGTGGTCTGGTATTCCCATCTCTTTCAGAATTTCCACAGTTTATTGTGATCCACACAGTCAAAGGCTTTGGCATAGTCAATAAAGCAGAAATAGATGTTTGAGCCTGGCTTGGAGAATTTTGAGCATTACTTTACTAGCATGTGAGATGAGTCAATAGAATCATTTAAAAGAGTCAATGCTTTTATGCTTATTCAGAAAAATCGCATGGCTTTATACGCAGACTGTGTAAATAGAAAACAGTCTATGCATTCCAAAATGAGCATGTCCTTTTACCAAAAGGAAGCAATCATCATCAGTAACAAGTAATTATTTTAGTGAGAAGTACATTTGCTTTTCAACTTTATTCTATATTAGAATTTGAGCTGAAAGGGATCTTGGAAACCATATAGACCAACCACTCATTACTTCACAGCCAAGAAAAATGTGGCACAGAGAAACTAGAAGCTAAAAGACCTGTCAAAGATTACACAGTCATAAGTCTTATTCCAGAATTTCCGTGATTGATCACTGATATAAGATTCTTCCCATCACACCCTGGTGCATCCCTTTTAGGATTTATTTTATACAAGACTTACATAATAAATGGTGAGTTTTAAATATTAAATTATAGAATACATTAATGTGTCTTTTGTGGATTTTAAAAAGATAAAAGAGATGTTAACTTTGTTTTACATGCAGGGAACACCATACTTTTAAAAAGTCACATGTGAGTGACTCAGGCAAGTGGATCACTTAAGGAAAAGTCTAGTCTCTTTTTCATCAGTCACATGGCTTGTTTTATTATTTCACTTAGACTAAAGAGTGAAATCAGAGTGTTCATTTCTGATTTTACTCATTGTTTTTCACCCTGGCACTAATGTTTGCTAAAGGCTTCTATTTTTTTCATAGGCAGTATATTACTCTCTTTCCTTGGGAGATTTTTCTAAAATAGTTCAGAAAAAGATTGTTGTTTTATTTGCATTTTATGGTTGACCAACTTTTACAAAGATGTATTTAAAACACTCAAAATCATGAGTATATGTAAATTCTTCATATTATCATTGTAAAAATCATATTAAAGGTAGACTTTATTACCATTTTTTTTTTGGTAATAAAGGATACAATTTTTCTTCAGTATCTAGGGAGGATTGTTCTCAGGACCACCCTTCACACCTCATGCTATACCAAAACGTACAGATGCTCAAGTTCTTTATATAAAACAGTACAGCACAGTCAGACCTCTATACCCGCAAGTTCCAAATTTCAGGAAACAAATGTGGATTCCCTCAGATACAGATAGGTAATTGTATTTACTACTGGCATTCAATTGCTATCCTTGAGTTTTGATTAGTTAATTGAGAGTTCCACAATTTTCCTTTTTAATTACAATCCTCAAATTTAAATTCCCAAAGCTCAAACTTTTGCAGTGGTACCTCAAAATATGTTTTCATGTTGGGTATATTACCTTTCCACATAAAGTGACCTTGAGGAACCCCACATAGAGGGATCCTGGGAATTCAAGGAATTGCTTCATTGAGTTCAACAACAGTCTTTAAAAATATAACTTCATACCCTCAAAAGGCAAACTAGAGGGTATAATCTGAGAAAGTATTCTCATTTAGAAATAATAAAGGTTTTAGAAAACTGTGCTTTAACATCAAAAGAAAGTGAAAGTGTTAGTTGCTCAGTCATGGCCAACTCTGTGACCCCATCTATGGACTGAAGCTGGCCAGGCTCCTCTATGCATAGAATTTTCCAGGCAAGAATAATGAGGTGGCAGCCATTCCTTGCTCCAGAGGATCTTTCTGACCCAGGGATAGAACTGGGGTCTCCTGCATTGCAGGAAGATTCTTTACCACCTGAGCCACCAGGGAAGCAATATCAAAAATAATGCAAAGAGACATGGTCTTCTTCCAAAAAAGACTGAGATAAGGCAGAGCAGATAATACAGTAGACTGAAGAGTTCAGATTGTAGGACAACCCAAACAGAAACACAATAAAGTCTATATGGAAGACAGAAAGAAAGGACCTGACTGTCCAGAAATTACTAAGAATTGGCTAGATGAGAATAGTGGGGTATTTATGTAAGGGAAGTAGCAGCTTGTGAAAAGACTTGAAAACCACGGGTGGGGACGTGGCCTAATGAAGAACTAAAATGAATATTGTGGAAAGGATATAGAATTCTAGGAAGGGCAGCCAGAGATAAGAAGTAAGCAGAATCAGTTCTTGAAGGCCCTAATATGCATTTTTAAGAAATTTATACATTATCCTAAGGGGAAAGTAGAGCAATTGAAGAGCTTTCTTTATTATAGGATTGACACAATGACTCCTATATTAGAAAGATTATTCTAGATGCAATGTGGAAATAGACTGTGCCTGGAGGCATGGGCGTCAGGTAAAAAGCCCCTGTTTTAATCCACAACAGACAGGATGGTAGCTTGGACAAGGTTAATGCTGATGGAGCTGGAGTAAAGTGATTGGATTCAAGAGATATTAAAGTTATAAACTAATAAAACAAAATAGATGACTGAATGTGGCAGAAGGGGAAAGCGAATAAAGCAAGGGCAAGACTTCAGCTTTTACATTAGGTGTGTGCTGTGCTCAGTCGCTTCAGTCCTGTCTGACTCTTTGCAACCCCATGGACCATAGCCCACCAGACTCCTCTGTCCCTGGGATTTTCCTGGCAAGAATACTGGAGTGGGTTGCCGTTTCCTTCTCCAGGGGATCTTCCAAACCCAGGTACATAACCCGACTCTCCTGTGTCTCCTGAATTGCAGATGGATTCTTTACTGTTGAGCCCCATGGGAAGCCCAGAGTTTTACATTAGGTAGTAGGGTAAATGGCAGTGTATTTAGTAAGAGGGGAAATGTAGAATAGAAGGAGGCCTGATCTTTTGGAAAACATGGCGACATCAGTCCTTTCATGTAATGTCTGAAGAATATTTATGACAAATATATGTATGATTGCCAAGTGGCAATATTGAATAGCAGTTGGATATATGGGTCTGGAGCACAAAAGAAATACCTAGGATAGAAATACAGGTCTTGAAATTTGGGGAAGATACGTTTAATGTGCAAGAGGTTTCAGAAAATCTTTGTGGTGATTAGGAATAAAAGTTGGCTTGAGAAACAAGGGGTTTACCCTCCTGGGCTGAAAAACATAGATTTCTAGTGGCAAGATCTACTACTTGCCACTAGAAAGCAAGGATGATTTGCTTTCTCCTGAAGCTGTCATCTTTTGTGATAAAGGTACAAAGATTGTGGCCAATCCAATTGATAATCCCTATAAGATAAATTCCATCTTTGTGGAATTCCTCTTTTTTAGACACAACTTTGCTTAACTTTTTCTAGTGTAGGATTGACTGGCATTTGCATGTCACTTAGCAATTTGCATTTTCTTATACCTCCTCTCATTTGATTGCCAATATAGCAAAATGGTTTATTATTAAATTTCCACATGATAGGTGAGAAAATGAAGACTCAGGGGTTGAAATGTGTTAAGGATTCCACATAGGCTTTCTGACTATCAAGGTTGTGCTCTGGACCATGTGCATGAAGCATTCAGACTATATTCTGTTTATAATTGAAAGTAGAATTTGCCAGAGTATAAGCTGAAGAGACAAAGACAACTCCTTACCTCTGCAGAAGGCTGCCTAGCTTGCACACAAATGAGAGAATGGAGCTTTTTATGAAATCTGACAAATAACAAGGTTAGATGCAATACATAAAATATATATTATATCTTAAAAGAAATCAATCCTTGGTTCACAGCTCAAAATAGCATCTTTCTTTTCTTTCTTTTTTTTTTTTTTTTCTGGTGCAGCAGAGGATGCTCTGGTATTATATCAAGCAACACATTTAGTGAGCAAAAGTAACTGAATGCAATATATTTACCAACAATAGTGCCAGGGCTTTTTAAGGCACAGTATTGATTTACTTCTTTCAAAACCAAAGTGACAGCACAGAGGGGAAAAAAATCACGATTCAGGGAAGATATCTGAGGATATAAAAGCGGCAAACACAAATCCATTAGTTTTAAACTGGGTCAAAAGACAAACCAGAAAACTGTGAACTAGTGAATCAGTGAATTCAACATCTATTATAGGAGAAATACAGGATATTATATAATGGAGAATGTAGGAGGAAAGAAGTCAGGAAAGGAGTTGGAACAAGAATAACTGTGCATCTAAAGTCAAGTGAGTAAGTATAGATGTTTTCCTCTTACCTGTAGAAATAAATTATGTCTTTTGGTGTTTAATAGTCATCAGTCATATATAATATATTTATTATTGGTTTTGTAGAATATTTATGAAGCTATTCTTATAGTTTACTTATCATTGGAGAGTTCATTTAAATAAAGCAGGATCTGATTTAGTCATCTCTGGCCCTGAGTAACTCCGTTAGTCAGATAACACTACCCCCTGAGATACAGAAGGGACAGGGGGTATTTGCCTTGCTGCTATTGGTTAGAAAACTCTACCTTCAGGTTTGACTTAATAGGATAGTGAGCCCTCACACGTTAGCAAAGTAATGATCAAAATTCTCCAAGCTAGGCTTCAACAGGATGTATGTCACCTGAGAACTTCCAGATATTCAAGCTGGATTTAGAAAAGGAAGAGGAACCAGAGATCAAATTGCCAACATCTGTTGGGTCATAAAAAGGCAAGAGAATTCCAGAAAAATGTCTACTTCTGCTTCATTGACTACACTAGAGCCATTGACTGTGTGGATCATAACAAATTGTGTAAAATTCTTAAAGAGATGGGATTATCAGACCACCTGACCTGCCTTCTGAGAAATCTGTATGCAGGTCAAGAAGCAACAGTTAGAACTGGACATGGAACAATGGACTGGTTCCCAATTGGGTAAGGAGTATGTCAAATCTGTGTACTGTCACCCTGCTTATTTAATTTATATGCAGAGTACATCATGTGAAATGCCAGGCTGGAGGAAGCACAAGCTGGAATCAAGATTGCCAGGAGAAATATCAGTAACCTGAGATATGCAGATGACACCTCTCTTAGGACAGAAAATGAAGAGGAACTAAAGAGCCTCTTGATAAAAGTGAAAGAGGAGAGTGAAAGGCTAGCCTAAAACTCAATATTCAAAAAACTAAGATCATGGCATCTGGTCCCATCACTTCATGGCAAATAAATGGGGAAACAATGGAAATAGTGACAGACTTTAGTTTTGGGGGCTCAAAAATCACTGCAGATGGTGACTGCAGCCATGAAATTAAAAGATCCTTGCTCCTTGGAAGAAAACCTAGACAGCATATTAAAAAGCAGAGACATTACTTTGCCAACAAAGGTCTATCTAGTCAAAGCTATGGTTTTTCCAGTAGTCACGTATGGATATGAGAGTTGGACCACAAAGAAAGTTGAGTGCCAAAAATTGCTGCTTTTGAACTGTGGTGTTGGAGAAAACTCCTGACAGTCCCTTGGACAGCAAGGATATCAAACCAGATAAACCTAAAGGAAATCAGTCTTGAATATTCATTGGAAGGATTGATGATGAAGCTGAAGGTCCAATTCTTTGGCCACCTGATGTGAAGAATTGACTTACTGGAAAAGACCCTGATGCTGGGGAAAACTGAACACAGGAAGAGAAGGGGATGACAGAGGATGAAATGGTTGGATGGCATCATGGACTCAATGGACATGAGTTTGATCAAGCTCCAGGAGTTGGTGATGGACAGGGAAGCCTGGTGTGCTGCAGTCCATGGGGTCACAAAGAGTTGAACATGACTGAGTGACTGAACTGAAGCCCTGAGCTGCTGGAAGCTTAGTGTAGCTAATGTCAGAAGAGCTTAGTTTTGCTCAACTCACAGTTTACTTGGCCAAATTCTTAGTGACCACAACATCAGGGGAAATAGGTACAAGAGAGCATGCTAAGTTGCTTCAGTCGTGTCTGGCTTTTTGCAACCCTATGGACTCGAGCTTGCCAGGCTTCTCCGTCCATGAGGTTCTCCAGGCAAGAATACTGGAGGGGGTTGCCATGCCTTCCCAGGGATACCAGAGTAGCTGAGTCATTCTTGGGGGTGAAGGACTGACAAATATTTAAGTTAGATCTATGCTACATCTTACTTAACCTTCATTTAGGCACTTAGACTAGGCTACCATGTTTGTTGCTCCGTTGTCATAGAGATGTACCACTCTAAGCCATGAATGACCAAGATAATCTTGCAAAAAATAGTATGATTTTTAGTAGGAGAAGTGGAAAGAACTTTTCACATTGTTTACTAAATTACATTTTTTGTTTACAAAATGTGCTGACAATGCTAGGGTTGGTAGAGTTGTATTCAATAGTTTTTTCCCTTTTGTCACATTTAAAAGTTACTGCTTCTTTTTTTTCTTTGTTAGTTCTTTGACAGACTCTATTATTAGACTTTTACTATATAATAGTTCTCAAAAGCAGTGATTTTCAAAGTGTGCCAAGACCACCTGCTTCTTAAAACACACCTACCTTAATCTTGGGTTAGGCTTCCCAGGTGGCACCAGTGGTAAAAAAAAATTCATCTGCAATGCAGGAGACATGGGTTTCCAATCCTTGGTCAGGGCAAGATCTGGAGAAGGAATTGGCAACCCATTCCAGTATCCTTGCTGGGAAAATTTCCTGGACAGAGGAGCCTGGCAGGCTATAGTCCATGGTGTTGGACATACTGAGCACACAAGCATATACCCTAACCTCATCCTAGATTTTCTAAATCAGAATCTCTAAAAATATAGCACTGAAGAGTTGGAGGACTTTTAAAAATATTAAGGGTAATATCCATAAACAGAAGTGCATGTTTCAAAACTATAAAGTGTGCTGAATTTTCACAATCTGAATGCCACCAGGTAACCAGCCCTCAATCAAGAAACAGAATATGACCAGCACTTCTCTATGCTGGCCAGGATATAGTCAGAAATCTCTTGAGTAGCCCTTCCTGTCCCTGCCTCTACCAAGGATAACACTACTCTTATTTCTAAAGGCACGGCTAAGCATCACCTGCTTTTGTAATCTAAATGAATTGAATCAAACACTATATACTCTAATGTGACTGGCTTTTTTACTTAACATTATATTTGTAAAACTTCATCTCCATACTTGCCTACAGTTGTAGCACATTCTTCTTCATTGTTGAATATAATTATTTTGTGAATATACCATGATTTATGTATTCATTCAGCTGTTGATAGGCAGTTGGCTAGTTTTGCAGTTTAAGATTACTTTGAATAGCATTGCTTGAACACTATATATTTTTTTTTTTTTGCAGTACATATGTTTGCACTTCAACAGAAGTGCAAACATGTTGTTACTGTTGTTTAGTCACTCAGTTGTCTCCTTAGATAAGTTAATATAGTGAATTATATTAATAGAGTTTCTAATACTGAACTATCCTTGCATTCCTAAACTGTTTATATTAAAATATTTGTATTTAGCTGTTGAATTATATTTGATTATATCTTATTGAGAATTGTTGCATCAATATTCATGAGTGGGAATAGTCTGTAAATCTGTTTAATGCCATCTTTCTCAGACTTAAGGAGGGATGCTAAAATTTTTACAGAAATATTCACAAATTTGCATGACATCCATGAAGTGGAGACAGGCTAATATTTTTCAGTATTGTTCTATTTTAGTATGTTTACCCCTGCCGTGAACACACGTTCATTAAGTCCTTAATTTCAGGAAGTAAGGTATTCACTTTGTTCTTTTATGGCTTTGGCTATTATTTTAAATCTTGTTTTTTTTTTTCAACTATGGTTTATTTTCCTTTTTCTATATCTTTATCCTTGAAGATCTCATCTTCATCTTTTCTTTTTTCATTTTCCATATCCTCAATTGTCTATTCACTTCTATATATCCAATACCTTAAAGACCTTTTGACTTATAGTAGACATCCGATAAGTATTCATCAAATTAATGGAAAGCTGAAGAAATAGATTTTTTCTATCATGTTTAGCAGATTGATACTAAGGGTGTTTACTTTTTTTGAAGTTTGTAAATTTTTTTCTTGTGAGCTTGGCAGAACTTCTGTGGAATTTCAATATAAACCATGATAGAAGATATTTGCTTTCTCAGGAATCTAGAATTTTCAATATCCTCAAACAGTGTTATGTTAATTTCCTAGATAGTGTCTGTATTATCATGTATACTGTATATATTTAGAGTACATACTTGAACATGCAATAAGCCTGTTGTAGTTTAATCGCTAAGTCATGTTCCACTCTTTTCTGACCCTATGGGCTATAGCACCCTCCCCCACCCCCCGCCAGGCTTCTCTGTCCACAGGATTTTCCAGGCAAGAATACTGGAGTGGATTGCCATTTCCTTCTCCATGGGATCTTCCCCACCAGGGATCGAACCCTCGTCTGATTGAACCACTGAGCCACATGGGAGATACTCTATTTAAAAATGGTGATCTTTCTGTTCTTTATCTTAGATACATAACATAGTTTTAACACTTTTCCAGGACAGTAGACAGCATATTATGTATATAATTTAATGTCTAGGGCAGTACTTTAAGGATATGAGCTTCATCCAGGTGACTTAGTAGGGATAGGAGGCCACATCTATCCACACAACAGTGTTAGATTTTAGACTTGCAGATTTAATGAAATATCCATGAACCACATTGAAACACTTTGAGTTTGTTGGTTTTTGTGTTTTCTCTTTTTTGCTTGCCCTTGAAGATTCATTTAATTTTATTTTTATGCTTGATTGCATATTTAACAACTTTTTGAATTATAATTTTTTTTCAGTTTTTCTTCATGTAAGGAAATATGATATCTCTTTATCAGTTTGGTCTTCTGGATTCCTGGTAATTTATTTCCTGGTGATTCTCATGTTCACTTAAAATTTACAACCATTGATGAGGGTAACAATGGCTTAATAATGTTAATCTCATTCTATTTATAACATATGATGTGGCATATGGCATTTCTTTGAATTTCCATATGTTCCTTAATGCAGAGAATTTTTAGCATTTTGATATCCTTCCCTGTAGAATCAACCTGCAATGCAGAAGACATGGGTTCCATCCCTGGTTTGGGAAGATCCTCTGGAGAAGGGAATGGCTACCGACTCTGGTATTCTTGCCTGGAGAATTCCATGGAAAGGGGAACCTGGCAGGTTACAGTCCATGGGGTTGCAAAGAGTCATACACAAATGAGTGACAAACACTTTCACTTTTCTTTCATCTTGCACCAACAGAGTAGGTATACAAATAGAAGACACAAATCATTAAGATGAAGGAGATATAGCTAGAAAGGTATGAGAAAATAGTAAGAAGCAGTTTTAAACAGAAGGGAAGGGGGCAGGGCACAAGCTTTGAAAAAATCACATAGTCCAAGGACACAATGTAAACTGATTAGCATCAAATGGATCCAAGATGGCAGGCAGACAAGTCAACTTTGACTAGACCTTGATCCTCAGGATATGTTTATTCCCTGGTGGCTCAGATGGTAAAGAATCTACCTACAGTGCAGGAGAACTGGGTTTGATCCCTGGGTCAGGAAGATCCCCTGGAGAAGCGAATGGCAACCCACTCCAGTATTCTTGCCTGGAGAATTCCATGGACAGAGGAGTATGGTGGGCTATAGTCCATGGGTTCACAAAGAGTTGGACACAACTGAGTGACTAACACTTTCACTTCAGCACATCAGCAAGCTAAATGACACACCCAGAGGCACCATGACAGTTTTAAGGCTGATCATCAAAGATCAAAAAGTGGGCAGTGGCCCAATTCCTGGAAGTCTATGCCCCTTCCCCCAAATAGTTGGGATAATCCTTCCACTCATTAGCCTATGAAATTATCCAGCCCATAAAAACTAACCACACCACATTTCAAGCCCACAGTGGCCTCAGTGACAGCCCACACTCTGTGGAGGGTGTTTTTCTGAACAAATCCACTTTGTCTCTCTCTGAATTTTTTGTGAAGAGACATGAAGAACCTGAACTTCAGTAGGTTTTGAATCCAGGTCTGTAATCTCAGTTGGAAGATTGTGGGTTTTGGCTGGGCTTTAGTCCTGGCCATGTGGATTCAAGTCCCAATCTCAGGTAAACGATTTCAGTTTCTCAAAAGTCAAAGAAAGCTATAATTTCAGTAAGAGATAGTGGTAAATAGAGTTAAATACTACACAGAATTCAGATTTTACAATGATAGAAAATGTCTATATCATTTGAAATACAAAGACCATTGACCACTGTTGACTTTAGGAATAGTTGTAATGGTGAAGGCCAAAGTCAGACTGATTGGGGTTAGAGAGCAAAAGGGAAGTACATGAGCAGAAGCAATGAGGGATACTTACACCTTAGAAATACTCAGTCATGAAGGAAAAGAGAAAAGTTGTCAGGTAGCCAAAATTGATCACTAGGATGAAGGGAGATTTATTTAATTTTATTATAGAAGAGACAAAATCATGTTTATAATTCTGAGAGTAAGAGGCTATAGAACAGGAATACAGTTTATTAAGGAGAGAAATGAGATCATTTGTGAAGTGATTGGCTGAGGGGGCAATAGAGATTTAGGATAACCTTTAAATTAAGAAGGGCTTCCCTGGTAGCTCAGCTGGTAAAGAATCCACCTGCAATGCAGGAGATCCCAGTTCAATTCCTGGGTCGGGAAGATCCCACAGAAAAGGGATAGGCTACCCATTCCAGTATTCTTGGGCTTCCCTGGTGATTCAGATGGTAAAGAATATGCGTGCAATATGGGAGACCAGGGTTCGATCCCTGAGGTGAGAAGATCCCCTGGAGGAGGGAATGGCTACCCACTCCAGTATTTTTGCCTGGAGAACCCCACAGACAGAAGAGACTGGAAGGCTACAGTCCATGGGGTTGCAAAAAATCCGACATGACTGAGCACCTATGCACAGCATAGCACAGCTGCAGGTCTAGGTTAAGATTCAGCACTTCCACTGCAAGGGAAGTGGGTTTGATCCCTGATCAGGGAACTGAGATGCCACATGTCTCGAGGTGTGGCCAAAAAAACCAAAAAACAAAAAACCTTGATTTTATTAGAGTGCCAATGTACTCCACTGTAGGGCAGTCAGTCTAATTATTATTAAATTAATTGTAGGAATATCTCCTTTTCTTAACTTTTTTTTTTTTTTTTTCAGTTCTGGTCAAGGAAGCAAAAAAAGTTAGGTCTTCTAGGGAGCTTCTGAGTAAGTTTTCCCTTTTCTGATAAAAAGAAGAAACTTGACAAAAGATCCTTTTTGCTACCACACTGATTCCTGACATCAAATATGACAGTTTTACACTTGCCCTATGGAAGCCACTCCAAGACTATGAGGCAAGAATACAAAGACAAACAAAAATGTAACAAAAGGAGAATGACAGAGTTGAAGGATGGATAGAGCTAGGTTCTTCCATAATTATTTGTTAAGCCCCTGCCCCCAGACCTGTTAGCTATGCTTTATATTATTTACAGCCAACAGATAACTCATTCAAGTCACAGAAAATTTCCTCTCAACAGTGGCTTGCTACTGTCCATGCAATTTTTCAGTCAATTTGAAAGTGTATCAAATTCTGAGTAATATGTCTATATCATGGGACTCTCATTGTCTTATAAACTGTCTCAAAAAAAAAAAAAAAAACAGACTTCCACTTCCATCGAGTAATAAAATTGCAGTACATTTAGTAATTAGTAATTATCATTAAGGAAGATACTAGAATTGTTGACCTTCATATTAGCTCACTTTCCATTACTAACATGGATGAGATTTGATAAATAGTAGTTCAATCAATCAAAAGTAACACATTCAGTTCATTTATAAGACATCCGCTAAAGAGCTTTACTTAGTTCTTCAAGATGAATGAATTCTAGTTCAACTGTTGCTGGATGCTATTTTCACCCATTTTATGAACATTATTTTTTCTTTTGCTACCTTGCAGTTATCAACGTATATGCTCTCTTCTGCTAGTACAGTCCAGGATACTAAGTTCCAGCAAAATAGATATAAGCAGAATAATGTAAACAACTTTCAAGTCATGTCTTTATGTAGGAAATTGCATGCATTCCACTTCCTCTCACTCTCCTTTCTTATGGACTGGAACACTTGGACCCTGTAAAGACTAGGAAGAAAAAAAAAATCTTAAAAGATTTGAATCCTGGCTAATCTCATGGAACACTATAGCCTATTTTCCCCCTATTTTTTTTATTTATCATTTCCAATGTCTAGTCATTAATTTTTCAAGTCTTTTCTAAACTCAGATGCCATCTGATGAAAAGTAAAAGACAAAGGAGTGTGTACAGAAATCCTGAAAAGTTGAGTGTCTCCCCCAAGGAAATTGTATTAAACTGGAAGTGACTAGGTTATAAACCTGAAGTGATGGTGATGTTTATCTATATGCCAACACAAATGGAGGTTCCAGATGAATTAAATTCAGTATGGTGAAAAAAATTTTATGTACGTCAGGAGTTGTGACTGTAGAGTTTACCATACAGTAGATAATTTATTAAATTACAAGAATGTTTCAGTATTGCATTTTATGTGTGGGAAAGAGGGGAAGACAAGACCTTGTTCCATAAGGAGTGTTAGTAAGAGAAAACAGAATGTGAATGGGCAACTGACATTCATTTTGAAAAGTGTTCATCATTAAAAAATATGAATAAATTGCTCATGTGTGTGCTCAGTGGTTTCCAACTCTTTTGCAACCCCATGGACTGTAGGCTCCTCTGTCCATGGGATTTCCCTGGCAAGAATCCTGGAGGAGGTTGCAATTTCCAGTTCCAGGGGACCTTCCAGACCCAAAGATCAAACCTGGATCTCTTAGGTCTCTTGCACTGGCAGGCAGATTCTTTACCACTGCGCCACCTAAGGAGACACGTAATAGGGAGACATAAATCAAATCTAGGAAAACTGAAGCATTTCAAATACTTGAAATACTTCTGATAACACTTCATTGGTTGAAAAAAACAGATTTTAAATCCTAGGTATCATCTTATTGGAGAAGAAAGTTCAAGGAGCCTCAAAATTTGGAGACTATCTTGGAGCTGTATGAAAAAAAAAAATTTCTATTGTGACTCTGACACATTTATTTAATTGCTTTTTTTAATAGCAAATAATCATGTTTAAATACAATAAATAAGTTCTGTGTCAAATATATTTCCTTAGAAAGGAGACCAAGCACATGTCTATAAACAAGGCTGCTTTAATACCTATCTTTGGAGTCTAATCGGAGCTGTGCTAAAATGGAGTTTCCTCTTGAAGGATGATCATGACAGAGACCAGATTCAGGAATGCTGAAACATAGCATAGCCAGAGAATTTCTCCCTTGCCTACCTGAGCTTGGAACTCTGGAATTTTCCTGGGCATAACAGAAGATATGTTGCTTAGATGTCACATTTCAAAAGCAAATCAATAACAGTCATTCAAGTATTAGTATCTATTAGCTACTGGATAAATTTTATAAAGGATTTAGAGATGATTATATCCACTTAGTCCTTCCCTTGTTTATGTTAAATAGGGGATGGATAAAGGAGGAAAGGGAATATGAATGTTGCATAAAATAACAATGAGAGAAATAGCATGCACAGATTGTGACATGTTACTTGGGAGAAAAAAAAATAATTTTGTTCTATTTCTTCTAAACCATCTGAGAGCCTTTCTACATTTACCAATACAGACTAAATTAACTGATTGAGTTTATGGAAAGATAGCAGTACATATGTAGATGAAAGCGCAGACGGATATTTATGAAAACCTGGGTTTCTATTTTAAAAAAGGGGAAAGTTGGTTGTTATTTTGAGGTACATTTAGTAATGCACAAATGTAGAAACTTTGAAGAAGATGTCATGTATTCAAACATGCCACTTTTCCTCATAAAGGGAGAAACAACTTAGAGAGGACAACGTTGAACAAATAGGCCGTTGTTAATTGCTGGTTTTGTCTGGGACAGCCTGTTGTGTCCCCAGCTGTATGAATCACCTCTGCAATATGTCCCATTTGTTTGCACAGGGACTCTGAGCCTAGCGGGGGGTGGGGAAATGTGTAGAGAAAAACCTGTTACTTTGTTACCCCTAGAACCAGATTGTTTCAAGTCTGTGTGTGCATATTTTATTCCAGAGCCCTTCCTTAAATCTTGGCTTTCTGTCTTTCTTGTGTATTTCTCCCCATCCTAAAAGAATAAACTAGTTTGGGACCAAAAATAAAATCTGTGTTATTAATAAATCAAATTCTGTAAGTCCCATCTGTTTTTTTTTTCCCCCTTAAAATTGCCTGTTGAAGATAGAAAACATACTGGCCTTTTATATCATTTGCAAGCACATCTAATCTTCTCTTTATAAAAATGCAGCTTCCATAATGCACTTCCATTTGTCAGTATGTGATTATAATTTTCCATTTTATGGACATGCAATCTGTGTCTATATTTACATATAGAAAGTTTATCTTAATTACAACTTATACATGTATGGTATACATATATTCATCAAAATAAATGTGTCCTGGGCATTCTTATGAGCATTACTTTCTTAAATTCTTTTGGAATTGGCATCATTTCAACATTTCAGATATGGAAACTGCAACTTGGGACTTTACAGTGAATTATTCTTTTTTATTTTTTAAGGGAGTTTATTTTTGTGGAGAGCTATGTAGCACCAATGTTTATCTGGATAAAGACACCCTGAGACACAGAGACCAGGCTGGGCTCTGGGGAGAAGTGGAACCATATTTGAATTGAGGACAAGAAAGAGTTAAACTCCTGTTCCTTTGGTTACACCAAGATGCCAACACAGCTCAAGTATGAAATGTTCTATTCTGCCACTCCAAATGGAAAAGAAATGCTTGAAAACATTATTTTTGAAACCAGGAGTCATAATAGAAATTATATATTTTATTAGTTTTTGAATTGCCAGTTCAGAATGAAGCTTTTCATTTTCTGTTATAAATTTTATCCTTAAAAGTTTAATATATGTGTTCACTACAGAAATTCTGGAAAATATCTAAATATACAAATAGTTCTGACATTAAGATATAACCACTCTGAACTTCAGCCTTACATATTTACAATGTTTTTGCAATGCATGTGCATGTGTATGCTTTTTCTTTTGGAAAACTTGTTCAGAAATATAAACAGTTTGGTTTTTAATATATGAAAGAGTTTTCATAGAGGTTTTATTTCATCATAAGTGTTATACCTGCTATTTTAGCCAGTCTTTTATTGTTTAGATTTTATGTTAAGTTTGATTTCTCTATTTTATGAAAATTTTTCTGATGGTCTTACTCATTCTTCACAGTAATGTTAAAAAGTGTCTATTTGCATATAGCCAGACGTGCTGGATGTTATAAAGCAATTCACAAATAGCTAAAACTATATTTCATTTTGGCTTTAACTTATATGTGATTGCTTGCTATTAATATTATTTTAAAATTTACTCGGCTCTTTTAACCCCTTGGTTGCTTCAATCATCTATTCTTTTATTCACTGTATTGTGCTTGTTCATTTCTTCAAATTGTGTATATTTAGTGCCTAAGACTACCCGGTTCTCTACTAAAGGAGACGTGCTTGGTCCCAGCCCACATACAGCTTACAACTTTGCCAGCCTCGTAAACAACAAACATGAGAAAAAATCGATTTTCTTTTCTTGATTACAGATTTTTATAAATTCCGTGAAAGAAGTGAATGGGATTCTAAACATACTTCACTATACGAATGTAACTTAACATGATCAATACTTGATTAAAAATGCTTCCTTTGATGACAGAAATGTTTCATTTGAGTTCTGTAGTCATATTTAAGTTATATTTCTTGTCATTATGCTATTTTTCTACTTTTGTTATGTTGTATTTGTTTTGCTTACTGTTTGCGATAATTTGGACAAATTATGTGTTTTGCATAATTAAAATCTGCACAGTATGTGTTTTGTTTCAGAGGATACATGAATAGCTATAGTTGATGACATATGTATAATGTTCTATTTTTAAAACTGTACTCATCCTACTAGTATTCATCATTCTCTTTAGAGAAATTAGAATGATGTATTTTTATTTAATTTCTCATCTATAACTCAGTTTTACCTCTCTGTAAATTATTTTTGTTTTACTTTTATTTAAGGCAATATATTTACACCTATTTATATCCTGTAAATGACATATTTTAATTTCTAATTGTAAAATGGATTTCTGCTCAACTATTATCTATCATATAATTTTTTTCAAGTTGACTGCTTTTTACCACATAATTTCTGTTAGTTTTAATCATTTTTCTTTGTAAATTTAGCTCTATATTTAAATATAATCTATGTGTTCTGTAAAACCTTTTCTGTATTTCCTCATTTTCAATATTAACAACAACAAAAACAAAAATAGGAATTCTGATTAGGCTTATTTTGAATCTGTAGATCAATTTGATCAATTAACAACTTATCGGTCCTTGAACCTGGTGCATTCTTTCCATTTATTTAGATCTTTTAAAATTTTTCCAGTAATATTTTAGTTTCCAATGTATAGATATTACACATATTTTATAAATATATCCCTATGCACTTTATGTTTCTAATTCAAATATAAATTATACATATAAACATATTTGCATATATATTTAATTTCAATTTTATTTGTTACTTGCTACTGTGTTGAAATGAAATTGATTTTTAATATTGACCATGTTTCCTATGACTTTGGTAAACACCGTTATTGATGCCAGTATTACTTTTTACCTTTGGAATTGTCTATTTAGACAATCATGGCATATGCAAATATAGTTTTATTTGTTCTATTTTAATCTGTGTAGTTTTTGTTCTTGTCTTAAACATAATGGACAAATTCTTTAAAAGGCAAACTACCAAAATCACACAAAATAGCCTAGATAACCTGAATAGTTTTATATCTATTACAAAGTTAAATTCATAGTTAAAATTTCTTTGGCTAGACCCTGCAGTACAATGTTGATAGAAAAAGTGAGTGCAGCTATCTTATCCTTGTTCTGTATTTTAGAAAGAAAGCACTGTCTTTAACTAGTAAATATCATATTATTGAGAAGTTTATTCCTGATGTCCTTTATCAGAATAAGAACATTTTATTCTATTTCTAAGTATGCATAGAAATTTTCTGATCATGAATAAATGTTGAATTCTGTCAAATGCTTTTTCTGAATCTATTGAGATGATTTTTTTTTTCCAGTCTGTTAAAAAGGTGAAATAATTAACTTCTTCTCAAATGAACTAACTTTGCATTCTTGGATTAATTCCCATTTGTTTCTGATGTGAAAAAAAGTGAAAGTGTTAGTCGCTCAGTTGTGTCTGACTCTTTGCGATCCCATGGACTGGAGGATTCTGTCCATGGAATTCTCCAGGCAAGAATACTAGAGTGGCTTGCCATTCTATTCTCCAGGGGATCGTCCCCACTGAGGGATCAAACCTGGGTCTCCTGCATTGGAGGCTATTTCTAGCGTTGATTTAATACGCTGTTAAATTTGGTTAAGCCAGTATTCAAGAATGATATTGTTTAGATTTGTGTGTGTGTATGTGTTTGTTTGCATTGCCTTTATTTGGTTATGGTAACAGGTTAAGGTCATCCTTGCCACAGCATGGCAGTCTCCTTCATTTTGAAGTCCAGCAGAATGTCTCTCTAAAGCCTCACTTTTTAAAAAGATCTCATTAAGTCAGACCCATTCAGGATAACCTCCTTTTTGATTAATTCAAAATCAACTGATTAGCAATTTAACTTTGGGAGCAGTATTTTATCATATTTTCACATCCCACACACATTTGTGGGAGGGAATTATACAGGGTGTGTATACCAGGGAACAAGTCTTGAAAGGGCATCATAAAATTCTGCCCATAGTATAAATATCTCATTTACTTTAGAAAATAAAATTTATTTTATTTTCTCATTGATCACATGGAAGAGATTACAGCTCTTATTTTAAATCTAGAACTAGAGAGTATCTTTTAGACATACATTTATGGAGGATTACTTTATAAAATTTCACACAATTGGGGTAAAAAAGAATAATAAGCAGCCAATTATATGAAATAAAGGAGACAGAGAATTTAAAGAAGATATAAGAGCATATGCTAAAGGTCTTGAGATGAAAAAACTGGCATATTTAAGTAGAGACCAGAACTGAGTTAGGGAGTGACTCATGTCATTGCTAGGGAAGAGCTTTTCAAAGATAGTGAATAAGTCTAAACTGGGAAGAAAACTGGGGTGTTCAATAAACTTACATCAGGCTGATATTACTACAGCAAAGCTAGCTGGGAGAAAGAGTGGCAGGGGAAAAAATTAGAATAGTCTGTAGGAACAATCCCATGAAGGGAAGGAATTATTTTTTCTAAAAATAATGGTTAAGTAATTAAAAATTTTAAGCTAGGATAAGGAGCATGATCAAATAAATGTGTTACAAAGATGATTCTAGATGATCTGTGGATATGCAGAAATCAATCTCCAAAAATAGGCAAGAGTAGAAGCTACTAGAAGACTTGGGCCATTTTTGTAGTAAAAAAAAAAAAAAAGAAAAATCATGATGATTGAATGGAAATTCGGAGTTATTGACAAATATGATGTATAATTTTGGCTCTAAAACTCTTTTTAGTTCTTCACTATTTTTAAACTTGAGTATTGAACAGGGCAACGGAGGATGAGATGGTTGGATGGCATCACGGACTCAATAGACATGAGTTTGAGCAGGCTCAGGGAGATAGTGAAGGACAAGGAAGCCTGGCGTGCTGCAGTCCATGTGGTTGCAAAGAGTCAGACATGACTTAGCGACAGAACAACAAATTTTCTAAATTCTTCTGATTGGCAGATTCTTTATATGTCATACTTTTTGCAGCTATTTTTGTATGCTATTTTTAAAATATTTACTTATTTGGCTGCTCTGGGTCTTAGTTGCAGCGTGCTGGATTTTTGTTGCTGTTATAGCACATGGGCTTCTCTCTAGTTGTGGTGCAGGCTTAGCTGCATCACACAGCAGGTGTGGTCTTAGTTCCCAGATCAGGGCTTGAACCCGAGTACTCTGTATTATAAGGCATATTCTTAACCACTGGATCACCAGGGAAGTCCCTGTAAGCTATGAGATTTTATTTTTAGTATTTCAGGTTTTATTCATAGTATTTTTGATAATATTTTCAATTGAACGCTCTTCTTGATATTAATTTTTTTATTGTGTAGCAACTGTACCACTATCAGTGGTTTATGGTATAAGTTAAGCCATGTCAGTGTACTTAAAGGTACTAAAATATAATTACACAATCTACTGCATAATATACTCTGTATCTAAGAGAATTATTATTATTTTATTTATTTTTAATTGTATTTTATTTTATTTTATTATTATTTTAATACTGTTTATTTTATTTTATTTTTAAACCTGAAACACTGTATTAAAATATATGATATAGCATGGTGCTGTCATCTGGGATTTTCAACAGAAGCAAATAAACCATATTTCTGCCCTAAGATTTTTCACTGATGCAGGATCTATTTGAGTGGTTTTTAAATTTTTTAAATTTATTTAATTTTTGTTTATGAGAATAAAAATTAAAATTTTCAGGATAATTTTACTGAATTATGCAAAAACATATACATGCTTCCTTTATTTTTAAATATGTGCACATTTGAATAGTGAACTTTATTGACTACACTAGATGATAAATTTTAAAAAAAAATCTGTTTGTATTACACAGGGGTTTCTTGTGTCATGGGACTCATGAATTAAAGGTTACCATGATCTGCAGCACAGTGACCTTTAGAAAGAACTGAAAAGACTCATCTTTTCATTTAGGGCTTTACTTTACAAATCCATAAAGAATGGCCTAAGTTCAGGCTCCAAATTCTCATCCCAAGAAGGAAGTGAACATATTTCCAATATTAACTGTAGTATTCTTGAAAAGTGACAAATGAATTTAGGTCTTATGAGTGTGGTAAACGTGCCTAGACATTTTACGTTGAGGAAATTATTAACTTTGAATGTTAGTCCTTGTCGGATATGTAAGTGGAGATGCTTCTCTTCCCAAGTTCTTTCTTCAGGCCCGCTGATAAAAAGTACTCCTTTGAGTTAGAAAATTATCTGAGACCTCCCTGGTGGTCCAGTGGTTAGGAATTCACTTGCCAATGCAGGGGACATGGGCTTGATCCCTGGTCCAGGAAGATTCCACGTGCTGTGTGGCAACTAAGCCTGTGGTCACAATTTCTGAGGCATGTGTGCCCTAGAGCCCATGCTCTGCAACAAGACAAGCTGCTGCAATGAGATGCCTGCACACTGCAAGTGGAGAGTAGCCCCCACTTGCTGTAACGTGAGAAAGTCTGTGTGCAGCAACACAGACACAGCACAGCCAAAAACTTTAAAAATTTTTAATTAAATAATTAATAAAAATTTATTTGAAAAAAAAATATTTCCGATATCCATGCTCATCTTTGCCTCATCCTTATTCCCCAGGGAACAGTAAGTAATCTATGCATAGAAAGCTTACCATCCATCAGAATACTGCAGTAGGGGCAGCCATGAGCCTGTCTCTCACATACTCTACCAGGAACAAGAAGAAAGGAAGAGTTACCTTTCTGACATTTATAGAAATTTCACTTGTTGAAATCACCCTAGGACACAATCATTGTCTAGGTGGAGAAAGGAAATTGTGCCTTAAAGTTCTCATTTCTCCCTTTAGGTTAATTTTCAACCCTTCACTGCCCTACTCACTATCCCATGTTACAGCATGGCTCTCACAACTGCTGTTTACTGTTGGGTTTGGCCATAGGGACATCCTCGCACTATAGCATCAGAATAAGTGAGGAGCACGAAGTAAAAACATTCATTTCTTTAGCTCCTTCTTTACAAGGTTGTATCCCTGTCCTTAAACTGAAGCTTGCTGTTCTCAATGTTTCTTTATCTATGTGAATCTGCTTCGCTGGGTTCTAATAGTCTCTTCTTTTGTTTGCCCCTTGGGCCTTGGATGGTGATAGACGGTGTTGCTATACTTAGGGCCACTTGCTCATGCACCTAAATCTACACCTTTGTAAACAGGCAGCTTTAAAGTAAAACTTCCTTGAATTACTATAATTTGAATGTGGCATCTGACACAAGAGTGTTGTCATTTCGCAGCTTCCTGAAAGGAAGGAAAGGTGATTGGCCTTTTGGGTCTATCCTCTGTGAGCAATAAGGTTCTCTTTTGCTTGCTAACACGAAGGATCTAGATTTTGTTTTATGATAAAAGCTGGACTATTGCTATATTTATTTTAAGAACAGCAGTTGCAATCAGGTCTCACCCTTCCTGAAACTGTTATTAAATAGTTAATAAAAGTGGAAAGCCTTTTTAGCTTGAAGCTGTATTCTACAGTTTTCACTTCTACTAATAAATCTGGCTCATCAAAGGACTAAATAGTCAGTCTAAAGCTAAAAGCCAGACTCATAGGGTTGAATAAAAGACTATACATGGTAAGAAAACATGCTATCTATTTAAATAATATATTGATACAATCCATACCCTCACTGTATATAAATTAAGGAGAATCTCCATGTTTATAGGAAAACCTGCCTTCAAGCTCCTCACTCTGTTCCTTCAAAGACTGGTTTCACCTCCACAATGTCCTGGGCTTGGGGGCAAGGGGAAGGAAGCTCTGCCATTGGCTACTGCCTGGGTACCCTATGAGTGGAGCTCACCTGACTTCTCCCAGTTCCTAAGTGCAGCAGAGACTAGGTTAGTCCACCTAAGTTCTAGAAATTTACAAGGAACATAAAAAAAAAGTTGCACATAACTACCTAAATGTGCTATAAAACATTTATCTCATCCTGAACTTGGAGAAACTTATAGGAATTTTTCCTGACTAGAAAAGTTGGACCAACTCTCAAACATATCTAGAAATTTCAAAACATATACTCAGAGAAAGTAGTTTCAGAGAGTCTAAGGCATTTTTATTATCTTTAGCTTAAGATTTGCCTTTTTCCCAATTTAGAATCTGAAAAATAGAAAGCCCCTTCCGGCTATAGTCACAGGCCACTCTATTCATCATACTCCTACAAAATTTCTCAAACACATCAAACATCCTCTCACCATGAGAACTTTCCCTTTACTATTTCCTCAGTCTAGACCTCATGAGGTATCCTCATGGCTGACTCCCTGACTTTATCATAACACAGCTCAGCTCGATTCATCAAGAGATTCCCCACGCCCTCAAGACACTCTGCAAAGGAATACTTCCTGTTAGTTGTTCTTGAGCTATTTCTGCTGCTTTATTTTTATTCACAGCACTTTTACCATGTTTTTTATTTACTTATTATCATTGGAAGGACTGATGCTGAGGCTGAAGCACCAATACTTTGGCCATCTGATGTGAAGAACTGACTCAATGGGAAAGACCCTGATGCTAGGAAAGACTGAAGGCAGGAGGAGAAGAGGAGAACAGAGGATGAGATGGTTGGATGGCATCACCAACTTGATGGACATGAGTTTGAAAAAGCTCTGGGTGTTGGTGATGCACAGGGAAGCCTGGCGTGCTGCAGTCCATGGAGTCGCAAAGAGTCGGACACAACTGAGAAGCTGAACTGAACTGAACTGATCTGTCTTCACCAGAATGTAAGCCCCATGAGAGACAGGCTCTTTTGCATTCCAAAACTAGAATCTGGTAAATAATAAGTCTTCAGTAGATATTTGTAGTATGAAAGAATAATCCAAAATTGACACACATGCTGTCAACAGCAGAATGGTGATTTTATAACAGTATTAAAGTCTGAGGATGATGATGATGATGTGTGTGTGTTTGGAGAGAGAGAAATTTATTTTTAAATTGGCTCACCAGATTTCAGAGGTTTGATGAATCCAAAGATGAATGGGATAAGTGGGCAGGTTGGAGACTCTGAGAATAGTTGCAGTTAGGGTCCAGGGGAATCATGTTGGAGGAATTCCTGATTGCTTAAAAGAGGTCTTTGTTTAGTAATATTTCAACTTATTGGAAGAAGCCTGCCCACATTATGGAGGATAATCTGGTCTACAAAATCCACCAATTTAAATGTTAGTCTCAGCCTCAACGATACCATGATAGAAACATCCACACTAATATTTGACACAGTAATATCTAAGCACTGTGGCCCAGCCAGGTTCATACATAAAATTAACTATCACAGTAGGCTTGGGGAAGTAGCCATAACAGAGTAGTGATGGAATTACCAAGAATATGAAATCAAATAAGTTTTAACACAGAGGTGTCTATGGTTTGGCAAAACACAAGCAGTAGGAAAATGTAGCCTAAAAATATTACACTATTATTATATTGGTTAAGGTATAAACTAAGCTGCTATAACAAAGATTCTCTTAAAATATAGTGGGTTAAATAAAATGAACGTATATTATTCTTTCCCATAATAGTTCAGGGGAGGTAGGGAGATCCTGTTTTAAAAGTTCTTTCAGGAATCTAACTTGGTAGGTTGACACTACTCAACGCTCACTGTCAAACATGTAGTCACATGACTACCCTAGCTTCAGGGAAGGCTGGGAAATGTAGTGTGAGGCTGAGCAAATACATTCTCAGCCGAAAATAAATGAGGAGAGGTAATTACTTAAAGGGTAAGTGGGGAAATGCATCCTGGAAGATGGTTTGTAATTTCCATTCTCTGGTCTTTGGTCTTAAAGGTATCCATGCTCACTCTTCTTTCTGCATATGAAATGAGTCTCACTAAGGGAGAGTAGTACATGATAAATGCAAAATCAGTTTTCCATTTAGAAAATGGGAAAAAAAAAACAGGAACATGGGGGTTATGAGTCCACATCAATGATGAAATCCCCTTGAATAGAAACTGCACAGTTCTCTCTCCTGGTAGTGGCTTAAGTGTTTTTTTTTTTTTTTTTTTTAATTAGACACTGGTTCTGTTTTGGGGGAAAGAGAGAACTTGACCCATTGTCCTTCTTTCTGACCTGACTAGGCCCTTTAGATCAGTCTTCCTTGTTCATTATCTTCTGTGACTGTATGGGAGAGGGCAGTACAAAACTATCCAGCTTCTGCAGCCCACTCCCTGCTGGTGCAGGTTTGAAAGTTTAGGAATAATTTTAGGACTCCAGCAACCATATGGGTTTTGAAGTTTGGCTAGATGATTCTTTGACAATGTAATTTCCTTAAAAACTTACTTCAAGTAATTTTGTTTCAATAACTTTCATGTACCATCAACCATGGGCTTCCCTCATGGTTCAGTGGTAAAGAATTCTCCTTCCAATGCAAGCAAAATGGATTTGATCTCTGGGTCAGGAAGATAACCTGGAGAAAGAAATGATAACCCACTCCAGTATTCTTGCTTGGGAAATCCCGTGGACAGAGGAGCCTAGCAGGCTAAAGTCCATGGGTTTGCAAAAGAATAAAATATGACTTAGTGACTAAACAACAACAACTATCAACTATATCAAAGTTATATTTTTGGATATAGTTCCTTAAAACTGTAAGACATACTGACTTCTATTCCAGGATCATCCATCTCCTCCCTCATTTTAATGGTTATAGCTGAAAGAAAAAAATAGGCTAACAGAATAAGATATTCCCCTTAATTTGATCTTTACCACTAGGCTAACTTCCATTTTCCTAGTTGAAAAGCCATAATGAGAGCTATTTGAAGAGTGTCTGGAGCATCACTTTCTAGTGTTAGAATAAAAAAAGCAGTGATTTTTCCAACCCTGCTTACTAAAAATTACTAGACTGTCTAACTGAGACCAAAGGCAGATAAAATCGCCTCCAGATAATTCTATTCTATCTTTGCTTGAAAATTTGTCAATTTTTGACTGGACTCATCTATTTATAATACCTTGCTAAAAGCATTAAGGAACATTCAAAACACTATAATGTTCTCTTTTCAGCTCCAACCCCCAGAATTACATTCTCTTTAAGGCATGTGATCTGCTTTCCAAGTTATTTCATATGATAGTTTAATATGTTTAGCCAAGACATAACAAGGCTCATAGCTTTCCAGTTTGAAATATGTATATATATATATTTAACTATTCACTGAGCCAAAGCTCTATCTTTCATTTTTTTAATGGTAGCATAATATTTCCATTGCCATTTTGGCATTATTTTATTTAGTATGTAGGTTAAACTATTGTATCAACAGAACCCCAAAATTATGTTGCTGAAATGAATTAGCAGTTTTTTCTTTCACCAGAAATAGTTCAGGAAAGGTAGGACTTGGTCCAAGAGGTCATCTAGGAACACGACTTGCCAGGGTGGCTCTTCATCCTCCTCATGTGTTTTCATCTGTGATTTTAAGAGCTCATGTTACTGGTTTGGTTGGACAAGGCAGCTTAGTAGCTCCCCTTCTGAATTTTAGAAAATGGGAAGGGAAAAGTGAAAAGATAAAATTTAGACAGTAGGTTCTGTATTAAAGACGATGACAAATAAACTGCCTATGTAACTTCCCTATTTTATTTGATCAAACTGAATCTAAAGTAAACATAGCAGCAAAGAAGGATGGACTCAGTTAAAATTTGGGAAGTGTTTGGCTTTCCTGGTGGCTCAGAGGGTAAAGCGTCTGCCTGCAATATGGGAATCTGGGGTTCGATCCCTGGGTCAGGAAGATCCCCTGGAGAAGGAAATGGCAACCCACTCCGGTACTCTTGCCTGGAAAAATCCCATGGACGGAGAAGCCTGGTAGGCTTCATGGGGTCGACAAAGAGTCGGACACAACTGAACAACTTCACTTTCACTTTTCTTTTAATGAAGAAGCTACGCAGAATGGATACTGGTGGATTATTCTTGCCATTAAAGGACACTGAATTTCTCTGTTTGGACCTGATTTGGAGAAGATGCATTCAGAATGCACTAGAGACAAAATAAATTAATATATAGTGAAAACTTTCCCTCTTTAAGAAAAGTTAGAGAAAGAAGAGTAAGTAGATAGATCTAAAGAGACAAAATGGAAAACCTGAATGGAGTGGGAAATCTTTATTGCCGCAATAGAAATGAACCTCTCATGGCTCAAGTGTTAGATAAGTTCAGTGATATGGCACCTTCTATCAATCAACAATTGCTTACTATTAGCTGAAAACAGATACTTTGTTAAGATTATAAAAAGGACTGATCTTCCAAGAATTGACATTTCATTGAATGAACATATATTAAAAACATAGTTTGAAATATTTTTTAGAAATTAATTTACAAAACTTTTCTTTATCTTTCCTTTCATTCTACTTAAATATCAGTTTCTTTTTCTTTATGCAATTGCCTTGATAGACTAAGAAAAATCATCAAGAGGGTTTATCTGAATTTGTAAGTTATTTTTATTTTACCATTTCTACCCATTAATTACTTTATTCCACATCAACTATTCGTGCACTCTTCCAAAGAAATGCTCCCAAGTTGTTCTGGGATTCAGTGTGAAGACAGACAGAAGCTCCATAAATGATGGCAGACTACTGGAAAAATTATTTGCTTCCTTGGAAAGCAAGTGATTTTACTCAAAAATAAGCGATTATTGGGTTTATCTTATGCTATTCCTCTCTCATCTCAAGTGACCAATACATCATTTAGAAAATGATGTCAAAACTACATTAAAATTACTTCAGATACACAAATGCATCAAAGCAACATTTATTCTATCACATAACTTATTTTCTGTTCATTTTTTGTTGCCAGTTTGCCAAGATTCACCTCTCAAAGAAATAAAACACTTCCTGTTATACCTTACGTAGAATCTGTGGCTAGTGTTTACTACATCTTTACTGTTATATGAAAACAAAGACATATACATCCGTGTGTGTATGTGTATGTGTGTGTGTGTGTGTGCTCATAAACCTGTGAAAGTTTACAAATACATTGAAAGTCTCTGAGAAATAAGCACTGGAAACTGCTGAGTTGAAAAAATAAACTTGTGTTCCATTTTAATGTTTAATCATGTACCTGCATTTCTTTATCATTATAAATCTAATAATGAGATTAATTTAACAATAAGTAAAATAAGTTTATGATAAAATCTGTAAGATAGGTATATATATATTATTTAACAAATTATCTATGTTTGTACATGTATGACAAACTCATGATTAATGAAACAATTACAGTCTGGTGAACCAGTTTAGTTAACACTATATGACTACAACATAGCAGTTTTGATGATATAAGTTTTGAGAAAACAGTGCTCTTTCATGTTCTATTTTTTGGGCAATGACAAATAACTAGGTACCTTGTTTTTCACCTATTTATTATTATATAGAGAATGAATAATAAGAGTTCTCAAGATGTGAGGAACACATCACCTTTTACTAGGTAATTTTAGGTCTCTATGGAGAAGGAAATGGCAACCCACTCCAGTACTCTTGCCTGGAGAATCCCATGGATGGAGGAGTCTGGTGGGCTACAGTCCATGGGGTCGCAAAGAGTCAGACACGACTCAGCGACTTCCCTTTCCCTTCCCTTTAGGTCTATAAGCGTGTATTGATTGACTACTATGTTTTAAGTAGGGCTACCCTGATGGCTCAGTGGTAAAGAAACCAACTGCCATTGCAGGAGATGTAGGTTCAATTCCCAGGCTGCAAAGATACCCTAGAGACAAAAATGGCAACCCAATCCAGTATTCTTACCTCTGAAATCTCATGCACAGAGGAGCCTGGCCAGCTACAGGCCATGGGGTCAAAAAGAGTAGGACATGACTTAAAAGCTAAACAATAATATTTTAAGTATAGTGTTACTTGTGTTCTTTTGCAGGTAGAACATAATATATTTGTACATGTCCATTAAGTAGAATGGTTGTTAAACTTCATGGCAAAGTTTAGATGGGGAAACAATCTATTCAACTGAGGTGACCGAGCACATACACACGTTAAACAGAACATCATGTTGCTGTTCAGTTGCTAAGCTGTGTCTGACTCTTTAAGATCCTATGGTCTATAGCACACCAGGCTCCTTTGTTCTCAATGTTCCAGAGTTTGCTCAAATTCATGTCCATTGTGTTGATAATGCTAGCTAACCATCTCATATTCTGCAGCCCCCTTCTCCTTTATATTACTGTTAACTATTTTAAATTAATTTTAGAAAATCAAGGAGAGATGATACTAATCTTGAGGGTTTACAAGTTTATAAATCATGAGCACGTGATATGGGCTGTCAAGAGTAGGCACAATTTAAAAATCAGAAATGTAATGAGAAATGATGTCAGCATTATGGTGGTATAAGTCCCTCCTTTTTGCTTTACTTACCACCCAACAAGGAAACTTTGGCTACTATCCACATACAAAAATGCCTCTATTGGAGTTGTGGGATCCAGTATCGCATGGTAACAACCCATGAAGAGTCTAACTAATCTCTGTATTGGAAAACAGGCAGAAAGAACTTGGATCAGACTGTAGAACTGGCAGGAACCTGTTAATTCGTTCTTGTCTTGTTAACTCTCTTGCCTCTGGTTTGCGAGCACCTGCAAAAACAGTTCATTGGGAAGGTACCCATATGAAGGTACCCATAATTCTACAAAGGACAGATCCTTTGAAGAAGTCAATAGTTCGAGCTGAGAAGTTTCAGCACTCATTTGGAGGAAGAAAAAAAAAACAAAAAACAAGCCTGGAGACAAGGGGGTACAACTTAGAGCTAGAAGAGGCCCATGATCTCTCCAAAGGGGAAAAGTGAAAAAATTGACTGAGTGCTGGAATCCCCCAGCTGTATGGGATGCTGCTAAAGAAATTAATTTCTATCCTTCTGTGCCCAGAATATTAATGTAGGACATCCATGACTTGGGGAAGAAAAACATCAGAAAAGAAGCCAATAAGGATATCAGAGGGCATTAAAGGGATGTTGTTCCTGTTGTGTTCTGGGCTCCAGCAATAAACACACTCCCAATCAGCCAGGGAAACCTTACCTAAAGATCCCTCTAATTGGCCCAAGCATCCTTGATTCCCTGGTGCAAAATCCACATGTTCCCCCAGCCTTTAGGTGCATGATCCCAAGGGTGCTGAGGAGAGTAAGCTCAGAAAGACAGGAAACAGTCCAGGGGCAGCATTAGGTAAGGGAGAAATCACAACCTTGAGCTTTACTGCCACCAACAGGGAAAGAAAACAGGTTCCAGCAGCAATCCTGGTAAGTTCTAAGAACTAGAGAAAACACATAAGCTTAAGAATTTTGCCATAGAAAGAGAAAGAATGTAGAACAAGAGTATTCATAGAAGGCCAGAGGAAGTCCCAGAATAAATAGCAGAATCAAAAAAATAAAAAGAGTATTTCTTACATGAAGGCAGCTAGTAAAGATGGGAGGAAATGGTTATTGTTTTGAATGTAGAAACAACAACACAAAACTTCAAGAAACATGGAGAATTAAGGACCAATGACACCACACACAAAAAATCACAATATTCCTCTGGTAACCAAAGCCAATGACACAGAGATTTGTGACTTACCCAATAAAGAATTCAAAAAGCTTTTTGAGAATATTCAAGGAGTTGTAAGAAAACAGTGAAAGACAATTCAACAAATCAGGAAAATAATATGGACAAATGAGGAATTTAGCAAAGAGATAGATATCATTAAAAAATAACCAAACAAAAATTTTGGAGTTGAAGAAGTCAATGAGTGAAGCCAAGACTGCAGTGAAGAGCATCAACAACAGGACAGACCATGCAGAAGAAAGAACCAGTGAGTTAGAGAATAAGATATTTGAAATAATGCAAACGCAGGAGAACAAATAAAATACAAGAAAGCCTTTATGATCTACAGGATACGATCAAAAGAACCAATATGTGAATCACTGGAATTCCAGAAGACGAGATGGAGAAGGAAGCTAAAACTACACTGAAAGAAATAATAACTGAGAATGTTGCAAACTGGGGAAAGTCTTGAACACCCAAGGTCATGAAGTTTGCAGATAACTTTATTTTTTTTCATCTCAAAATTAATTTTTTCCAAGGCACTAGTAAAAAATAAAAGACAAAGAAAGAATCTTAGAAGCAGCAAGAGACAAAAATTATAAACTACAAGGAATCCCCATTAGGCTATTAGATTTGTCAGAGGACACTTTATGAGCCAGGAGAGAGAGAGAGATGATATATTTAAATGGATGAAGGAAGAATACTGCCAGGCAATAATACTCTACCTGGCAAAATCACCCTTCAGAAATTAAGAGATTTAAAGACTTTTAAAGACAAACAAAAGCTGTGGAAGTCCATCACCACTAGACTTGCTTCACAACAAATGCTGAAAGTTTTTCAAGCTGAAATGAAAAGACGCTAATTAGTAATGTGAAAACATTAAAATTCATAACACACTGGTAAAGGTAAATACATAGTCATATTTGGAAAATTAATTTTATGATATGATGTATTAACCTCTTCCCCATAGTATAAAAATGAAAGGAAAAGGCTACTAAAAATAACTATAGTTATTAGTATTTGTTTAAAAATATACAATATAAACAGAAGTTAATTGTGACACAAAAACCATAAAAGTGGGGGAATAAAGAGTAGGATTTTTATATGTGATTGAAGTTAAGTTGCTATCACTGTACAATAGACTCATATCAGTAAGATGTTTCATGTAAGTCTCATGGTAATTATAAAGCAAAAACCTCTAGAGGATTCACAAAATATAAAAAGAGAATTAAGGCATACCACCATCAAAATATCACTAATCTGCAAAGATAGGCAGCAAGAGAGAGAAAGGAAAAGCAGAACAACAAAATAGCCAAGAAGCAATTAATAAGATTTCATGAGTAAATACTTATCTATTAATAATTACTTGAAATGTAAAATGATTGAGTTTCTAGTCAAAAGACACATATGAATGTATTAAGTAAAAGACTGACTCAAGTATATGCTGCATACAAGGAACACACTTTAGCTTTAAGGAAACAAATAGGTTCAAGGGAAAGAGATGGACTGAAAATATTCCACACAGATGGAAACAAAAAGATAACTTTGGTAGTAATATTTAGACAAAATAGATTTTAAGCCAAAAATAATATTGAGACAAAGTTCAATGTATACTCATAAAGAAATCAGCTCATCAAGAAGGTATAACAATTGTAAATATATATGGACCCAACTAGTAAAGTATTATTAGAAGCTTGTAGATGCAGGGGTGGGGGTGGGGGTTGTCATTGGAAAGATGTTGGCCAGAGGTTACAAACGCAGTTAGAAGATAAATACATTTTGGAGCTCTCCTAAAAAATATGATTACAGTCAGCAATGCTAAGCAATGGAAACTGCTAAGAGATTAGAAGTTAAATGTTCTCAGAATTTAAAAGAAATGATAATTATGTGACCTGATTGAAGTAATAGCTAATGCTACAATGGTAATTTGTATTATAATATGTACTTTTATCAAATCATTACACTGAACACAATATAAATGCTACATGTCAATTATATTCCACTTTAAAATGAAAAAATATATAGCTGCTTAGGTTTAGGGGGTAAAAATATATTCAGGGATCACACAATAATCTGACATAATATCCAAGGATTACAGATGTGCTAGGGGTCAGGTGGAACTGGAGACAAGAGTCAAGATTTTTAAAATCTTGGAAGGACAAATGGTGAAAAATTAAAATTCACTTTTCAAGGAATTTAGATATTGTTTCAAAGTTTACTTCAGAATTTGTGTTTGAAAAACATCTCCAGCAAAATATTTGAGAATATGTTGATGACAATACAGTTTGTTAGAGGAAGACAGAACTTATTCCAAATATATATTAATAAATAATGTGAAAATAAAGTAAGAGTAAAAATGTTCTTAAGTTTCTATCCTCAACAGATGTGATGTGATCAACTGGCAGAGGGAAAAGAAGAAATCATATCTAAGAAAAAGACTTGGGGTCTTTTTGGCTTTGGGTTCCTAGTGAACCTCTATGCGAAAAATGTTCAAAAGGCAGTTAGTAACACAGCATATGGAACTCTGGAGGATGTTTGGAATTGTGGGTGTATGTAGGGCACATAAAGCCATGGAATTAGATGGGTTCTCCATGTCTAGAAGTTAGAGATGTAATTACTTAATTTATGTTTAACATTTTACAATATGACAGAAAGCAGCATAAGTGGTGAGGATACAGTGGTGAACAAGAGATGTTGCCCTAGTGGAACTTACTGCTCAACTGAGCAGATAGTAATATTCAGTACAAATATTCAGATATATATATATATATATATATATATATATATATATATATCGAGATAAGGTCCATCAAATAAATTTCCAGCTCTCCAGTAGTATAAAGCTTGGGGTTCTGCACAAGAAGGAAGTGAAGGCTAAGGCAGAGCTGTAAACTACATGGCTGAATGTGAATAATGTACCCCAACATGCATATCTTCAAGAAGGCTCAGGGACTTATTGGTTCCAGGCATTTCAGGAAACTTCTGTCCAATTAGTACTGATCACTGAGTGACTAAGCAAAGACTTCAATGACCACACCTGGCAAAGGATACAGACCTAAAAGACTGTTTGGAAAAATCACTGAACAAACAACTTTACAGTAATTTTTGTTGTTCCTTTTATTTTTGCTGTACATAAAGTTGTCCTCTACATTTATGTCTCGCTTCTTCTTCTGGATGTATTTTTTCTGTACATTGAAAAAAATCTCATTATTATCCAGCTTCATTTTTCCTTTTTAAATATTTTTTACATTCTCTTATTCAAGACTGAGGCTGTCCTCAAACTTCCTATAACCCATAGTCATTCATTATATTAAAGATTTAGACACTAAAAGCTGATTGGAGCTCTGTATGTGTGAGAAAGGCCTACTGTCTGACTTGCTTGGCAGGAGAACACTAAGCAATCAGAGAGGTTAGAAGACAAGAGGGCTGTGGCATTTTTTTCCCCAAGACCACAAGGGAAGAACATTCCTAGAAGATGGTCTAGGGACTTACTTCCCTGGCAGTTCAGTAGTTAAGACTTTGCAAGGGGTGTGGATTCAACCCCTGGCCAGGGAACTAAGATCCTGCATGTCTAGGTGCAGCAAAAGAGAAAAAAAAAAAAAAATGAAAGAAGATGGTCTAGAATGGAAAATGCAACAGAGAGTAAAACAGGGTGAGAACTTAGCAGAGGCTATCAGATTTGACAAAAAAAAAAAAAAAAAAAAAGCCTACAGGTGGCTGTTGAGAAAAGAATTTACATAGAAAGTGGTGTAAACAGAACATTAGAGAAGCAGTGAGATGGTATGTGTGGATCACAATAAACTGTGGAAAATTCTGAAAGAGATGGGAATACCAGACCACCTGACCTGCCTCTTGAGAAACCTATATGCAGGTCAGGAAGCAACAGTTAGAACTGGACTTGGAACAATTGACTGGTTACAAATAGGAAAAGGACTACCTCAGGGCTGTACACTGTCACCCTGCTTATTTAACTTAGATGCAGAGTACATCATGAGAAACGCTGGGCTGGAAAAAGCATAAGCTGGAATCAAGATTGCAAGGAGAAATATCGATAACCTCAGATACGCAAATGACACCACCATTATGCCAGAAAGTGAAGAGGAACTAAAAAGCCTCTTGATGAAAGTGAAAGAGGAGAGTGAAAAAGTTGACTTAAAGCTCCACATTCAGAAAATGAAGATCATGGCATCTGGTCCCATCACTTCATGGGAAATAGATGGGGAAACAGTGGAAACAGTGTCAGACTTTATTTTTCTGGGCTCCAAAATCACTGCAGATGGTGACTGCAGCCATGAAATTAAAAGATGCTTACTCCTTGGAAGGAAAGTTATGACCAACCTAGATAGCATATTCAAAAGCAGAGACATTACTTTGCCAAAAAAAGTCCGTCTAGTCAAGGCTATGATTTTTCCAGTAGTCATGTATGGATGTGAGAGTTGGCCTGTGAAGAAAGCTGAGTGCTGAAGAATTGATGCTTTTGAACTGTGGTATTGGAGAAGACTCTCGAGAGTCCCTTGGACTGCAAGGAGATCCAACCAGTCCATTCTAAAGGAGATCAGTCCTGGGTGTTCTTTGGAAGGACTGATGCTAAAGCTGAAACTCCAGTACTTTGGCCACCTCATGCAAAGAGTTGACTCATTGGAAAAGACTCTGATGCTGGGAGGGATTCAGGGCAGGAGGACAAGGGGACGATGGAGGATGAGATGGCTGGATGGCATCACCAACTTGATGGACGTGGGTTTGGGTGAACTCCGGGAGTTGGTGATGGACAGGGAGGCCTGGCGTGCTGTGATTCATGGGGTCGCAAAGAGTAAGACACGACTGAGCAACTAAACTGAACTGAACTGAACTGAGATGGTGTGTGGGTAGAGACATTTTTTCAGGAAATCTGATTTTAAAAAAGAGAGAATGAAGACATATCATAATTTAAAGAGAAGCCAGTTTTGGTGTGTTTGTTTGGGGCTGTCTGTTAAAATTCAGTTCAGTTTAGTTGCTCAGTCCTGTCCGACTCTTTGCGACCCCATGAATCGCAGTACACCAGGCCTTCCTGTCCATCACCAACTCCCGGAGTTTACTTAAACTTATGTCCATCGAGTCAGTGATGCCATCCAGCCATCTCATCCTCTGTCATCCCCTTCTCCTCCTGCCCCCAAATCCCTCCCACCATCAGGGTCTTTTCCAATGAGTTAACTCTTTGCATGAGGTGGCCAAAGTATTGGAGTTTCAGCTTTAGCAACAGTCCTTCCAATGTACACCCAGGACTGATCTCCTTTAGAATGGACTGGTTGGATCTCCTTGCAGTCCAAGGGACTCTCAAGAGTCTTCTCCAACACCACAGTTCAAAAGCATCAATTCTTTGGTGCTCAGCTTTCTTCACAGTCCAACTCTCACATCCATACATGACCACTGGTAAAACCATAGCCTTGACTAGATGGACTTTTGCTGGCAAAGTAATGTCTCTGCTTTTTAATATGCTATCTAGGTTGGTCATAACTTTCTTTCCAAGGAGTAAGCGTCTCTAAATTTTATGGCTGCAATCACCATCTGCAGTGATTTTGGAGCCGAAAAAAATAAAGTCTGACACTGTTTCCCCATCTATTTCACATGAAGTGATGGGACCAGATTCCGTGATCTTAGTTTTCTGAATGTTGAGCTTTCAGCCAATTTTTTCACTCTCCTCTTTCACTTGCATCAAGAGGCTTTTTAGGTCCTCTTCACTTTCTGCCATAAGGGTGGTGTCATCTGCATATCTGAAGTTATTGATATTTCTCCTGGCAATCTTGATTCCAGCTTGTGCTGCTTCTAGCCCAGCATGTCTCATGATGTACTCTGCATAAAAGTTACATAAGCAGGGTGACAATATTGATGGAATTCCAGTTGAGGTCTTTCAAATCCTGAAAGATGATGTTGTGAAAGTGCTGCACTCAATATGCCAGCAAATTTGGAAAACTCTTCAGTGGCCACAGGACTAGAAAAGTTCAGTTTTCATTTCAATCCCAAAGAAAGGCAATATCAAAGAATGCTCAAACTACCACACAATTGCACTCATCTCACATGCTAGTAAAGTAATGCTCAAAATTGTCCAAGCCAGATTTCAGCAATACGTGAACCATGAACCTCCAGATGTTCAAGCTGGTTTTAGATAAGGCAGAGGAACCAGAGATCAAATTGCCAACATCCGCTGGATCATCGAAAAAGCAAGAGAGTTCCAGAAGAACATCTATTTCTGCTTTATTGGCTATGCCAAAGCCTTTGACTGTGTGGATCATAATAAACTGTGGAAAATTCTGAAAAAGATGGGAATACCAGACCACCTGACTTGCCTCTTGAGAAACGTATACGCAGGTCAGAAAGCAACAGTTAGAACTGGACATGGAACAACAACAGGCTAGTTCCAAATAGGAAAAAGAGTATGTCAAGGCTATATATTGTCTGTTAAAATTAAGCAATCCCAAAAGAAACAAATCAGTACCTGTGGCGGATTCATTTTGATATTTGGCAAAACTAATACAGTTATGTAAAGTCTAAAAATAAAATAAAATTTAAAAAAAAAAGGAAAAAAATTAAAAAAAAATAAAAACAAATCAGTTGTCATTTAAACATTTTCACTTATCAAACTCCTGCCAGAGTTTTGGGCAAAATGATTTTAGAAGTTTTAATTTTATCTCTAATTTTTCTTAAAATCTTTTGATTCATGTGCTGACCTCTGGCATTATACAGAGACAGACATAGGAAGAAGGAAGAAAATACAAAGATAAGGCAAACACAGTTTGGAACGTTGGGTTCCAAAAAATTGTATCAGCGTACAAGAACATTAAGAAAGAACAAGGATGTCTTTTCTTAGGAGTCAAGTTATCTGAAATTAATTTTAACAATGTTGAGCTTCAAATCTGAACAAGATAAAGATATATTTCTTCCCTCCCCCTCTCTTCTTTCTTCCAATAATATAAAACATAGATTCAAACCAAGCAAATATGCAAAATTGAATGATACATTATCTATCAATCTATGTATGTATGTATGTGTGTGCCCAGTTGTGTCTGACTCTTTGTGACCTTGTATGTATCTATCTATATACTTAAAAAGGTACTTATGTTGTACATATAGGTATATACATGTAGGTATGTATAAGCATAGAAAAGGAAAAAGGTGAGGGCAGAGAACACATTTTAAGTTTTGTATCCAACTGATAACTGACAGAATAATAGGAGAAAAGGATAAGAAGACATATAGAAAACTATTTTACTGAAATGCGTCTTATAAAGACAACATAAAAGCATCAATCATTCAAATACTGAAGTGTTACTTTTTTGTCACTACTTCAGATTGGAAGGCCTATTTGAAACCTAGGATCAGCATAAAAAAGGTGAATTATGAACATTTTTCTGAGATTATGTAAACTTAGTGTCACCACTCTTTCTGGTGAATAGAGATGATCAGGCCATTTTGGTCTCATTTGTGGTCTCATAGGAACACTTAGGACAAGATGGGACATAGGAAATTGAACATTTATTATGTTCTATTTAAATGGCATTTCTAAGCTAATGTTAAGCTACAGAAATGACCCAGTTTAATACATCATCACAGATTTCTTTGCTGTCAAATCAGCATCTGTGCTGAGGGTTTATTATTATATTTATTTAGTCAAAGAGGACCAGAGTTGTAAACTCTCAGAGAATAGATCTTTTATCTTATGCATCCTTTTTTTTTCTCTCAAATTGTCTAGCATAGAGTTTTGCCAACAGGACTTTGGGTAGTAGAAGCTTGTTTAGGGATGGACAGATAATGAATGAATGAATAGATAAATGAATAAATAAAATATTCCTCCCAAAAGCCCCAAGATAAATAACAATACAATTTCATATCATTAAGAAAAGAAAGTTAGTGATCAAATTTCCATTACTGCTTTAGTCAACACTATTTCTATCTCTTTGATTCATGAATAGAAAATTTTACCATAAATTTATAAGAAAGTCTTACACTGAGTAACTAATTAAATGATGAGTCAGGATTATCATCTAAAATTTTACCCAACCATTTTCTTTGCACCAGTTCCAATAAAACAAAGTTTTAACTTGTCACATTACCACTTGGGGGAATCTCAGAATTCTCAATAAAAGTCTTCAATACCATTGATTTCTGTATTTCTAAAGGTACTCATTCCATCAGCATTTGTAAAATATTACTTGTTTTCTCACAATTCAATATAAAGCTTCACAAAGGCAGAAAAATATCTGATTCCTTTGACATTCTCTGTAGTACTTTGCATGGAGTATGTGTGTGTATGCCCAGTTGTGTCCAACTCTTTGAGACTCCTTGGACTGTAGCCCACTAGGCTCCTCTTCTCCATGAATTTTCCAGGCAAGAATACTGAAATGAGTTGTCATTTTCTTCTCCGGGGGATCTTCTCAACCCAGGGATCAAACCTACATTTCTTTCATCTCCTGTATTGGGAAGATTCTTTATCACTGTACCACCTGGAAATCCCACTTTGCATTGAGCAAAACACCTATCCACTCATTTAGTTCATCATTCCACTTTGCCTCAGCAATGAATGATTTGCAATTTTCTAGTTTTTCTCCTAAGCACTAGACTTAGACAGGTTATGTGATATAGGCTTTTTAACTTGAAGTTTCTTTATCTAGCTTATCTCAAAATCTTCTCACAATATGCAATACAACATTTACTTTTTAAATAGAAGATCTTAAAACCATACTTTGAGAAGTTCTAAAAAATTGTCATTAGTCCACTTGAGATAATTGGGGATACCATGTGCTACCCTAAGGTTGACAACAATGTCTCCTGTAGAATATTTCTATTCTGTTTTTATTCTGTCTGTGGAGAAAGGGCAAGATTCAGAGTGATTTCATCAGAGGTGCCACTGATCTTTTTGTTGGACAATTAATCATTGCACTAGAGAGTTTAAAATGCCTCCCCCCCCTTTCAAATGTCCCTAAAGAATTGAGTTTCCTGAGGCTGGAAGACAATCAGCTCAAGTTTGATTATGAGGTGATTTTGACAATGACATGAGTACTGCTGGTTTGGATAAGTTTGACTGAACTACATTTTAAATACTTGGTGATGGATTATGGGTGTGCTTCAGTTTCTATGGTGTTCAAGCACCTGAAGGGTAAAAGCCTCTAAAAATCATAACAAAATTTCAACATACTAAAGTTACTGCTAATACTTTATTTCTTGCTTACAGTATCCGTATACACTGGAGGGTTGCAAATTGAGTCTAGCTACTGGTTCCACTGGAGAAATGTTCATTTAATTGATAGGGATAAATACTTTAATAATATCCAAAACCAGAGAGGATGCCAGAAGAAATTCATGTAAATTGCTAGAGTACTTGAATGATTTTTAGAAATTGTTGAGGAATACTCAAGGTCCCAGGATATCCAACATCAAATAAAATAAACATGCATTTAAAAATTATGGTTGTTCCCGTTTCCTTTATTGGCCTATTTTGACTTACAAAATAATTTTTATTTATCAACATACCTGTTTGAGTACTTGCATATTATGGGCTTTCTTGTCCTCAGAAGTTTTCACTTTATTCCCCCCTCAGTAAAAATGAGTCACCATGTTTTCCTTGTCTTTTACCTCTTTTTATCTGTGTCTGTAGACTGAGAGTACCTATTCTCTTCCTCCTATGGGGACATCTCCAGCCAATAATTTTAATGAGAACATTTGATGCATAAATACTACAATTCTGGGATCTAAGTGATGAGATGGTGGGAAGGGAAATAAATAGTGTAATTGAAGCAAGTCGGATGTTCATGGACCTGGAGCTGCTCTCTAGTTAGGGAAGAGAAAAGCCTATGCTGAAAGCTTAGTTTTCCCAGTCAGAATGGAAGGTTTTCAAAGACAGAAATAATTTTATATAGCACACAAAGAAAGATGTAGTCGCTATTTGATAAATATTTTGTTTTAACTATTTATGTATATTTCCTAATAAGAATAAAAGTAGCCTGAAAGAGGAATTCAAAAGAGCCATAAGAATTTACAATAATTATAAACTAGGAACTAGCATAATTCTTTTACATTGATCTTGACTGACTTTTGAAACAATATGCAGATCAAAAAAGAAAACAGAGAGCTTGCAACTGTTTTGGAACAAATTTGATCCACATTTCTCCTTTAGGGAAGTACAAAATATAGAAACTAATATGGGTAGACTTTATTGGAAGTAAGCCCTTTTCTACTACATTATGTGTAATGTTTTTGCACCTGTTTTTTGCTGCAATTTACCAACATGGGGTCTAGGGAAGCAGGGCTTCATATTTGGCCTACAGCCAAACCAATAAACAAAAATGTCATTAATCACTGTCACTTGTCAATTCTCTATTTAAGAAATTGTCTCTTTTCATTGTTGGTACTAAAAACACAAGGGATATTGATAACTTTTGTTTTGAGGAACTAAGGCTAAGTTTTCAAAGCTGAAAGTATTTTTACCAAAGGGAAAATGTGGTATTTAAAGGTAGATTACAGCTGCAATTGGAGAGTATATCTGTGAGAAAAAAAAATGCATGTATGTGTGGCTGGTCATCCAAAAGATTGTCTGAAAACAATCTGCATTTAAACAGAGCCCTATTCCTGCAGACTATTTCTTCTGGATGCTGGCTGAAAGATCAGACAATGGAGGACAACAATATATGTATGCTCCTTTGCCCCACCCTCCATATTTAACAATATGAAAGAATCACAGGAGCAAAATGATAAGGTCTTCATAAACCCTGCTATAGTTGATAAACAGCTGTGCCCAGTTCTAAACAGAATGGACACATTATTTTATAAGCAAAACCATTTCATAGATTTTTTTAAAAAGCCTACACACCTAAGAGCTTTGCTACTTTGGGCAGGTTATTAAATCTCTTTGTTTTAATAATCAAATAATGTCACTTTTGCAATGCACACACACACACGCACACATGCACACAACCCACTTAACACAATGCCTGGAAAATTCCATGTACAGAGGAGCGGGCTATAGTCCATGAGGTCACAAAGAGTTAAGACTGAGCAGGCACATGCTACACCATGCATAGTCAATAACAAGTGTTCAATAATGATACATACATAAGTACATAAGTACTACACATACATGCATGCACTCACACACAATAGTCTCTTTAACTATATGGATCAGAAGATCAGGGTTCAAAATTTCATTCTATAAGCATCAGTTTTTACAGTAGTAAAATAGTGATACTATAAGACATTTAGGAATTTGCATAGGATTAAGTTAAATAAGGAGAAGGCAATGGCACCACACTCCAGTACTCTTGCCTGGAAAATCCCATGGATGGAGGAGCCTGGTAGGCTGCAGTCCATGGGGTCACGAAGAGTCGGACACGACTGAGCTACTTCACTTTCACTTTTCCCTTTCATGCATTGGAGAAGGAAATGGCAACCCACTCCAGTGTTCTTGCCTGGAGAATCCCAGGGATGGGGGAGCCTGGTGGCTGCTGTCTATGGGGTCACACAGAGTCGGAAACGACTGAAGTGACTTAGCAGCAGCAGCAGCAGCAAGTTAAATAAATTATGTGGTGAGACTTAGAATAGTTCCTTGCACACAGATTTTGCTCAATCAACATTAGTTGAATTTGACTTTGATAGAATCTTATGAAAGTACCTTTATTTGTGTACCACAAGCTGTGAGGCACTTTGGCATACAAAAACTTGTACTTTCATACAAGTTGAAAGTAGCTTGATCATGGATTACTTTGTCCTAGTGATACTTAGTAAGATTTCAGTGCTTGAATACCATGAAATACTCAATTCATCACACTTGAGGTTTTTGGTCAGTTTGGAATCTGAAAATGTTGATGCGCACCATGACAATATAGCAGCCATGCTACTTTAGATTATCAAATACAGTCAAAATATAGTCCACAGAGTAACATAACTTGTCCAAGATGGTACAATTTTTCACACTTCTCCGGGTACTGGAAACTTGGTTCATGGCTTTTCTTTGACATGTGATAAGCGGCAATCATGTGGACAGTCAGATGAGCTAATTAAGAACAACAGCACAGAAAGCCTATGAGACTAGCAGGAGTGTCTAAGTAAGATCAGATATTTTATTTTAAAACAATCATTCATTGATAGAATCATAAAGTTCCATATTTTAAACTGAGGTTATATCATTAGTCCATGAAAAGATAGAACAATGGTAAAAAAATTGCATGTTTTACTTTTTTTTTTTTAACGTTCTATACTTTGAAGTATCTTTTGAAAATAGTTTTTCAAATTAGAATCAACATTTTACCCTATGTTCCCTAAGACAATGTTATATGTTCATAGTCCTGCCTAAAGCACTTTCATAAAATGAGTTACTTGCAACACATTTCATTTATCTTTAAAGAATAGAAGGTGAAATTGCTACTGGGATTTAGATTTGGTTTTTCTCCAGGAAAACTGGGTACTCTAATCCTGATCATTAAGCCACCCCAACAGCTCTTGGCCCCATTTCTATTGCACTATCATTTTCGTTATCATTTAATTCATCAGGTAAGCTAAGATGCTGTAGAAAGGGGGAAGAATGATACATTAGTGGAGCACCAAGAATAGTTTTTTATATTAAGCTCATTTTTAATGAAGTGTGTACTCATGACAATTTATGCCCAAGAAACTGCAATCAGCTATATTTTCATGGTATTTATCTCAAAGTGAAATGTTTCCTTTGAGCTCATTTCAATCTCCTTCCAGTACTTCTATTTTGGTGCCAGGATATTGATGTCCATTAACTACTAAGGTAAATAGTCAGTATAAATATGTTAGAGATATTCCCAAAGGCAGTACCTTGATTTTTTTCTTCACATATAAAGATGACAATCAGTCCTTTGGAGAAGCTGGCTATTAACTACCTGCTGGGTTTATTTGCACATGTCCTTCTCTATTATATTCAGACACCTAGAAATTAATCTGTTGCTAGATTACTTTTTTGTATATATGATTATATTGAATAATATGAGATTTTGACAAAAAAACAGGGTGATTCTAAGGCATTATTTTAGGTCATTCAGTCTCTAATCTTTTCTAGGGCTCTTTTGCATGTAAAGTGTCTTTTTATTAACTTATGGAAATTGGAACCCATCTCCTAGTTTCTAAAAACAATTATTATTTTTGTGTGTGTACTGGAGGTGTTTATGCTTTCTCCCTTTTCTATTATGATGCCTTTTCTTATTATTATATTGAATGCTCTGTTCTCCGACTGAAAATATCTCTTTTTAAGATCTTGCTTTTATTTTTGTATTCTTTCATTTTCTCAGGTGCTTATGCTTTAATAAGTTTCCCCTGATTTGTGCTGCCTCAGTTAAAAGATTTTTTTCCTGCTTACCTCTTTGAGAATGGTTCTTTCACTTAATGTAATATACGGTACATCAACATATGTACTTTGACCCCATCACAAATATTTTTATTTTTCAACTTTTCGAATGTATACCATTTTACAATTTTATTTTATAAAACACTTTTCAGGAAATGCTGAATACTAGTAAATGCACTGAATGGCAATTGGAACTTTCTCCACCTGTCTTTAAGTGTGATATACACAAATCTTTTATTTGGCTTGACTAAGAGGTAAGATCTCTGTGTTTGAGATCTAAGACTTTAAACTCAAGAAAGCTATTTTTTTTTCCCTTTTTTGTGTGATAATAGTGCTTCTGACAGAATTAAGAGTAATATGACCGTAATGTCTATCCTTTGATTTTGTTATTTCTTGCTATTACCATGAAACAGGCATTCACCCCTTTGCTTCTTAACTATTGAGCCAGATTTCTCAATAATTACTCTGCTTTTAATCTTTTCAAATTCAGTCCATTCTACACACTGCTATTAAATTAATTATCTTAAAACACTCTTTGTACAAGCTATTCCTCTGGTTGAGTCTTCATTGACTTTTTATTGTTTGGAGAACAATATTCAAAATACTTAGCTGGGCATTCAGAAGCCTGCAAAACATAGCTCCATGTTTCTTCCCTCCCTAAATGCCCACCTGTGGGATTTAGCAGAATTTAAAAGCACTGGCTTTAGAGACTATTTTACTTCAAAGCTTGCATGAACATGGGCCTGTTATTTCTCTCTGTAAGTCTCAGTCTCCTCAGAGTTATAATAGAGATAATGAGTATTTATCTCATAGGATTGTTGGTCATTAAATGTGTTAATAAATGGAAAGTTCCTAGAACAGAACAGGCACAAGTGCTTAGTACAGATTAGCTTCAAAAAATGTTTTACTGTTTATTTGGTTTAAAATTTCTAGCCCATATCATATGTCTCTTATTCCCTAATTATTCAACCTCAGGTCCTAACCAAGTGAAGACATTTTTCTTGCATAAGATAGTGATCCCTTCCTCCTACAAACTTGGAATAATCATAAATATCCACCAGACATTTGATTTTTTAATATTATGCTTTTTTTAATTTCTAGTACAGTATTCAGAATTGTGTGTTTTTTTTTTCCTCAAACCACCCTTATTATCACAATATCCAATAGGGTGGCTTGCATGCAGTAGATCTTGCATCAGTTCAGTTCAGTTCAGTCGCTCAGTCATGTACGACTCTTTGCGACCCCATGAATCGCAGCACGCCAGGCCTCCCTGTGCATCACCAACTCCCAGAGTTCATCCAGACTCACGTCCATCGAGTCAGTGATGCCATCCAGCCATCTCATCCTCTGTCGTCCCCTTCTCATCCTGGCCCCAATCCCTCCCAGCATCAGAGTCTTTTCCAGTGGGTCAACTCTTTGCATGAGGTGGCCAAAGTACTGGAGTTTCAGCTTTAGCATCATTCCTTCCAAAGAAATCCCAGGGCTGATCTCCTTCAGAATGGACTGGTTGGATCTCCTTGCAGTCCAAGGGACTCTCAAGAGTCTTCTCCAACACCACAGTTCAAAAGCATCAATTCTTTGGCGCTCACCTTTCTTCACAGTCCAACTCTCACATCCATACATGATTACTGGAAAAACCATAGCCTTGACTAGACAGACCTTTGTTGGCAAAGTAATGTCTCTGCTTTTGAATATGCTATCTAGGTTGGTCATAACTTTTCTTCCAAGGAATAAGCATCTTTTACTTTCATGGCTGCAGTCACCATCTGCAGTGATTTTGGAGCCCTAAAAAATAAAGTCTGACACTGTTTCCACTGTTTCCCCATCTATTTCCCATGAAGCGATGGGACCAGATGCCATGATCTTTGTTTTCTGAATGTTGAGCTTTAAGCCAACTTTTTCACTCTCCTCTTTCACTTTCATCAAGAGGCTTTTTAGTTCCTCTTCACTTTCTGCCATAAGGGTGGTGTCATCTGCATATCTGCGGTGATTGATATGCAATCACCGGTGATTCTCCCAGCAATCTTGTTTCCAGCTTGTGCTTCTTCCAGCCCAGCATTTCTCATGATGTACTCTGCATATAAGTTGAATAAGCAGGGTGACAATATACAGCCTTGACGTACTTCTTTTCCTATTTGGAACCAGTCTGTTGTTCCATGTCCAGTTCTAACTGTTGCTTCCTGACCTGCATACAAATTTCTCAAGAGGCAGGTCAGGTGGTCTGGTATTCCCATCTCTTTCAGAATTTTCCACAGTTTATTGTGATCCACACAGTCAAAGGCTTTGGCATAGTCAATAAAGAAGAAATAGATGTTTTTCTGGAATTCTCTTGCTTTTTCGATGATCCAGCGGATGTTGGCAATTTGGTCTCTGATTCCTCTGCCTTTTCTATAACCAGCTTGAACAACTGGAAGTTCATGGTTCACATATTGCTGAAGCCTGGCTTGGAGAATTTTGAGCATTACTTGACTAGCGTGTGAGATGAGTGCAATTGCGTGGTAGTTTGAGCATTCCTTGGCATTGCCTTTCTTTGGGATTGGAGTTGTGGATGTGACTGGTGAGAGAAGCAATGTCTGATGCTGTAAAGATCTTGCATAAATGTAGCCAATAACAATCACAATAAAGTTATTACATACTAAAATATAAATTAATGCCATTATTTTTATTCATCTGATTAGCTCTCTATATGGAGCTCAGTGTCTTGAAATAAAAGACTAATCCATGTCACGATTAAATCTTTGTTTGAAAAGTGTGTGTGTGTGTGTGTGTGTGTATGCACCTGTATACATTCAGGTAGAATTCAGGAAAGATACTCTTAGCTCTGAGTGAGGTGAAGTGGAAATACTAAGGGACTGAGTAGGTAGGAGCACTTCATTCTCATTTTATATTACTCAGATAAAAGGGATGGGATTATTATTGAATTGTATTTTTATATACTAAATATTTTTAAATCAAAAGTATGAAGTGAATGTATATATTAAAAAGTTAGCTCTCAATCATAAGGATAAAAACAGTCTTAAAACAACACAAGACTTCTAGTCTCAGTTCCAGCATATAAAGCTTATAAAATTATCATTCTTTTATAAAAACAAAAAAATTGAACAAACTTAGAATCATTGATTTTACTTAATTTTATAAGAGAACTGAGGACACAGGACAAAATTCCACCTTAAAAGCTAAAGATGCAGGTGAGGACAGAATTATAACCGAGTTCAGTTTACTAGGAAATAACATTGGAACCAGAAATTTGTAGAAAAACTTACATATTCCTATTACCAGATATATCATGTCATCACCAGCTTTCAACAAAAAATTATAAGAAATCCTAAAAGCAAAATCTGAAGTGATAAAGCAAGCAACAAGACAAGAATGATAGTGATTTTAGAATTACCAGATTAGAAATTTAAAATAGCTCTGATAATAAGTTAAAGCATTAATGCAAAAATTAGACAACATGTAAGAATAGATGGATGATGTAAATAGAAAATGAAAAATATTAGTGAATAAAAAAGGAAATTCTGAGGGAAAAATGTAACTGAATGAAGATTGCCTATGATGGGTTTATTGGCTTAGGTTGAATATGACAAAGGAATCAGTGAGTGAGTATGTCAATAGACTTCCTGAATGGAATGAAAAGAAGATAGAATAAACAAAATAGAATGAGCAAAATGGAATGGAATATCCAAAAACAGTGAGATGATTACAAAAGGCATGATGTACATGTAATGGGAATACTGGAGAGAGAAGAAAGAAGAAAAGGAGAAGAAATAATTGAAGTAATAATTGATGAAAATTTTCCAAAACTGGGGACAGACACAAAACTACAGGTCCAGGAAGTTCAGAAAATACCATAAAGACAAAAGTCTACATGTAGGAATATCATGCTCAATGGCAGAGAACCAAAGAAAAAGAGATAATCTTGAAAATAGGTAGAGGGGAAAAAATATCTTATGTATGGAGGAATTATGTATACATATGTATACAAGAATTACCTATTAAAATAATTATATATTTCCTGTAATTACAAATTATAAGAATTCAGAAACTAAAGAGAATGGAATGAAATATGTATTGAAAGAAAAAAAATAGTCACACTCTAGAATTCTGTACCAGTGAGATTAACTTTCATAAATAAAGGAGACACACCTACTAGTGTAACTACAATAGGGGAAAAAAAAAAAAGTATTGGTAAGGATATGAAAAACTGGAACACTTGTACAACTGTTGGGGAAATTGTGAAATCATATGACGATTATGAAAAACAGTATGAAGTTTCCTCAGAAAATTAAAACTACCACGTGACCCAGCAATCTTACTTCTGGAAATATATTCAAAAGAACTGAAAGTATGGAGAGCTGAAAGCATAGTCTTAAAGATATATTTATAGATCCTTGTTCACAGCAGCAGTACTCACTATAATCAAATGGTAGAAGCATTGCAAATGTCTATTAACGTATGAGAGAAAGCAAAGAGGAACTAAAAAGCCTCTTGATGAAAGTGAAAGAGGAGAGTGAAAAAGCTGGATGGAGGAATCAACCTGCCTGACTTCAGGCTCTACTACAAAGCCACAGTTATCAAGACAGTATGGTACTGGCACAAAGACAGAAATATAGATCAATGGAACAAAATAGAAAGCCCAGATTTAAATCCACATACATATGGACACCTTATCTTTGACAAAGGAGGCAAGAATATACAATGGATTAAAGATAATCTCTTTAACAAGTGGTGCTGGGAAAACTGCTCAACCACTTGTAAAAGAATGAAACAAGAGCACTTTCTAATACCATACACAAAAATAAACTCAAAATGGATTAAAGATCTAAATGTAAGACCAGAAACTATAAAACTCCTAGAGGAGAACATAGGCAAAACACTCTCTGACATACATCACAGCAGGATCCTCTATGACCCACCTCCCAGAATATTGGAAATAAAAGCAAAAATAAACAAATGGGACCTAATTAAACTTAAAAGCTTCTGCACAACAAAGGAAACTATAAGCAAGGTGAAAAGACAGCCTTTAGAATGGGAGAAAATAATAGCAAATGAAGCAACAGACAAAGAACTAATCTCAAAAATATACAAGCAACTCCTACAGCTCAACTCCAGAAAAATAAATGGCCCAATCAAAAATGGGCCAAAGAACTAAATAGACATTTCTCCAAAGAAGACATATAGATGGCTAACAAACACATGAAAAGATGCTCAACATCACTCATTATCAGAGAAATGCAAATCAAAACCACTGTGAGATTCCATTTCACACCAGTCAGAATGGCTGCGATCCAAAAGTCTACAAGCAATAAATTCTGGAGAGGGTGTGGAGAAAAGGGAACCCTTAAGAGGGAACCCTTAAAATTCCCACTTTTGGTGGGAATGCAAACTAGTACAGCCACTATTGAGAACAGTGTGGAGATTCCTTAAAAAACTGGAAATAGAACTGCCTTATGATGTTCAAGCTGGTTTTAGAAAAGGCAGAGGAACCAGAGATCAAATTGCCAACATCTGCTGGATCAAAGAAAAAGCAAGAGAGTTCCAGAAAAACATGTATTTCTGCTTTATTGACTATGCCAAAGCCTTTGACTGTGTGGATCACAATAAACTGTGGAAAATTCTGAAAGAGATGGGAATACCAGACCACCTGACCTGCCTCTTGAGAAATTTGTATGCAGGTCAGGAAGCAACAGTTAGAACTGGACATGGAACAACAGACTGGTTCCAAATAGGAAAAGGAGTTCATCAAGGCTGTATATATTGTCACCTTGTTTATTTAGCTTATATGCAGAGTATATCATGAGAAACGCTGGACTGGAAGAAACACAAGCTGGAATCAAGATTGCCGGGAGAAATATCAATCACCTCAGATATGCAGATGACACCACCCTTATGGCAGAAAGTGAAGAGGAACTCAAAAGCCTCTTGATGAAAGTGAAAGTGAAGAGTGAAAAAGTTGGCTTAAAGCTCAACATTCAGAAAACGAAGATCATGGCATCTGGTCCCACCACTTCATGGGAAATAGATGGGGAAACAGTGGAAACAGTGTCAGACTTTATTTTTCTGGGCTCCAAAATCACTGCAGATGGTGACTGCAGCCATGAAAGTAAAAGACGCTTACTCCTTGGAAGGAAAGTTATGACCAACCTAGATAGCATATTCAAAAGCAGAGACACTACTTTGCCAACAAAGGTCCATCTAGTCAAGGGTATGGTTTTTCCAGTGGTCATGTATGGATGTGAGAGTTGGATTGTGAAGAAAGCTGAGCACCGCAGAATTGATGCTTTTGAACTGTGGTGTTGGAGAAGACTCTTGAGAGTCCCTTGGACTGCAAGGAGATCCAACCAGTCCATTCTGAAGGAGATCAGCCCTGGGATTTCTTTGGAAGGAATGATGCTAAAGCTGAAACTCCAGTACTTTGGCCACCTCATGCAAAGAGTTGACCCACTGGAAAAGACTCTGATGCTGGGAGGGATTGGGGGCAGGAGGAGAAGGGGACAACAGAGGATGAGATGGCTGGATGGCATCACTGACTTGATGGACGTGAGTCTGAGTGAACTCCAGGAGTTGGTGATGGACAGGGAGGCCTGGCGTGCTGGGATTCATGGGGTCACAAAGAGTTGGACAGGACTGAGCGAATGATCTGATCTTATCTGATCTGATGATCCAACAATCCCACTGCTGGGCATAGACACTGAGGAAACCAGAATTGAAAGAGACACGTGTACCCCATGTTCATCACAGCACTGTTTATAATAGCCAGGACATGGAAGTAACCTAGATGTCCATCAGCAGATGAATGGATAAGAAAGCTGTGGTACATATATACAATGGAGTATTACTCAGCCATTAAAAAGAATACATTTGAATCAGTTCTAATGAGGTGGATGAAACTGGATCCTATTATACAGAGTGAAATAAGCCAGAAAGAAAAACACCAATACAGTATACTAATGCATATACATGGAATTTAGAAAGATGGTAACAATAAGCCTGTATATGAGACAGCAAAACAGACACTGATGTATAGAACAGTCTTTTGGACTCTGTGGGAGAGGGAGAGGGTGGGATGATTTGGGAGAATGGCATTGAAATATGTATAATATCATGTATGAAACGAGTCACCAGTCCAGGTTCGATGCACGATACTGGATGCTTGGGGCTGGTGCACTGGGACGACCCAGAGGGATAGTATGGGGAGGGAGGAGGGAGGAGGGAGGAGGGTTCAGGATGGGGAACACATGTATACCTGTGGCAGATTCATTTTGATATATGGCAAAACCAATACAATATTGTAAAGTTAAATAAAATAAAATTAAAAAAAAAACTCAACATTCAAAAAATTAAGATCATGGCATCTAGTCCCATCACTTCATGGCAAATAGATGGGGATACAATGGAAAGTGACTGACTTTATTTTGGGGGGGCTCCAAAATCACTGCAGATGGTGATTGCAGCCATTAAATTAAAAGACGCTTACTCTTTGGAAAGAGGAGAGTGAAAAAGTTGGCTTAAAGCTCGATTCAGAAAACTAAGATCATGGCATCTGGTCCCATCACTTCATGGCACATAGATGGGGAAACAGTGGAAACAATGGCTGACTTTATTTTTCTGGGCTTCAAAATCACTGCAGATGGTGATTGCAGCCATGAAAGTAAAAGATGCTTACTCCTTGGAAGGAAAGTTATGACCAACCTAGACATCATATTAAAAAGCAGAGACATTACTTTGCCAACAAAGGTCCGTCTAGTCAAGGCTATGGTTTTTCCAGTAGTCATCTATGGATGTGAGTGTTGGACTATAAAGAAAGCTGAGTGCCGAAGAATTGCTGCTTTTGAATTATGGTGTTGGAGGAGACTCTTGAGAGTCCCTTGGACTGCAAGGAGATCCAACCAGTCCATCTTAAAGGAGATCAGTCCTGGGTATTCATTGGAAGGATTGATGTTGAAGCTGAAACTCCAATACTTTGGCCACCTGATGAGAAGAACTGAAAAGACCCTGATGCTGGGAAAGATTGAGGGCAGGATGAGATGGGGATGACAGAGGATGAGATGGTTGGATGGCATCACTGACTCAATGGACATGGGTTTGGGTAGACTCCGGGAGTTGGTGATGGACAGGGAGGGCTAGTGTGCTGCGGTTCATGGGGTCGCAGAGTCAGACATGACTGGGCGACTGAACTGAACTGAATTGAAAATCACTGCAGATGGTGACTGCAGCCATGAAATTGAAACACACTTGCTTCTTGGAAGAAAAGCTATGACCAACCTAGACAGCGTATTAAAAAGCAGAGACATTACTTTGCTGATAAAGTTCCATCTAGTCAAAGCTATGGTTTTACCAGTAGTCATGTATGGATTTAAGAGTTGGACTATAAAGAAAGCCAAAGCACTGATTCTTTTGAACTGTGATGTTGGAGAAGACTGTTGATAGTCCCTTGGACTGCGAGCAGATGAAACCAGTCAATCCTAAATGAAATCAATACTGAATATTCACTGGGAGGACTGATGCTGAAGCTGAAACTCCAATACTTTGGTTACTTTGGCCACCTGATGCAAATAACTGACTCATTGGAAAAGATTCTGATGCTGGGAGAGATTGAAGGCAGGAGAAGTGGACAACAGAGGATGAGATGGTTTGATAGTATCACTGACTTGATGGACATGAGTTTGAGTAACTCTGGGAGTTGGTGATGGACAGGGAAGCCTGGTGTGCTGCAGTCCATGGGGTCACAAAGACTCGGATACAACTGAGTGACTGAACTGAACTGATTATTGTATGAATAGATAAACAAAGTATGCATATGCATACAGTAGAATATTGTCACGTCTTTAAAGGGAAAAAACTCCATCACATGTTACAACATGGATGAAGACTTTATGCCAAATAAAGTAAGTCAGTCACAAAAAGACAAATACTACATGATTCCACTTATATGAGGTACCTAGAGTAGTCAAAATCATAGGGTCAGAAAGTAGAGTGGTGGTTAACAATGGCTGGAATCAGGGTTGGGGAAAGCTCTTGCTTAATGAGTGTAAAGCTTCAGATTTTCAGGATAAAAAAACTCTGGAGATCTGTTTCACAATTATGTAAAAATACTTACCACTATTCAATTAGTGTTAGTTGCTCAGTCGTGTCTGACTCTTTGCAACTCCATGGACTGTAGCCTGCCAGGCTCCTCTGTCCATGGAATTCTCCAGGCAAGAATACTGGAATGGGTTGCCATTCCATTCTCCAGGGGATCTTCCCAACCCAGGGATGGAACCTGGGTCTCCTACACTGTAGGCAGATTCTTTACTATCTGAGCCACCAGGGAAGCCACTGTACACTTAAAAATGGTTAAGATGATAAATTTTATGTTTTTGCCAGTATAAAAAATTTACATTATTCCCCCAATTTAAAAAATAAGTGAAGAATTACTGTGTAAGAAAAACAAAAACTAAGGAAATTTGTCACCAGTAGACTGGCACTGCAAGAAATGTTAAAAGTTCTTCAGAGACGACAAATGATACAGATCAGAAGCTCAAGTGTACATTAAGAAATGGCAAAACTAATACAGTGTTTCAGGTTTAAAAACAAAATAAAAAAAAAGAAATGAAGAAACTGGAAAAGGTAGAAATGAATATAAAATAAATCTATTTTTTTTTGATTCTTAATTGATCTAATACATAACCTTTCGTTCAAAGTGTTAGTAGCAACAATATATTGGGTGATTACTGAGAGATTATAACACAAAGGTGTACTATATTATATGGTACAGGAAGAAGGAATTGCAAATATTCTGTTAAGTTACTAATACAATTTGTGAAGCAGTACAGAATTCTTTGAAAGTAGACTTATATTAGCTCTAAATGTGTGCTGTAAACTCTAAAGCAACTGCTAAAAAAAAAATAAAAGAAGTATAATTGATAAGCTTCCCCAGTGGCTCAAATGGTAAACAATCTGCTGAAATGCAGGAGACCCGGGTTTGATCCCTGGGTGGGGAGTATTCCCCTGGAGAAGGAAATGGCAACCCACTCCCATGTTCCTGCCTGCAAAATCTCATGGACAGTGAAGCCTGGAGGGCTATAGTTCTTAGGGTCACAAAAAGTTGAACATGACTGAGTGAAGAACACACACACGTACATATTTGATATGCTAAGAGATGAGAAAAGATGGACTAATGTATTAATAGAATACGTCATGAAAATTAGGCAGAAAAGAGGGGAAATTAAAAGTAAAAATTTAATGATTAGACAACATTTGTAAACATGGTAGATATTAATGAGCTATATTTCCAATTATTTTAAATGTGAATTGACTAAATGTGCAAATTAAAAAACAGAGGCTGTCAGAGTAGATTTAAAAAAAAAAAACAAAAAAACACAAGACCAGCACTGGTCCATGGCCTGTGAGGAGCTGGGCTGCACAGCAAGGAAAGAGCTAAATCATCCCATGACCCATTTCTGTGTAAAAATTGTCTTCCATGAAATCAATCCCTGGTGCCATAATTTTGGAGACCACTGATTTAACCCAAAGATTGAGTTGTTTAACATCTAATCCCTTTATGTTAAAATACCTGTTGTAATACCTGTAAGACCTTTTTGAAATTCTCCAGCAGTGCTTAGGAATGAAATCCCACATTAGTATCCTGCTTGGCAGCTCCCTTAATTCAACATCCAGGAACTTCTCCTTCAGTGGCGCAACTGACACCGTCTTGGAGTCCTGGCTATCTGCTCCAGTATGAACTCTTCCATGTTGAGCATGGTTTGAAGCATAACTAAAGGCCTTTCCACATTTTTAATCTTCATAGGTTTTCTCACCGTATGAATTCTCTGATGCAGGAAAAGGAATTAATGTTTTCAAGATATAAATATTTTTCTATAGCTGATTATTTTATACCTTGAGTCCAAATCTATACTCCAGCTTCTTTTTCCTTCCCTCACAACCATCCAGGGTTCTTTTCCTTGCTTTAGCACAATTATGTCTGGCTTAGGAATGGAATGGTCCACTGAGACCAAGTTATTACACTTCTCCATCATCACATCAGGGTACAACTTCTTCTGAACAAACGTCAATGAATTTCCTCTCATGTAAAAAAACTCTACGATCACATCTGTGTATGTTATTGGTCTCTGGGTCATGGCTTTAGACTTGCTAGTGCTGATCAGTCTTTAAGGTTCCTTTACCAGAAAAAGAGAGTCCAGAAAACCCAGACCATTCCTTGTGGGCTTGGGCTATTTCTGCACAGCTGTTTCCATCGTGACCTGTGTTAGCTTCTTGTTTGGATGATTGTTACCACATGCAATTCTCAACAAGGTAGGTATCATTTTATTGGAGAAATAAATAACTGGTTAATATATTTTTATATTTTTAATTGAGTACAGTTTACTGACATATTTATTTCTAAAGGGTATAATATATTTATATTACCATACTGTGTTTTATATTAAGGGTTATTGGTTTGAAAATAAAACAACTCGCAACCCTCCTAATTTTGTAATTATTAAAATACATACTTTGAAATAAATTTTATATGTATAGTTAAGTACTGAATAACTATGGGAGCAATGAGAAGACTCAATAAATTTTATTAGAACCTGAATTCTATCCTTTTTGACTATAAGAATAAACAAAATTGCTAACTTTTGCATAGCATTTAAAATATGCCAAGAACTATAGTATTCATCCTATGTAAATTATGACATTTAATCTTTATAACAATCAAATGTAGCAGGAATGATCACTGTGAAAGTTTTAAATGTGAAGACAATGAGGCCTAACAAGGTTAAATATTTGAAAAAATACATAGCTAATAAGATAGTGAGATTTATTTTGTAAATCTTATGAAATTATTTTTGAAATATGTACTTACATTTTTCTCTTCCCCTTTTACTTTGGATCAGTAAACTAAAGTTCCAACTACAAAATTGTATTGCTTTGAAAACTGATGATGCATTTCAGAGACTATTTTCAACAATGAGAATTAAGATGATTTTCTCTTTCTCCTTATAAGCAGATGGAATAAAGAACTGGAAAAAAAAATGTGAAAAATGGTTCACTGAACTCACTCCGGTATTCTTGCCTGGAAAATGCCATGAACCAAGGAGCCTGGTGAGCTACAGCTCATGGGGTCGCAAAGAGCTGGACATGACTGAGCACAGCATAGCATACTCCACAGTGCAGTAAATAACTGGTAATAATACCTTCAGTATATAGATCAGTCAGTATCAGGTTATTACTGTCTCGCTTTTATTTCAGAACTGGTTATCTCTAACTTCTCTTTCTCTACACCTCTGTTCCTCTTTCTCTGTCTTTCTTTTCAAGTACCTCTCTTCCTAACATCAATTTCCACTTTTCTTATGTCTGCCACCTCCAGAGTAGTCTCTTAAATTTACTATTTCTATGTAATATGGTAGTTTTTCAGTATACTTAGTGATGTTCAGAAGCCATTTTTAATTTTTTTAACCATACCTGCAGATGCAATAGCCAACTGAAACTTATTTATAAAAACCAAGGTGAACTTCATGTTAATACATAGTTTTTGGAGCATTGTACACTTTTTCCTCTCTTCTTCCTTCAGATTTATTTTGTTCAGAGGTTGTCCCTCCTGACTTTTCTTATATCTGTATAACTCATTTATGGGCTTATGAACTTAGTGAACTTCCAGTGGAGTTACTTCTTAGAGAGAGAGAAAGAAATGCATTGGCTAGGCAGGCATTTTTCCTATTCTTTAAATTTGCAGTGAATGATATTATTGCTGGGGCAGTAGGAATACTTTCTCTTGGTGCTGCATATATATTATTTGATCTGGTAATAAATGTAAAATATAGTCTTACATAAACATACATATAAGCTAACAGTTGAAGGTGGCAAATGAATTATAGAATACAAAACTAGTCCCTGGTAGCCTGACTGTCCTGTGTGTATGAAATTGCATACTGTGTGAACAGAACTTCTTTAAAAGACTTCCTGAATAATATTTCTAACAGTGTAAGGAACTGGGACCTTGAAGTAAACCTTTTCATTTTTGAAAGTGCATTTACTACTTTAAGATTCTGTCTGGAATCCTCTGTGCATTTATACGCTGCTTCCTACTTCTTGGCCTGTGTACCCGAGTTCTGACACAGTGGAACATGAGAAACCAGCTTATCCTCTAAAGCTCATTTCTGACTGCTGATGGGGTATAGGTCAGTGCTAGTATAGACTGTGAATTCTGTTGCTTTGTTACCTGTGAGCTGTGTATTGAAACTCAAGTGAAATAAAGTATTTTGAATCAATCAGTCAGCAATGTTGATTGAGCACCCATGATGTTTTAGTCAGAGTAGCATATTAAAGTTGTAGTAAGCAAGACCCATTCCCTCAGGAAGTTTAAAACTTAGCTAGCTGGCAATTTAAAAAATGTAAAAATCATATATAAAAACTATAATGTTAATATTAAAAAGTAAGTTACATCTTAGGAAACAAGAGTTGTAGGATATAGAGTAGATAAAGGATTAGTATCCAGAATATTTGACTATTGCCTACATATCAGTGAATAAAAATATTAAAAAATCCATATCAAAACATGCAAATTATAATTTGGCTTGTAGGCAATAGTTTGCTGACCTCTGAGTTAGAAGGCTATTGCAACAATCTGATAGCCTCAGTCAGGATGAGAGTAGTGATGGTTCTATGATAGGATTGCATCTATGGTTTGAATCAGGTTTAACAGAATTTGTTGATAAGTCTGATGTAGAGTAGGAGAGAAAGAGGTGTCAAGGATGATTTCAAGATTTTGATATGAGCAACTGAGGGTTAACATTACCATTTACTGAGCTAAAGAAGATTAAAGGAGGATGATATAAAAGAAGAAAAATAGAAATTCAAATTGGGGCACGTTAAATGGCACCCCACTCCTGTATTCTTGCCTGGAAAATCCCATGGACGGAGGAGCCTGGTAGGCTGCGGTCCATGGAGTCACTAAAAGTCGGACACGACTGAGCGACTTCACTTTCACTTTTCACTTTCATGCATTGGAGAAAGAAATGGCAACCCACTCCAGTGTTCTTGCCTGGAGAATCCCAGGGACAGGAGATCCTGGTGGGCTGCTGTCTACGGGGTCGCACAGAGTCAGACACAACTGAAGTGACTTAGCAGCAGCAAGCTGTTTGAAATACAGGTAGATATGGCAAAGAAATAGTTGGAAAAAACAAATATGGAGCTTAGGATCTTTGGGATTGAGGATATGCTTTGGGAAGTCATCAGTATATAGATAGTATCAAAGCCTTAATACTTGATGAGATGACTAGAGAATAAACACAAAATGGTCCTAATAATGGATCATGCTGCTACTGCTACTACAAAATGGTCCTAATAATGGATCATGCTGCTAATGCTACTGCTACTGCTGCTAAGTCGCTTCAGTTGTGTCCGACTCTGTGCTACCCCAGAGATGGCAGCCCACCAGGCTCCCCCATCCCTGATATTCTCTAGGCAAGAACACTGGAGTGGGTTGCCATTTCCTTCTCCAATGCATGAAAGTGAAAAGTGAAAGTGAAATCCCTCAGTTGTGACCGACTCCTAGCAACCCCATGGACTGCAGCCTACCAGGCCCCTTGGTCCATGGGATTTGCCAGGCAAGAGTACTGGAGTGGGGTTGCCATTGCCTTCTCCGAATAATGGATCATGGACTGCATCAAACACAAATGATGAGATGTGAAAATGAAAGTGAAGTCGCTCAGTCGTGTCCACTCTTTGTGACTCCATGGACTGTAGCCTACCAGGCTCCTCAATCCATAGAATTCTCCAGACAAGAGTATTGGAGTGGGTTGCCATTTCCTTCTCCAGATGAGACATGAAGGTGCTGACAAAGATCAGTTTAGTCAAAGCTGTGTTTTTTCTAGTAGGAGTGTACGAATGTGAGAGTTGGATTATCAAGAATGTTGAGTGCCAAAGAATTCATGCATTCAAACTGTGCTGGAGAAGACTCTTGAGGGTCCCTTGGACTGCAAGGAGATCTAACCAATCCGAAAGGAAATCAACTCTGAATATTCATTAGAAGGACTGATGGCTGAAGCCGAAACTCCAATACTTTGGCTACCTGTTGTGATCAACCAACTCACTGGAAAAACCCAGATTTGGGGAAAGATTGAAGGTGAGAGGAGAAGGGGGCAGCAGAGGATGAGATCGTTAGATAGCATCATTGATTCAATGGACATGAATTTGAGAAAACTCTGGGAGATAGTGAAGAACAAGAAAGCCTGGTGTGCTATAGTCCATGGGATTGCAGAGTTGGACACGACTTAGCAAATGAACAACTACTGTCGGGTTTATAACAAAATGAAAAGAAGTAGAGTTATTTTTTTTATTTTTAATTTAATTTTATTTTTTAACTGTACAATAGTGTATTGGTTTTGCCATATATCAACATGTATCTGCCACAGGTATACATGTGTTCCCTAACCTGAACCCTCCTCCCTCCTCCCTCCCCATACCATCCCTCTGGGTCATCCCAGTGCACCAGCCCCAAGTGTCCAGTATAATGCATCGAGCCTGGACTGGCTCATATAGAGTTCTTTTTTAAAGATAGGCTTTCCCAGTACAATAAGAAACAATAATCTGAGAATTTTTTTTTTTTTGAAGAAAGTAGAGATATTTAAACTTTGAAATGTGCAATAAAACTTGCAAACTAAAACGTTAGGGTAATCATTTACATGAATATATGGATGAAAATGCAATTTATAGCTTCTAATATAATCTGCTGTTGCTAAGTCACTTCAGTCATGTCCAAATCTGTGCGACCCCATAGACAGCAGCCCACCAGGCTCCGCTGTCCCTGGGATTTTCCAGGCAAGAGTACTGGAGTGGGGTGCCATTTCCTTCTCCAGTGCATGAAAGTGAAACATGAAAGTGAAATTGCTCAGTCGTGTCCGACTCTTAGCGACCCCATGGACTGCAGCCCACCAGACTCCTCTGTCCATGGGATTTTCCAGGCAAGAGTACTGGAGTGGGGTGCCATTGCCTACTCTGAATATAATCTGCAGTAGAGGGCAAAAAAGAAAAGGGGATAAACACTACCAAATCGATAGAAGACATGTAGGAAAAATAAATTGTTGGTAAACAACAAGATAGACTTTATGTATTAGCAATCATAATAACTCTAAATGAATCAAACTCATCTATTAAAATTTGAAGCACATGAAATAGATTTTAAAATTAAAACTAGATTCCATCATATGTGCTTACAAGAAATACAGTTAAAACATCAGGGTACAGAAAAAAAGAAAAATATGCAATAAAATATACATTAGGACAAAATAGTAATATTTTTCAAAATAGAATTTCAGCAAAAATAGCCATATTATTATGGATAAAAACAATGTAAAGCTAAAATAAAATTTATAAAAAAGATATTTCACTAGCAAACTTGCAGATACCTATTAATTTATATTTGAAATATATAAAACAAAAAAATACAGAATTAGAAAAAGCATTTTACAATGATAAAAATTTTAACAAATTTTCCAGAAGTTTTATATGAAACAAATAAACAACTGTCTAGAATATAGAATATTTGGACAATAATTTGATTTAGTATGTTTAAGTGGATTCCTGTGGACAACAGAGACTTCTCCTTTTTTGCAAGCATTCATGGACATTAGCAAAAACTGAGTACCATAAAAGTCATAAAAATATCTTACCAATTTTCACTGAGCTTTAATCATTCAAGTTATATGCTATGAACAAAATTGAATGAAATATCACAAAAAGAAGATGGCTTAAAACACCTAGATACTAAAATTTCACTTCTAAGTAGTTCATAGATAAAAGTAGAAATCACAATGAAAATTATGAAATCAATATTTTACAATTAAGGCACAATGATCCATACTATGGGTAAAGCTAAAATGGTATTTAGAGGTAAATCCATAGCCTTATGAATTTAAAGATAAAAGGAAATACTTATATTAAATTGAGCATTCAACTTAAAATATGACAAAGAGTTAAATACAGTAAAGGAAAATAAAACAAAGCAGAAATTAATAAATAAAATGAAAAATAGTTTCAGCCATTTTTATTAACAATTATATTAATAAAACCTCTATTAAGATAGAGAAAAAGCATAAACAAGTTGTGTTAGACTTTAAAAGATAAGGAAAATAATTACAGATGTGTTCAAGACTTTATAATAATATAGAGTAATCTATGCCAACATGTTTAGAAACTTGAATGATTTGGATAATGTATGTATATGTTATATTAGAAATAGAAAATGTGCATAAAATAAAAATAATTTAGAAAACCAAATATATAATAAAACATCTCTTGAATCTAAAATATACCAATCAAAAATATTTTTACAGGAGAGTTAATATTATTAAGTCTTCAAGCAAGAGATAATTCAACTAATAATTGCTTTAGACCCTGGAAAGAGAGAGATACACCACTGATAGCAAAATTGGGAGAGAAAAACACAAGGTAAATATTATAAACTGTGTTACACTAGGATAAAGATGCAAAACACTAGACAATTAACAAAGTGAATACAACAATGTAGAAAAAAATATACTGTGGTTACATCTGATTATCCCAGGAATGTAAGGATAATATTAAAAATTAAATGAGTTACACTTCCACTAAAAGCTAAGATTTAGTATCTCAGTGTGGATTTACTCTCCTTCCAAAAGAGGTAACCAAGTGTAGTGCAAGAATTTGGAAATTCAAGGAAGTCAAGGCAGATAGGGTTTGCAGATCAGAATATGGAGGGGAAAGGCCTGCAAAAGAGAATATTCTAGGTATCTGCAGAGGATTTCTCTTGAATGTTTTGCACAGTACTGATCAGCACATTTTTGACTGCAAAATTACATGGACAGAGGAGCCTGGTGCGCTACAGTCCACGGAGTCACAAAGTCGGACCTGACTGTGCATGCATGCATGCAAGATCTGCACATGTGTATGAGGGAATTAGGCAAGAGTGGGGAAAGAAGAATCCAAAAGGATTAAGGAAAAATCTATGAGGTTCACAGTAAGTCGGGTAGAGTTTGTGGTCTTTACAACCAGAGTGGGAAAAGAAAACATAATTGATGGGATATTGGGCAGAGTACTCAGAAGGATGTTGTCTCAATAATGAAGGAAAAGTTTGCTCTAGACTAATAGCTAGTCTGGCCCCATCTCACAAAGCTTAAAAGTCACCCTCAAAAAGATTACTTGCCGGGGTCCAGCCCCAGCTGATCCAGGGTATTCGAAGGAGAGACGGCATAGGCGAGGGTCAGGAAACAACTGCTTAATTACACGTTAATTAAGGATACAAAGAGTAATAGAATGAGGATAGCTCAGTAGGAAAATTCAGTGGAGAAAAGAGGCTGAGTAGCTTGGTTTACGCGGGAGACCAATAAAACTTCAAGACAAGAAGTTTGCACCACTTACGTAGGCCGCAGGCGTCCTTCCGTTCTCCCGAAGGAGAGGAGACACTGAGGCCTCCCCGGTCGGATCTTAGAAGCCCAGGCATAATTAGCAAGCATGGTGGGTTCCGCGCTCCAGATGGAGACTCAGCCAGAATTTGGGAGAGAGAGTGACATGGGGAGACCAAGTTTCAGTGAACAAGGCCCGCACTTTATTTTCCAAAGTAGTTTTTATACCTTAAGTTATGCATAGAGGGTAGTGGGGGAAGGGGTGGAGTCATATGCAAGGACAGCAGTTCCTGATTCTAATCGAAGCCAGGCTTTCAAACTTATCATATGCAAAAGTTCAGGTGATTGACATCATCTTCTGGCCCGGAGGCCTGTTAACATTTTAAGAAACTTATTTTTCTCTAAAGGTGATTATTCCAAAGTCAGGCACCAGCCTCCAAAAAAGCATTGGACAAAGCTGCATTTTACATTTCTATACACACATTATATCAATCAATACACTGCCAAGGACACAGTAGGTAAGGAGTGTGGAGACTTAGCAGCAAACATTGGCCCAACAAGTGAAAAACCCTTCACCAATACAATTTCTAATCAATCTTTTAACTACTCAAAGGAATCTGTGTTTAGGCAGTTTAGAACATCTCCTGCCTCTCACAGTTGGGAGGCTCTGAACAATCACATGAGGCTGGAAAAACCCATTCAGGCAGGCTAGAGGATTTCCAAAGGAGTTTGTAGGTTGAAACACTGTCACACCCAGGAATTATTAACTGGAGCTGTAAGCTAACTCTTTTTTTCAGAGAGAGGTAGTGGGGGACAGCCCCCATAAAGTCAGAGGTGTAGGTGAAAGCAAAAAGCAGAAAGTAGGCAGACTCTGGTTTGGGAGGTAGATGCTCGAGAATTTCCAGGGGGACCCCTGAGGCTCGATCCCGCCTTTGCGTATGCCGAGCCTCCTTCCTCATGACCTTTGTCATGGGTGGAGCTCCTCACGCTGGCTCCCAGCAGTGATAGAATTCCAGTTGAGCTATTTCAGATCCTGAAAGATGATGCTGTGGAAAGTGCTGCACTCAATATGCAATATGCACTCAATATGCAATATGCCGGCTCCCGGCAATTACTGTGTTTTTCAAATAACTTAACTTTGCTCTAGAACAAAGCTGAAGAAAATCTGTTGTCATACAAAAATATCCAGCACCCAAAAAGGTAAAATTTACAATTTTCTGCCATTTAATAATAATGACCATGCATGCTACAATGCCCTACTGTCTCTATAGTGCCATAATATCTAGAAAAAATGAATGCCTGATATTTCCATATGTTTAGATCTTGAAAGCAGAAAATTAAGGAAATAAGCTTTAGAAAAGTCATATTATGGAAATTTAAAAATATACATAACAACACTATATACTCTTTATAGTTACATATATACATACTAAAAGAACAGAGACAAACTAGATTTTAGAAAGCATGACAATGGGTGTGTTTGGGGACTGGGGATGGGATCATAAGAACTTTTAACTTAAATGTTTTATTTTGTGCATACCATTTAAGTTTGGAAGGAATTATAACAATTTTTAGCAATAGATATATTTGAAATTTTATATTATGACTTGAAGTCTCATATGTTTCATATCAATTAGCTTTGAAAAGCAACAACCCTGATAATCAGGAGCATAGCAACTAATGTAACAATAACATGATATTTTCCTCATCACACTGAAAAAGTTCTAAAAATCTAACCACTGAAATCGGCAAAGATGTAAAAAGTGCACTCTCACACATTCATGTACAAATGAAGTAAATGGGTAATATGAATAGCAACATGACATTAATTTAGTGAAATTGAAATGCTCATTTCCTAATATCCAGAAACTCTGCTTTTTCATACACAGTGAAGAATGTTTTGCACAGGTACACTGGATATATCACTGTTCTGATTAAATGCTGTCTCTATGGTGAAAAACTGGAAGCTTACTTATTCCTCCATAGAATGTAAATGGGTAAATATTGACATATTTATATTACTATACAGAAACTAATCAGAATATATTAGATTTAACTGTAGTAAGTACATATATATTTATGTGTATGTGCATATATTTATTTCTAAAATATTTTCTGAAAGATACAAGTTGAAACAAAGAATACCATTTGTGTAATTTCTACTGCAAAATATGTATAATAGAACATGCATGGATATAGATGGATACATGTATAAAAATTAGATGAAAAAAATCACACAGAAATTATGAAAGATTATCTCTTAAAGTAGATGGGACATAGAATGGGAGTGAAGTACTGAAAAAGGTGAACTTTTAAATATTTTATTAATTCTTGAAGAATAAAATACATCATTTATTTATTCTTAATTATAGATATATGTGTAAGCACCACTAGTGCGTTTTAGAGAGTATGTACCAGGAAAATCAATTAAAATACACATAGCAAAAGTTAAATTTTTTTGTAAAAGTTAAAGAGTAAAAGTTAATTCCTTGTGCTTACAGTAGAAATGATTGATTTTTAATGATTTGTACTACTCTGTATATTTTAACGGAGAAGGCGATGGTACCCCACTCCAGTACTCTTGCCTGGAAAATCCCATGGACGCAGGAGCCTGGTAGGCTACAGTCCATGGGGTTGCTGGGAGTCGGACACAACTGAGCAACTTCACTTTCACTTTTCACTTTCATGCATTGGAGAAGGAAATGGCAACTCACTCCAGTGTTCTTGCCTGGAGAATCCCAGGGATGGGGGAGCCTGGTGGGCTGCCTTCTATGGGGTCGCACAGAGTCGGACACGACTACAGCGACTTAGCAGCAGCAGCAGCAGTATATTTTAAATATTTTCACATAAGTTAAATAATATAGTTGATAAATATAAAATATATCAATAGACTTCATAAGTCAAGACATTATTATTTTTCAAGTGAATAGTAACCTGTAAGTTCCACTTTGCCTCAGAAAAGATAGAAATTTATGTAGACTGAATCATTCAAAGACATTTTCAATAATGAAGGTGTGATATGGTTGGAACAGTGGACGGACTTTTACAGATGGAGAAAAAGCCATCTCAGGAATACCGAATGGAACAACTAAAGAGATTAAAGCCAGGTTACATATTCAGGTAGCAATAAGTAGACTAATGAGAGGAACAGACAACCAAATCCAGATGAAATGGAAAGGTGGATTGGGCCACAGTTGGTTGGTGAAAGCCAGTGTCAATTGCTCAGTTGTGTCTGACTCTTTGCAACCCCATGGACTGTAGTCCACCACACTCCTCTGTCCATGGAATTGTCCAGGCAAGAAAGAAGGGTAGCCATTCCCTTTTCTGGGGTATCTTCCTGTCCCAGGGATTGAACCTGGGTTTCCTGCAACGCAGGCAGATTCTTTACCATCTGAGCCACCAGGGAAGCCCCACAGTTGGTCCATAAGCAATATCAAATAATAGAATATCATCAAAGCCCAGTAAGGTGCATAATCTGTGCCAGGGAGCAATTAACAGAAGGAATGAGGGATGACAGAAAAGTTTCTCAGAATTAGTGTTTTTGGTAAAGGATCTAGATAAGGATTCATATGCAAGATTTAAAAAAAAAAAAACAACACAAGACCTAAATGCTGAAGGGAAGCTGTTAGTTTAATTTGAAGATGATGGGGGAGAGTCTGACTTCAGAACCTACCACTTACTTGCTAGATATATAGTCTTGTTGAACCTGATTGATGCCCAGTATCAAAGCCTTTCTTCCTTGCCTTTCTCAGTCTTATCTGCAGTTGAGTGTGTCCACGTGTCACTGTTTTTTATGCATGAGACATAAGTAGAATTTGTTGAAAACTTCTATGGAAAATTTTGCTTTTCTGATAAAATGGACATTTTTGTTGTTGCTGACATTGCCTCTTTCTCCTTCTTCCTGGTCAAATGTAAACATAATGCATATCACTGTAGTAGTTGTCTTCCAACTATTGGGTTGGCCAAAAAATTCTTTTTTTTTTTTAAGTAAAAATAAAAGGCACATTTCTTATTTTCATCAGGAACGTTATTGAACAATGTATTCACCATTTTGTTCCACTATCTTCTGCCATTTCAGGCAACTTCACAGTTCATCTTCCTAAAATGTTTTATCTTTTGGAGTAAAGAATTGTTCCAGGTGCTTTTTACAGTCTTCCAGGGAACTAAATATTTTGCCATTACAACAATTTTGTAAGGACCAAAGCAAATGGAAATCTGAAGGTGCAATAACTGGTGAATATGGCAGATGAGTCAGAACTTCCAGCCAACCTGTAACAGCTTTGCTGGTCATCAGAGAAATATGAAGTCTTACCCTAATACAAGATTATGCATTTTCTGTTGAAAATTCCTGATGCTTTTCATGTACTGCAGCTTTCAGTTGGCCTAACTGGGAGCAGTACTTGGAATTAATCATTTAGTTTCCAGAAGGAGCTGATAATAGAGGACTCCCTTACAATCCCACCATAACACAGCATCACCTTTTTTTGGATTAAGACTGGCCTTTGATGTCATTGGCAGTAGTTCATTTTGCTTGCCCCATGAACTCTTCCATTCCACAGTATCACACGGTATTCACTTTTCATCACCTGGCACAATTTGTTTTAAAATGCAACATTTTCATTATATTTAAGAAGATAATCACACGTGGAAATACAGTCAAGAAGGTTTGTTTGTTTGTTTTTTTGCTTAACTTATGTGGAACCCAAACATTAGAGCGATTAACATAAATAAGCTGTGCAAATGATTTTCAATGTTTGGTTTGGATATTTTGAATATGTCGGCTATCTCCTGCATGGTATAACATTGATTGTCCACAGTTAATGTCTTGATTTGATCACTATCATCTTCAACTGCTTTGCCTGACCATGGAACACTGTCCAGCAAGAAATATCCGACACGAAACTTCTCAAACCACTTTTGACACATTCAATCAGTCACAGCTCCCTCTCCATAGACTGTACAAAAGTTATTTTGAGTTTCAGTTGTGATTTTAACTTTCTTGAAATAATAAAGCATAAAGAGCTAAAATGTTGTTTTTTACTTCCATCTTCAATATTAAAATGGATATATAAATATGCACCAATTTTGGTTTTTTAAAAAATACACTCTGATACGACAGCTGCCACAGTACAATCTAACAAAATTGTTTCAAATTAAGTTCAGTTCAGTCGCTCAGTCGTGTCCAACTCTTTGCGACCCCATGAACCACAGCATGCCAGGCCTCCCTGTCCATCACCAACTCCCGGAGTTCACTCAAATTCATGTCCATCGAGTTGGTGATGCCATCCAGCCATCTCATCCTCTGTTGTCCCCTTCTCCTCCTGCTCCCAATCCCTCCCAGCATCAGGGTCTTTTCAAATGAGTCAGCTCTTCGCATGAGGTGGCCAAAGTATTGGAGTTTCAGCTTCAGCATCAGTCCTTCTAATGAACACCCAGGACTGATCTCCTTTAGGATGGACTGGTTGGATATCCTTGCAGTCCAAGGGACTCTCAAGAGTCTTCTCCAACACCACAGTTCAAAAGCATCAATTCTTCGGCGCTCAGCTTTCTTTACAGTCCAACTCTCACATCCATACATGACCAATGGAAAAACCATAGCCTTGACTAGACGGACCTTTGTTGGCAAAGTACTATCTCTGCTTTTCAATATGCTATGGTGGTCATAACTTCCTTCCAAGGAGTAAGCATCTTTTACTTTCATGCCTGCAATCACCATCTGCAGTGATTTTGGAGCCCCCCAAAACAAAATCTGACACTGTTTCCACTGTTTTCCCATCTATTTCCTAGAAAGTGATGGGACCAGATGCCATGATCTTAGTTTTATGAATGTTGACCTTTAAGCCAACTTTTTCACTCTCCTCTTAAACTTTCATCAAGAGGCTTTTTAGTTCCTCTTCAATTTCTGCCATAAGAGTGGTGTCATCTGCATATCTGAGGTTATTGATATTTCTCCCGGCAATCTTAATTCCAGCTTGTGCTTCTTCCAGCCCAGCGTTTCTTATGATGTATTCTGCATATAAGTTAAATAAGCAGGGTGACAACATACAGCCTTGATGTACTCCTTTTCCTATTTGGAACCAGTCTGTTATTCCATGTCCAGTTCTAACTGTTGCTTCCTGACCTGCATATAGGTTTCTCAAGAGGCAGGTCAGGTGGTCTGGCATTCCCATCTCTTTCAGAATTTTCCACACTTTATTGTGATCCACACAGTCAAAGGCTTTGGCATAGTCAATAAAGCAGAAGTAGATGTTTTTCTGGAACTCTCTTGCTTTTTCAATGATCCAGCAGATGTTCGCAGTTTAATCTCTGGTTCCTCTGCCTTTTCTAAATCCAGCTTGAACATCTGGAATTTCACAGTTCATGTATTGCTGAAGCCTGGCTTGGAGAATTTTGAGCATTACTTTACTAGTGTGTGAGATGAGTGCAATTGTGTGGTTGTTTGAACATTCTTTGGCATTACCTTTCTTTGGGATTGGAAAGAAAATTGACTTTTTCCAGTCTTGTGACCACTGCTGAGATTTCCAAATTTGCTGGCATATTGAGTGCAGCACTTTCACAGAATCATCTTTCAGCATTTGAAATAGCTCCACTGGAATGCCATCACCTCCACTAGCTTTGTTCATAGTGATGCTTTCTAAGGCCCGCTTGACTTCACATTCCAGGATGTCTGGCTCTAGGTGAGGGATCACAGCATCATTATTATCTTGGTTGTGAAGATCTTTTTTATACAGTTCTTCTTTGTATTCTTGCCACCTCTTCTTAATATCTTCTGCTTCTGTTAGGTCCATACCATTTCTGTCCTTTATTGAGCCCATCTTTGCATGAAATGTTCCCTTGGTATCTCTAATTTTCTTGAAGAGATATCTAGTTTTTCCCATTCTGTTGTTTTCCTCTATTTCTTTGCATTGATCGCTGAGGAAGGCTCTTTGCTATTCTTTGGAACTCTGCATTCAGAAGCTTATATCTTTCCTTTTCTCCTTTGCTGTTCACTTCTCTTCTTTTCACAACTATTTGCAAGGCCTCCCCATGCCGGGGTCCAGCCCCAGCTGATCCAGGGTATTCGAAGGAGAGACGGCATAGGCGAGGGTCAGGAAACAACTGCTTAATTAAACGTTAATTAAGGATATAAAGAGTAATGGAATAAGGATAGCTCAGTAGGAAAATTCAGTGGAGAAAAGAGGCTGAGTAGCTTGGTTTACGCGGGGGACCAATAAAACTTCAAGACAAGAAGCTTGCACCACTTACGTAGGCCGCAGGCGTCCTTCCGTTCTCCCGAAGGAGAGGAGACACTGAGGCCTCCCCGGTCGGATCTTAGAAGCCCAGGCATAATTAGTAAGCATGGTGGGTTCCACGCTCCAGATGGAGACTCAACCAGAGTGAGAGAGAGAGAGACATGGGGAGACCAGTCTTTTGAGGAACTGATCCCAATTCTTTATTTTCCATGGTCTACTTTTATACACTGAGATGTTATGCAAAAGTCACGCGGGGTCAGCAGTCCTGACTTTTATCAAAGTCAGGTGCTTCATACAAATGTATACAGAGGTCTTAGGGGTGTTACATCATCTTCTGGCCAGGGGGCCTGCTGACAATTTATGACCCTCTCCTTGTGACAGCGGTCAGTCAACCAGGACACTTATTTCTCCAGGGGTGATTATTCTTAAAACAGACGCCACCCAAATAAAGTTACATTCCTATAGGGTGAGGGTGTAGTGGGTTTTAGTTAAGGAAAGAATTTACTTAGCCTAAGGTCTAACGTGATTTATATCAAAGGTTAATACTTATTTCTTCTATATATTCATTAATGTGTATAAGGGCAGGGGATGTGGAGACTTAGCAGTAAACATTGGCTCAACAAATGAAAAACCCTTCACCAATATGATTTCTAATCAGCCCATTATACTTATACTAATAATTTTCTAACTTCTCTAAGGAACCTGTTTTTAGAAGGTTTAAAGCATCTCGTGCCTCTCACAGTTGGGAGGCTGTGAGCAATCACATGTGGCCGGACAAGCCTGTCAGGCAGGCTAGAGAACCTTCAGAGGAGTTTGTAGGTTAAAACACTCCTATCACGCCCAGGAGTTTTTATCAACTGGAGCTCTAGGTTAACTCCTTCTCCGAAAGAGGTGGTGGGGGACAGCCCCCCGTAAAGTCAGAGGTGTAGGTGAGAGCACAAAGTAGTAAAGTAGGCAGGCTCTGGTTATGGGGGTAGATGCTTGAGGATTTCCAGGGGGACTCCTGAGGCTCGATCCCGCCTTTGCGTATGTCAAGCCTCCTTCCTCATGACCTTTGCCATGGGCGGAGTGCCTCACGCTGGCCCCCAACATCCCCAGACAGCCATTTTGCTTTTTTGCATTTCTTTTCCATGGGGATGGTCTTGATCCCTGTCTCCTGTACAATGTCACGAACCTCCGTCCGTAGTTCATCAGGCACTCTATCAGATCTAGTCCCTTAAATCTATTTCTCACTTCCACTGTAAAATCATAAGGGATTTGATTTAGGTCATACCTGAATGGTCTAGTGGTTTTCCCCACTTTCTTCAGTTTAAGTCTGAATTCGGCAATAAGGAGTTCATGATCTGAGCCACAGTCTGCTCCCAGTCTTGTTTTTGCTGACTGTATAGAGCTTCTCCATCTTTAGGTGCAAAGAATATAATCAATCTGATTTCGGTGTTCACCTCCTGGTGATGTCCATGTGTAGAGTCTTCTCTTGTGTTGTTGGAAGAGAGTGTTTGCTATGACCAGTGCATTTTCTTGGCAAAACTCTATTAGCCTTCGCCCTGCTTCATTCCATACTCCAAGGCCAAATTTGCCTGTTTCTCCAGGTGTTTCTTGACTTCCTACTTTTGCATTCCAGTCCCCTATAATGAAAAATACATGTTTTTTGGTTGTCAGTTCTAAAAGGTCTTGTAGGTCTTCATAGAAACATTCAACTTCAGCTTCTTCAGCGTTACTAGTTGGGGCATAGGCTTGGATTATCGTGATTTTGAATGGTTTGCCTTGAAAAATCGAGATCATTCTGTCTCCTTTGAGACTGCATCCAAGTACTGTATTTCAGACTCTTGTGTTGACCATGATGGCTACTCCATTTCTTCTAAGGGATTCTTGCCCCCAGTAGTAGATATAATGGTCATCTGAGTTAAATTCACCCATTCCAGTCCATTTGAGTTCACTGATTGCTAGAATGTCAACGTTCACTCTTGCCATCTCCTGTTTGACCACTTCCAATTTGCCTTGATTCATGGACCTAACATTCCAGGTTCCCATGCAATATTGCTCTTTACAGCATCGGACCTTGCTTCTATCACCAGTCACATCCACAGGTGGGTATTGTTTTTGCTTTGGCTCCATCCCTTCGTTCTTTCTGGAGTTATTTCTCCACTGATCTCCAGTAGCATATTGGGCACCTTCCGACCCAGGGAGTTCCTCTTTCAGTATCCTATCATTTTGCCTTTTCATACTGTTAATAGGGTTCTCAAGGCAAGAATGCTGAAGTGGTTTGCCATTCCCTTCTCCAGTGGGCCGCATTTTGTGAATCACAACCACCAAGCTACTAGAGCCACCTTACAGAAAAGAATGAACAAATCTTTTGCCCAATCCAACATAAAGAAAAAATCAAAGCATCATGAATACTGACATTATTGTGCAAACTAGGCCAGGACTATTTACTTCTCATTGTGAGAGAAAAATCAGCTCCAATTTATTTAATATATTGTGATCTGGTGTTTGATACTTACAGCTGAAAGCATTCTAAACTGCTATGGTTGTTATATAAGCTACAGGAAGTTATTTTAATTCTCTAAGTCTCAATTTCCTCATTATTTTATGTGTGTATTGAATAATAAATGTTTGGTGCTTAGCTTTAGTGCTTAATTTGAAACATGCTTAACAAATGTTATTACTCATTGCAGTCATTATCAAAATAAGACAAAGTTGTTAAATTTTTTAACAGCAAATCAGCAGATTTGTGGCTGATGGAGCCAATACTCCCTATATTGCTATGGATTAGAAATATAGAGATGATCCCCAAATCAGCAACTAGACCAAGCTTAGAAGAATGGGTGCTGTGGCTGAGCCATTAAGATTTGATGGGTGTGGAAAAAGACAGGCCAGTAAAGAATTTTTCATATAAATTTAAATATATTTTGACATATAGTCAACACTCCCATAGCAGTGGTGAACATATGCTCTGCTATGCACTACATAGAATGGGTTAATCTTACCTCATATGGATTGACTTCATTTATCCATAGCTACCAACTTTTGAGCAATCTATGGAATCTGTTCATTGAAAAAAAACAATGTTATATAACCACAGATTTGTTGTTTTTCCAAGAGTTGTATTAGTCCGTTAGCATTACTTAATAATAATTGGCTGTACTATTTGTATATGGGTTTGGTGAAATCTGTCATGAGAGCAGGGTGGGGGTGGGGTAGCAGTGGGCCAAGAGGTGTAATTTTAATGGTTATGAAAGGTCAAATCGTTAGAATTTGTCTCTGTAACCAGTTCCCTCTAAGGGATCGCACCCACAAGCTGAGGTTGGGCTTTGTGGTACTGAGGTAAGGGAGTAGCTGTTTGAGACCCACACACAATGCACAACTTGGCCAGTGGAAATAGGACAAAGAACTCTGCACTAGAGTCTCTAGACATTTTTAATGGATATTATTCTCCTACTGTTGGTACTGTACCCTTCCCCATATGAAAGTTGTTCAATGAGTATAAACATTTTGAGTCCTGTGAGCTCTTTCAACAAACACTTAAAATTATGAATAGGTCCTAAACACAGAGTCATATTTAAAAGATACTATACTAAGAATTGTGTCATAATTATAGTTTACATTGCTATAGTGCAGATAATATAATAAAATAATCACTCATCTAATCACCCCACCAATACAGGTTAAATGCTTTCTTCACACTTTTAGCTTTTCTAGGGGTAAAATTTATACCTTGAATTTCATTACACTACAGTTACATGCAACCCTAAAAAGTATTATTAGTTTTGTCTTGTTTTCAACTATGATAAATGAAATCATAAAGTGTGATTTATTTTCTGACATACTGTTTTCTGTTTAATATTATATATTTGAGCTTTAACCATGTTGTTGTTTTCAGCTATAGTTTATTCTTTTTAATATTTTAAAAATTCTTAAAGAGATGAGAATACCAGACCACCTTACCTGCCTCCTGACAAACCTGTATGCAGGTCAAGAAGCAACAGTTAGAACCCAACATGGAATAATGGACTGGTTTCAAATTGGGAGAGGAGTACGTCAAAACTGTATTTTGTCACCCTATTTATTTAACTTATATGTAGAGTATATCAGGCGAAACGTCAGGCTGTTGACACACAAGCCAGAATCAAGATTGCCAGGAGAAATATCAATCACCTCAGATACACAGATGACACAACCCTTATGGCAGAAAGCAAAGAGGAACGAAAAAGTCTCTTGATGAGGGTGAAAGAGAAGAGTGAAAAGCTGGCTTAAAACTCACCATTCAAAAAACTAAGATCATGGCATCTGGTCCCATCACTTCATGGCAAATAGATGGGGAAACAATGGAAACAGTGACAGGCTTTATTTTGGGGGGCTCCAAAATCATTGCAGATGGTGACTGCAGCCATGAAATTAAAAGACGTTTGCTCCTTGGAAGAAAAGCTATGACCAACCTAGACAGCATATTAAAAAGCAGAGACAGTACTTTGCTGACAGAGGTCTGTCTAGTCAAAGCTATAGTTTCTCCAGTAGTCAGTTACATGACTACTTTTCCAGTAGTCACATCCATAATGTGAGAGTTGGACCATAAAGAAGGTTAAGTGCTGAAGAGTTGATGCTTTTGAACTGTGGTGTTAGAGAAGACTCTTAGGAGTCCTTGGACTGCAAGGAAATCAAACCAGCCAATCCTAAAGGAAATCAATCCTAAATATTCACTGGATGAGGAAACTCCAATACTCTGGCCACCTGAGTCAAAGAGCCGACTCATTAGAAAAAGCCCTGATGCTGGGAAAGATTGAAGGCAAGAGGAGAAGCGGACGGCAGAGGATGAGATGGTTGGATGGCATCACTGACTCATGGCCAAGAGTGGGTGTTTGCTATGACCAGTGCATTCTCTTGGCAAAACTCTATTAGTCTTTGCCCTGCTTCATTCCATACTCCAAGGCCAAATTTGCCTGTTACTCCAGGTGTTTCTTGACTTCCTACTTTTGCATTCCAGTCCCCTATAATGAAAAGGACATCTTTTTTGGGTGTTAGTTCTAAAAGGTCTTGTAGGTCTTCAGAGAACCGTTCAACTTCAGCTTCTTTAGCGTTACTGGTCAGGGCATAGACTTGGATTACTGTGATATTGAATGGCTCACCTAGGAAAATGAACAGAGATCATTTTGTTGTTTTTGAGATTGCATCCAAGTACTGCATTTTGGACTCTTTTGTTGACCATGATGGTTACTCCATTTCTTCTAAGGGTTTCCTGCCCACAGTAGTAGATACAATGGTCATCTGAGTTAAATTCTCCCATTCCAGTCCATTTTAGTTCACTGATTCCTAGAATGTCGATGTTCACCCTTGCCATCTCCTGTTAGACCACTTCCAATTTGCCTTGGTTCATGGACCTAACATTCTAGGTTCCTATGCAATATTGCTCTTTACAGCATCAGACCTTGCTCCTATCATCAGTCCCATCCACAACTGGGTGCTGATTTTGCTTTGGCTCCATCCCTTCATTCTTTCTGGAGTTATTTCTCCACTGATCTCCAGTAGCATATTGGGCACTTACTGACCTGAGGAGTTCCCCTTTCAGTATCCTATCATTTTGCCTTTTCATACTGTTCATGGGGTTCTCAAGGCAAGAATACTGAAGTGGTTTGCCATTCCCTCCTCCAGTGGACCACATTCTGTTAGATCTCTCCACCATGATCAGTCCGTCTTGGGCGGCCCCACATGGCATGGCTTAATTTCATTGAATTAGACAAGGCTGTGGTCCATGTGATCAGAATGGCTAGTTTTCTGTGATTATGGTTTCAGTGTGAGTATCATTCAGTTCAGTTCAGTTCAGTTGCTCAGTTGTGTCTGACTCTTTGTGACCCCATGAATCGCAGCACGCCAGGCCTCCCTGTCCATCACCAACTCCCAGAGTTCACTCAGGCTCACGTCCATCGAGTCAGTGATGCCATCCAGCCATCTCATCCTCTGTCGTCCCCTTCTCCTCCTGCCTCCAATCCCTCCCAGCATCAGAGTCTTTTCCAATGAGTCAACTCTTCGCATGAGGTGGCCAAAGTACTGGAGTTCCAGCTTTAGCATCATTCCTTCCAAATTGGAAAGGGTCAAAAGCCTGCAGAAAACTCAAAATCATTTAGCAGAATTGGTTCAGGGATGATGTCATTTCCTCCCTCTGTATCCCAGATGCCCACATGTACATTTTGATACAGAGGTATCACAGAGTGGATGTTGCTACTGACACTGCCAGTATCTTCCCCTGGGAAGGTAAATAAGTATGTATAAATAAATAAATATAGCTCAATAAATATAATAAATAAATACAGATAAATAAATAAATATAGCTGTTGCTGCTCCTGTAGGAGACCCCATTTTTTTTTTTTTCATCACTAGTTTCTGAATCCATATCTAAGATGACTTCAGTGATTGGCTAATTACAGGTTAGGTGCTTACATCATAGGCACTTTACCTTCTGAGCTTCCCTGGTGGCTTAGATGGTAAAGAATCTGCCTGCAGTGCGGGAGACCTGGGCTCAATCCCTGGGCCAGGAAGATCCCTTGGAGAAGGGAATCGCAACCCACTCTAGTATTCTTGCCTGGAGAATTCCACGGACAGAGGAGCCTGGAGGCCTACAGTCCATGGGGTCACAAAGAGTTGGACACAACTGAGTGACTAACACACACACATCATAGTCACAAGGGAGGATAGAAAAGCAAGTAGAGTATCTCGAATAATAACTTTAATTAATGAAAGTTAGATCAGAGGCTGGGTGGCCAAAAATACTGGGTAATGTCCATTTGTTTTTTTTTGTTTTTTTTTAATCCATTCAAAACTGTTGATAAAACAAAGGTACAGAAAAGTTAAGTGATATGTATCTAAAGTCACAGAAGTATCTTGGGGCAGACACACAAATTGAAACCTGCATGTGGCTTGACTTCAAAGAACATAACCATCAAACTATTCTAAATTATTTCAGTGAAAGTAAGTCTACTATGGTTTTGTTTTGTTTTTCCCCTTAATACCTGGGGACCAAGGAATAAATTGGATCTCTTACATCTTTACTGATGCTCTGGCAGAGTTAATGATAAAGCTGATTAAAAAAAAAAGAAAAACATGGTGTTTTGTCTGGCTCCGTATGGGTAAAGGTTCTCTGTATTTTAAACTGTGCACTATGCTATAAATATTGTATCTGTCACAAACCAAAAAGAATGAAAACTGTATTACGAAGCTCATGTACTAAGATTCCAAGACAGATTTGTCCATTTAAGCAGCACATAAATCTGTCTACATTTCATTGACTTCGTTCCAAATATAAAGTGCTGCATAAATTCTTAACGATAACAACAGTGACCCAAGTTCCTGTTGTCTAACGCCTTTCAGCTTTAAATGTTGATAGTGTAAGCTCAGTTCAGGAGAGAGCAGTGCTTCCACTATGGAAACCTCTATCACAATCAGTACTAATTTGCAGTCTAAGCAGAAAGGCCAAGATTTGATGAAAGAGGCTAAATTCCCTTCTTCCTCTGTGACTATTTCTACTAGCTCTGTATTACAAGCAAATGCTGAATACAGTCACTCTACACAAATTCATATTTAAGCATTAGATAAAGCGTGACAGATCCAATTTGCATTGAGGGGGACATGTTGTATGTGGGAATGAGTTCATGTGTAAGAAGCAGAGAATCTAGTTTTGAGTACCAAGGCTGTTGCTTTTGTTTGTTTGTTTTGTAATCTTAGACAAGTCACCTAAACTTTGTGACCCTCAGTTACTTCATCTGTGTAATGTGAACAATAATATCTATTGAACAAATGTGTAATATTGCAAAGAGAATGAACAAGAAACCATGGTGCTCTGATGCCCTTCAGATGTAGGTTATTATATTAAATTAAATTTTTATTGTTAACTTATTTGCCACACAATTTGGTAACCGAGACCTAAAAGGTTACAAAAATTTAAGGAAATTAGTGACTGTTTCAATTCAAAGAAGTGTTAGTTTTTTCAGCATTATTGATGTACAATTGACAAATAAAATCGTTACATATTTAAAGTGTACATCATGTTGGTTTGATATATGCATACATTGTGAAAGGATTCCTTCCATCTAGTTAATTAGCACATTCATTATCTCAAATATATTTATTTATATATTTACGTTTTTATGTCAGGACAGTATTATTCTTTATTGGAGGGAAATGTTATGAGTCTTCTTGGCTCTTATTTGAAAGTGAAAGTCGCTCAGTCACGTCCAACTCTTTGTGACCCCATGGACTATACAGTCCATGGAATTCTCCAGGCCAGAATATTGGAGTGGATAGCCTTTCCCTTCTCCAGGGGATCTTCCAATCCAAGGATCAAACCTAGGTCTTCTGCATTGCAGGCAGATTCTTTACCAGCTGAGGTACAAGGGAAGTCCAAGAATACTGGAGTGGGTAGCCTATCCCTTCTCCAGCAGTTCTTCCCAACCTAGGAATCAAACCAGGGTCTCCTGAATTGCAGGCAGTTTCTTTACCAACTGAGTTATCAGTGTTAACAAACTTTAAGTAATAGGTGGGCTGCTACCACTGAAAGGAAGGTGCTGCCCTTATTATTAAGTAGAGTTTTCCAAAGCCATTTTATGTTTTCAGCATTGCTTAGAATATAATTCTTAGATTTATCTGCATATTGTATCAATTTCAATTGAAATTATATCTGAAATCTGTTTATTTTCTCATCTTGTCTCCTTGCTTTTCTTCCTTCTCACTTTCTTTTATTATTTATTTGGCTGCATCGGGTCTTAGCTGCGCCACACCGGATCTTTCATTGCAGCACGTGGAATCTTCAGAGCAACATGGAAACTCGAAGAGTTGTGGCACATGGGATCTAGCTCCCTAACCAGGGGTCGAACTCAGATCCTCTGCATTAGGACTGCAGAGCCTTAGCCATTGGACTACCAGGTAAGTCTCTATTTCTCATGTTCATTCAATGCATTCCTTACTCATCACCTCTGAAGTCTTTTTTTTTTTTTTAATTTCAAATCATGTTTCTTCCCCTGACTTAAAATTATTTAATAGTTTCTCATTTAAAATGAAATGTAAACAAAATATATACATAATCATATATATACATAATCTGACATCTTTCCACATTTATATTTCACGTCATTCTCTTTTCTCTGACTTCAGTCATAAAGGTTGTTTTTTGTATCTTCTATTTGGTCAGCTCTTAACTGCCTCCAAGTGTTTTGCCAGCCTTTACACAGTTGAAATACCTTTTGCCCTTTTCTCACAAAGTTAACACATCAAATTTCAATATTCAAGATACATGTCTGCTCTGCTCTTTAGAAAGAGCAGACAATCTACCTAACTTCCTTCCCATTTTAAATTAATTTATCTGTTAAATTGCTTTTGTTCTAGGTTCCCCCTAAAATGAGAGCAGCATGAAAGGCAGAGGCCTGTCTATCAAGATCACCAAAACATACTCTTAGCAAAAGACCTGGGATGTATCTCCTACTTCATCTATATTTATGGATAAATAGACCATTGCCTGAATTGTTGGCTGTCTGAATGGATAATGTATTAAAACCTTCCCCCTCCTACTCCAAAATGGAAAAAAAAAAAAAAATCCTTGTCAATTAAGATATCTATAATGTTCCTGGGAGTCTACATGTAAATTAGAATTTTATTTTAAAGCCATGATTTTCCATTATAATTTCATAAATTATTTATCATTTATTTTAAGTGATTTGGGTAAGCATCTGTTACTGACAATCAAAATCTGTCTTCAGATTCTTGGTAAAAGACTTAAGAGTATCTGAGAATCAGTAGGTTTGAAGAACATTGATTTCAATCATATATCCTACTCCTCAATTCACAGCCTAGACTCCTCTCTATGATACCTGAACCATTGTTTTGTCATGAACAAGTCCATGACAAGGAATTCACTATTGCCTAAGTCCTTGCATTCTGTTTTTGAACAGCTCTGACTGCTGGAAACTTCTTCTGTTTATCTAAGTCAAAAATCTCAATTCTTTCCATTGATTTCTTGCAATTCTATATTTTTTAGTCATAGCAATTAGGTTAATCTGTTTGACACATGAATTCTTCAAATATCTGAAGATGGACATATTGACTCTTTCTTAACCACTTCTAGCTAAACACTATCTTTTCCTTATGCTATTAACCTCCATATAAATGTGGAAAATAAGTTTAAATTAACTTTTTTCATATTTCTGTAAAGAATCATAGAGTGAATATGACTTCCAGTGAATTTCTGATATAAAGTCATGATTATCATTAAATGGGTAACATACCTTGCAAGTAAATATTGAAAATTTCAATCTATAGACTTCAAATTTTTTAATGCATTATTTTGTGTACTTTTACCAAGTTTCCATATTTTTTGTCAAAGTAAGGCAGTTCTTTGAACTAGAATTAGTAAAAGACTACATAAACTATAATTGTAGTTGTCTCCTCTCATGGATATGTGAATAGAATTCACCCCTTATTCCCTGTCTCATCTCTTCCCATATATATGCATATATATATATATATATATATGTATGTATTTACTATGTACACTTTATAACTTTGGTTTCCTGTATTGTAACATATTTCATTCACCCATTTATGGTTTAATAATGTTAGTATTCTGCACATTAAACTTGAAGAAGAAAAGGGGGAGAAAAGACTTTCAAGATTTTTCCACTATAGGAAAAAAATTATCTCTTTGCTAGTTACTTGTTTTAATATTTTTAGCCAAGACAATCCAGATATTAACTGTACCGTTTTATAACATCATGATAAAACAAAGATCTAGAAAGTTTATGTGAACAGCTAAAATTTTTTTTAAGTATTATCTTTGTAAAATATTAGAAATCTAATTTGGTAATAACATTCTATATATTGTCCATGAAAATTTGCATTTGTGTTATGAAAGGTGATCATATGAAAGCAACAGGACAAAGAAATGCTCTTGGATTGGAAGGATTAATATGGTTTAAAAGTCTTTACTACCCAAAGGAATCTACAGATTTAATGCAATCCCTATCAAAATACCAAGGACATTTTTCACAGAAGTAGAACAAATAATCCTAAAACTCATATGGAACAATAAGATTCTGAATTGCTAAACCAATTTTGAGGAAAAAGAACAAAGTTAAAGGTATAACCATCCCAGACTTCAGATTACAAAGTAATGAAACAGCATGGTCTTGGCACAAAAACAGACACATAGATAAATGAAACAGAGTAGATGTCCAGACATGAAACAACACACCTATGCTCAATCCATGGCAAGGAAGGGAAGAATGTACAGTGAAGAAAAGATGGCTTCTTCAATAACTGGTGTTGGCAAAACTGGATAGAATGTGTAATAAGGAGATTAGAACATTTCCTCACATAATATTTACATAAATAAACTCAATATGGTTTAAAAATCTAAGTATGACACCAGAAAGGATAAAAGTCCCAGAAGAGAACACATTCCTCACATAATATTTACATAAATAAACTCAATATGGTTTAAAAATCTAAGTATGACACCAGAAAGGATAAAAGTCCCAGAAGAGAACACAGGTAGAACACACTTTGACATAAATCAGAGTAATATTTTTTTGGATCTGTCTTCATAGGTCAAAATAAAAGCAAAAATTAAAAAAAAAAAGAGGGGACCTAATTCAACGTAAAAGCTTTGCACAGCAAAGGAAACCATCTACAGAACAAAATGACAGCCTGCAGAATAGGAGAAAATACAATGTGACCAACAAGAGGTTGATACACAAATAGCTCATTACAACTTAATACCAAAAAATCAAACTACTCAATCAAACAATGGACAGAAAAACCTGAATAAACATTTTTTTTTCCACAGACAACATAGAGATGACAGGCACATGAAAAAAATGCTACTAAATGTCTACCAATAGATGAATGGATGAAGAAGATGTGGTATACACACACATACCCCACACACAATGGAACATTGTTCAGCCATAAAAAAGAATGAAATAATGCCATCTGAAGCAATATGGATGAACCTAGAGCTTAGCATCGGAGAAGGCGATGGCACCCCACTCCAGTACTCTTGCCTGGAAAATCCCATGGACGGAGGAGCCTGGTAGGCTGCAGTCCATGGGGTCGCTCAGAGTCGGACAGGACTGATGCGACTTAGCAGCAGCAGCAGAGTTTAGCATATTAGATCAGACGAAGACAAATGTCATATGATAGCACTTTATGTAGAATGTGGAAAAAATGATAAAAATGAACTTGTTTACAAAACAAAAACAGACTCACAAACACAAAAAATAACTTAAGTTGCTAAAAGGGAAAGATGGGGGAGGGGCGATGAATTGGGGATTTGGGATTAACAGATACATACTTTATATATATGAAAAGTGAAAGTGTTAGTTGCTCAATTGTGTCTGACACCCTACAACCCCATGGATTCCAGCTCACCAAGCTCCCCTGTCCATGGTATTTCCCAGGCAAGAATATTGAAGTGAGTTGCCATTTCCTTCTTTAGAGTATTTTCTCAACCCAGAGATGGAAACTGTATCTCCTGCCTTTCCTGCTTGGGAGGTGGATTCTTTACTACTGAGCCACCTGGGAAGTCCCCCACCCCCATCCTGACACTGCACATACAGTTAAATCACTGTTACACACCTGAAACTAATACAACATTGCAAATCAACTATACCTCAATTAAAAAAAAAAAAACATGTTTAACAATTATTAGAGAAATGCAAGTCAGATTCACAATGGGATATCACCACACAACTTTAAGTGGCTATCATCAAAAAGTCTACAATTAAAAATATTGGAGAGGAGGTGGAGAAAGGGAAACCCTTGTATACTTTTGGTTTGAATGCAAGTTGGTGCAGCCACTATGAAAAATAGTAGTCAAAAAACTAAAAAATGAACTACCATATCATCCAGCAATTCTACTGCTGGTATATATCAGGGAAAAAAAAAGGCTAATTTAAAAAGATATACACACCCCACAATAGACAGTACATGGAAGCAACCCAAGTTGCTGTCCATCAACAGAGGAATGGACAAAGAAGATGTAGTACATATAGACTAGAACATTACTTAGCCATAAAAAATGAAACGTTGCCATTTGTAGCAGCGCAGGCAGATGTAGAAGATATTATGCTTAGTGAAATTTCAGACAGAAATATCAGTTATATCACTATAATATCATTTATATGTGGAATCTGAAAAATAATACAAATTAATTTATATGCAAAACAGAAACAGACTCACAAATATGGAAAACAAACTTGTGGTTACCAAAAAGGAAAGGAGAGGAGGAAGGAGAAATTAGGGTTAGGGAATTAACATTCCACGTTTATATGATGTAGAAAATATCTAAGTAACAAGGATATACTGTATAGCACAGATAATTATAGCCATTATCTTGTACTAATTTATAATAGATTATAATCTGCAAAATACTGAATCACCGTGATATACACCTGAAAATAATATAATGCTGCAAATCAACTATACTAAATACAAAACAAAACAACAGAAAATTGTTGTAAATTTTAAAAAAACAGAAATCAAGAGTTACACATATGTTTGTCAAGAGTTTAAAAAAATAAGTTTTTTCCTCATTTATTGTTAATATCTTTTCAAAAACAGAATAATTGGGAAAACTATCAACAGTAAAAGAGGAACTGACCAAATCCATGTGAATGAAACAATTTGTAAACAAATAAATTTAAAACTCTTTATGGCATTTGAGTTTAGGCCTCTTTCTGGTTTTTAGACTAGAGGATAGTTACTATAAAATTCATATCTGCCTAAGTATAAATGAGCTAGACTCTACTAATCTTTTTGGCCATGCAGCATTCAAGATCTTAGTTCCAGTTACCCAGCCAGTGATTAAACCTGTGCCCGCTGCATTGGGAATGTGGAGTTTTAATTACTGGACCACTGGGAAGTCCCTAGACTCTACTAATTTAAAAAGAGTTTATTCTTGCACTCTTGACCCTGTCTACTTTTTCAAATTCTTTTATGAGGGTTACTTAACTACACTGATTGGATTAAGAGTGGACACATAACCCAAACTGAGCAATGGTATTTTTGCTGATGTTTTCAAGAATGAAACTATTTTCTCCATGAGATAGCTAGAGCAGTAAGTAGCCATCAACAGCACAACATGGAGAGAGTCTGCCTTAAAATCAAGCCAATAGACTGAAAAGCATCATTCGAGGACAGATGAAAGAGTAAGTAACCTGATGACGTTATTTGAACTATTAGATCTTAAAGGTTTTTAATTTATCAGACAAAGAAGCTAATACACTTGTTTTTGTTTTTCTCCTGCTATATGTTTGCTTTCGGTCATGTGCACCGAAGTAGTCCTGACTTTTATACATACTATATATTTAGTGCATGTTTCAACTCCTTATATAAAATAGAATTAAAAAAGACTATGAGCCTTTCTGCTGCCTTTTGGGTTTCATTTTGAAGCACTATGGTATGAAGAACATAGGTATACCTATGGGTATAGCACTCCAAATGCTTCAAATAGTCATTTATACATAGAAAATATATTCATTATGTAAATTAAGTAACCAGGAATCAGTAGTCATCCTCTAAAATAAATTAAATTGGCTAGATGTCTCTGTTCAGTATCTTCTGAGAGGGCCATGTCTATCTTAAGAACCTACCAATCTATGTCCTTAAGGTCTCCTGTTTTTCTGTGAATCTGCCAGTCTCCCTTATCTCACTTTAAATGATTCTTGTCTCATTTATGCCTATGCAGACGTGTAACTCAGGCTTTTATTTTAATTTCACTCAACTCTCTCACACAAGGCACATACACATAGCAAGCTTTTAATAGTGTGGAGTTACAAAATGTGGTTTGCACTGCAGCCAGTAAATTATCACCATCACCTTTTCCCAGTATGTCAGAACTTACATATTGTTCAGATTTTGCTTCTGTTCTTGCTTTTTCATCTTTTTCTTTCTTATTTCCTTTCTTTTAGGCTCTCTGCCTTTCCTAATTTCTATTCATTTCATCTGCAGGGTAGTTTGACATCCCCTTTTCCCCTCTATTCCTAAATCTTGTTTCAAAAGCTTCACCTTCTGGGTCCTCCCAGTGCACTAGCCCCAAGCATCCAGTATCGTGCATTGAACCTGGACTGGCAACTCGTTTCATACATGATATTTTACATGTTTCAATGCCATTCTCCCAAAACTTCCCACCCTCTCCCTCTCCCACAGAGTCCATAAAACTGTTCTATACATCAGTGTCTCTTTTGCTGTCTCGTACACAGGGTTATTGTTACCATCTTTCTAAATTCCATATATATGCGTTAGTGTACTGTATTGGTGTTTTTCTTTCTGGCTTACTTCACTCTGTATAATAGGCTCCAGTTTCATCCACCTCATTAGAACTGATTCAAATGTATTCTTTTTAATGGCTGAGTAATACTCCATTGTGTATATGTACCATAGCTTTCTTACTACCTGTGGCAGATTCATTTTGATATTTGGCAAAACTAATACAATTATGTTAAGTTTAAAAATAAAATAAAATTAAAAAAAAAATCCTCTAGAAAAAAAAAACAAAAGCTTCACCTTTCTTACTAAACTCATTATCAGGCTGTTTGTCCAATAACTGCCTCCCTGCTAAACTCTCAAAGTAACTTTTTTGTCCAAATTGTAACATATATTTTAAAGCACTCCAGTATTCTCTCCTGGAGAATTCCATAGACAGAGGAGCCTAATGAGTTACAGCCCATGGGGTCACAAAGAATCGGACACAACTGAGCGGCTAATACTTTATATAGATGCTCAAATTATAAACATGTAGCATTTCTTTCACTCTGCATATAATGCACCTCTCATTTCTCATAGCAAGTAAGTATTTTAAACAAATTGGTTCAGGAGACAAAGTCAATCTGTTAACTAATGAAAGGAAGAAATGTTATATCAATGCAAGTTACCCACAATTAGCAAACTCGTGAAATTTCACCCTGGGCAACCAACTGATATCTGGTGGTAATATTTGAGTTATATTCCAATTATTTTATGATCAAGAACAGAAATTTAAAAGTGCATTGATTAATATGTAAATAGGAAACTTGTTTGGGGAAAAAGGAAAAATTCAGTTGCTGACAGAATCAAAATCTTGCCTTATCTTCCAGAATTGTTTACTGGAAAACCAGACTGCTTTTTAACATAAAGTTGGCCTGAATAAAGACGCTTACTCCTTGGAAAGAAAGTTATGACCTACCTAGACAGCATATTCAAAAGCAGAGACATTACTTTGCCAACAAAGTTCCATCTAGTCAAAGCTGTGGTTTTTCCAGTGATCGTGTATGGATGGATGTGAGAGTTGGACTGTGAAGAAAGCTGAGCACCAAAGAATTGATGCTCTTGAACAATGTGGTGTTGGAGAAGACTCTTGAGAGTCCCTTGGACTGCAAGGAGATCAAACCAGTCCATTCTAAAGGAGATAAGCCCTGGGTGTTGTTTGGAAGGGCTGATGCTAAAGCTGAAACTCCAATACTTTGGCCACCTCATGCGAAGAGTTGACTCATTGGAAAAGACTGACTGGGAGGGATAGGGGGCAGGAGAAGAAGGGGACGACAGAGGATGAGATGGCTGGATGGCATCACCAACTTGATGGACATGAGTTTCAGTGAACTCCCAGAGTTAGTGATGGACAGGGAGGCCTGGTGTGCTGCCATTCATGGGGTCGCAAAGAGTCGGACATGACTGAGTGACTGAACTGAACTGAACTGAACTGGCCTGAATAAATAGTATAGGGAATTAAGCAACTCTCTCATTTGGCTGATTTTTAGTGTTACCATTCCATAACCAAAACTGAGTTCATTTTTGAAAAACATCAACATAGTGCTTCAGTAATGCTTTCTGGTGCTATCTGAAAATGTATACCAGCAGAATTGTTCTGGGAGTAGCAAACCCACACGTGGGTGAGATGATAGTATTGTCAAGGGTTTGTAACAACTGTGTGTCTCTCCTGTAATAGACACTACTTTCGCCATGAACTGAACATAATGCCTACATGTCTCCTTTTCCAAATAGTGAGAGAACTGAGATAGTATCCAGAAAGTGAAAGTGTTAGTTGCTCAGTTGTGTCTGACTCTTTGTAATCCCATGGACTGTAGCCCACCAGGCTTCTCTGTCCATGGAATTCTCCAGGTAAGAATATTGGAATGGGTAGACATTCCCTTGTCCAAGGTATCTTTCCCACCCAGGGATCGAACCTGGGCCTCCTGCATTGAAGGCAAATTCTTTACCATCTGAGCCACCAGGGAAGCCCAGAAGATGTTCTGATTTTCATGGGACATGAATCTGAGCTAACTATGCCTTCCCTGGAACTTACTCACACAGACTATTACCCCATTCCAATTGTTCTCTCTGAGCTGAGTTACTTTTTTTAAGTCATTATTATTATTTGATGGACTACTATAAATTCTATTCAAAGTGTTAACTCAAATTCTTGTGTCTGATGCCCACTGAGGCCAAACAAACTGAAAGGTTGGAATTTAGAGAAGAGAAAGGTTTATTGCAGGGCCATGCAAGGAGACTGGTGGCTCTCTCCTTAAAAGCCCCAAACTCCCCACAGTGTTTCAGCAGAGCACTTTTAAAAGCTAGGTGAGGGAGGGGGTGGTCAAAGGATCTGTGATCAGTTTGTGCACAATTCATGATTGGCTGATAGTGAAGTAGCAAAGGTGGTGTCACAAGGGTTAACATTATATGTCCTTAGGCTCCAGAGGCATGGGGCTATGGGCTTATGGTCATCAAGTAGTTAACTTCCCCTACTTGTTGAAGTGGAGGAGGTTTGTTAACATCTGCAAAAGGACTCAGGAAATGTGCATCAAGTACTATTAATCTAGGAGCTTCAGAGAGAAGCTAAAGCAGAGGATATGGGGGAAGTCCTGTTCACCTGCCCACACCTCAAGGCACATGGGGTCCTGCTAAGTTATAAAAGTAGCCACTGAATTATTTAAATCTTGCAGACCAGTGACTAGAAAATGATTTAATAGTATAAGTCTGTAGGAATCTCTTTTATGGGACCAAGGTAGAATGAAAGGAATTACCCCAGCCTTGGACAACGGTAACAATTACAGAAGAAATTTCCTTCAAGTTTAAAACCAAACAGGTGGAAGCTGTCAAGACACACCAGCGAAGAATCTGAGAAGCTAATTCCAGCTTAATCTTTTCTTTTAATGTCCCTTTGCCCACACGATCTTATTTCTGCCTGATCCACTGTTGTGTAAGGTACTGAACACAGCTGTGGATCAATGAAGTCATTTACAGATCCCCCTCATGGGTAAGATAAATGATGGATTAATCTAAATTCCCTGGGGCCTTTATTTTTGGAGCGTATCCTAATGGTAACTGAAATCTCTTACTGGAGCTTCCTCAAATTGTTGCCTTTTCTTCTCCTCCTTCCTGAATTTAAGGTTTTTTGTTGTTGTTAACATTTTATTATTGTTTCCAAGTTAGTCCAGTAATACAAGAGCTGTCTATGAACACTGGTTTCTACATCTAGTCATGGATCTTTCCTACTACAAAGACAAAAGGTACTTTCTTTTATCACGTAGTTGCCAAATGCTAAAATAATCCCACATATCATTTATCTTTGAGAATTATGGGAGGCACAACTCAATTCCAGCACTCGATGTCATTAATATTGATGCTGAAGACCAAGAGAGAAATAAACTAAGGACAGAAAAAACTTCAGAGAATTAGCCTTAATTTTTTTTTTCTGAACTTTGGGGCAGTCATGATAAAGATGAAATTATACTAATAAAGTATGACTGCTAGTTTGGTGTCTTCATTTCTCCTTAGGTCTAACATAATCAATGAATCATCATTTTCATGCTGATGGTGGCACCTGGTTAAGTGTTTTACATGTATTATTTTGAGGAGAGAATGGCAACCCACTCCAGTATTCTCGCCTGGAGAATCCCCATGGACAGAGGAGCCTGGCAGACTTCAGTCCATGGGGTCACAAAGAGTCAGACACTACTGAGCAACTAAGCACATGGCATGTATTCAATGCTCAGAATAGCTACAGAATACTAAAGTCCCCATTTTATAGATGAAGAATTGTGGCTTAAAATAAACTTATCCAAGGTCCTACAGTCAATGGAAGATAACAATTGACAGTCTTGAAAAATAACATTTGAAACATATGCACTATCTATGCTCAACACAAAGAGCTTCTTCCCTGGTGGCTCAGCAATAAAGAATCCACCTGCAATGCAGGACTCAGTTTTGATCTGAAAGATCCCCTGGAGAAGGAAATGGCAACCCACTCCAGCATTCTTGCCTGAGAAATCCCATGGTAAAAAGAGCCTGGTGGGCTACAGTCCATGGGCTCATAGACTGACTTGACATAAGTCAAGACACTACTTAGCGACTCATCAACAATGCTCAACACAAAAGTCTTTTATCTCATTTTTTATACATACAAAAATATGGGACTTTTTACCCTCAGAGTTAATTAACAACTTTTTTTCTTCCGCAGAATCAGTCCTCTGCCTTCCAACGAAACTACTCCTTTTATGTGGGTTCTCTTTGAGTACTTCAGATGACCACTTTCTTGATGCTATTCTATTTTGTGTATTCAGGTCTCCAAGTGCATCTTAGAAGATACATTGTTTGATGTCTAAGTTACTAAGAACTGAGTCTAACAGAATGGAGCTATCTTATAGGAGTGAATAAAGAATATGTTCCTAGAAGTATCACAACACTCAAAATGAATAATCAGAACAATTTTGACAATCTGGGGTCTATTGTTCTAGCAGCGGATACCTTTTAAAATGTTAATACCTAGTGGACTCTTGGTTATCCTTTTTGTTATACAGAAGGTCATTTTACCAACATATCTTTAGAAAATTCTTACTTCCTGGTACATGCTGTCTTTGCCTTTGTAGCAATTTAATATGGCTCAATCCTTGAGGTTTTCATAAAGTTGACCTAGAACATACAATTCTGTGAAATACTAGGTATATCTTTTAAAGATTTGGTGATCTTTAATGTGGTATTCATTGTATATATAGCCTATGATGATCACTTTTTGGTCTTTGTGGTTCTTATAAAGATACTCATTATTTAGAACCCAGTCACTTTAGAGATTGTGTTTTATTGCTCCTCACTGTTACAATTAAATGAATTAGTTACTAATGGTTATATAATCACTGAAATCTCAGTGAAAGAGAAATAAGACTTTCCACACTCCATTTTTTGTATGTGTTTGTGCAGTTCTTGGTGATGAAACTATACAGTTGAGCTCTTTGAACTGGAGACAAAATCAGAATTTTTTGGTGAGTTATTACAGTTATATTAGAAAGAATATTTTATTTTTTAAAATTTATTTTGATGGCAGGAAAAGAAAATGGTTAGAAATAAGTTCATATTTACATTATGTTTAAGTATCTGATTCATTCTGCTGTATTCTAAAAAATCAGTGAATTACTATGCTTTACTTTATAAACATTTACTACGTATTTTAAAGTCTTGCAAAAAACCTTTGAAAATTTAGGAGCCTCAAAATTAATTATGATTATTATTGGCATAATGAGTACTGAGTAATAGAAACAAACTAGATTCAAAATATGGCTAGGGAAATATGTACTAGTAATAAAATAGTTAGCATTATACTGGAAAGTATTTGGAAAATTACAAAGAAATTTTAGTTTTGCACTATACATTGATTATATGAAGACAACAGGATAATCAAAATTCCTTACATATCTCTGAAAAAAAAAAAAAGCTCTGTAGAAATTTGCCCACCTCTCCTATTCTACTTAAAGTTACATTTTTCAGGAAATCAATACAAATTTAATATTGAGAAGGATCTGAATGATGTTTAAGAACTTATCTGATTCTTATGTATAAAGAATAATCTTCTGCTTACAGTTTTGAATTCTGAGATTATCTTTTCAAGTTTATTTAATCTAATTAAGAGTAATATTATTTTTAAGCTGAATCCTCCTAGCCATATTTCCCTATGCATTCTGAGAGGATAAAAGCAAATATTTGCCTAGATATTTGGTTAATTGAGAAAGGACTGCACCTGGTGTCCGAATTATTCACATGCTTGCCAAATCTTCCATTTTTCCTTTGATTGGTAGCCCTGACCCTAGGCTGTGACTTTGGAACACACTTGGACTGGAATTAACTCACTTGGGCACTATTCTGTCCAGTTTCCCTTCAGCTTGTATTTTTATTCTACATAGTTTAGTTCTATCTGCTTTCATAGTTTAGTTCTCTTAGTATTATTGGCAAGAATTATTTTTTATTGGAAATTTTAGAAAGAAAACTAAAGAATTATTTGAAAATGGCAGAACCCATAGTGAGAAAAAATTACCAGTATTAAAAAAATTCACGAGTATTATCAATTTTGTGTGTGTGTGACCCACTGTGGATATATTATATTACGTGCACACACAGGTATAGGAATAGGGTATTAACTTCCAATCTTTGTCTTTAAGAAATTGTCGTGAACTTTGCTCCAAAGTGAGCATAGGTAATACTCATGTCATAAGCCTGCACAGATCTTTATTTCCTGTCCTCCTTGGTTCCACTACGCATGCTCTCACTTTTCTCCCTTAATGCTGGTCAACACCCTACAGAAACGGGAGCGAGAAAGGTCACTCTCATGTATGAAAAGAGGGTCCTATGGTTAATACAGAAAATTCTCAGTATCTGTTTGCTGCTGATCAAAGTTTGGATTTAAAGTTTTCACTGTATATGTATTGAACTGTTACATCTATTAGTGTTTTAGCATTTTTATTTATTACTACATAAACCCCTGGAGTCTATGATAGATGTGTGCCAGGAGCCGGCATATTGCATATTGAGTGAGGATCTGTAATAGCTCAACTGGAATTCTATCACTGCCGGGAGCCAGCGTGAGGCACTCCGCCCATGACAAAGGTCATGAGGAAGGAGGCTCAGCATACGTAAAGGCGGGATCGAGCCTCAGGAGTCCCCCTGGAAATTCTCGAGCATCTACCCCCAAAACCAGAGTCTGCCTACTTTCTGCTTTGTGCTTTCACCTACACCTCTGACTTTACGGGGGGCTGTCTCCCACTACCTCTCTCTGAAAAAAGAGTTAGCTTACAGCTCCAGTTAATAATTCTTGGATGTGACAGTGTTTCAACCTACAAACTCCTTTGGAAATCCTCTAGCCTGCCTGAATGGGTTTTTCCGGCCACATGTGATTGTTCAGAGCCTCCCAACTGTGAGAGGCAGGAGATGTTCTAAACTGTCTAAACACAGATTCCTTTGAGTAGTTAAAAGATTGATTAGAAATTGTATTGGTGAAGGGTTTTTCACTTATTGAGCCAATGTTTGCTGCTAAGTCTCCATACTCCGTACCTACTGTGTCCTTGGCAGTGTATTGATTGATATAATGGGTGTATAGAAATGTAAGTAGTAGCCTCAATGTTTGTAACGTTGGACCCTTGAGTTAATTCTTTTCTTGATTGAGCCCACCTCACCTTTGCCCTATAGGAATGCAGCTTTGTCCAATGCTTTTTTGGAGGCTGGTGCCTGACTTTGGAATAATCACCTTTAGAGAAAGATAAGTTTCTTAAAATGTTAACAGGCCTCCTGGCCAGAAGATGATGTAATTCACCTGAACTTTTGCATATGATAAGTTTGAAAGCCTGGCTTCGATTAGGACCAGGAACTGCTGTCGCTGCATGACTCTACCCCTTCCCCCATTATCCTCTATGCATAACTTAAGGTATAAAAACTACTTTGGAAAATAAAGTGCGGGCCTTGTTCACTGAAACTTGGTCTCCCCATGTCACTCTCTCTCCCAAATTCTAGCTGAGTCTCCATCTGGAGCGCGGAACCCACCATGCTTGCTAATTATGCCTGGGCTTCTAAGATCCGACCGGGGAGGCCTCAGCGTCTCCTCTCCTTTGGGAGAACGGAAGGACGCCTGCGGCCTACGTAAGTGGTGCAAACTTCTTGTCTTGAAGTTTTATTGGTCTCCCGCGTAAACCAAGCTACTCAGCCTCTTTTCTCCACTGAATTTTCCTACTGAGCTATCCTCATTCTATTACTCTTTGTATCCTTAATTAACGTGTAATTAAGCAGTTGTTTCCTGACCCTCGCCTATGCCGTCTCTCCTTCGAATACCCTGGATTAGCTGGGGCTGGACCCCGGCAGATGTGTCTTTTAATGCGGTGGCTTCTCAAACACTAAGCACTACAAATCACCCAGTACTATTGCTAACATGTAGATTGTGATTCAGGAGGTCTAGGATTTATCCTAATCGTCCGCATTTCTAACAAGGAGATGTCAATGCTGATGATCCCAGCATACATTCTGAGTAGCAAGATCATAAGCACACTCAACACAGCTCTTTCCAGCTGTTACCAGAGAGTATCTTTTCTGTGTTTCCTATGGTAAGGGAGCAAACGTGTGCATTTTCATGTTCATGGGTATAAGGGATGCAAGTAAGAAAATGATGTTTTACCCTGGTTTATGACTTCTGAAGTAAGTGCCAGCATAAAATGTTTTGACTTATTGTTCAAAAAATCATTTACCCATGAACCGACTTCTTTGGCTAAAGCAGATTGTGCTCAGTCATTCAGTCATGTCTGACTTCTTGCAATCCCATGGACTGTAGCCCACCAGGATTCTCTATCCCTGGGGATTCTTCCAGGCAAGAATACTGGAGTGGGTTGCCATGCCCTCCAACAGGGGATCTTCCTGACCCAGGGATCAAATCTATATCTCTATGTCTCCTACACTGGCAGGAAGGATCTTTACCACTAGTGCCTCCTGGGAGGCCCATTTTAGAGCCATACTGCTGCTGCTGCTGCTAAGTCGCTTCAGTCATGTCCAACTCTCTGCGACCCCATTGATGGAAGCCCACCAGGCTCCCCTGTCCCTGGGATTCTCCAGGCAAGAACACTGGAGTGGGTTGCCATTTCCTTCTCCAATGCATAAAAGTGAAAAGTGAAAGGGAAGTCGCTCAGTTGTGTCCGACTCTTAGGGACCCCATGGACTACAGCCTACCAGCCTCCTCCATCCATGGGATTTTCCAAGCAAGAGCACTGGAGTGGGGTGCCATTGCCTTCTCTGAAAGCCATACTACTAATAAGTAATTAACTTATAAGCAATTTCTGATGTCTTGATTTTATTGATTTATGTATTTTGAATGCTACTTAAAAATGAACTACTTTTTCATTATGAAATAACAAAACTAGATCTGGCATTTTTTTTTTTTAAAGACACTATATTGCCTTTGTTGATATATAATACTATCTCTAAGTATTACTAGAACTTGTAGTTCAGGTCAGAGATTTACATCAGTTTATAGTATCAGGAATTTAGAAAATATTAAGACATGAGCATTTCTGGATCATATATGAACTGATAAGAATGAGCCTGATCTCAGCTAGCAAATGGCCAAGTGGAATGAAAACTTCTAGTAATTCTTCTTGACTTTTAAAGTCAAGAAGGAAGACGACTCCTCAGAGAGTAAATAATTGGTAAATATGTACTGGATATACTACTACTTATGCAAGGCTTTCTGATAAAGTGTGACTCTTAAGGTGATTCTGCTTAAAACTGAAAAGAAATTGAAAGTGAGAATGGTTGCAGGTAAGATTCAAGGTCTGGGACCAAAACACAAGATTCCTACACTACTGAGCTGGCAGCCCATCTGCAATCACCATGTAAAACAAAGAGCTATAACTAGTGATTATTTTTATTTACATATAGATCATACTGATTAGATGAGGTTTACATTTATTCTTCTTATTTGTTTCCATCTGACTATCATTTACTCTCAAGATTAAATAAAAAATTTATTGAACTGTAACATCAAAAGCTTATTAAATTGCTACTTATTATATATCTATATTTACATATTTACATGTATCTTACCTAAATCTGCAACCAAAGCCTCCAGTAACTTTGTATAACTCTGCACCATTAATTTCTTCAGAGTGACATTCTGATGTGAGCTGAACAGATGGAATTGCAGGATTGTTCTAGCAAATTTATCATAAAAAATGCATCCGACACCTGTGTAATTTGCCTAATCATTTTCCTAATAAGCTCCCACCATTAATTATGCACGATTTCCACAATGCAATCAAGATAAAAGTAAATCTGATGACTTAATACCCTTCAAAATAATTGGTTCACCCAACACAAGGCCTCCTTTGCTTTCCATAGCCATTTTAGTTAATTAGGAAAAGGGTGCGCCCTGCTGGAGTCAGCAGAACGGAGGCTGATCGCTTGGTGGGAGGTAGACCTGCTGGGTTTTTGGGCAGGAGTCAAGGATATTAACTCGTGAAAGAAGAGAAGAGCGTTTTGCCCCTTCCTCTTCTCTTCATCCCTTCCTCCACTCGCCACCCTGCAACTTCCCTGCCTCCGCCGCCCCCCTCAACCCCACCCCAGTAGCAAACAGATGCGATTAGTGTTCTTCAGCCATCAGAAAACTGACTGCAGGACTCTGCGGGTCTAATGAGAATCAACTTTTCCGAGTCTGCTGTCTTGCGGTGCAGTCCACCTGTCACATCATTAGGTGCAGCGTGTGCCTTGAATTCACTTTGCTAAATGAGATTTACAGGCCCCAGTGAAACCCGTCCTGCAGCATCCCTGCTTCAATTAGCTAAAGATTAATTGTCTGAGAAAGGGAATGAAAGTTTTACTTCAACTGACCTGAAAAAAAAATAAAAAAAGGGTACAAAAAAAAAATGTATGGTTCAGGTATTCCGTATAGGCCTGAGGCAGTGTGGAAAAACGTGATAATTTAAAGGTGCTGCAAATTTCCTACACCTCGCCTGGATGAATGAAATTAACTAGCACTAAAAGCTGTCAAATTAAAGGTTGACTTCCAGATATTAGCACCTTAAATGTCACCGAATATTCTCTTTCGTTCTTTCTTTTCTCTTTCTATTTTTTTTTTTTTTTTTTTTGGCAAACATTCACATCAGCACACCTGCACGTGCACACAAGCATTTTCTTACTGCTGTTCCTGCTAACTGCTTGTTCGTGCCCAGCCTCGCGTTACTCGCTATAAATCTTTGATGTAACCATGGCTACAGAACAACTGGCAATTACAAAATTTCCTCCATCTTAATGTTACACTAATTATGTTTGAATACCTTTTAATGGAGATGAAGAATTGGAGGTGAGAAAAGCTCCTGGAAGAAGGGCAGAAGGGGAGATTCTCTGTTTCCATCTGCCAAACGTTCCCTGCGCTATCAGACACGCTGCCTGCAAGGGGAGGTATATTGCGCAGTAGCTCTGGTTTCTTAATTTCTAAATATGAATGAAAATTATGGAACTTCAAGACTTTAACATTCTGGGGAATGCCCTAAAATAAATAGACAATTTCTTTTCTTTCTTTCTTTCTTTTTTTTTTTTTAGCATTGTGGAATATGCAATGCTTTATTAGGATGTAGTTAGGGAATATGAGCATTTCTATGTGTAGCTGAAACTTATTTTTAATTAATAAATAAGAAAAACATTTTCACACTCCTAATTTTTAACATAAGGACAGGCACTGGTAACTTCAGCTGGCTAAAATTTTAGATGCATCATAGAGCATAGGCAGGAAGGACGAGCATATGAGCATACCTCTTCCTTGGGGGCAGAGATTATCTGCGGGCTCTAATTCTTCAGTTCACTTTTAACATATTTTAACTGATCATAATTTGTTTGTCCCAATTTAAATCTGTAGGTTATAGCATGTGATTTTTTTTAACAAAAAAAAAATCACAAAATACAAACATGCCTGGGGAAAATCTTTAGCAAGACAAAGCACAGAAATAAGGTAATACTAAATATTTTAGCACAAGGGAACAGTAAGAAAATAGAATTGACATGCCTTTACTTCGAACAGGAGTTTCCTGTCACCCACGTTAAGAGACAAAAGCAAGAAGAAAAAAATGGTCTGAACGAATTAAAAAAAATTATTGCATTATTTTAGGAATATCACAGACTATTGGAAATATGATTTGAATTCTCTATCATTAACAATGTCCCTCATACTAAGTGAATGTTTTTCTGAGTTATTAACAATACTATGAAGGATGATGATTTAAAAGTTATCTAAAAACACTATTCTTTTTCTATTTGGAATTGTACTTATGTTTATGTTTCATAAACATATGTTTAATATGTATATATTTTATCAGTACAAGTATGCAAATGCACTTGCAAATGCATATGTATATGTATTTAAATAGGTGTTTTAAAATTTAAATTTAATTGTTTTCCTTAATAGGGTACAGATCCGGAAAGTTCCAAGATCTTATTCCAAGATTTCTCTCCTCATTATATAAAAGAAGAACAAACCTGGAAAATTATGTATATGGTTACTTTGAGTCATAAACTTCTGATGACTATAAGCTTTTCTTTGCCTATGGAACTTTAACAATTGAAGGTTCTCCCCACCTTAAACCAAATAGGTAAGACCTAATCAAATAGGAAGAGAGATAGAAATACTTCTCAGAGCAAAATTATGTTATCTTTTCACATTATTAGAATTATATGCTATGTTCTTAAAATAACTCTTTGCAAAAGGATGCTTCATACTGGTTACCATTTTGACAGATATTTGCATATTTACTTAGTTTAGCCTTTAGATCTGTGCTTTAAAAGAAAGGTATTACAGTCTTTGTATCCTCTTCTATTTCTCTAAAGGCCCACATAATAAGCAACCTGCATTAAACAATTAACTACACTCCCGACTCCGTTCTAAATACCTTTATAAATATTACATCATTCAGTACTTACCATAATCTTATAAATTAAGTTTTATTATTTTTCTACATTTTCTGATGAGTAAAACTGAGTTACAGATATTAAGTAACTTATTCAAGGGCACCAGTGTGAAAACAAGAGTAGGATTCAAACCACCACCCACCACATTCTATAGCCTATGTCACTTTGGCATGACAAAACTCACATCTATTAATTATTGTTTAAAATTGATACTATACCTGTTTCCATGGTAGCTAGAAAAAAGTGATAAAATGTAAATGATTTCTAGCTTATAGATTTGGATCTAAACTAATGGCTGTATATGAGTGTGCATGTGTTTGTGTGTTTGGGGGGTGGGTGGGGATAAGTTGGGAGGCTAGGATGCTTATATGTGATTAACCATATAGATAAGCTGATATATAATTGGATCCTGGGTGCCATAGTTATGATGTAGCATCCATGGTTAAGAGAACTTATGAGTTTAATTTTGATTTGTTTATGAGCTTAAGTTTGATTCAGCTTGTGTCTTCAAAATATATTTCTGTATAACATACACAGGTCCAACCTTGTAAAATATCAAAAACAATATAAACAAAACTATATAATCTTCCTGAAGAAGCACAAAAGAATTCTGAATATTTTAAAGGTGTCCATTTTTCTTGCTTATAGTATATTGCATACAATTCTGATTAAAATCTTAGTAAAGATTATTTGGGTCTTGGCAAATAATTCTAGAGCACATCTGGAAAATTAACTTAATGAGGCCAGCCATTAGCATTTTGAAAAAAGAGTAAAAATAAAAGACTTTCTCTACTAGATAATAAATCATACAAAACTATAATAATAAGAAGATATTAATTATAAGAGATTGGCATAAAGATAAAAAGGAGAAAACAGTTCAGAAGCAGAAAACCACATATATAAAATTGTACAGATAAAGAAGATTCAACATTCTTTAGGGAATAGAAATATAAATAAATCAATACATGGTGATGTGACAGTTGATTAGAGACAATAATTTTATATCTGTACTAAAATAGATTTCATATTTTTGAATAAATAAATAGACATAAGTAAAGGAGAAGAACTGATTTTGTCCTAGCAAAGAATTTTTAAGCATAGAAATTATGTAAGAGATAGTATAGGAAAAAAAATGATAAATCAAACTGCTCAAAAGCTGAATCTCTGTATCTCATCAAATAAATGAAAATAAAGCTGGAATTAATGTTTTAAATCTATATGATTGAAGAAATCTTAAAGTTATAAATGAAGCTGAAAACAACAACTACGAAAGGAAAACTGAGGAAAGGACACAAACAGGCAATTACAAAGAATGAGACAGTAATTAAAGTTGTAAAAATCATGTTAAACATAAAAGTTAAAATACTGAAACCTCCAGAATGGAATATAAAGAAAATGCCAAGGCCAAAAGATGATTAGAGTATTTAAAAATAAGTATTATAAATGATGTTTTTAGGAGTAAAAAATTATTCCATTTTGCAAAAGTTTGGCAAAAACAATTAAGTTTTTAAAATCATTCATAAACTTCTACTATACAGAACAGTCTTGCTTCAATCATGCTATCATGATAATTTAATCAGTGCCTCTCCACAAGACTGAAAAGAGAAATAATCTAAGTATACACCAGAGAGGAGAACTGTTATATAAACATTACTCATGAACTTCAAAATAACATTTTGAAGAGCATGTAATGCATAAGGGAAAGCTCAGAATTGTCTTCAGTCAGTCAGTTCAGTCACTCAGTTGTGTCCGACTCTTTGCGAGCCCATGAACAGCAGCAGGGAGGCACTCCAGGCCTCCCTGTCCATCACCAACTCCCAGAGCTTGCTCAAACTCTTGTCCATTGAGTTGGTGATGCCATGCAACCATCTCATCCTCTGTCGTCCCCTTCTCCTCCTGCCCTCAATCCCTCCCAGCATCAGGGTTTTTTCCAATGAGTCAGCTCTTTGCATCAGGTGGACAAAGTATTGGAGTTTCAGCTTCAACATCAGTCCTTCCAATGAACATCCAGGATTGATCTCCTTTCAGATGGCCTGGTTGGACCTCCTTGCAGTCCAAGGGACTCTCAGGAGTCTTCTCCAACACCACAGTTCAAAAGCAGCAATTCATCTGCGCTCAGCTTTCTTTATAGTCCAACTCTCACATCCATTAAATGACGACTGAAAAAAACCATAGTCTTGACTAGAGGGACCTTTGTTGACAAAGTAATGTCTCTGCTTTTTAATATGCTGTCTAGGTTGGTCATAACTTTCCTTCCAAGGAGTAAGCATCTTTTAATTTCATGGCTGCAGTCACCATCTGCAGTGATTTTGGAGCCCAGAAAAATAAAGTCTGCCACTGTTTCCACGGTTTCCCCATCTATTTCCCATGAAGTAATGGGACCCGATGCCATGATCTTCGTTTTCTGAATGTGGAGCTTTAGGCCAACTTTTTCACTCTCCTCTTTCACTTTCATCAAGAGGCTCCTTAGTTCTTCTCCACTTTCTGCCATAAGAGTGGTGTCATCTGCATATCTGAGGTTATTGATATTTCTCCTAGCAATCTTGATTCTATCTTGTGTTGAAGAGATACCCCATGTCCAAGGCAAGAGAAACCCAAGTAAGACGGTAGGTGTTGTGAAGGGCATCAGAGGGCAGACACATTGAAACTATAATTACAGAAAACTAGTCAATCTAATCACACAGAGCACAGCCTTGTCTAACTCAATGAAATTAAGCCATGCCATGTGGGGCCGCCCAAGACGGGCGGGTCATGTTGGAGAGGTCTGACAGAATGTGGTCCACTGGAGAATGGAATGGCAAACCACTTCAGTATTCTTGCCTTGAGAACCCCATGAACAGTATGAAAAGGCAAAAAGATAGGACACTGAAAGATGAACTCCCCGGGTAGGTAGCTGCCCAATATTCTACTGGAGATCAGTGGAGAAATAACTCCAGAAAGAATGAAGGGATGGAGCCAAAGCAAAAACAACACACAGTTGTGGATGGGACTGGTGATAGAAGCAAGGTTCAATGCTTTAAAGAGCAATATTGCATAGGAACCTGGAATGTTAGGTCCATGAATCAAGGCAAATTGGAAGTGGTCAAACAGGAGATGACAAGAGTGAATATTGACATTCTAGGAATCAGCGAACTAAGATGGGCTGGAATGGGAGAATTTAACTCAGATGACCATTATATCTACTACTGTGGGCAGGAATCCCTTAGAAGAAATGGAGTAGCCATCATAGTCAACAAAAAAGTCCGAAATGCAGAATTGTCTTAAAAGTAATGAAAGTGAAGTCACTCAGTTGTGTCCGACTCTTTGAAACCCATGGACTGTAGCCTACCAGGCTCCTCTGTCCATGGAATTTTGCAAGCAAGAATACTGGAGTGGGTTGCCATTTCCTTCTCTAGGAGATCTTCCCAACCCACAGATTGAACCCGGGTCTCCCGCATTGTAGGCAGACGCTTTACTGTCTGAACCACAAGAAACCAAAAACCATGTAACTTAAATGCATGGACTAGTCTGCATGTAAATAAAACAGACAAAAATGCTTTAACAGTATAGTATAGGGTTAAGATTTGAAAATATTCTAGGTTTGGAATCTGACACTTCAACTATATGTCTTTGGGAGGTTACTTACTCTATTTTATCCCAGTTTTTACAAACTGATAATAATCCTACCTTATAGTTTTATGGGATTTAAAAGAGGTTAATGATGTGTTTAGCACTGGAGTAAGCACTAAGAAAGAGTGCAGAGAGTGTTATTAGCTAGGCACTAAGAAAGAGTGCAGTGTGTGTTGTTAGCTATTATTATCTCTAGATGGTGGTACCGATAGTATTATGAATATTTTTCTCTTTTAAATACATATGAGATATTTTTACAATAAAATTTTGATGAGCTTATTTTTAAAATTAATTTAAAGAAAATATGAATCTACTACTCAAAAGTAAACATAAAAACATGACTGAGGAATAATGTGTTTAGATAAAAATTCTTTCTTTTTTCATTTAATCCTTTTTCTATTAACTCTAACATATATGATTATCTTATTCATTCATTCATCCTACAAATAATTATTTAATGTACTAGGTGCCAGGCAATAGTCTAACTTCTGGGAACACAGTGAACAAAATGTCTCCCTTTTATTACACAGTTTATATTTTGTTGGAGGAGACAAAGAATTAAGAAAAAAAGAAACTTCAAATGCCAATAAATGCTAAAGAGAATAACAAAGAAGTGGAAAACAAGTTTTTATAACAACTGAAGTAAAGACCTGATGAGACATTTTATTGATACTTAACTTGTCAAATTAAGAAAATAAAACTGCCCAACTGTCCAAAGGACATAATTAAAACTATAAAGCAAAAAGTTAATGTGCTGGTATATTAAAAGTATACTATGAAATTTAAAATACACAAAAGACCTGAATGGCCAAAGCAATCTTTAGAAAAATAAACAAACCAAAAAAAAAAAAAAAAAAAAACGAAGCTGGAGGAGTCAGGTTCCTTGAGTTCAGACTATACTATAAGGCTACCTCATCAAAACAGCATGCCACTGACCCAAAAATGAACATACAGCTCAATGGAACAGATACAAAGTCTAGAAAGAAACCCATTCATCTATGACCAATTAACTACAACAAAGGAGGCAAGACTATACAATGGAGAAAAGACAGTCTCTTCAATAGGTGGTGCTGGGAAAATAGGACAGCTACATGTAAAAAAATGAAATTAGAACATTCTCTAAATGGTTAAAGTTTTCTAAAAGCTTAAAATGGATTAAAGACCTAGATGTTAAACCAGATACCATAAAATTCCTAGAGGAAAACAAACATAGGCAAAACACTCTTCGACATAAATGGTAGCAATATCTTTTTTGATCTCTCCCTTAGAGTAATGGAAACAAAAGCAAAAGTAAACAAATGAGAGCGAATTAAACTTAAAGGCTTTGGCACAGTAAAAGAAACCACAAACAAAACAAAAAGATGACCTGCAGAATGGGAGAAAATACTTCCAAACAATACAACAAACATGATATTAATTTCTATACAAACAGCTCATACAGCTCAATATCGAAAAATAACCCAATCAAAACTTGGACAGAAGATCCAAATAGAACTTTCTTTGAAGAAGATATACAGATGTCCAAAGGCACATGAAAAGATGCTCAATTTCAGTAATTGTTAGAGAAATGCAAATCAAAAATACAATGGCATTATCATTTCACACCAAAATGATCATCATCAAAAAGTTTACAAATTAATGCTGGAGAGGGTATGGAGGGAAAAAGGCCTCTTACACACTGTTGGTAGGAATATAAATTGGTGAAGCTACTATGGAAAACAGCATGGTGGTGCTGATGCTGAGTCGTGTTCAACACTGTGACCCCATGGACTATAGCCCACCAGGCTCCTCTGTCCATGGAATTCTCCAGACAAGAATATTGGAGTGGGTTGCCATTTCCTACTCCATAGAGGTTACTTAAAACAAAATTAGAGCTACCATATAATTATTCAATCTAACTCCTGGGCATATATCTGGAAAACCGTAATTCAAAAAGATACATGCATCCCAGTGTTCACTGTAGCACTATCTACAATAGTGGTGTTGAAGACTCTTGAGAGTCCCTTAGACTGCAAAGAGATCAAATCAGTCAATCCTAAAGGAAATTAATCCTGAATATTCATTAGAAGGACTGATGCTGAAGCTCCAATATTTAGGCCAACTGATGTGAAGAGCTGACTCGTTAGAAAAGACCCTGATGGTGGGAGAGACTGAAGGCAGGAGGAGAAGGGGATGACAGAGGGTGGGATGCTTAATTGCTAATTAAATGGACATGAGTTTGAGCAAGCTCCAGGGGATGTGAAGGACAGGGAAGCCTGGCGTGCTGCAGTCCATGGGGTCTCAAATAGTCAGACATGACTGAGTGACTGAACAACAACAACATCTACAATAGCCAATGAATGCAAGCAACCTAAATATCCATGGAAGGATGAACGGGTAAAGAAGATTTGATATTACATTTTGGGATGATGATGGAGTATTACTTAGCCATAAAAAGAATGAAATAATGCCATTTGCAGCAACATGGATGGATCTAGAGGTTATTACACTAAGTGAATAAAGCCAGACAGAGAAACAAAAATATCATAAGATATTGCATGTGTATGGAATCTAAAAGGAAAAAAGAGACAGAAATGAATTTACTTCCCAAAAAGAAGACAGTCACAGACACAGAAACCAAACTTATGGTTACAAAAGTGGGGTGGGAGGAGGGATAAATTAGGAGGCTGGGATTAAAATATACATACTACTACATATAAAATAGATAACCAATAAGGACCTACAGTATGGCACAGGGAAATATATTTGATATTGTGTAATAATCTATAAACAAAAAGAATCTAAAATAAATGTTTGAATATATATATATATATAAATATGAAACTGAACTGCTGTGCTATACACCTGAGCCTTATATATAACAAATCAACTATATGCCAATAAAAATTAAAATAAACATAAATAATTTAAAGTTAAAAGAGGATCTAACTATAACATATTTCTGAGTCTATAGACAGGAAATATTTTAGTTGATTTAAATATGATTTTAAATATAGTTTTTACAAGTTTAGTTTTTTAAAGATTTTTTTGATGTGGACCATTTTTAAAGTCTTTATTGAATCTTGTCACAATATTGCTTATGTTTTATGTTTTTTGGTATTTTGGCCATGAGGCATGTGAGATCCCAGCTCCCCAACCAGAGACTGAACCTGCACCCCATTCCCTGGAAGGCAAAGTCTTCACCACTGGACCACCAGGGACATGCCTACAAATTTATTATATCAAACTTTTAAATGCCTTTTGTTGTTTTCATGTAGCTTCAGATAGATTAATGTATCACACACATCATGATAGCAACAATAATCAGTAATATGTATGGAACAGTTAAAATCAGCCAGGATATGCTGCTGCTGCTAAGTCACTTCAGTCGTGTCTGACTGTGTGCAACCCCAGAGACGGCAGCCCACCAGGCTCCCCTGTCCCTGGGATTCTCCAGGCAAGAACACTGGAGTGGGTTGCCTTTTCTTTCTCCAATGCATGAAAGTGAAAAGTGAAAGTGAAGTCGCTTAGTCCTGTCTGATTCCTAGCGACCCCATGGACTACAGCCTACCAGGCTCCTCCGTCCATGGGATTTTCCAGGCAAGAGTACTGGAGTGGGGTGCCATTGCCTTCTCCCAGGATATGCTAAGTAATAAGTAATCTTTAAGAAACACTATGAGGCTGCCTAGTATTGTGCCTACTTTACAGAAGGGGAAACAAACAGATACAATCTTTCTTTCCAAAACCATCAGTTGCTAAGTGATGGAGTTATTAGAATCAGGTGGTTGGATGGCATCACTGACTCGATAGACGTGAGTCTCAGTGAACTCCAGGAGTTGGTGATGGACAGGGAGGCCTGGTGTGCTGCGATTCATGGGGTCGCAAAGTGTCAGACACGACTGAGCGATTGATCTGATCTGATATCCATTATCAATTTCAGTTGCTTACTATATAGGCTATACTGCTTTGGGTTTGGGCATCTGTACGTATATGAAACATTTTAAATCTAACTTAAAGCATTCCCTAATCATTTTTAATTTCAAAAATTAAAACATTAAATCAGTTATTTGAAAAAATATTAGTAGATCCAGCTGAAATATAATAATTAATTGGTTCATTGACTTTAGACATGCATAAGAGTTTGAAATAACTTAAGTGTTAGTTCATTCAACCTAATGCACAACCTTTAAGAAGAATTCTTGAGACTGCAGCTTTTAAAGGGAGAGAAAATTGAGAAGCTACATGTATTACTATATTAGCACATAATATATTATTTACTAACATATTCTAGGTATTTTATATGTATTAAATAGATTATATGGCAGGGGATAAATAAACCAATTAAATAGTTCTTAAATTAATAAGTAAGTCTGATTAATTATAATAGTGTCATGATAACAGTGAATTTTAAAATGTTTATATTAATTAAGTTCTCACTGTGTGCCAGCAGTAAAATTTTTCAAAGTTGGCATGCATTTTTTCAAATTCACAACTCCATGAAGTATTCAGTATTGACCAATATGCAAATTAATGCATTAAAAATTTAAATATGCTCAATTCCTCCCAACTGCTTAACCTACAGTCAGAATTTAACAATCATATCTGCCTAGTAATAAAACTTCTATACTGACATCTACTTCCAGAGATGTGACATCATTATCCAAGTAATTTTAACTATTTATATTATATTTACTTTTCCAGTATGGAAGTTTTCATACAAAGCATCATGGGTAGTTATGCTAATTGAAAAGGAGCAGAATAATGCCAAGCACACTAGGAATTATACTAATCCCATAATGATCAGATATCAGACTTTGGGCAAAAGGTCAAAATAGAAGTATGTTTATAGGAATATGCCATGTCTGAATAGCACTGGAAAATAATAGAATAGCATTCATTTAATCATAACTCTTTTAGAGTGATTAATATATAGCACAGTTGACTCTGGTTGTTTCGATAACCATCTGTCACAGCGTTAAAAAAAGGATGTACTGTTTTGGTATAACTTGGATTGAAGTAGGCCAAATAGCTTGGCAATATTCTGCCAGAATATTTGATGTGGAACTTGTTTAGACTTGTAGACTGGTATTGTGTGTGTCTATGTGTTTAATTTCAGAAAGAATTCAGATAATCTTTACCTCCCTTTCTTGCAGTGTATAACTTTTTGCCCCTTCCACCTCCCTAGTTCTAACTCCTATCTCTATAATAGATGTAAGTTTATCTGGTAAGTAAGATACATAATATGTCAATGGGTGTTAGATCCTATGAACAGATTTTTACTTCCAAAACATACCATCAAAATCTCCTCTTCTGAGCCACACTTCGCTTTCAGTCAGTTTTATAAAAATGGTTAAATCAGCAGATGGAAATGGATTGACAAACCATTAAAATGGGAGCATGTTGGTGTAGGGAAACAAGTACAATGTCATTTTTTTAATCAGTTAGTTCAGTCACTTAGCTGTGTCTGACTGCAAAGCCATGGACTGCAGCACGCAAGGCTTCCCTGCCCATCACCAAATCCTGGTGCTTGGTCAGACTCATGTCCATCAAGTCGGGTATGCCATCCAACCATCTCCTCCTCTGTCCTCCCCTTCCCCTCCTGCCCTCAATTTTTCCCAGCATCAGGATCTTTTCAAATGAGTCAGTTCTTCACATTCAGTGGCCAAAGTATTGGAGTTTCAGCATCAGTCCTTCCAATGAATATTCAGGACTGATTTCCTTTAGTATTGACTGGTTGGATATCCTTGCAGTCCAAGGGACTCTCAAGAGTCTTCTCCAACACCACAGTTCAAAAGCATCAATTTGATATTTGGCAAAACTAATACAGTTATGTAAAGTTTAAAAATAAAATAAAATTAAAAAAAAAAAAAGCATCAATTCTTCTACACTCAGCTTTCATTACAGTTCAACTCTCAAATCCATACATGATTACTGGAAAAACCATAGCTTTGACTAGATGGACCTTTGTCAGCAAGGTAATGTCTCTGCTTTCTAAAATGCTGTCTAGGTTGGTAATAGCTTTTCTTCCAAGGAACAAGTGTCTTCTAATTTCATGGCTGCAGTCACCATCTGCAGTGATTTTGCAGCCCAAGAAATTAAAGTCTGTCATTGTTTCCCCATCTATTTGCCATGAAGTGATGGGACTGGATGCCATGATCTTCATTTTATGAATGTTGAGTTTTAAGCCAACTTTTTCACTCTCCTCTTTCACTTTCATCCAAAGGCTCTTTAGTTCTTCTTTGCTTTCTGCCACAAGGGTGGTGTCATCTGCATATCTGAGGTTATTGATATTTCTCCCAACAATCTTGATTCCAGCTTGTGCTTCATCCAGCCTGACCATTCACATAATGTACTCTGCATATAAGTTAAATAAGCAGGGTGACAATATACAGCCTTGATGTACTCCTTTCCTGATTTGGAACCAGTCTGTTGTTCAATGTCCTGTTCTAACTTCCATTACGTTGCTTCTCGACACGCATACAGATTTCTCAGGAGGCAGGTAAGGTGATCCTGTATTCCCATCTCTTGAAGAATTTTCCATGGTTTGTGGTGATCCACACAGTCAAAGGCTTTGGCATAGTCAATAAAGCAGAAGTAGATATTTTTCTGGAACTCTCTTGCTTTTTCGATGATCCAATGGATGTTGGAAATTTGATCTCTGGTTCCTCTGCCTTTTCTAAGTCCAGCTTGAATATCTGGAAGTTCTCAGTTCACATACTGTTGAAGCCTGGCTTAAACAATTTTGAACATTACTTTGTTAGGATGTGAGATGAGTGCAATTGTGGGGTAGTTCGAACATTCTTTGGTGTTGTCTTTTTTGGGGATTGGAATGCACTTTCTTAATACCTGGGCTTAAATCCAGTGCTTTGGATTGCTGCAGAACACCTCTGCCCAGAAATGAAGACATGTGTGTGTGCTAAGTCGCTCAGTCGTGTCTGACTCTTTGCAATAGGCTCCTCTATCCATGGAATTCTCCAGGCAAGAATACTGGAGTGGGTTGCCATGCCTCCTCCAGGGGATCTTCCCCACCCGGGGATTGAACCCCCATCTCTTATGTCTCCTGCATTGGCAGGTGGGTTCTTTACCACTAGTGCCACCTAAGGAGCCCCGAAATGAAGACACTAAGCATAAACTAAAAAGTGTTCATTCTCAATAAGTCTACTGCATAAAAAATAGGACATTTCAAGTATAGTATTACTACATTCTAGTGCCTTTTTGGAATATGTAATCTAATAGACTTTCAGACTGAATAAAAGAGTGTTTAAAGTGATAGGCACCAACCAGTCTCATGTGAGTGTTAAAAGTAAAGTTAAAGGAGCAGGGGGCAAAGAGATATTTAAGATTTTACACATTGGTAAAAAAAGAAATGAGAAACATGTTACTTTCTGTAGTATTTATTGTTCCCTTTCTTTTCGTTCTTAGCAGGGAGGTTTAAAATACAGACACACAGACATACCCCACATGTCTATTGGTGACTGTGGGTCTGGAATACAATTACAAGTTTTCTCACAGCAGTGAGTTCTCAAGCCCAGCCGAGCCTTCATTGGCATGAGCCACCTTGATTATGCTAAAGCACCCCTGGATTCCTTCTTCTTTTGTTTCATTTCACCCAGGGTCTTAAAGCTTAAGCAGTTGACATGCTTGGGCAGTTTTCTCTCTAATTTCACCCAAGCTGGCTGTGCAGTAAGTTTAATGTGTAGGTGTAACCTGTAGGTGCAAGTAATCTCTTCAGTATTTTTTTTTTTTCACTTTAGCCATCTGAACCCTGGATGCCTTCCAAGTTGGAATGAATCTATGCTACAGTAAAAAGTTAAACCGTATGACAAGAGAAATACTATTATCAGACCAAGCTGATTGAAATTAACATTTATGCAGGCATTGGTTGATTTTCATATGGGAGGCACAATGCTCCTGGTTTCAGTAACATAAAGGATGAAGCTCTCTAGAAAAGCAACAAATGAATTTCACATATAAGGTGTGTAAATTCTCATTACGATCTAGAAAACCATGTGGAAAGAAGTACTAATTTCCCATTATTTAAGGTTAATGTTAAAAAATATATATAAATATAAAGAATACATAATTTTTAATTTGTATTAAATTAAAACTTTTTAATAGGAAAAAAATACATTTTATATACCGACAACCTTGGTCCCAAACCAGAATTTAGAGATCAGGTTTCAATCCTTTTTCTTTTGGAGGTGCTCTAGAACTCTTTGCTGCTTTGTGAAAATACAGTGAAACACATTACTCCTGAAGTAGCAGATGTGTGATGCACTCTGAAAATTAAGTATGGAGGTCATTAGTGACCTTTGGATATTTCTGCAAATACTGCGGTGTACATATCTTAGACTCCATATTATGCCTGCTTTACTCTGAAAAGAAATTGTATTTATTTTATCCTGGCTTGCTGGAGAAGGAAATGGCAACCCACTCCAGTATTCTTGCCTGGAGAATCCCATGGACAGAGAAGCCTGGTAGGCTACAGTCCACTGTGTCGCTAAGAGTTGGACACGACTGAGCGACTTCACTTTTCACTTATCCTGGCTTGATTCTCGATCATCTCAATTCTGTAGTAGATTTATTTGGAATCAAAAACGCTTATATCTTAGAGAAGGTATATATATTTTTTGTAGAATTTTAAACCTAGAGTGAAGTATTTCAGAGATGTGGAGAGCCTAATGGCAATGTATAGTTTTAGCACTGTGTATTATTGACTATGCCAAAGCCTTTGACTGTGTGGATCACAATAAAATGTGGAAAATTCTGAAAGAGATGGGAATACCAGACCACCTGATCTGCCTCTTGAGAAATTTGTATGCAGGTCAGGAAGCAACAGTTAGAACTGGACATGGAACAACAGGCTGGTTCCAAATAGGAAAAGGAGTTCGTCAAGGCTGTATATTGTCACCCTGTTTATTTAACTTATATGCAGAGTATATCATGAGAAACGCTGGACTGGAAGAAACACAAGCTGGAATCAAGATTTCCGGGAGAAATATCAATAACCTCAGATATGCAGATGACACCACCCTTATGGCAGAAAGGGAAGAGGAACTCAAAAGCCTCTTGATGAAAGTGAAAGTGGAGAGTGAAAAAGTTGGCTTAAAGCTCAACATTCAGAAAACGAAGATCATGGCATCCGGTCCCATCACTTCATGGGAAATAGATGGGGAAACAGTGGAAACAGTGTCAGACTTTATTTTTCTGGGCTCCAAAATCACTGCAGATGGTGACTGCAGCCATGAAATTAAAAGATGCTTACTCCTTGGAAGGAAAGTTATGACCAACCTAGATAGCATATTCAAAAGCGGAGACATTACTTTGCCAACAAAGTTTCATCTAGTCAAGACTATGGTTTTTCCTGTGATCATGTATGGATGTGAGAGTTGGTCTGGAAGAAGGCTGAGCACTGAAGAATTGATGCTTTTGAACTGTGGTGTTGGAGAAGACTCTTGAGAGTCCCTTGGACTGCAAGGAGATCCAACCAGTCCATTCTGAAGGAGATCAGCCCTGGGATTTCTTTGGAAGGAATGATGCTAAAGCTGAAACTCCAGTACTTTGGCCACCTCACGCGAAGAGTTGACTCATTGGAAAAGACTCTGATGCTGGGAGGGATTGGGGGCAAGAGGAGAAGGGGACGACAGAGGATGAGATGGCTGGATGGCATCACTGACCCAATGGACGTGAGTCTCAGTGAACTCTGGGAGTTGGTGATGGACAGGGAGGCCTGGCGTGCTGCAATTCATGGGGTTGCGAAGAGTCAGACATGACTGAGCGACTGATCTTATCTTATCTTGTCTTATCTTATGTGGCTCTGTGTGTTAGGTGGTGCCTGATGTGTGTTGGAATGTGGGAGTATATAAAATTTCACAGGTAAGTGGATGGAGAATAGTGTGTCTTCCCATTAAAAAACTTGTCAGAACCTCCAATGTGTGGCAGTTCTCCATCTTTTATTGGCTACACATATAGAGAATGATAAACTCCAATGTACTGACCTAGAAAATCTGCCCCTTTCTCTTTCATTCAAGAAAGCATATTGAGTATAGTGAGAGGAATAATTAATTTAGTAATAAACTTGTATCACATCATTTCTATTGTAAGAAATGTGTTTGTAAACTTTGGAAATATGAATGTTATATGAAACTTATTTCAAATATTCTATAAGTGAAGTTAAATTCACTCAGTCAAGTTCAACTCTTTGTGATCCCACGGACTGTGGCCTTCCAGGCTCCTCTGTCCATGGGATTCTCCAGGCAAGAATGCTGGAATGGGGTGCCATTCCCCTCTTCAGGGCATCTTCCCAACCCAGGGATTGAACCCGATTCTCCTGCATTGCAGGCAGATTCTTTATCCATTGAGCCACTAGGGAAGCCTAATACTCTACAAAGAGTCATATGATCCATCTTGCCAGCAAACCGTTTGCTCTTCTTACTAAGCCCCAGTGGGACTTCCCTGGTGGCTCAGATGGTAAAGTGTCTGCCTACAATGTGGGAGACCCAGGTTTGATCCCTGAGTCTGGAAGATCCTCTGGAGAAGGAAATGTCAACCCACTCCAGTGCTCTTGCCTGGAAAATCCAGAGTGGATGGAGAAGCCTGGTAGTCTACAATCCATGGGGTCGCAAAGAGTCGGACACAACTGAGCGATTAAACTTTCAACTTTCAACTAAGCCCCCGTACTTTGGTGACTCATTTTAAAAGACCCTGATACTGAGAAAGATTGAGGGCAGGAGGAGAAGGGGACGACAGAGGATGAGATGGTTGGATGGCATCACTGACTCAATAGACATGCATTTGAACAAACTCTGGAAGATGGAGGTAATGAAGGAGAGGGAAGCCTGATGTGCTGTAGTTCATGGGGTCACAAACAGTCAGACATGATTTAGCAACTGAACAACAATAATAGGCCTTATTTTAAAATCATGAAAAATTACCTTAGTTCTTATAACACTTTTCCAAAAATCATGGATAGAGCTTCTTAGCTTCCTGATGGGAACACTAACAGAATAGTGGCTATCACCTTTATATCATTTACACCCTTTGATTAGCCAGTTCAGGACCGTCATTCTGTCAGAGCCTCAGAAGTCAACACTGACTAGGAAACTGACTTGCAGGCTCCTAAAGTCTTTTTCCTTTTAAAGGAAAAAGGTAATGAAAGATAAATTATTTCCTGTCACAGTGCATTTGAAGTAGAGTGTACCCACTACGGCAATGAAGAATTCCCCAACTAAATTTACAATGATTCTGATTTCAGCAATCTAGACATAGGAGAAACTTGAATGGAGGGTCAGGAGGAATGAATATTAAGTTATTTCATAAAGAAGAAGGAGAAGAGCATCACAGAGAGAAAAGAGACCCAAGTTTTAGATTTGATTCTGCTGTTAAGATGTGCCACTTTGGGCCATGACTTAACTGCCTTGACCTTTCATTCTTCTCTTTGGTGCATGAGAGTATTGGTTTAGGGCTGCTGATTTCAACCTACTTCAGGAAACATTGGTTAACAGATCATGTAAGAATAAAGATTCACTGGTAAATACATTTGGTAAATTCTGAATGAAACATATTCCACCTTGAGCCTGTTATCAACATGCATTGTAACAACATAGAGACTATATAATATCTTGTCATAAAGCTTTGCTTAACCTTCTGGTTCTTGACTTTGTCTGACTATGTGAAGCACCTAGTGGGTTTAAAGAAATCTGCTGGAATTCACTCTATACAAAATCAGTTTGATTCTTCAAGGATGGATTAGGGTAATGAATAACTTAACAACCTCTTTCTACTGCTCCCCACCCTACCCAGGTGAGGAAAGTATTAACTTTGGAAGGATGAGTGGAGAGCCATCGATTGAGTTACAAGGCTTAATGTAAAAAAGAGACTAACCTCCCTCCAAGGAAGAGGAATTCTGCCACAGACTGCCATTGGACTCAACTGAAACATCAAGTTTTCTTGTTCTCTAGTCTGCCAGCCTACCCTGCGGATATTGGACTTGTCAACTTCCACAGTCAGAGGGCCAATTTTTGAAAATAAATCAACCTCCCTTCTCTTCTTTCTCTCTTTTTCCCTCCCGCCACTTTTCCATCACCACCAAAGAAGGTCTCTTGCTCATAGTTCTTCTCACCAACTTATGGATTAAATACCAGTCTGATTCAACCTTGAAAAGCTACCACAGCTCTTTAATGCAACATCTAACAGTATCACTGGAGTAGGAAATGGCAACCTGCTCCAGTACTCTTGCCTAGAAGAAACCTCCATGGACAGAGGAACCTGGAAGTCTATAGTCCATGGGATTGCAAAGAGTCAGACACAATTGAGCTACTGAGCAAACAATAGTATCACCGTTGGAAATGTGTCTCTTTTCAGATCTATATTTTATTTTCTAGGTTTTCAAAGTTCTTCTTAATGGGCCAGGTTTTAAACATTTTAGATTTTGCAGGCTGTAAGATCTGTGTTGCAATCATATTAACTCTGCTTGTAATGTGAAAGTAACTGTAGACAACATATACATGGATAGGTTTGCATGTTTTCCAAACCTATTATATTTAGAAAAATAAATGTGAGGTCATATATACTCAATTTGTCAAATGCTGCTCTAGATCATAAAAGGATTGTTCTTTAGGTCTCCACTGACTCTAATTATAATGTGTTTAATTATTAGTATATGAATTAGTACATTTATAAATTGTGGTTCTGTATTTCCCCATACCCAACTCTCAGATGATTCATCATTGTATCTCATATTGGTCATACTTATAGATTTTTTAAGACCTTCCCTGGTGACACAAATGGTAAAGGATATGCCTGCAATGCAGAAGACCTGGGTTAGGAAGATTCTCTGGAGAAGGGAATGGCAACCCCTTCCAGTAACCTTGTCTGGAGAATTCCATGGACAGAGGAGCCTTGGACAGAGGAGCCTGGCGGGCTACAGTCCATAGGGTTGTAGAGTCGGACTTGACTTAATAATTAACACTAAGTATAGATTTTTAAAAAGAATATGTACAGGTTTTATTATTAATTTAATCTGAACTTTAAATAATAAATACTAACTTCTAGATCCTTTCCTAACTCATAGGTTTATATTATTTCTTTTCTACTTGTTAAAAAATGTTTATTTGTATAATACGATTTAAAATATCTTTCAAAAAGTTGATTATCTCTTGTCTTTTAGGATTTTACTTTCTAAATCTTAAAATTGATTCTGTCTGGGAAAACATCAGCCATCTTTAAATCATGTTTATTAATTTTAACTCTTCTCCTCCCCATGAAGTAACACATATGCTGATGTAAATATGACAATAGTTATCAGGTATAATTTTGTGATTTGAGATGAAAGGCTAAAAAAATAAGATACCATATTTGACATTTTATAAAAAACATGTCTCAGGGAGAGGACCTTGGGAGTTCAGAAGTTGTAGCCTTTATATCACCTCTCTTACTTGAAGCTCATTGCCTTTCATGAACATAAAATGAAGTAAAATTTACTTCAGAATAAACAAATTTATTCAAGCATTATGTTTCACTATTTATGGAAAGCAATGCTACAGAGAAATTAGAGAGCCATAAAGATGTTTACTGGCTATTATTCAAAGTGAAGTCATATATTATCAAGCATGTAAACTATACAGAAAAAAAATAATTTTATTTTTCCCCAAGAAAAAGAAATGCAAAAAGTCAAAATGGTTGTCTGAGGAGGCCTTACAAATAGCTGAGAAAAGAAGAGAAGCAAAAGGCAAAGGAGAAAAGAAAGGATATATCCATCTGAATGTAGAGTTCCAAAGAATAGCAAGGAGAGATAAGAAAATATTTCTCAGTGATCAACGCAAAGATATAGAGGAAAACAATAGAATGGGAAAGACTAGATAGCTCTTCAAGAAAATTAAAGATACCAAGGGAACATGTCATGCACAGATGGGCACAATAAAAGACAGAAATTTTGTGGGCCTAACAGAGGCAGAAGATATCAAGAAGAAGTGGCAAGAATACACAGAAGGACTATACAAAAAAGACCTGATGACCCAGATAATCATGATGGTGTGATGACTCACATGGAGTCAGATATCCTGGAATATGAAATCAAGTAGCCCTTAGGAAGCATCTATGAACAAAGCTAGTGGAGGAGATGGAATTTCAGTTGAGCTATTTCAAATCCTAAAAGATGATGCTGTGAAAGTGCTGCACTCAATATTCCAGCAAATTTGGACAACTCAGCAGTGGCCACAGGACTGGAGAAGGTCAATTTTCAATCCAATCCCAAAGAAAGACAATGCCAAAGATTGTTCAAACTACTGCATGCAAAGTGAAGTCGCTCAGTCGTGTCCGATTCTTTGCAACCCCATGGACTGTAGCCTACCAGGCTCCTCTGTCCATGGGATTTTCCAGGCAAGAGTACTGGAGTGGGGGGCCATTGCCTTCTCTGAGGGATATTAAAGAGAGCCTAAATAGTTGAAATTATCTGTAATGTCAGGTTGGACATAGCACAAGCTGGAATCAAGATTTCCAGGAGAAATATCAATACCCTCAGATGTGCAGATGACACCACCCTTATGGCAGAAAGTAAAGAGGAACAGTAGAGCCTCCTGATGAAAGTGAAAGAAGAGGCTGAAGAAGCTGGCTTAAAACTCAACATTCAAAAAACTAAGATCATGGCATCTGGTTCCATCACTTCATGACAAATAGATAGGGAAACAATGGAAACACTGAGAGACTATTTTGGGGGGCTCCAAAATTACTACAGATGGTGACTGCAGCCATGATTAAAAGACATTTGCTCCTTGGATGAAAAACTATGACAAATCTAGACAGCCTATTAAAAAGTAGAAACATTACTTTGCTGGCAAAGGTCTGTCTAGTCAAAGCTATTGTTTTTCCCGTAGTCATGTATGGCTGTGAGAGTTGGACCATAAAGACAGCTGAATGCCAAAGCATTGATGCTTTTGAACTGTGGTGTTGGAGAAGACTCTTGAGAATCCCTTGGACTGCAAGGAGATCCAACCAGTCCATCCTAAAGGATACCAGTCCTGAATATTCATTGGAAAGACTGATGCTGAAGCTGAAGCGACAATACTTTGGCCACCTGATGTGAAGAACTGACTCAACAGAAAAGACCCTGATGCTTGGAAAGATTGAAGGCAGGAGGAAAAGGGGAAGACTGAGGATGAGATGGTTGGATGGCATCACTGCCTCGATGGACATGAGGTTGAGCAAGTTCCGGAAGTTGGTGATAGACAGGGAAGTCTAGTGTGCTGCAGTCCACAAGGTCGCAAAGAGTCAGACACAACTGTGAGACTGAACTGACTTGAGACTATAGAATTGACTAGTAGACATATCTTGGGTTCTAATATATAAACTATTTGTTCTGGTGTCATTAAAACAATTTTAAACCCTCATTACTTCAGACTTCAACAAACTGGATATTAGATTAATTGCCACAGATGATTATAGAAACAACTTGGTTTTCAACTTATCAGTTTTGATAAAGTGGAAAGAAAATTCTATATTTAAATTTAGATTTCTTGATATAGACTACTTTCCAGATGTTAAATATTATTTTTTTATTAATGAACTGTATCGAGCTCCCATTTACAGAAAACAATACATACTCATATATATAGATGTGTTTACATTAATATAGCTGGTATAATCACCACCCCAATTAAGATATAGAAGATTTCCATCATGGTAAAGTTTCCTCATGCTCCTTTGTAGTAAAATCTATTCTTGTTGCCTACCAGAGCCAATTACTTTATCTGGTTTATTTGGGGGGGAGGAGGGGCCTATGCTAGAATTTTATATCAATGAAAATATACAGTCACAAATTGTGTCTGGACATGCTCATTAAAAATACTTCAGTCTCATCCAAGTTGTTTCCTTGTGCAAATGGACTGCTCCTTTTTATTGCTGAATGTGTCTTCAGTTTTAAAGTACTTTTTGGTGGACAATGTATAACTGGTTTTTTAAAAAATGAAGTTTGATAATTCTCTTTGGGGTTAGTAATTTTAGTCCATTTATATCTAGTTTAATTATTGATATTGTATTTCAGTCTACATCTTGCTATTTTTTTTCCATTTGACCCATCTACTTTGTTCTTGTTTTTGTCTTTTAATATTTTTTTCTTTTTAATTACTTGAATATCTTTAGTATTCCATTTCATCTTCTCTATTGGTGTTCTGTTAAATCACTTGGTTGTGTGATATACTACTTGCTACGTTTTCAGTGTATTTTGAACTTCATGTAATCTAGTTTGGATAATTTTTATGCCATTTTTTCAAGCTCAGGATGTCTTCTTTGGGAAAAGCTAATCCCCAGCTAAGTCAATCCATGTCAGAATACTGAAATATCTTGTTTCATCTGACTCTTCTTTATGGTTTCTGTTTTTCTTATTATTGTGTTATGTCATATATATTTACAGTAGTTCTTTTAAGTCTTTGTCTCATAATTCAGTCCTCCCTGTAACTTCTGACTCTGTTTTACTGACCAACTTTTTTCCCTGTTATAGGTCATATTTTCAGCTTTTTGCCTATTTCGTAATTATTGATTGAATACTGGACATCCTGAATATCGTTGATCCTACTGTCTTCCTTTAATAGTTGGTTTTGCTCTGGCAAGATGTTAATTTACTAGCAAATCGCTTTGATCTTTTTGAAACTTGATTTTAAGCTTTGTTAATACACATCTAGAGTAGTCTTTATCACTTATAGTTTAATTTTTGTTCTAAGGCATGGCATTTCAAAGGTGTCCATTGAGTTTCCTGTCTGTTTGATGAATGTCATTGAAACTGTAGGATCCAAAACACGTCTTGGTGGGTGCAAGCATGAGAGTTCAGATATTAGTTTAGTTTATAGTTCCCTTATAGGTTTTTAGTCATGATTTTCTTTGTATGGCTTCATAGAATATCAGCCTTTTAATGTTCAGTTTAATATTCATCCCAGAGACTAACTGAGTCACTTTAAAAAATTCTGGATGTATTTCCCTTCTATGTAGCCACCATTTATGGTATAGTGAAGTCACTCAGTCGTGTCCGACTCTTTATGACCCCATGGACAGTAGCCTACCAGACTCCTCTGTCCATGGGATTTTCCAGGCAAGAATACTGGAGTTGGTTGCCATTTCCCTCTCCAGGAGATCTTCCTGACCCAGGGATTGAACCCGGGTCTCCCGCCTTGCAGGCAAACACTTTACCGTCTGAGCACTGCCCTACAAATTCTAACCAGCTTCAGTTCAGTTCAGTTCAGTCGCTCAGTCATGTCCGACTCTTTGTGACCACATGAATCGCAGCACGCCAGGCCTCCCTGTCCATCACCATCTCGTGGAGTTCACTCAAACTTACGTCCATCTAGTGGGTGATGCCATCCAGCCATCTCATCTTCTGTTGTCCCCTTTTCCTCCTGCCCCCAATTCCTCCCAGCATCAGAATATTTTCCAGCTTAGCCTTCTTTATATCAGCAAGCCTTTACTGTGCTTAGACTTTCTCTGAGCTTTGGTCTGGACGGTGCTCCAGAAATAAAGCCTGGAAAAGGGAGGTAGGTTGTACTTCACTTTTCTCTCTCTCTCTCTCTCTCTCTCTCTCAGATTTCCAGCTCTGTGCTGTCTGTTGTTCAATATCTGTGAAGAAATTTTTTTAAAAATACTATTTATCTACTTTTCTAGGATTTTTTTCTTTTATTTTGCTTTTAAAGGTAGTAGGGGTAGTCCAGTGCCTGTTATTCAATCTTGACCAGAAGCACATGTCCAGGTTACTGTTTTTTGGTTTTATTTTATCTTATGTGAGACTTTATCATTGGGATTCTTATGGCTATGGCTTAATTTAATATACACTGCAATTTCTTTATATTATGCCATTTCCCAAAAATGTTTTATTGTTGAACTTTTGTGTTACATAATTTCATTATACCTCTCACCAAACTCCAGTGTTCTTGAGAACATAGGTTGAGAATCACTGATTCAATTGCAAAGGTTATAGTCAGAATCTGTGCATTAGGACTCATTAAAATGGTTTCAAATAAAAAATCACTTAGAAATTAATACTATTTAATTTCCACTTCATTTGGTAATTTCTATTATTTCCTAATGATCTGCTTTACAAAAATAACAAAAATAGTAAGTAATTAGCATGCATTGGAGAAGGAAATGGCAACCCACTCCAGTATTCTTGCCTGGACAATCCAGGGACGGGGGAGCCTGGTGGGCTGCCGTCTATGGGGTCACAAAGAGTTGAACACGACTGAAGTGACTTAGCAGCAGCATAACAGTTGCACAAAGACTTTTTTTTAATATAAATTTATTTATTTTATTTTATTTTTTTTCTTGTATCTCTTGCATTGGCAGGTGGATTTTTTTTTAATTTTATTTTATTTTTAAACTTTACATAACTGTATTAGTTTTGCCAAATATCAAAATGAATCCGCCACAGGTATATATGTGCTCCCCATCCTGAACCCTCCTCCCTCCTCCCTCCCCATTCCATCCCTCTGGGTCGTCCCAGTGCACCAGCCCCAAGCATCCAGTATCGTGCATCGAACCTGGACTGGCAACTCGTTTCATACATGATATTTTACATGTTTCAATGCCATTCTCCCCAATCTTCCCATCCTCTCCCTCTCTCACAGAGTCCATAAGACTGTTCTATACATCAGTGTCTCTTTTGCTGTCTCGTACACAGGGTTATTGTTACCATCTTTCTAAATTCCATATATATGCGTTAGTATACTGTATTGGTGTTTTTCTTTCTGGCTTACTTCACTCTGTATTTATTTTAATGGGAGGTCAAAGACTTTTAAGAAAGATTAAAACATGTTGTTCTACTAAGGATGTTAATATGCTTTTAGAATCTTAAAAGTACTTACACTATTGTTTCCCCACATCCATCAATCTCCTTACATACATATCCTTAAATATATATCAAATATCTTTTATTGGTGGGATATTTAAACTCTATTATGTTATTAAATTTTAATTATACATAGCAGTGCAATCAAATACAGCTATCATGTTATATATTCAATCCTGAGACCTTATTCTGAATATTTGTATGTATTTTCTAATCACTCCCTATATCCCCTACCTCCCAGCCTCTGCCAGATATTTTTAAAATATCTGTTTCTACAGACTTGACTTTTTCTCTAGGTTTTACTTATAAGTGGGATCACATGTATTTGTCTTTCTCTGTCTGGCTATATCATACACTTAGCATAATGCCCTCAAGATCCATCCATGTTTTAGCAAATGGCATTTCCTTCTTTCTCATGGATGAATAAAATTCCATTACACGTATATATCATACCCTTTTTATGTGTTCAAAATTAAAGTCACATCTTCAAGCTCTACTTTTAATTCTAGTTCTTTTGCTATTTCTACCACAACTGGAGTTATTTCCTCCACTGAAACCTCTCAAAATCATCCATGAGGTTGGAATCAGCTTCTTCTAAACTCCTGTAAGTGTTGATATTTTGACATCTTCTCATGAATATGAAATGTCTTCTTAATGGCATCTAGAGTGGTGGATCCTTTCCAGAAGCTTTTCCATTGACTTTGCCCAGATCCATCAGACGAAATATCACCTATGGCAACAATAGCCTTACAAAATATTTTTCTTAATTAATAAGATTTGATAGTTAAAGTTACTCCTTATTCCATGGGCTGCAGAATGGATGCTGTGTTAGCAAGCATGAAAACAACATGAATCTCTTTGTACATTTCCTTCCAAGCTCTTGAGTGACCAGGTACACTGTCAGTGAGCAGTAATACTTTGAGAGGAATCTTTTTTTTTTTTTTTCAGAACAGCAGTTATTATGTTTAGGACATTACCTCTATTCCCAGTTAGCTGAGAGTTTTTAATCATAAATAAAATTTGAATTTTCTCAATTTTTTCCTGCATTTATTAAGATAATTATAATTTTTATCCTTCATTTAGCTAATGTGATATATCACAATGATTAACTTCTGGATATTGAAGCATCTCCTTGCATCCCTGGAATAAATTCCAATGAAACATGGTGTATGATCTTTTTTTGCTGATTTCAGTTTACTAATATTTTGTTGAGAATTTTTGCATCTATATCTATCAGGAATACTAGTCTACATTGTTCTTGTATCTCCCTATGTGCTTTTGGTATCAGGTGATGCTGGCCTCATAAATGAGTTTAGTAATGTGCCCTCCTCTTACACATTTTGGAACAGTTTGAGAAGGACAGATAGTAACTCCTGGTTAAATATTTTGTAGAATTCATTCATGAAGACATCTGGTCCTGGGCCTTACTTTGTTAAGAAGCTTTTGATATGATTTAGCCTCCATATATACTGGGAAGGCCAAAAAGTTCATTCCGTTTTTAAGTAAAAATAAAAGACATTTTTCATATTCACTAAGCACTTTATTAAACAACATATTCATTAACCAAATAATTTTTTTTGGCCAACCCAATATTTATTGCTATGTTCAGATTTTCTACTCTTAATAATTCAGTCTTGAAAGAATATATATTTCTAGGAATTTATCCTTTCCTCTAGGTTATCTAAATTGGTGTATAATTGAATGCAGGTCTCCTGTATTGCAGGCAGATTCCCTACCATCTGAGCCACCAGGAATGCCCATAATTGTTTCTAATACTCTCTTGTCACCATTTGTATTTCTGCAATATCATTTGTAATATCCCTTCTTTTATTTACTATTTTATTTTAGTCCTCTTTTTCCTTGTTGAGTCTAGCTAATGGTATCTATACATTTAAAAAAACAAAACAAAACATTAGTTACATTGATTTTTTTTCTATTGTCTTTTAAATCTCTATTTTTTTTTTAAATTTTACTCTAATCCTTTTATTTCTTTCCTTCTGCTAACTTTGGGCTAAGTTTGTTCTTTATTTTTCTAGTTTTTTGAGGTATCTAGCTAGACTATTTTTTCTTTTTTCCTTAATGTAGGCATTTATTACCATAAACTTCCCACTTAGAACTGCTTTTGCTGCACCCTAAGTTTTTGTTATTATATTACCATTTTAATTTGCCTCAACATATCATTTAATTTTTCCTGTTTAAGTCTTCTTTGATTCATTGATTGTTCAGTATCTTCAAGCTTAATCTCCATATAGTTGAGAATTTTCCAGCTTTCCTTTCTGCAATTGATTTCTACTCTGGGACTCTTATTCCAGAAAAGCTTTTTATTTAGATAGGGCAGATTAGTATAAACTTTCATGGTCCATGCTATATGACTTCAACTTTACCCTTTTGTTGACCTTTCTTCCTTTAACTGCTATATTTTATCGTAATCGATAGGCACCCTTTAGATCCTTCTGTTAAAGACTAATGCCTACAACCAAAAAAAATAATTTAAAGTTCAATTCATTTACATTTTCTTTTAATTTCCAAATGAATTTTAGTTATTAATCTAAGGAGAAGATAATCATAAGCTAGAGGTCATCTGTCTACTATTGTCACAGGATCCTAAATAAAAATCTTATAGAAATAATAAGCTAAATAAACTAACATTTTTATCTAATAATTCACTGTGAATTGGGTTAGTCCTATATAAGGCACAGGAGTATTCTTTTGTCCCACAGACCCATAGACTATTTTAAACACAGAGCTTCCCAGATCCTTTTTACAGGTGCACATACTGGTTTTGCCACTTACTGTCTTAGTATAACCACAGTCAATAAAAAAAGGTATAGTATAAATATTTTTTTTGTTGTTTTACTCAGTACTCCATTCTACAAAGTACACCTGATCCAAGTGGTTCTGTCAATCACAGTGCCTCGTCTCACTTATAGTCAGCTAGGCATGTGTCCCAGTCAGGAATAATCCATAGACTTACCACTGGCAAGTCCAAATAGAGTGTTTTCCAGGATTGCTATATGGGCACAGGAAGAGAAAAGTGTCTTTTCTGTTTTACCTGCTAGAATTAGTAAGCTGGCAGGTTATGAATGGGGCTGACAGTGGATATCTTTCCTGCCATGTGGAGATAATGTATCTGCTGCATTAAAACAACATGAAGAGAAAACTGGATCTAAAAGATGGAGAGTACAACCCCAGCATTTAAGCCTCTGAGTACAGCCATGTCTAAGCCAAATCCATGACTAAACTTTCCTGTTACATAAATCAATATGTTCTGTGTTTTAAGACATTTTCAATTGAGTATCTATAAATTCACACAGAAATTTCTGACTGATATAGAAAACAGAGACAAAATTTTAAATTTCATTCATGATTTAATTGTATTTATAAGGATACATCAGTAATTCTACTGTTGATATTTCATGATGTAGTTTTTATATCCCTTTATGTTTCATTCTGTTCCAGGCATGTCTTTTGTAAGCAAGAATATTTTAAAATGTAATCTTATAATCTCTGACTTTTTAAAACTAAATTTAATCTCCCACCTTTATTTGTTGATATATTGGACTTATTTTAGCATCTCATTTTATGTTTCTTATTTACTATCAGTTTTTTTTATTTTTTTTTTACTTTTTTTGGTCATTTTTCCTACATCTTGTTAGATTGATAAAGATTGCTATACCCCTCTTATAGAGGTTAAGAAACTTGTCCAAAGTCACACATTAGGCAGAATGAAAATAGAACCTGGAACCATGAGTGACTTGAATCCTGCATTTTCACACTTACCAACTAAATAATATTGCTTCCAGGATGCAGAAGGATAGTAATTAGTCAATAAGTTGTGTTTGACTGTTTGTGATCCCACGGACTGTAGTCTGCCAGGCTTCTCTGTCCATGGACTTTTCCAGGCAAGAATATTGGAGAGGGTTGCCATTTCCTATTCCAGGGGATCTTCCTTACTCAGGGATTAAACCTTTGTCTCTTGCGTCTCTTGCATTAGCAGGTGGGCTTTTTTTTTTTACCATTAGCACCACCTGGGAAATACTGCTTCCAGGGTACAGAAGGAAAAGTATTTGCTTAAAACATCTGCAGTGGGGATGGAAACTCAAGGATAAGCAAAAAAGATGGTATTATTTTGAATTGATTGAAATTAAAGAACAATTAATGTTAAAAACACAAAGGTATGTAGAATGAAATGATAGAATTCTTGTTTTGAGTGACTTGATGTGTGCTGTCCAGGGACCAGGATAACAGATACAGAGAGCAGGAGGATATTTTTAGCCGGGATGGCCATATATCATCCAGATGGAGATGCTGAGTAGGTAATTTGCTAGAAATTTTCCAGTTCAAAAATTCTGTCTGGGCTAGAATTACACAATGCGTCGTATCTAGATGTCTATGGAAGCCATGGACTTAGATAAGGACACTCAAAGGGACTGTGTAATAAAGGAAAGCCAGAGGAAAAGGATGGATAGGTACACACAGAAGTCTATGACATAAAGTTTAAATACATTACTAGATACACAGCAATGAAAACAGAACCTCAGATAAAGTAAGAACTAAATAATGGTCAGCTGATGAGGATAATAATAATGATGATGATGAAAAGTAACATGAACACACTTTTTTTTTTTTCAGTTTGCAGGCCACTATATTAGGTCCAAGTCCAAAATCATACTTTGAGGGCTTATTCATTATTTACCTCATGCAGTAAATATTCTCCAACTCATTTTGAGCTAGGAATAAATATTGAGTTTGATATCCCAACTATGTTATGTTTCTAATGAAAAAGGGAATAAATACTAGCAAAGTGATGATAAAAAAAATTTTTATTTTCCTCTCACAATAATTTCTCAGCATCTCCAAGAGCTAATCTAACTCCTAAGGCTTTTAAAATAATCTTAGATAAATAGTGGGGAGTTTTATGTAGTAGCCATATAAATTTTCTTCTACACAAAGTAGAGTAATATTTCTCTCTTAAGAGTTCATTTTTACATTTTTCATAAGTTCCACTGCATAATTTAGTCATGTTCAACTATAAGTGAAAAAGCACTTTTTTCCTCTTTTCCCCCAAACACATCTTCACATAGTAAAAGTGAAATTTGTGCATCCCTGGGGATTTTATAAAAGAGAGAGGTGGAAGGAGAAGTTGAAAGGCAGAGTAAGTTCAAATTGTCAAGCCATTTGGTCTGTGTGAATTTTACCCAGGAGAATCACCCATTCTTATTGTCAAAAGCCAAGTGATCTTGGGAAGCAAGAAAGACAATTCAAAAGTGATGGGAAAATCCCAAGCCAAAGAGCAAAGCTGAATGATATTTTACAAGTTGTGAAACAGTTTTATTCCAATGGGCTTTTTAAAGAACAAGCTCCATGAAAATTGTAATAACACTGGAAGGCAATATAATTTCCAAATTAATTTATATTTTCTTAAATTTATTTTTTACTTTTAAAAGATAAAACTTGATTAATACTATTTTAAGTACAAATGTAAATTATGTACACATTTAACACCCAGTCAGCCCCACTTCAGACAGTTTAATTTTCTTTCATAAATATTTCACCCAATTCTGATATATTTTTCCTTGTATTTTTTTTTAATTGATTCTTAAATTAATGAAATAACAATGTAAAGATAATTTTAAGACAGCACCCCATTCTGGCATCCTCTTGTGGTCATTAATTCCTGCTCTGAATTGTTTGTTGGAGTGAGAAAAATAAATATCATATTCATCGTTCCTTGCGAAATTACTATTATGTCCATTTTTCAGAAATAAACATTTTAAGATCAAACAATAGCAGAATTAGGATTATATTGCTTTCAAAATTCAAGTAATTGTTAGTTTATTATATCAAATGAATGTATTACATCATTGAATGCCATGGTCTGAAGCTATCATCTAAACATTTATTAAACAGTGTGGGAAACTGAACTGCAATCAACAAATCACTGAAGACTCACTGTGGACAACTTTAAGTCCATAACTCCAAAGAGATCTAGTCATAGCAGGGGCTTCACAGAATTGTGAGATTTACCTCCAAGAGCTCAGTCAAGTTTCCATGGTAAATACGGGAGATGAATATTCTCCTGCTTCTGACAGAGAGGAGAAGGGAACCATTTGAAATACTTCAAAGCATTCTGCTCGTCTTAACAAGGCTTGCCCTAAGAGGGAACTAGTAAACTAAGGCTTGCCCTAAGAGGGAACTAGTAAACCAGAGCCTAATTTGCTGGGGTATTATCAGAACCTAAATGGGGAACAGGAAAAACCCAACTTCAACCTGATTTAGTTATCTTGTCCCACTGAAAGGGAGCGGAAAACAGAAACAAAAGGGAGAAACAACATGTAAAGTTTACCTGCAGAGAAATAGGTTCACCCAAAGACGGAGACTTAATCAACTAAAGGACTATAAAATGTCTCCACTGCCCTTACACTTCACCACCACATTAATAAACATTTATTTACAATAGCTCATTTTACCAAGTTCATCATGTCTGGTGCTCAAACAAAAATTAAAAGGCAAAAAATACAATCTCAAGAGACAGAGTATCTGAACCAAAGATGGCAGTGATGTTGAAATTATCAGATTGGGAGTTTAAAATAACTATAATTAATTTGCTAGGGGCTCTAACATATAGAGTAGACAGCATGCAAGAATAGATGGGAAATGTAAGCAGAGAGATGGAAATCTTAAAAAAAAAAAAAAAAAAGAAATGTTAGGGATCAAAACCACTGTAACAGAAAAGAAGAATGCCTATAATGGACTAGACAGAGATGATGGGAAAAAATCTAAGCTACAACACGTATAAATAGAACCTTGAAAAAAACCCAAAAGCAGAGAATGACGATTTAGAAGACAGCAACACAGAATATCCAAGGACACTGTGGTACAACTGCAAAAGGTATAACATATGCATAATTGGGATGCCAGAAAAAGAAAGAAGAAACAGAAGAAAATATTTGAAACAAATTAATGTCAGCACAGACCTTGGAAGTTCAAAGTACAGCAAGCAAGATAACTATATTAAAAAAAATTTACATCTAGGCATATTATATTTAAACTACAGAAAATAAAATATAAAGAAAAAAAAAACCCTGAAAGATCAAGGGAAAAAACATCTTATTTATAGAGAAGCAAAAATAAAGAGTGTTGCTACTGCTAAGTCACTTCAGTCGTGTCCGACTCTGTGTGACCCCATAGACGGAAGCCCACCAGGCTCCCCCGTCCCTGGGATTCTCCAGGCAAGAACACTGGAGTGGGTTGCCATTTCCTTCTCCAATGCATGAAAGTGAAAAGTGAAAGTGAGGTCGCTCAGTCATGTCTGACTCTTAGCGACCCATGGACTGCAGCCCACCAGGCTCCTCCACCCATGGGATTTTCCAGGCAAGAGTACTGGAGAGGGGTGCCATCGCCTTCTCCAAAAGAGTGTTACATCCTACGTTTCCTCAAAAACTGCAAGTAAGAGAGTAGTACAAAATGTTTAAAATGTTGAGACAAAAAAATAACCAACCTAGAACCTGTACCATTTGAAATAGGCTTTAATCAGGGACCAGAAAAAAAAAAGAAATTGCTTTGAGGCTGTCACTTTGAGATTGTCACTGCGTTGAGATTGGGGGATTGAATCAGGTGTTTCTGACATGTGATTGTTATGAGAAAAGATAGATTTATCATGAGTTCTGACTCACTTCAGTCCAGCTAGGTCATCTTTTCCATATAGAAATATTCCTTTTGGCATCTGTGTGACATCCAGACCATACTTGGTAAACTTCTGTGTTAATAACTTTTTAAACTTGACATTTCTTTCACAGAGTCTGGATCGTAATTTTTCTGTAAATAAAAAATACAATCAGAAGGAGAGGAGGCAGAAAGTTACTGAATATCTTAAGATACTTAACTTGTTTGACTCATTCCCATGACTAGAGCCCCCATATACTGATGTATTCAAACATAAACTCTCAGTTATCGATTTCTCTTATACTCAGTGCAAATTTTGTAACATAAAGAAGATAGGCAAATATGAAAGGGAATATGGAAGGAAAAGGTGGTCAAGATTGAGTGTGATACCTTGTCACATTCCACCAGCTGAGTGCCACTTGCTTCAAGCCTCACCAAAAGCTGGTATAGTCAATCTTTCCAAGTTTACCTATTCTAGTATATGTGTAGTAGTAACATACTGTAGTTTTAATGTACCTTTCCTTAACTACCTATTATATTAAGCTCCTTGTTACATGTTTACTGGCTATTTATATAACTTCTTTCATGAAGCATTTATTCAAATGTTTGCTGCTTGATTTCATATAAAGAGATTTGATTTCTTATTATTTAAGTATAATATTTCTTTGGACACTATGAATACAAGACCTCTGACAGATATAAACACAGGCAATATTTTCTCTTAATCTATGGATTGTCTTTTTATTTCATTTATAGTAATTTTTGATCAATGTTTTTAATTTTAAAGAAGTCAAACTAATCAATTATTTTTCTTTTGTAGTTACTTCCTTTCAGGCTAAGAAATTTTTTTTATACCCAAAAGTTGCATACATTTTCTCTTAGGTTTTTTCCTGGGTTTTTATATTTTTAGCCCTCATATTTAGAGCTGTCATTCATTTTGAGTTAATTTTTATGAATGATAAAATTTTATTATATTTTCAGTATGATATTCATAACATTCCAGCACCATTTGTTAAAAGATTTTCTTTCCCTGCTGAATTTCCTTTGCTCATTTGTAGAAAATGATAGGCTATATCTGTGCGTGACACCATCAGGACACTATTCTATTCCATTTTATTGATCTCTATATATCCTATCTGAAAACCACATTTCTTCATTACCACAGCTTTATATTAAATATTGAATTCAGAAAATGTGTCTTCCACATATATCTCCCTCTTTCAAGATTGAGTCTAGATTATGAGCACTGTCAAGATCAAACCACTCAATCTTGGAGGAAATGAATCCTGAATATTCACTGGAAGGACTGATGTTGAAGCTGAATCTCTAGTGCTTTGGCCACTTGATACGATAAACTGACTCATTGGAAAAGAACCCAATACTGGGAAAGATTGAAGGCAGGAGGAAAAGGGGATGACAGAGGATGAGATGGTTGGATGGCATCACTGACTTGATGGACATGATTTTGAGTAAGCTCCAGGAGATGGTGAAGGACAGGGAGGCCTGGTGTGCTGCAGTCCATAGGGTTGCAAAAGTTGGACACAACTGAGCAACTGAACTGAACTGAACTATCTATAGAGACAATGAAATCCTAACAAATTCCTGCAATTCTGATATAGAAATTAATAAACTCATTCTTAAATTTGTATCAGTTCAGTTCACTCGCTCAGTCATGTCTGACTCTTTGCAACCCATGGACTGCAGTCCACCAGGCTTCCCTGTCCATCAACTCCTGGAGCTTGCTCAAACTCATGTCCATTGAGTTGGTGATGCCATCCAACCATCTTATTCTCTGTCGTCCCCTTCTCCTCCTGCTTTCAATCTTTCCCAGAATCAGGGTCTTCTCCAAAGAGTCAGTTCTCATCAGGTAGCCAAAGTATTAGAGTTTCAATTTCAGTATCAGTCCTCGCATTGAATATTCAGGACTGATTTCCTTTAAAGATTGATTGGGTTGATCTCCTGCAGTCCAAGGAACTCTCAAGAGTCTTCAACACCACAGTTCAAAAGCATAAATTCTTTGGTGCTCAGCTTTTTTTTATAGTCCAGCTCTCACATCCATACATGAATACTGGAAAAACAATAGTTTTGACTAGATGGACCATTGTCAGCAAGGTAATGTACTGCTTTTTAATATGCTATCTAGGTTGGTCATAGCTTTTCTTCCAAGGAGCACGCGTCTTTTAATTTCATGGCTACAGTCACCATCTGCAGTGATTTTGGAGCCCCCAAATAAATAAAGTCTGTCACTGTTTCCACTGTTTCCCCATCTATTTTCCATGAAGGAATGGGACCAGATGCCATGATCTTCATTTTTTGAATGTTCAGTTTTAAGCCAGCCTTTTCTCTCTCCTCTTTCACTTTCATCAAGAGGCTCTTTAGTTTCTCTTCGGTTTCTGCCATAAAGGGTAGTATCACTTGTGTATCTGAATTTATTGATATTCTCCTGGCAATCTTGATTCCAGCTTGTGCTTCATCCAGCTCGGAATTTCACATGATATACTCTGCACATAAGTTAAATAAACAGAGTGACAATAGACAGCCTTGAAGTACTCCTTTCCCAATTTGGAACCAGTCTGTTGTTCCATGTCTGATTATAACTGTTTCTTTTTGACCTGCATACAGTTTTCTCAGGAGGCAGGTAAGGTGATCTGGTATTCCCATCTCTTGAAGAATTTTCCACAGTTTGTTGTGATTCACAGAGTCAAAGGTTTGAGCATAATCAATAAAGCAGAAGTAGATTTTTACTGGAATTCTCTTGCTTTCTCGATGATCCAACAGATGTTGGAAATTTTATCTCTGGTTCCTATAGAGATCTATGGTTTCTATAGATCTCTCTATATATCTCTATATAGTTCTCTAAAGATTGACTAAGGGTAAATCAATACCTTTAAAAGTTTGCTTCTTTCTATGCATGATCATCACATATAATTTCAACTATTTAGGCTCTCTTTAATATCCCTCGGAGAAGGCAATGGCACCCGACTCCAGTACTCTTGCCTGGAAAATCCCATGGACAGAGGAGCCTGGTGGGCTGCAGTCCATGGGGTCGCTAAGAGTTGGACACGACTGAGCAACTTCACTTTCACTTTTCACTTTCATGCATTGGAGAAGGAAATGGCAACCCACTCCAGTGTTCTTGCCTGGAGAATCCCAGGGACGGGGGAACCTGGTGGGTTGCCATCTATGGGGTTGCACAGAGTCGGACACGACTGAAGCGACTTAGCAGCAGCAGTAATATCCCTCAACAACATTTTGTGACTTTTCTATTAAAAATGTTACCTTGCATATATTTTTGCTTATATCTGTTGCTTATAGTCTAGTAAAGATTTTACATTTTTTAACATAATTTTGCTTATAAATATAATGTATTTGTGTATACTGGTCTTGTTTCATTTGACCTTGCTAATTTCACTATTTTCTTATTTTTATTAGTAAGTTTTAGCATTCTTACATGTACACAGTCTATTTCTGCTTTATTGATGATGCCAAAGCCTTCGACTGTCAATAAACTGTGGAAAATTCTGAAAGAGATGGGAATACCTGACCATTTGACCTATATCTTGAGAAATCTGTATGCAGGTTAGGAAGCAACAGTTGGAAGTGGACATGGAACAACGGACTAGTTCCAAATAGGGAAAGGAGTACATCAAGGCTGTATATTGTCACCCTGCTTATTTAACTTACATGCAGAGTACATCATGAGAAACAGTAGATAAAGCACAGGCTGGAATAAAGCACAGCCTGGATAAAGCACAGGCTGGAATCAAGATTGCTGGGAGAAATATCAATAATCTGAAATATGCAGATGACACCACCCTTATGGCAGAAGTGTAGAAGAACTAAAGAACCTCTTGATGAAAGTGAAAGAGGAGAGTGAAAAAATTGGCTTAAAGCTCAACATTCAGAAAACGAAGATCATGGCATCTGGTCCAGTCACTTCATGGCAGATAGATGGGGAAACAGTGGGAAAAGTGTCAGACTTTATTTTTTTGGGCTCCAAAATCACTGCAGATGGTGATTGCAGCCATGAAATTAAAAGACATTCCTTGGAAGGAAAGTTATGATCAACCTAGAAAGTGAAAGTGAAAAGTGAAATTGCTCAGTCGTGTCCGACTCTTTGCAACCCCATGGACGGTAGCCTACCAGGCTCCACAGTCCATGGGATTTTCCAGGCAAGAATTCTGGAGTGGGCTGCCATTTCCTTCTCCAGGGGATCTTCCCAACCCAGGGATCGAACCCGGGTCTCCTGCACTGCAGACAGACACTTTACTGGCTGAGCCGACAGCATGTTAAAAAGCAGAGATGTTACTTTGCCAACAAAAGTCCATCTAGTCAAGGCTATGGTTTTTCCAGTAATCATGTATGGATGTGAGAGCTGGACTATAAAGAAAGCTGAGCACCAAAGAATTGATGCTTTTGAACTGTGGTGCTGGAGAAGACTCTTGAGAGTCTCTTGGACTGCAAGGGGATCCAACCAGTCCATCCTAAAGGAAATCAGCCCTGAATATTCACTGGAAGGACTAATGGTGAAACTCCAATACTTTGGCCACCTGATGTGAAAAACTGACTCATTGGGAAAGACCCTGATGCTGGGAAAGATTGAGGGCAGGAGGAGAAGGGGACGACAGAGGATGAGATGGTTGGATGGCATCACCAACACGATGGACATGAGTTTGACTAGGCTCCAGGAGTTGGTGATGGACAGGGAGGCCTGGCGTGCTGCAGTCCATTGGGTTGCAAAGAGTCAGACACGACTGAGCGACTGAACTGAACCAATGTACACAGTCATACCCTGTGTAAATAAAGATAATTTTATTTATTGTATACCATTTTATCTATATCATGGTATATTCTATACCATTTAATCTTTTTTCCCCTTTAAACTGCACTCATTGAAATCTCTAATATGATGTTAAGTATAAGTGCATTAGTTTAGTGAATTATACTGACCGATTTTCAAATATGAAAATAACCTTAAATTCCTATGACAAAGCTGACTTAGTCATAATGTATGTTCCTTGTAATGAATGCTGGATGGAATTGCTAATATTTTGTTAAGATTTACCAGTGTTAATGAGGAATATTAACATTTTTATTGTAATACATATTAGCAGTTTTCTTGTAATACATTCAATGGAATTTGAAAATGCCCCTAACATTGTATTTTATGAAAATATTTATGTAAAAATTGTAATGTTTTTATTTTTAAAAAATTAACAGAATTGACTAGGAAAGGAATTTTGTCCTGGATTTTTTTTTCTTTCTTGGTGGTAATATTTAAAATTACTGTTACAAATCATTTAGTTAATACAAAGTAAAACAAGTTTTTTCTTATGTAATTTTAGTTAATTTATGTCTTTCAAGAAATGTGTCCATTTTATCTAAGTTGTTGAGTTTGCTTAACTTTTTCACAATAGTTTTTATTATCATTTCAATACATATAGTTTCTCTTGTGATGTCCTACTTTTCAATTCTGTCATTGGTAATTTGTGGGTCTTTTCCTACTTTTCCTTCACCAGTATGGCTAGATTTTTATTAATTTTAGTGATTCTTTCAAAGAAAGTGCTTTTGGTTTCATTGATTTTTCCCAAATTTTTCCTGCTATTTTATTGATTTCTAATGTTATATTTATTTTCCTCTCTTTTGCTAAATGTAAGTTTAATTTGTTCTTATTCAAACTCTTTAAGGTAAAAATTTAGACCACACAATTTCATATTATTCTTTTCTCAGTCTCCTCACTGAGGCATATTAAGTTTCCTATAAGCACTGTTTGGGCTACACCCACAAATTTTAATGTACAATATTCAATATCATAAAGTTCAAAGTATGTTCTAATTTCTCCTGTTATTTCTTTGATACACAGGTTATTTAGAAGTATTTTGTTCAGCTTCTAATATTTCTGGCTTTTCTAAGATATTTTTTCATTGATTTCTAATTTAATTCCCTTGTGAAGAGTGAATATTTTAGAATATTTCATTTCTTTTAATTTTATTGCAACTTGTTTTATGGTCCAGTATATGAACTCTCCTAGCCAGTGTTCCATGCACACTTGAAAAAAATGTGTATCCCACTGTTGCTGGGTATAAAGCTTTATTAATATGTTAGAACATTTGGGTTGATAGTCTTGTACAAATTTTTTTGCTTCTTTTCTGTGTGATTAGTTTACCAGACTCTGAGAGAGAAAAAGTGAAATAATTCAGCAAAATTGTAGATTTAAGTATTTTTTCTGTCAGCTTTGTTTTATGTATAATGACCCCACATAGTATGTGCACATACATTCAGTATTGCTTTATCCTCTTAAAGAACTATTCATGTAGTCATTCTAAAATGATTAAAAGAACCACTGGTAAGGTCTAGAGAAATTCTACACTATGATTAATGTAGTTTCACTCCTAATGTATGGCCTTTTGGGCATCTCTACAAATGCCACTTATGTTCCATGAGGTTCCTCCAATCTGTTTAGACTCACCACTTTTCCAGTCCTATAAGTGTTCTGGAAGTTTTCCATCTTATGGCTCTATGGTAGTTGTATTTCCTTAATAGTTTTTCTTTGTCTGGCCTTGCGGACTCATTCTGTGCATGCTTAATTTCGCATTTCAGCCAAGGAATCGGGGTGACACTTGCAGATCTTTGGAGCTCTTTCTCTGAGTAGCTTTCTCTTTGTCAGTGCTCTGCCTTCCAAATACCAGGTCTCTAAGCCTTGCTAATCTCCAATTTCTGTGTATTCAATTCAGCAAGATTATGAAGCCATGCTTACGCCACTTCTCGTTGTGCCAGGGTCCAGTAATTAATTCCATTCAGAAAGCTAAGGCATTAAGAGGGTTCATCTGGTTTTTGGTTCTTTTCTCCCTACAGAGTCACAATTGTTTGCTGCCTACCCTCAAATGAATGGGTAGTAAAGCTAGTAGTAAAGAACCTGCCTGCCAGTGAAGTAGACGCCAGAGGCGTGGGTTTGATCCTTGGGTCAGGAAAATCCCCTGGAGGAAGAGATGGCAACCCCCTCAAGTATTCTTGCCTGGAGAATCCTATGGACAAAGGAGACTACTGGCAAGCCACAGACCACAAAGTGTCAGACACAACAGAAGCAACTTAGCATTCAAATGAATAGAAATGGCTGTTTCATAAAAATTATCCAGTTTTAGGGCTGACTATGACTGGATAGACATTTAGTATCAGTACTTCATCATGGTTGAAAAGTGGAACCCCTATTACATTATATATATTTGCTAGGTTAAAATATATATATCTTCTCATAACTTTTAGTCATTACTCTTCATTTTCCCTTTTGGCATAAAATAAACTTTTCCTTGAGAGTCGCTTGGACTGCAAGGAGATCCAACCAGTCCATTCTGAAGGAGATCAGCCCTGGGATTTCTTTGGAAGGAATGATGCTAAAGCTGAAACTCCAGTATTTTGGCCACCTCATGCGAAGTGTTGACTCATTGGAAAAGACTCTGATGCTGGGAGGGATTGGGGGCAAGAGGAGAAGGGGACAACAGAGGATGAGATGGCTGGATGGCATCACTGACTTGATGGACGTGAGTGTCAGTGAACTCCGGGAGTTGGTGATGGACAGGGAGGCCTGGCGTGCTGCGATTCATGGGGTCGCAAAGAGTCAGACATGACTGAGCGACTGATCTGATCTGATCTGATACTTCTACTTACTTATCACAAACATTGCATTATATTACTTTACTTTATATTTTCACAAACAACACTGAAGTATGAAATAAGTAGTTCTGCTTCTATTAGTCATGTCAGCCAAGTACTAAAGCTAGTCATTTGTGTTCATCATCATACTCTAGCATGAGTTCAGTTCAGTTCAGTTCAGTCGCTCAGTCGTGTCCGACTCTTTGCGATCCCATGAACTGCAGCACACCAGGTCTCCCTGTCCATCACCAGCGCCTGGACCCGAGTCAAACTCATGTCCATCACGTCTGTGATGCCATCTAACCATCTCATCCTCTGTTATCCCCTTCTCTTGTCCTCAATCTTTCCCAGCATCAGGGTCTTTTCCAGTGAGTTCGCTCTTTGCATAAGGTTGCCAAAGTATTGGAGTTTCAGCTTCAACATCAGTCCTTCCAATGAACACCCAGGACTGATCTCCTTTAGGATGGACTGGTTGGATCTCCTTGTATTCCAAGGGACTCTCAAGAGTCTTCTCCAACACCACAGTTCAAAAGCATCAGTTAACCCTTTTTAAAAAAGAATTCCAGAAGCCCTTTTTATTATGCTCTTAGTATTTCTAACTCTATTCTTGGCTATTTATAACATTTTTGGTTCTTTAGTTTGTTTCATTATTTTATTGAAGAGTAACATATATTCATTAAAAATGAGAAGGATAATTATTGAAGTAGAGAGAACTCACAGTCCATATAACCTTTTCTCTTTTTCATTGGCATAATGTTTAAAGCTTTGTTTAGTCATATTTTATAAGATTTTTCAAAGTAGAAAGTAAATCTTGCCTAAGAGAAGAATTTTCCAGAAGAAATTTCTATCTCAAATTACAATATTATATTGCCATAATGAGAAACATCAATATTTAACAAAATTTCCTCTTTTTACATTTCAACCAAACGCCATTTGGAAAACCAAATGTGGTGATTCCCTTCCACATTCGTAAAGAATACATTTGTTTTTGTTTTTTGTTTTTTTTTGGTTGGTTGGTTGGTGTTTTTTTAATTTTTAATTGAAGGATAATTGCTTTATAATATTATTTCCATTTCTACCATACATCAACAAAAATTAGCCATAAATGTATACATTTCTGCTCTGTCTTTAACCTCTGTCCCACTTCCCACCCTTTATCATCCCTCTAGTTTGTTACAGAGCTCCAGTTTAAGTTCCTTGAATCACATAGCCAATTTCCTTTGACTATCTATTCTTGATATGGCCAATTATATCAGGTGAAATTTCCCTAAATGGTGATTTTCTTCAGAATACCTGTGACAAGCTGGAGTATACTGCTGCTGCTGCTGAGTCACTTCAGTCGTGTCCGACTCTTTGCGACCCCATAGACGGTAGCCCACCAGACTCCCCCCTCCCTGGGATTCTCCAGGCAAGAACACTGGAGTGGGTTGCCATTTCCTTCTCCAATGCATGAAAGTGAAAAGTGAAAGTGAAGTTGCTCAGTCGTGTCCAACTCTTAGCGACCCCATGGACTGCAGCCCACCAGGCTCCTCTGTCCATGGGATTTTCCAGGCAAGAGTACTGGAGTGGGGTGCCATTGCCTTCTCCATGAAGTATACTAGCTCTTTTAAAAAGTAACTTTTTCTTTCTTTAGTTATTTATGATCATTCACATCTCCATTGCCTGGATTGTATCTCTAAAAGTATAAATATTTTATGGTAACCTCATTCATAAAAAAATCCACTTATTTATGTGAAGACACAAGCAATAATAAAACAATGATAACATTTGTTAAGAATTATTTTACATTTTATGTTAGTTCAGTTCAGTTGCTCAGTTGTGTCCAACTCTTTGCAACCCCATGGACTAAAGCACGCCAGGCCTGTATATGACCAACTCCCAGAGATTGCTCAAACTCATGTCTATTGAGTCAGTGATGCCATCCAACCACTTCATCCTTTGTCATCCCCTTCTCCTCCCACTTTCAGTCTTCCCCAGCATCAGGACCTTTTCAAATGAGTCAGTTCTTTGATCAGGTGGCCAAAGTATCGGAACTTAAGCTTCAGCATCAGTTGTTTCAATGCATATTCAGGACTGGTTTCCTTTAAGATTGACAGGTTGGAACTCTTTGTAGTCCAAGGGACTCTCAAGAGTCTTCTTCAACACCACAGTTCAAAAGCATCAATTCTTTGGTGCTCAGCTTTCTTTATAGTCCAACTCTCACATCCATACATGACTACTGGAAAAACCATAGCCTTGACTAGACGGACCTTTGTTGGCAAAGTAATGTCTCTGCTTTTGAATATGCTGTCTAGGTTGGTCATAGCTTTTCTTCCAAGGAGCAAGCTAATTTCATGGCTGCCAGTCACCAATTGCAGTGATTTTGGAGCCCCCAAATAAATAAAGTCTGTCACTGTTTCCACTGTTTTCCTATCTATTTGCCATTAAGTGATGGGACTGGATGCCATGATCTTCATTTTTTGAATGTTAAGTTTTAAGCCAGCTTTTCACTTCCCTGTTTCACTTTCATCAAGAGGCTCTTTAGTTTTTTGCTTTCTGCCATAAGGGTGGTGTCATTTGCATATCTGAGGTTATTGATATTCCTTCTGGCAATCTTGATTCCAGCCTGTGCTTCATCCAGCCTGGCATTTCTCATGATGTACTCTGCATATAAGTTAAATAAGCAGGGTGACAATATACAGCCTTGATGTACTCCTGTCCCTATTTGGAACCAGTCTGTTTTTCCATGTCCAGTTCTAACTATTGATTCTTGATCTGCATACAGATTTCTCAGGAGGCAGATCAGGTGGCCTGGTATTCCGATCTCTTTAAGAATTTTCCACAGTTTGTTGTGCTTCACACAGTCAAAGGCTTTGGCATAATCAATAAAGCAGAAGTAGAGATTTCTGGAATTCTCTTGCATTTTCAATGATCCAACAGATGTTGCCAATTTGATCTCTGGTTCCTCTGCCATTTCTAAAACCAGTATGAATATCTGGAAGTTCATGGTTCACGTACTATTGAAGCCTGACTTGGAGAATTTTGAGCATTACTTTACTAGCGTGTGAGATGAGTGCAATTGTGTGGTAGTTTGAACATCTTTGGCATTGTCTTTCTTTGGGATTAGAATGAAAACTGACTTTTCCAGTCCTTTGCCCACTGCTGAGTTTTCAAAATTTGCTGGCATATTGAGTAAGCACTTTCACAGTATCATCTTTCAGGATTTGAAATAGCTGAACTGGAATTCCATCACCTCCACTAGCTTTGTTCATAGCGATGCTTCCTAAGGCCCACTTGACTTTGCACTCTAGGATGTCTGGCTCTAGGTAAGTGATCACACCATCTCGGTTAGCTGGGTCGTGAATATCTTTTTTGTATAGTTCTTCTGTGTATTCTTGCCACCTCTTCTAATATCTTCTGCTTCTGTTAGGTCCATAACATTTCTGTCCTTCATTGTGCTCACCTTTGCATGAAATGTTCCCTTGGTATCTTTAATTTTCTTGAAGAGATCTCTAGTCTTTCCCATTCTATTGTTTTCCTTTATTTCTTTGCATTGATCACTGAAGAAGGCTTTCTTATCTCTCCTTGCTATTCTTTGGAACTCTGCATTCAAATGGGTATATCTTTCCTTTTCTCCTTTGCCTTTTGCTTCTTTTTTCTCAGCTAATAGTAAGGCTTTCTCAGACAACCATTTTGCCTTTTTGCATTTCTTTTTCTTGGAGATGGTCTTGATCACTGAGTCCTGTACAATGTCATGAACCTCCATCCATAATTCTTCAGGCACTCTATCAGATCTATTTTTTTTTGTCACTTCCACTGTATAATCTTAAGGGATTTGATTTAGGTCATACCTCAATGGTCTAGTAGTTTTCCCTGCTTATCTATTTGAGTATGAATTTGGCAATAAGGAGTTCACGATCTGAGCCACAGTCAGCTCCTGGGCTTGTTTGTGCTGACTGTATAGAGCTTCTGCATCTTTGGCTGCAAAGAATAGAATCAATTTGATTTCAGTATTGACCATGTGGTGATGTCCTTGTGTAGAGTCTTCTCTTTGTATTGTTGGAAGAGGGTGTTTGCTATGCCTAGTGTTAAGTACTTTACATACACCACAAATTTAAGTCAATGTTCTATTTATTTGTTGCTTTCTTCCTCCTTTTCTGGTGAGATAAAGATCTTGCTTAAGGGTATCTTCTATGCTATAGTTGCATTTAGTAATGTAAACATCTACATTATGGCCATAACCAAAACCTGATCTTACTTCTTCTCTCTCTTCCATTTCAATACATGGACTTTAAATATTCACTAGTGTTTCAGCATTTTGGAACCCTGTAACCTTAAGATCTATAGAACTTCAATTTTTTTTCTTCAAAATTTGACCCTGTAGTAGGACCCAGTTGAGAGAACAGACTCTCTTTCTCTCTTTTCTGTACATACACACCCACACACAGTTTGTGTATCTACAAGATAGCACCTTTTGACTTACCACAATAACCAAAAGGATACATTGAGAAGATGCTGGATTTGCTTTGACAGGATTGTTTGGTTATGAATAAAATGGACCACTGATTTGAGAAGACCAGAAAAAAATTGGATGGGCCTGAAGCTTCCGAAGACAACTAAAGCTATACATAGGTATTTGGATTAATCTGTTAGCAGAAAATTCAAGATTATGAGTTGTTTTCCTTCTTCACCTGACGGTGTATTTTCTTTAGACACAATCATTGCCATTTTGAATTTCTGTGATAGGTGAAGAGATATACAAGTAATAAAAGTACATGATAGTGGAGTGGGTTATATTTGGGATTATTCTGTACCAAATGTGATGCTAATGTCTTCTACCTTATTCAATCATAAACAGAATTTGAGCTTCTGTATACAGAGAAATAACATCACATGAGGTAATTATAATGGTTTTCAGTTGATTACAGTTAGAATTTGAAATGCATTTATCTGAAGACTTATACATTTGTTTTAATTAAAGCAAATGTCAGAAACATTGTAATTTTATTTCTCCAATAACATCTCCCTCTTTGAGATCTACTTTGTGTGACTCAGTCTTCAAATTACTCTCTTTTTCTGTTTCTAGTCATTATTCTTAAGGGATTTAGATCCTTTATAACTGGAGTTTAACTCACTATGCAATTTTAAAGGCTCTGATATGTTTTCTGAGACAGGAGCTTAAATATTATACAAATTAATACTTTTTCTCTGCATAAATTTTTGAATCACTACCAAAACTACGCATTGACAAATACCTCTATACAACAGGATTAAAATGTGAGTTTCTCTCCAGTGTTCCTCTTGGAGGAAGTAGACTCAATTGGCTTAAGAGATTTTTTTTTCCCTCCACTGTATCAGACTCTCCAAGAAGACACTAGTAGAAAATAAGTTTAAAATATGTTTAATTTACTATCATGAAGTTATACTTTCAGTTACTTTGTGAATACAATGAATATCCATTGAAAATCAATGTTAGATGCAGTATTTATTTAATCTGTATATTTCCGCCCTGCCTTTGGCTGTGATGGATCAGCATTGCTGTGCTGGTTTTTTCTCTAGTTGTGGCAAGCAGGAATGACTCTCTAGTTGCAGTGTATGGGCTTACTGCAGTGGCTTCTCTTGTTGCAGAATATACGCTCCAGAGCAGAGATTCAGCAGTTGTGCTGCACAGGGTTAGTTAAGTCTGGAGGCATGTAGGATCTTCCTGGACCAGGGACAGAACTTATGTCTCCTACATTGGCAGGCAGATTCTTTATCACCGAACCACTGGGGAAGCCCCGGATTTCTTTTAATCACATTTTTTTTTTTTTGAAAAATTTTTTCTTACAAAAACTGCTGAATGGGGGAACTGTTTTCATCCTTTATTATATCTACTAATGAGGGGCTAGTTACCAAGAATATGATACAGATGATGTTGGCAAAGGTAAATCCTTATAAAAGTTTGTGAAGATCCTGCTTTATTAATGGAACTACTAGAATTTTCTAAACTAGGAAGTTAATTGTGGATATTATTATCTTTCCTTTCCACAAGCATCATGAAGCATTTGCATTAGGAGTTGAAAATGTATCTTACTTCACCAAAGCTAAGTTTCTTCTGTATTAGAATAATTTGCTTATGGGAGATATAGAGGAAAGTATTTGTTTACAAGTAAAATACTGTAGTGATTCAGAAGATTCCATCCCTGTTCTTCCCTTTACTTGTAGCAAAGACCTTTTAATTTCTAACTTAAAAGAAGCTTAAAGGAACTCAACACTGATTCAAATGTTCATTAAGTCATAGCAAGATTCCCCTTCTTGGTGTTCATGGTGGAATTTTAGCCAGGAGACAGTAAGTGAACCTTGGCTATTTAAAAGGGGGTGGGGACTAACAACTAGACTTAAACCAATTTTGCCCAATTTGACTGTGTACTTATAATTTCGCTTTGCAAGGTTATTTACCCCAAACTATTACTAATGTAACTTTGAGCAGATAAATAAGTAAAGCATTTTCCTTTCAGTTTTACCTCTGCTGGGTTTGTGCTCAGTGACACAGCAGTAAGTAGCATGTCCAGCCACAAGCCGATCACTGGGAGCTGAGTGCAGGGAGCCAAGAGGAGACCAGACATGATGAAAGCTGTTGCTTTCTTCTTTCCAGGTAAGGGTCCCTGGGTGCTCATCCCTGGGACCTCCTTAGCCAGCTGTTCCTCTTAACTGTCTCTCCCTCTACATCCAGCTCAGGAGGAGAGTGATGCATTAACAGCACAGTGCTGGGAACACCAGAGTGTGCCTGATGGTGTGCAGAAAGCCTTCTCCTCACATACTTTTGCTGTGCAGTTCATTTTTTAACAAAGGACTAGAAAGGAAAATGTGGATGTCAGTAAAAGAGAAGAGCAGGGGGTGAAAGACCACTTTGTAGCAAATGAATTACATTCAAAGTCAATTTTTAACTAATTCTTCCTGTGGCTATTAAAAGAGCTAGCATTACATAGAGTCACAAACCAATCCCTTGAAAATGAGTATCAGTTAGAGACCCACTTCGGGGCATAAAGTATCCTCTTTAGAGAAAATCATTCTTGAAGTCCGTATATTAAGTTTGTTCTCACTATTCTTAGGCAGGTTTAAACAATATAGCAGAAAAGAAAGATAAACGGTTGGATTTATCCATTTTAAAGAGACCATAAATTGACCTCCTGCTGATGACAAAGTACTCAGTAAGAGGGAAAAAACAAACCGAAAAAATCCACAAAGAAACCCTTCACAGCCAACAATAGAGATGGCTTCAGTTCAATTTCCTTTCATATAGAGGATCCCGCTTTGTATTTTAGTCCCATAAAACATTTATTAGGAGAAAATTCAGGAATATTATCAAATCACCAAAAAGCAAAAGCCTAATGCATGTGGGCACAAAACATTTTTGTAACTCCTTTGACGTATGAGCTAGCTGTAATGTAAAATTTCTTGTTTACTCCTTTATTCATTCAATCCTTCCTTCTTCCTCCCCTTCCATATCCCCTCTCTTCTTAATTTTCTTCATTTTTTTCCTTTCTTACTTCCTTCTGTGCTTCCTTTTTTATGACAGGCCCTATTCCAAAAAGTGGGAAGTATTATGGAAAGCTAAGTATCTTTTACTTAAAGAACTTAGATGAATAATTTCATTTATTAGCCTTTACCTTTAATGTAGGATCTTAGATCCTTAATTCTACTGCAATATACAATGACAACTACTACTTTAATTGTACCAGTAAGGAGAGTCTCAGAAAAGTGCCTTTATTGCCAGTTATTTAGTCTGTGTATTAGCTGCATTGTATAAACTTCTTGGAGGTGACCTCTTCGAGATACACACATCTTGTCATCAACAATCCATAGGAGAGTTTGAAATGGGGTGTGAGAACTTGCTATGTTTTACTTGGCATCTTGGGAGACACCATTATCATGAACCCTTGAATTTACTGTCTTCATAGACAACTTGCTATGGGAAAGGGGGACTTTGGAGTTAACTCAGCAGCTTCTGCAAATGAATGTTCCATGAGAGGATTACTGCAGACCCCAAGAGGGGACATTATTCTTGCTCTTCATTAGAAGGGGTGAGAAAAAGCTGTCCTTTGTGTTCCTGGATAGGCAGACTTTATTCCAGTAGGAGTTTCTCTTTAGCATTCAATTCTCTAAAATTCTTAGTGCTCCCAAAGTCAGACTTGTCTTTAATGGAAATGGGATAAGGGGAATCTGAAAATGTCAAGTACAGAGTTTTATTTTTCAAGGAGACTATGGGTTTACAAATTGGGAGGGAAAAAAATTCCTTTAAAACAAAATGAAAGTGTGATTTTAAAAGTCTTATGCATTGCAATTTGACAATATTCACTAACTGATAATGCCACCCACTTGACTAATTTACCAATTTAAAGTTATTTTGTAATCTCCCTGTGAGCCACCCAACATAAGTTTTCTGTGTTAAAGTGTGTATGTCTGTGTGTGTATGTCCATGGATGTGTTATTACTGCTCTACAGCAGCAAATAACCTCCCACAATGTTTAAGAAACTATAAACTAACAACTCATTACTTCCTTATTTCTTTCAGTAACAATGATATTTCTGTGGAGGTAATTTTTTTTCAAAGTTAAATTTTAGTGCAATGTGTGGGTAAACAAAATGCAACTGAATTTTCAAAAGCCTATAAATAATTTTTAAGAAAATAATTGAAAACAGGAAATACAGATGAAATTGTTGGAAGTATTTGAATTTTAAAAGACTGGAAATGAAATCTGAGGAGAAAAAGACTCAGTATTTGATAATAAAAGTATTTAAAATTGACACAACCTGATTTAGTTATCTATTTAAACTTGGGAGTTTAAAGTGAATACATGCAGAAACCAATATAAAATAATTCTGTCTTTTTCTACCACTTTAAATATGCTTATAAAAGTGAATCATAAATGCAGAATCAATTCAGTTCAGTCACTCAGTCGTGTCCACCTCTTTGCAACCCCATGGACTGCAGTACGCCAGGCCTTCCTGTCCATCACCAACTCCCAGAGCTTGCTCAAACTTCATGTCCATTGAGTCAGTGATGCCATCCAACCATCTCATTCTCTATCATCCCCTTCTCCTCCCGCCTTCAATCTTTCCCAGGATCAGGATCTTTTCCAAGGAGTCAGTTCTTCACATCAGGTGGCCAAAGTATTGGAGCTTCAGCTTCATCAGTCCTTCCAATGAATATTCAGGACTGATTTCCTTTAAGATGGACTGGTTGGATCTCCTTGCAGTCCAAGAGACTCTCAAGAGTCTTCTCCAACACCGCAGTTCAAAAGCATCAATTCTTTGGTGCTCAGCTTTCTTTATAGTCCAACTCTCACATCCATACATAACTACTGGAAAAGTCATAGATTTGACTAAATGGACCTTTGTCGGCAATGTAATGTATCTGCTTTTTAATATGCTGTCTAGGTTGGTCACAGCTTTTCTTCCAAGGAGAAAGCATCTTTTAATTTCATAGCTGCAGTTACCATCTGCAGTGATTTTTGGAGCCAAGAAAATAAAGTCTGTCATTGTTTCCACTGTTTCCCCATCTATTTGCCATGAAGTGATGGGACTGGATGCTATGATCTTTATTTATTTATTTTGAATGTTGAGTTTTAAGCCAGTTTTTTCACTCTCCTCTTTCACTTTCATCAAGAGGCTCTTAAGTTTCTTACATTTTGTAATTTTAAAATACCTAATTTATTAGACATGTCTTATAGGTACTAATTACAGAAAGAGATTTTGATTGGGACTTCTATTTAAACCTAAGATAGATATTGTATTGACTGTTAACCTAAGATGGATATTTTATTGAGTGCTAAACTCAAATCAATCATATCATTGTTATTTTCTTTGCAATACCTGTAAAAGTAGAAAAATTATTAATATAAAGCACAGCATTTAAAAAATTTTCCAGTATCAGTCTCTGTCAAATAAATAATTACAAATTATCTACTCATCATCATGTTAGACATGGCCCTTTACAAAAAGACCTGTATAAATCTTATGCTCTAGGGATTTAGAAGAGGTGAGTGTCATATTAATTTGGCCCTTTTTGTGTACCACTAAATATTTTTTAGAACTTTATAGAACATATGACTTGTGGTTAAAAGTAAAATAAAAACCTTTTATAAGGTCTATGAAAAGTTGTAAGGTAACCTCCTGGCTCTGTGTGAACAATTGTAAGAGTGGAGAATTCATTGCAAAATGAGGAAAACTGATCCTTCCAAAGAACGGTCTGAGAAGTCTCTCTCATCTTTTAACCAATGGGACAAAGATTATCTCCTAAAGCAATGATGACAAATTCCCGCATCTTGTTAGCTCTTAGATTATTTGAAACCACTTGTCCTAATTCGCTTCCTTAAATTTCCACAGGTATCCTGTAATTTAAGTAAATCTATTTTTATATTTCTTCTTATATTATGGTAGTTATTAATTTCAAACCTTCTAGCCCATTAGTTTCAGTAAGCTGAAGTGCTCGTCTTTTGATCTTTTTCCATCATGTAACTTGCTAGCACTTTTAGAAATTTCTATGCTTCTCTCTTCTATGTTCTTTCTCTTCACTGCCCACCCTTTTCTCTCCTCTTAAAGTTCTTTGACCTTTGTCATATTACTTTAAGCCTGGTCTCCATAGGATTAGAAGCTTGGCCGGTACTGTTTCTTCCCTTCTTGGACTCAATTTCAACCTCTAAACAGTTTTGGGTCACTATTCCAATGTATTCCATGCATATCCATAGTCTGAAGTTGCACACCAAGCTGGTTACACATATCTAACCCAAATCAGAGTTCAGGCATGCCAGCTTTCTCAGGGAGACTTTTGAATAATTATTTCATGAGTTCCATGTTCCAAGGCTGCCATTTTGTCTATGTCTCGGGCCTTAACAGAATGGTGGCTTAGGGATGCTGAGATTTCATATCCGTGGGAAACTATGGTGAATTCAAGTACAGTAGAGAGGCTTTATTGTTAAGCTGGTGAGTATACCTCTTCTGATTGCCCACTGACAGTCTTCTTAGCCTCATACTTTACTCCTCACAGAAGCTTTCCAATTAAAAAGTTCATCTCCAGGTTCTTAAAGAATTCATGCATAAAACATTTTCCTTTAAGGGCTGGGGATCTAATTCAATGCAGATTTCAAAGTGAAGAGTATGCTTCAACCACTGATGCCATTGTTGCTGCTAAATGTAGGAAATCACCAGTGCTGGAGACTCTCCTTACAAAACAGTAAACTGTAAGTTTTCAGGGAGCCAGTATGCTCTGACTTCTTGAGTGGATAATGTCTTTGTTTTAGCTAAGTAGGTTGGATTATTGCTACAAGATTATTGGAACACCCATTCTAGCAGCACTGGGATCTATTCCTGTGGCCCTATTCAGATTGGAATGTACATAAAGCAAAGTGGATAATTCCATGGACAGAGGAGTCTGGTGGGCTACAGTCCAAAGGGTCTGCAAAGAGTCAGACACGACTGAACGACTGAGCACACACACAGGAATGAGAATACAATAACTGATATCTGTATTTTTGTTTCAAGGTCTTTAAATGAACTGTATACGATATACTTTTGTGAGTCCCTGTAATGCCTAACTTTTCTAAGCAGATTCCTTAGTTCTAGGTAAAGGCTACTGATAAGATTATATCTTTTTGAGATTTCTACCATTGACTAAATCTTACACATTCAGTGCATGAAGGACTTAACTCAATGGGGATATCTAATAGTCCTTCCCTTCTAACTCCCTATAGTACCTAATAGAACTTTGATCTTTGAGGTTCTACTCTCAGACCGAAGTTATCAGGGACTTAACACAATTGGTGACTTTGAGAATCAAGCCGTAGTATGTTGGATCCAAATTTCCACCCGACCTAAAACTAAGACCATATGGAGAAACACTGCTGACAGCCTGCCACAGGTGGAGGTAGGGGTTTATGTCCATGCCATTCATCCCATCCAACTGGGTACAGTAACATCAATTAAAGGGCATGTCATTTTTTTCCCATTGTGCCTCTTTCCCATTTCCCATGGCCTCTTCTAGTCGGAAGTCTACTAATTCAGATCTCACTTCCCTCTACAGCTGTAAGTTTAGACTGTTACTTGATATTTTTAGTCACATAACACTATGGGATGATAGATTAAACTTGTGAAAACTAAACCAGTCAGTATTTTTTTGTGTAACTTTCTATTAATTCAGGTCCTCATACATCCTGTGCTTGTCATTTTTTTCTTTTTTAAGTAAAGAATTTTTACATGTATCATTGGTCTAGAAGGAGATATTTGGAAACTGGACTCAAAGACATATGAGCCAATTTTTCCATATTCCCCCTCTGTTTACATTTTGTTAGCTATGTTCATTTTCCCTTTACATTTAATTTATTCTTTTACCAATAAAATTTGTTTTCCCCATGTTTCAGATTTACATAAAAGATAGTTCAGTTCAGTTCAGTCGCTCAATTGTGTCTGACTCTTTGCAACCCCATGAATTGCAGCATGCCAGTAAAAGATAGTACTTGAAATTAATTAGAGAAGAAATCTTCAATTGTATTGTGAGAAATAAAAATAAAGAATAACACAAAGTTCTTTTGGCCATTCAAATTAAGATGAAGTTTGATGTAAAATGTCAAAACCAATTCTATGTAGCCCTGCTCTAAGATGGACAAAGGCTGAAGGAAAATGATGCAGCAAAAATTTCTTGGTTATACTTTTCCTCAAATGCATATTTTTTTAGTATTATATTACCAAGAAAATATCTCCACTCAATACCTCCATTATGATACTTTAAATAAAGACACTCATCAAAGGAAGCATTACTGGAATAATTTTGACTATCCATCTGAATGCAGTGAGCAGAAAAATTGAACAATTATCTCAATGAGAACCTCCAATAAGCACAACCCTGTCTGGAAAAGACTACAGCTTTCAGTCATGGGAATTTGGGGTCACAGCTATGTTAAACATTTGCTCAATTCAATCATTTTCCTGTATAGACCAAAGCAGAATGGTTTTATGAAATGACAATAATGTATTTCTTCAAGATACTCTACTTAGAATATGTTCAAGATGGCAAGGATTGTAGAGTAGAACTCTCACTGACAATTACTAGCATACAGATAATTTCTTATTAAAAGGCAATGTACTTTAAGTACACTAAAAGTACTTTCAAAACTGCTAGCACCTCATGGAAAAATTTTGAAGAATGTATTCAGAAAATTCAATTTAGCCTCTATTCTGTTGCTTTCATTTTTTTAAAATTCTTTATTGATAGGGACAATGATTTAATTTTCAATTATTCTAAAGGTCTCATATATATTTTGTAACTCCTTCCTCTTATTTTATAAGCATCAAAAATTTTCAACTCTATACCACCCTAAAATTAATTTTCTACATTGCAATAAATTTCTACATAAAAATGGGAATTAAGTGACATTTTGCATGACATTTTTCATAATTTCACTTAACAATATCTATATCTTCTTTCAGGTTTCTGTGTGTGTGTTTTTGTTTTTTGTTTTTTTTTGGCTTACTATTTTCCTCAAGACTGTTAATGCTTGGAAGATGGGAACTGTGTAGCTCATCAGTACCTAACAGATTTTTACTGATCCACTCTTCCTGTTATCTCTCAAATTCTATTTAAGTAGATTTGAATACTATTGGATTATAGTTAGAGATTACAATTTCTCTGGACAATGTGAAAGACCTTAGATACTGCTGTTTCTTTCTCAGCAGAGAACAGAATTTTACTTTGGGGGCATTATAACATGTGCCCTGAGAAATTTTCCAAGCTGCTTTGTAAACACTTTCAAGTTCATTTGATCTACAAAAAGCTTTATCTAGTAAAAATTGTAATAAATGTGTGTACAATCACTAAAATTATCTTAGCCATTTTATTCATTCCTACTAACTTTATTATCTTTACTCTACTAAAGACAAGTATGATTCATCTTGTACCAAACATTCTCAGATTTTCGTCATAGACATAGCTTGTCATGAAAACCAATAAAGGGATTATGTACTTTTTTAATGCACTACCTGATTACCACTGGCCCTATAATTTCTTTTAGGCCTTGGGCATGTGAATCAGTTCTATTTTCATGAATTCATTGGGTTGTCAAAAGTTAAGGGCAATGATCTGACAAATCATCTTCAGAAGAAGGTGAGTCTAAGAAACATATTTGCTTTCATGACTTCACGTAGTTAAAACGAAGAAAGACAGACACATAGTTTACGGCCTGTTATAGCAGTAAATGTGTTTGTCAAAGCTATTCCTCAAACTACTTTTTCCCACTGCATGGTATACTTTTCAATACTAAGACACAATTTTCCCATATTTCTAAATTTAGGTTATCTAGAATTAGATGGGCATAGCAGTCACCAATACCATGTTTTATTATACAATTACTTCAGTTAAGTTCAGTCACTCAGTTGTGTCCAACTCTTTGGACCCCATAAATCACAGCACACCAGGCCTCCATGTCCATCACCAACTCCCGGAGTTTACTCAAACTCATGTCCATCGAGTCGGTGATGCCATCCAGCCATCTCATCGTGTCGTCACCTTCTCCTCCTGCCCCCAATCCCTCCCAGCATCAGAGTCTTTTCCAATGAGTCAGCTCTTCGCACGAGGTGGCCAAAGTACTGGAGTTTCAGCTTCAGCATCAGTCCTTCCAATGAACACCCAGGGCTGATCTCCTGTAGAATGGACTGGTTGGATCTCCTTGCAGTCCAAGGGACTCTCAAGAGTCTTCTCCAACACCACAGTTCAAAAGCATCAATTCTTCAGCGCTCAGCCTTCTTCATAGTCCAACTCTCACATCCATACATGACCACTGGAAAAACCATAGCCTTGACTAGATGGACCTTTGTTGGCAAAGTAATGTCTCTGCTTTTGAATATGCTATCTAGGTTGCTCATAACTTTCCTTCCAAGGGGTAAGCGTCTTTTAATTTCATGGCTGGAATCAGCATCTGCAGTGATTTTGGAGCTCAAAAAAATAAAGTCTGACACTGTTTCCACTGTTTCCCCATCTGTTTCCCATGAAGTGATGGGACCAGATGCCATGATCTTCGTTTGCTGAATGTTGAGCTTTAGGCCAACCTTTTCACTCTCCTCTTTCACTTTCATCAAGAGGCTTGTTAGCTCCTCTTCAGTTTCTGCCATAAAGGTGGTGTCATCTGCATATCTGAGGTTATTGATATTTCTCCCAGCAATCTTGATTCCAGCTTGTGCTTCTTCCAGCCCAGCATTTCTCATGATGTACTCTGCATATAAGTTTAATAAGCAGGGTGACAATATACAGCCTTGACGTACTCCTTTTCTTATTTGGAACCAGTCTGTTGTTCCATGTCCAGTTCGAACTGTTGCTTCCTGACCTGCATATAGATTTCTCAGGTTTGAACTGTTGCTTCCTGACCTGCATATAGGTTTCTCAAGAGGCAGGTCAGGTGGTCTGGTATTCCCATCACTTTCAGAATTTTCCACAGTTTATTGTGATCCACATAGTCAAAGGCTTTGGCATAGTCAATAAAGCAGAAATAGATGTTTTTCTGGAACTCTCTTGCTTTTTCCATGATCCAGCGGATGTTGGCAATTTGATGTCTGGTTCTAAAACTAGCTTGAACATCTGGAAGTTCACGGTTCACGTATTGCTGAAGCCTGGCTTGGAGAATTTTGAGCATTTCTTTATTAGCGTGTGAGATGAGTGCAATTGTGCGGTAGTTTAAGCATTCTTTGACATTGCCTTTCTTTAGGATTGGAATGAAAACTGACCTTTCCCAGTCCTGTAGCCACTGCTGAGTTTTCCAAATGTGCTGGCATATTGAATGCAGCACTTTCACAGCATCATCTTTCAGCATTTGAAATATCTCAACTGTAATTCCATCACCTCCACTAGCTTGTTCATAGTGATGCTTTCTAAGGCCCACTTGACTTCACATTCCAGGATGTCTGGCTCTAGGTGAGTGATCACACCATCATTATTATCTGGGTCGTGAAGATCTTTTTTGTACTGTTCTCTGTATTCTTGCCACCTCTTCTTAATATCTTCTGCTTCTGTTAGATCCATACCATTCTGTCCTTTATCGAGCCCATCTTTGCATGAAATGTTTCCTTGGTATCTCTAATTTTCTTGAAGAGATCTCTAGTCTTTCCCATTCTGTTGTTTTCCTCTCTTTCTTTGCATTGATCGCTGAGGAAGGCTTTCTTTCTCTCCTTGCTATTCTTTGGAACTCTGCATTCAGATGCTTATATCTTTCCTTTTCTCCTTTTCTTTTTGCTTCTCTTCTTTTCACAGCTTTTGCCAAGAGAATGCGTTGGTCATAGCAAACACCCTCTCCCAACAAAATAAGAGAAGACTCTACACATGGACATCACCAGATGGTCAACTCTGAAATCAGATTGATTATATTCTTTTCAGCCAAAGATGGAGAAGTTCTATACAGTCAGCAAAAACAAGACCCGGAGCTGACTGTGTCTCAGATCATGGACTCCTTATTGCCAAATTCAGACTTAAATTGAAGAAAGTAGGGAAAACCACTTGACCATTCAGGTATGACCTAAATCAAATCCCTTATGATTATACAGTGGAAGTGAGAAATAGATTTAAGTGGTGAGATCTGGTAGATAGAATGTCTGATTAATTATGGACAGAGGTTCATAATATTGTACAGGAGACAGGGATCAAGACCATCCCCATGGAAAAGAAATGCAAAAAAGCAAAATGGCTGTCTTAGGAAGCCTTACAAATACAATTACTTACCCAATGCCAAACATTTAATATTATCCCAAGGATAAATTATATTCTAAAATACAATGCCAAATAGTTTTTAGAATTTCTTATAGATTATATAAGCTTATCTATTTAGTTATTTATACAAATGTTATTGAACACTTTCCCTGAATAGAGTACTTTACTGAACATAAAATGAAGATGAAACTTCACTTAACTGCTGTCAAATATCCACTCTGAAACATGAAGGATGAGTAGGCATTAGTCAGGCAAAATGAGACGACAGTCTCTTAAGTTTAAGAATCAGCGTTTGTAAGCCAAGAGGTGACAGAAAGTCTGACATGTTAGCAGAGACAATATAGACAACACACCAAATGAATGGGATTCAACAATGTCAAATAGTTTTTCATTACTTTCACTTCCACTACTACTGCTACCTCTGATAGTAATAATGATAATCCTAAATGCAAATTTCCAGTATACAGATAGAGGGAGACAGACAATTTTGAACATAAAATAAATTAAACTGGTATAATCTATATCACTTAATATCATGCTGCTGTTAAGTAAGAAGATGCCATTCCCAAAGCAAGAAATTTAGAAAGCAGCTACTTTCTGAAGTATCAGACAAAAAGGTCATGAGAGGTTTCTTTCCAAATGTGATATATTATTTTTGACTGGATTAATATTTTTTTAGATATATAATACTGCAGATTTTCTCAAGCAGAAATACAAACTAGAAGATTAAAAGGCCTTCTTACCTCCACTCCCAACAGTATTTTGCTACCACATAAATCCTCCTGGAACATAGAAAAAACCCTGGAAAAGGGTATATTCATGAACCCAGGCCATGGTCCTAACTGAGATTGTTTCCAACATCTTGGTGGAATGGGGCTTCATGTTTCAGTTCAGTTCAATTCAGTTGCTCAGTTCATGTCTGATTCTTTGCGACCCCATGGACTGCATCATGCCAGGCCTCTCTGTCCATCACCAACTCCCAGAGCTTGCTCAAACTTATGTCCATTGAGCCAGTGATGCCATCCAACCATCTCATCCTCTGTTTCCCCTTCTCCTCCTGCTTTCAATCTTTCCTAGCATCAGGCTCTTTTCCAATGAGTCAGTTCATCACATCAAGTGGCCAAAGTACTGCAGCTTCAGCTTCAGCTTCCGCATCAGTCCTTCTAATGAATATTTGGGACTGATTTCCTTTAGGATGGATTGGTTTGATCTTCGTGCAGTCCAAGGGATTCTCAAGAGTCTTCTCCAACACTACAGTTCAAAAGCATCAATTCTTTGGCACTCAGCTTGCAAGCTTTTCTTGACTTCCCTAAAACTGAAATAAGTCTACTTTCTATGTCGTCTTCGTATGAGTGAAGTGAAATGAAGTCGCTCAGTGGTGTCCGACTCTTTGCGACCCCATGGACTATAGCCTATGTGATCTTCTATGTGATCTTCCTATACTTTGCACCAACCACTATCACATGGTGGTGGTTTAGTCGCTATGTTGTGTCCAACTCTTGCGACCCCATGGACTGCAGCCCACCAGGCTCCTCTGTCCATGGGGATTCTCCAGGCAAGAATACTGGAGTGGGTTGCCATTTACTTCCCCAGGGGATCTTCCTGACCCAGGGATTGAACCTGGATCTCCTTCATTGCAGGCAGATTCTTTACTGACTGAGCTATGAGGGTATCATATTGTAATAAAATTATCTGCCATCTCAACTAGACAATAAGCTCTTTGAACGGACACATTTTTCCTGCTTTTTCCCCTCCAGTGCTTAGCATAAAGCTGAGATAAAGGACTGAGTAATAGTATAAACATATTTTCCCCTTTCCAAAGAAATCTGCATATTTTTTCTATCAATTACAGGTTAAATTTTAATAAAATGATAGGATCCTTGTAGGGGCATTCAATATTTCACAGTGCTAACGCATGGTCTCATGTAGAGTTCTTATGAGTGCTTAGAAGCTCTAGTTAGAGTCATCTTAGCTATGACCTGGTCATGTGTGGCAAAAGGATGACCTAGAGTCAAGGAGCTGATCTGTTTAATAAGAAAGTGAATTTACAAACTTAGCAGCAATGCAAGTAATGCCACAACTGCCTTCCCCAGCAAACCACTATTAAGCACATATCACCACACAGTGACATCAGATCTCTTATGTCAAATCAAGACATGAGGGCAGTGACATGGAACCCCTAATCAAGGAGAGTCCCAGTATAAAGAGATTAAATACTGTGCTTGGGAAGACAGCACAGGTATTGGGAATACCTAACCTCAGCACAGGAAGATCCATACCCTCATGTCTGATAGCTCTATTCTGACAGTCATAGACTCTTCCTCTGCAGCTGATGACATGTGTGGATTAAGAAAAGGGCAATTATGTCAGAATCTAGAAAGATTATATATGGAATCTACCTGTGTGGACATGTGTGGATTAAGAAAATGGTAATTATATATGGAATCTAGAAAGATGGTACCAAAGAATTTATTTGCAGGCAGCAGTGGAGAAACAGATATAGAGAACAGACTTACAGACACAGGGAGAGGGGAGGAGAGAGTGAGATATAAGGAGAGAGTAGCATGGAAACTTACATTACCATCTGTAAAATAGATAGCCAACGGGGAATTTGCTGTATGTCTCAGGGAACTCAAATAGGGGCTCTGTATCAACCTAGAGGGGTGAGATGGGGAGGGAGATGGAAGGAAAGTTCAAGAGGGAGGGGACATATGTATACTGGTAGCTGATTCATGTTGAGGTTTGACAAAAACAACAAAATTTTGTAAAGCAATTATCCTTCAATTAAAAAATAAATAAATTTAAAAAATAAAATGGCAATTATGTCCACACATTCTAACAAATAGACTCCCCTTCAGGTAGGATCTAAAGTACTTTAGGTAAGTTCAAGGGTTTAAAATAGTCAGGCCTTACTGCACAAAGTCACTCAAAGCTCTGGAAATCTACCTGTGACTTTGCTAATTTCCTTCTCTTCCCTTCCACCCAAACATTCTCAGAGAGTACTCTGCAATCAAAGAGGCCAACTACTTCTCTGAAATTTTCTTCTACCTTGTTTTACCTAAATTTTGACTTTCTCCTAAGGACAATAATTTCTTTATGATCTTCTGTAAGGGTGTTATTCATATCGTTAGAATTGGAAGGAAGATGATATCAGGTACAACACACGTTCCAGAGCATTCATCTTTTCAAAATAAAGATACACAATAACACCACTTTGACATTCATGCTCTCTCCAGTGGACCTCTACTACCGGTCACCCACCCATTTTCTGGATTTTCCACCCAAAGTGCACTTTGTCAACTGGCCTTTTATCTTCCTCTACAACTTAAGATGTCTGTCATGATACTAGGTGAGTCTGATCTCTTGATCAGTGGCCTGACATAAATGAACTGATCAGAGTTATAATTTTATATTTCAAAGCTGTTAAAATTTTACTGCTAGCTCTCTGAGAGAGATGACATCTAATAATTAGCAATGTCCAGCTGCTGTATATTATCAAATAACCCAGAAGTAAAGCCAAATTGATCATTTAAAACCTGATATCCTATGATGAAAATGGATTCCTTTCAAGAAAATGAGTTAACACTTCCATGATGTTAGTGTCTCAGACTATATCCATTTGTATCCCTTTATAGGGTTAGGTCCACTCCAGTGTTCTTGCCTGGAGAATCCCAGGGATGGGGGAGCTTGGTGGGCTGCCGTCTATGGGGTCACACAGAGTCGGACATGACTGAAATGACTTAGCAACAGCAACAACAATAGAGTTAGATTAGGAGCTTCCCAGCTGGCACTAGTGGTAAAGAATCCACCTGCCAATGCAGGTTAGACATAAGAGACACAGGTCGGAGGACATGGTAACCCACTCCAGTATTCTTGCCTGGAGAATCTCATGGACAGAGGACCCTGGTGGGCTGCAGTCTATATGGTTGCAAAGAGTCGGACAGGGCTGAAGTGACTTAGCACATACTCATAGGGTTAGATTAGTAAGAACAACTTCCAAAACCCCAAGTATTTTCTCATGTACTTGGTCTTTAGTTAGTTCAAGATATTTTGTTGACTATAGATGCATTATTATGTTCGTTTAAAAAATTTATGCATTTCTGTCAGAATGCCCGGCTGAAAGGGCAAAAATAGCCTTTAGTTATTTTTATAAAATAAAAAAACACATATTTTGTTATTTATTTAATGCATATAAGAACTCCAAAAAGTCTAGACATTTGCTACTATAGGAAGGAAAATGTTTTCTTACCTACTTCTTTGGTCTTTGGCTAGTCTAATAATTAAATTAACATAGGACAGCTTAATAGAAAACCAAATTTAATTATGTGCATACAAGGGTCCCATAAGAATATAAGACCCTCAGGAATTCAGGTAATTGAGGCTTATATGATGCTATTCTCAGCTAAGGAAAGTGGGAAGGGGTATGTGACTTTAAAGGGAAGGAAGATAAGTCACAGGAAGATGGGAAGAACAAGTGTTTTGGTAAACAAAGATTTGCCAGACACGCAGAAGCAGTAGGACACAGAAAAGACTTGGATCTCCAGGCCCAGCTGAGCTCCTTCATGGCTTAGCACACCGAGTGCTAAGTCTCTGCAGTTATTTCTGGTGATAGCTCTCTTCCTGGACCATGCCTTCTATATACATTCTTTCAGGCAGTCAGCAGATAGGTAAAAGTTTTTCTTCAATTGGCTGGGTCTTGATCATCTCCAGCTCAAAAAAGCCTTCATGCCAAAGAGACACATTTTGAGGAGACTTGTTTTGAACTCCTTTACTACTGAGAGTGAACCAAGCCTTTTTTGATCATTTCTATTAATTACCATGATTGATTAAACATCAATTGGATCATCAAGCAACTGTTTCAGTATTTGGGATCTTAAAATAAAATACTGAAGATCTGAGGGAGGATTTTAAATTTTAAAAGAAGTCAGGGTATTTCCCAACCTTCAGATTTACAATATAGGGAGGAGATAGTCAGTGATATAACCATATTCTAATTTCATCTCAGAGGTGAGATAACATATGTGGATTAATATTTATTTTTCTTCTTACCAGCTATTTTTATGTGTCACTCCTCTAAATTAGAAGATAATATCTTCAAACTAAACAAATAACAGGCTGAAAGGATTTTTAAAAGGATATTGATTTTAGAAGATGATATTAAAATTAAAAAAAATAATAAAGCCATTTAAAAACCCTCAAAACCAAAGTAGGGAACTCATATTAAAATTGCAGGGCTAACTTCTTCCTAGTATTATTTCAGGCATGCTGAATTTGTACTTTTTATATGATTTTCCCAGAGCTAAATTTAGTCTTGAATATTTTTGCTTGAGAATATTATGCATTCATTTCAGCAAATTATGTAAGCTTTTAAATAAAAATCCACATGGTATAACTATTTGTATATCTACTTATATGTATTTTTTTAATCTCTTGTTCTTAATCTCTTATTCCAAAAGACACACACACACACACACACACACACACACAGTAATTGAAAACGTTGGAAAACATACACTGAACAACAGGAAATTAATGCACCTTCTAGCATACCTAAGATAAACACAGCATTTAAAACTAAGAAATTAAATAAAATTATATTTTTCATATAATGTAAAAACTACCAATGTGAATGCTTTTGAGAAGGTTTCTTGGGAAAACAATCATGACAAAAGAGTATTTGAATGACAATATATAACAAAATTAAAACCAGAGAATTAATCTCTGTCCTCACAAACACTGGCTGATGCTAACACAATTGCAGAAACCATGTATTTAAAGCTACATTTTATAAAACTTCACTGGCAAAAATCAATAGAAAGCTTTAGTGGGTAGAATGTGTGTAATAGTAACAAGTAGAAAGGTTAGTGTAGAAGTTAATGGTTCTATCAGGAATAAAACAGAGTTAAAATGTGAAGGAAAGGTCTCCCACAAGTGGTTCATTAACCTTTTAGAACCCCAGTGTATCCTTGCTCTAAAGATTACAACAAACCTGACTCAGACTTTCCTAGCTTTTGCTAATACTCCAACTCAGCACAGTTCTGTGTACATTTCTTCTGATAGAATTATTTTTAATACAATTGTATGTTACTGCTAAAAACTAAAGACTTCTTGAGAGTCCTTTGGACTGCAAGGAGATCAATCCTAAAGGAAATCTTCCAGTCCTGAATATTCATTGGAAGGACTGATGCTGAAACTCCAATACTTTGGCCACCTGATGTGAAGAACTGACTCACTGGAAAAGACCCTGATGCTGGGTAAGACTGAAAAAAGGAGGAGAAGGGACAACAGAGGATGAGATGGTTGGATGGCATCACCAACTCAATGTACAAGAGTTTGAGCAAGCTCTGGGAGTTGGTGATGGACAGGGAAGCCTGGCATGCTGCAGTCCATGGGATCACAAACAGTCAGACACAACTGAGCAACTGAACTGAACTGAAAAAAATAGGAGGGCTAGATCACAGCAACATAGATTTTTGTTTTTTTGGTTTGTTTTCCTTTCAGGTCTGTCTCCTTTTTTCATCGATGGACTTCCCTGGTGGCTCAGATGGTAAAGCGTCTGCCTACAATGCAGGAGACCCGGGTTCAATCCCTGGGTCAGGATCTCCTGGAGAAGGAAATGGAAAGCCACTCCAGTATTCTTGCCTGGAAAATCCCATGGACAGAGAAGCCTGGTAGGCTATAGTCCCTGGGGTCGCAAAGAATCAGACACAACTTAGCGCCTTCACTTCACTTTTGCATCGATAGCTGTACTTATCTTCGGGCTTCCTTGGTGACCCAGATGGTAAAGAATCTTCCTGAAATGCAGGAAGCCCAGGTTTAATCCCTGGGTTGGGAAGATCCCATGGGACAGGGAATGGCAAACCAATCCAGTATTCTTGCCTGGAGAATTCCATGGACAGAGGAGCCTCGCAGTACTAACCTCAGAATTTTGTTAATTTTCATCTTATTCTTAGCATTGATTAAATATTGAGAAGAGTGAGGAAGTTTCTGGAACTGATTTGCACCATTCAGAGAAATAATATTAGGTTCTTTTAGAAATCAAATACATTCTATGGTCTCTGAATTACCTGGCCAAAGTATTTTGGAGAAGGATGAGGGTTTGGCTTACATTGTAATAATTCAGAGGTACTACTATGGTTTTTAAAAAAACCATAAGTAGCTACATATTGGCACAGACAATGACAATGTCTTTGGATAAAATTCAGTCACGATGTTGTCCCATTTCTCTAATTGCCTTTGTTTTTCAATCTTAACAAAGGAATTAAAGAAAATTCTCATCCCAAACTTACCTCTTCACATAGTATTCTTCCTGTTTCTCTTCTCCTCCCTTTCTTTTTTTTTTTTTTTCTTCTCCTCCCTTTCTATCTAACCTTTCTGGTTTTCCTTTCAGCAAATTTCAGGGTAGAAGTTTAAATGAGCAGCTGCCACAGTAGGTACTGCCAATGTTCACTGGCCAACCAACCAACAGGGGGTACTCTTGTACAGGATGGCTGTCTCCTCTTTGGACACAAAACTAACCTCTGTGACAAATTCCAAGTCCACCAGCTTGAAGCTTGAAATCCCAGACCCTACTTCCCTTCCAAATTTTCCAGTTGGTAATCCATCTTGCTGGGCTCATTCCTTGCAAATTTCCATATAATCCAAAAATGAAGCTATTTCTGTTTCTTCCTCTATTTTTGTTTCAAAGAGGGGAGAATTCAGTTTATAATTAGAGGAGGAGTAGTTTTTGGATTCTATCCCCTACATGAAATCTGCTGTAAATATGTCCTGCCAAAATCCTCAACAGTAATGTGCCAGTGTTGTAAAGGTTTAGTTCTTTTATTTTTTTCCTCTAAGTTGAAATTCTCTGTCATTTTATCACATCTTGTCCTTGAAAACCATTTATTTTCTGACCCCCTCCCACAATTTTCTTTTTAAAAGATGATGTGGTATGCATGTTTTAAGCCATCCCATCTGTGACAGCTAAAGACAAAAACGTCAGCCTGAGTTTTGGCACAACTTGGGTCTCTGTCCTGTAATCTCATTTGTGCCTGTCCTAGAACTGTTCTTATTAACCAGAATTCTTATCTCATAGCCACAGCCGAGGGTAGCATTGTGGCTCTTTGAGCACAATTCATGCACTGGCTAAAATGACATCCAGATCTTTGTTAGAGCAGACCTCATCTTTGGAATGGACTCTGATGTTGAAAATTGCTGAACCCCTTAATCTGTTTTATTTCTCTTGCTTGGATGATGGTCTGAACAGGGTGACTTTGGAGAACAATGGCTCTGGCTCTTTGAAGTGTTGATTTTCATCTGTGCAATGATGTGATGAACACATAAACTTTTTATATAGTTGGTCAATGATAAGACCTTCTACAAAGAACTACCAGTATTTACAATTTAGTGTTCCTGTCATTTGGGAGAAAGCTTTGTCTGTAAACACAAAACAGACTTATAAAGCCAAGAGTTAAATGAGAACTTTGACTTAGCTGCTGTAATGTTATTTTTTTATATTTTTGTTCTGCTTCTTTTACATAGATTTACATATAAAACTTTGCTGGACCTTGAATCTTTGGAACCAGAAATTTTTATAGAATCAAAATTCTAAATTTCCCTTTGGTTTTAACCTTAGTTTTTAATGATAAGCTTTTACATCTTCATGTTGTATATTAAAAAACATAGAAATATTAATAATAAAATAATGGCTATTTATTATAATGTTTAATTCACAGGATCGACCACTTGAGACTGTTGCTTAATTTTGTCTTTGTGGCATGAACAATTTTATAAATTGTTGGTAGTTTGATAATGTGTTTACCATCCTAAAAGAGTGATTATGTAGAAGATAACTCCATACAAAAGATCCCTAGTATTACTAACACCTTTATGTTGTTCTTCAGTCAGTTACCAAGTCGTGTCCACTTCCTCACGACCCCATGGGCTGCAGCACCCCAGGTTTCCCTGTCCTTTGCCATCTCCCAGAGTTTGTGCCAATACTTTGGCCATCTGATATGAACAGCCGACACATTGGAAAAGACCCTGATTCAAATTTGCTTATTAAATATGGACTTAAATCTGCCTGCAGTATATAAAACCCAAAGGTTAATCTACTATCATGGAAGATGTCATCTTGAAATCTAAAAATTTTATCTAGCTTACAACTCTAACATATAAAGCTGAATATATATAAAGCAAATAATAGAGGCATGAAAAGTGAAAGTGAAGTTGCTCAGTTGTGTCCCACTCTTTGCGACCCCATGGACTGTAGCCTACCATGCTCCTCCATTCATGGGATTTCCTAAGCAAGAGTACTGGAGTGGGTTGCCATTTCCTTCGCCAGAGGATCCTACCTACTCAGGGATTGAACCCGGGTCTTCCGCATTGTAGGCAGGCACTTTACCGTCTGAGCCACCAGGGAAGTATATACAGAAGCATAACGATTGCTATTTTATAACAAAGTTAAATGCTTAAGAACATAAAAGCTACGATGTCACCTGAGAAGTGGTTTTCTTTGTACTTCCTATAATATGAGGTCAATTTCATCAAGTCTCAGTACTTGCAAAACATAGAGATGGATGACAGCCTTACTTGGATAGATGTCTAATTTCATGGTGTAGAACAGAAATAACTATAATACTTCATATAGTTCATGTTCTCATTCAGAAATCTAGAATGCTACATCCTATGTGAGAGTCTGAAACTCTCCATTTGTAATAACTGTTCTTAATCCACTGTCATGCAGTGAATAGGAAACAAAGTGTTATCACAATGGAAGGACTCCCAGTTCCAGGGAAGCTCAGTCTGTGTGATCACAGATTGTTTAAATTAACAGTTAAGAGAGAAGTTCTCATGAGTTGGATTCAAAATGAGAAAAGTGATAATAAAAATCTAAAACAGAATTTCTCGATGCTGAAAGCACAAACTACCAAAAAGCCACAATTTCCTTCTAGTCAGTATGATTAGGTAGCAGATGAACAATATTACAAATCAAGTGAAACAGAACATACAAGGTTTTTTAAAAATCTGGTCACAAAAACTATCAATCTTCAAGTTTTGAAAGGTACATGTTGCCTAGTTTGTTCACTAAATTCATTTTGAAATTCCCTTTCTCTGAATTGGAGAAAGGTTGCCCATATTGACAATTCAGTAGAAAATACAGTGAGATAGGAAATAAAAGAATGGGACCAAGGGCAAATAAGGTAGTCAAACCTAAATGCAGTCAATAAAGAGTCAGTTGATTTTACCAAAATCAAAACAAAACAAAATGGGAAGGAATAGAGTCCTATATCCTCCAACTGCTTGCTTTCTTTTTTTTTTTTCCCCCTTGGCAATTTGGAATATGGTTGTGCCCAATTTCATATCATCACAATAAACCTTGGGTTTGTTTTCACCATCAAATGGAATTGACAAGAGTTGGCAGCATGGGTGTAATGAATGCCATTTTGTAAGAGAGCTGTAACAGTGTCAAATATGCAAACAGTGCAGTACATTTTGCAAAACACTACATTGCATTTTGCCAGTGTAGAACTAACCTTACTTTTTACATTTATGTCTTTATGAAGTTAGGATTAGAAATACACATGTAAAGAGAATACTACTGATATTTCTAAAATCACTTGTATGGATCTTAATGATAATGATACAAAAGTTACAGTCCAAATAATACACTGGATTGAAAGCAGTTAAAAAAAATAAAAAAGAAACTTTACTGGCTATAAATGACATTTCAAACACCCATTTTCAAAATTCTTTCATATTACTTACTAGGTGACTGAGATACTCCTGTTTCATAGGAAGAAAATAAGATTTACTATTTTTCACAATATGGAACTAAATAAGAGCATTTAGCAGTAACAGATGGCACTAGTGGTAAAGAATCTGCATGCTAATGTAGGATATGCAAGAGCCATGCGTTCAATCCCTGGGTTGGGAAGATCCCTGGAGAAGGAAATGGCAACCCACTCCAATATCCTTGCTTGGAAAATTCCATGGGCAGAGGAGCCTGGCATGCTACAGTCCACGGGGTGGCAAAGAGTTGGACACGACTGAGCATGCACACACACACATACTCAATCTGGGATTTCCCCATATTTGAACATATTCCCCAAAGTTTAGAACTGTGACTAAAATTAACCCTATTTCAAACTCTAGAAAATTTGGTTTAATTATTCATGCATCAGGATGAATCAAACACATTTTTGAGTCAACAAGAATAATTTTTAACTTTTCTTTTAAAAGGACAAAGACTGATCATTTTTATTAGCTAGTTCTAGAAATGACTTGGCATTGCCTATAATGGCAATGGCACCCCACTCCAGTAACCTTGCCTGGAAAATCCCATGGATGGAGGAGCCTGGTAGGCTGCAGTCCATGGGGTCACTAAGAGTCAGGCACTACGGAGTGACTTCACTTTCACTTTTCACTTTCATATATTGGAGAAGGAAATGGCAACCCACTCCAGTATTCTTGCCTGGAGAATCCCAGGGACGGGGGAGCCTGGTGGGCTGCCATCTATGGGGTTGCACAGAGTTGGACACAACTGAAGTGATTTAGCAGCAGCAGCATAAATGACCTTGGGGTTCCCTGGTGGCTCAGCAGTAAAAAATCCACCTGCAATGCAGGAGCCACAGGAGACAAGGGTTCAATCCCTGGGTCACAAATATCCCTTGGAGGAGAAAATGGCAACCCATTCCAGTATTCTTGCCAGGAAAATTCCATGGGAGGAGCCTGGGGGGCTACAGTCCTTGGAATCGAAAAGAGTAGGACATAAATGAGCATGCATAAAAGATCTTATCTGTATGGGTTCCTTGGAATTCGTTAAATGCAAAATCCCCTTAAATCATTAGCGTGGTATAGCTCTTCATTCTTGGTTATAATTAACATATGAAACCTACTGTACATGAAATATACACATATTAATTGAGACTGTATTTGTTAAGTGAGGATATTGCTACTGGTCACGCCAAAAGTCCTTTGGAAAAATGTATTTTTATTCTCTTTGTAATATATCATTAGAGAGAAAATTTGAGAATATATCTCAATTTAAGTCAGGCCAAAATTTCAAGCAGTAAAAATGTTCACTATTTACTTCAGAGATCAAGGAAAAAATATTCAGAATCTTGGGAGAATTTAAAGTCTATATTCATGATGCAGACTACATTTCTGTGGCTTAGACAACCAAGAGGAGTAAGAATCCAACTTTCCAGGTTAAAACATTTTCCCTTATTCATCTTCTATGGCCATTTATCTCTATACCTCAACTGTGTAGAGTTCTTATGAAGATAAGTGGAATAGTTTGCTCTAAAGTGCTTAAACTCTTAGAAGAAAAGTATGCTATACTAGCAAATTATGATTATTACTGTAACAAACACAGGAGATAATTATTTTTGAGTCAAAAAGAACAAGGCAAAGTGTGATTCTGTATTCAAAATGACATGGTGGGCGGTAAGTGATTTTCACTTCTGTAAAGAGCAATATAATACTTTTTCACACTGCAATGCTTATAACATGTATCCTCTAAAGGCCTTACTTCATGTGCTCATTTTATAAAAATTTCCCTTTTCTTTCCCATTAAGTTTGTTAAGTTTTGTCCTTTGTATCACCTGTGTAGGCTTAGAAAGAATTACAGAAAAGCAGTTAAATTTTTGCTCAAAATAGACTGTCAAGAATCCAATATTTCATGCATAATAATTCACTGCATTGAATATTTTCTTTTACATGATAGTTTTAATGTAAATTTATAATTTTTAGTAATAGGCTTTCCTTTACAGTATTTCTGTGATTGTTTCTTGTTTATCTCAATATAGTGTCTGGTCAGAGACGATTAGCTTTGCAGAGGAAGGAAGTACTTGGTCTTTTCATATGTTCCTGAGCTTCATTTTCTATAAAGTGTATATATCCTGATTTGCATTAATTACACATGTTGTGTGGCATTCTTATTGAGCTTTAAACGATTGCATTTAAGTTAAAAGCAGGGGAATAATTCTATTCCTTTGGTTTGGTGTCCATACAAAACTGCAGACTAGATTTTGCAAATGACCACAGGTGAAAACAACTGAGAGGTTACCGCTTTTGAAAGAGGTGCGTCTGAAAGACAGTGCCCAGTTTTCTCCCTTTGGGTTCTTGTATCTCCCCTTTTAACATATACTCCTTTCATCTTTCTTTTCTGATACTTCCACATTAGGGTTTTAATAGGACACCCAGACTTATCCCAAATGTCACATTTGGTTATACCACTGGGTATATTTCATTCTTGAATTATTTCCTAGAAAGCATGCCCTGTCCTCTCTTTTCCACATAGATGCCAGATCCTGGTGTTAAAGATATATAAAGATAGAGCAGGTAGCTGAAGAATCAAGGTGTGATATTCTTTCTGCTTTCCTCCATAACTTCATTAATCATTCTGAGGCACATGGCAATAAAACAATAATTATATATTGTTTTCTATCCCATGACTGTATTTCTCTTTCTTTCTCTGTCAAATTTTATAAACAAATTAGAGGCTCCATATTATTTGAATTTGAGTCATCATCTGGTGACTCTGAAAACAGAGTTCATGTAAAACCATGTTTTACAATTTTCTTACACTGACATTATTTACATTAAGAGATTTCTAAGAAAAGAAATGTGATTACTTCTGTATGTGTTCTTGATCAAGTTCTTCTTATTCTGAAGTTGATTCTTAACTATCAGAATCTTTCAAGTATCTGACTTAAACAGGCAGATATATGTCAGTTGCTTATGGATAGTTTTAGGAAAGGTATCATGGAGATCAGTCATTCCAAATATGTAAGAACCTAGATAACACTGGTACAGTCAACTTCATGATAATCTCTGAAGGCGGGGTGTATTGTATTACTACAATGTAATAATGTAATAATACTACAATGTGATGGAGTAGGGCTCTTAGGACCTAATGGGTAAAAGTATACCATAGAAAGTATTTGTTGCAAACCTCTGTACAATTGTGAAAGATGCTTTCACTTTAAAATGTTAAAAGAAATCACATTCATTTATTCTAAATTCATTGAAAAGTTAGTTTAACTTATTCTGAGTGTCTTGCATTACCCTAGGCTTTTGACATACACATAAACAGCACTGACCAAAAATACTTATAATTTAGTTGGACTTACATTTTAGTATGGAGACATAGACAATGATCATTGTTACTAAATAAGTAAATTATACAGAATATGCGAAGTTGGTGGACTATGAGGTTTGGGGAGTATCTAGAAGTGGGTGGGCAGGATAAAATATTAAATAGGATAATAGATACACAAAACTAGAAAAAAGAACCTAAGGCAGAAACATATTTGGCAAATTCCACAAATAGGAGTGAAAGAGCACCCCCTATAATGAGCATAGGGCATGTGGCTTGTCAAAAAGGGAGTCAGAGTATGTGAAGTCATTTAGAAGTTTTGAGCAGAGAAGTGACATGATCTGACAAATTAAAATTTGAATTCCATTAGAATGCAGTCGGGGTAGAGTCAAAATTGGATACACTATCATACAAAAACTAAAGTGTAACTTTCTTTCCACAGCAGATGGCTTTTAATTCTCTGTAAATCAAGATTTTTTGCCCAGATGAATCAAAAAGAAATCACTTGAAGATATGAACTTGAAAGGAATCCTTATAGTCACCCTTTTGTAAAGTCTTCAGTTCAGTTCAGTCGCTCAGTCATGTCCGACTCTTTGCGACCCCAAGAATTGCAGCATGCCAGGCCTCCCTGTCCATCACCAACTCCCGGAGTTTACTCAAACTTATGTCCGTCGAGTCGGTGATGCCATCCAGCCATCTCATCCTCTGTTGTCCCCTTCTCCTCCTGCCCCTCAACCCCTCCCAGCATCAGGGTCCTTTCCAGTGAGTCAACTCCTTGCATGAGGTAGCCAAAGTACTGGTGTTTCAGCTTTAGCATCATTCCTTCCAATGAACACCCAGGACTGATCTCCTTTAGAATGGACTGGTTGGATCTCCTTGCAGTCCAAGGGACTCTCAAGAGTCTTCTCCAATACCACAGTTCAAAAGCATCAATTCTTCGGAGCTCAGCCTTCTTCACAGTCCAGCTCTCACACCCATACATGACCACTGGAAAAACCATAGCTTGACTAGATGGACCTTTGTTGGCAAAGTAATGTCTCTACTTTTTAATATGCTATCTAGGTTGGTCATAACTTTCCTTCCAAGGAGTAAGCGTCTTTTAATCTCATGGCTGCAATCACCATTTGCAGTGATTTTGGAGCCCCTCAAAATAAAGTCTGACACTGTTTCCACTGTTTCCCCATCTATTTCCCATGAAGTGATGGGACCAGATGACATGATCTTTGTTTTCTGAATGTTGAGCTTTAAGCCAACTTTTTCACTCTCCTCTTTCACTTTCTTTTTTTTTTTTTTTTTAATTTTATTTTATTTTTAAACTTTACATAACTGTATTAGTTTTGCCAAATATCAAAATGAATCCGCCACAGGTATACATGTGTTCCCCATCCTGAACCCTCCTCCCTCCTCCCTCCCCATTCCATCCCTCTGGGTCGTCCCAGTGCACCAGCCCCAAGCATCCAGTATCGTGCGTCGAACCTGGACTGGCAACTCATTTCATACATGATATTTTACATGTATCAATGCCATTCTCCCAAATCTTCCCACCCTCTCCCTCTCCCACAGAGTCCATAAGACTGTTCTATACATCAGTGTCTCTTTTGCTGTCTCAGTTCCTCTTCACTTTCTGCCATAAGGGTGGTGTCATCTGCATATCTGAGGTTATTGATATTTCTTCCGGCAATCTTGATTCCAGCTTGTGTTTCTTCCAATGTACTTCCAGCGTTTCTCATGATGTACTCTGCATAGAAGTTAAATAAGCAGGGTGACAATATACAGCCTTGACGTACTCCTTTTCCTATTTGGAACCAGTCTGTTGTTCCATGTCCAGTTCTAACTGTTGCTTCCTGACCTGCATATAGGTTTCTCAAGAGGCAGGTCAGGTGGTCTGGTATTCCCATCTCTTTCAGAATTTTCCACAGTTTATTGTGATCCACACAATCAAAGGCTTTGGCATAGTCAATAAAGCAGAAATAGATGTTTTTCTGGAACTCTCTTGCTTTTTCCATGATCCAGCAGATGTTGGCACTTACTTCCCTGCAAATGATCATATTGTAGTGTATAGTCAAAACATGTACAGTGTCATCCCTAATGAAATGGGAGTTAGAATAAAAAGAATCCTAGATATTCAGATAACCAAGACCTATCCCAGATATGGTGATGAATTGTTTATGGGGTGAGGCCTGAGTAAGGATATATATGTTTAAGAAGTTCCACACACTGTGCAATTGCAATGGATTTTTGGTCTTCAATATTTATTCCTTTCCAGGTATACATGTGAGGAATATTTGTGTGTGTGTGTGTGTGTGTATGTGTGTTTCAGAAAGAGCAAAACGGAATAAAATAGCTAGATGAATAGAGAAATGTAAAAATGAGCAGCTTATCTATCATCATCTCTCTACCTATCATTATGTTTTTATTTTAAATACCAATACAGTATACTAACGCATATATATGGAATTTAGAAAGATGGTAACAATAACCCTGTATATGAGACAGCAAAAGAGACACTGATGTATAGAACAGTCTTTTGGACTCTGTGGGAGAGGGAGAGGGTGAGATGATTTGGGAGAATGGCATTGAAATATGTATAATATCATATATGAAACGAGTCGCCAGTCCAGGTTCCATGCACAATACTGGATGCTTGTGGCTGGTGCACTGGGACGACCCAGAGGGATGGTATGGGGAGGGAGGAGGGAGGAGGGTTCAGGATGGGGAGCAGGTGTATGCCTGTGGCGGATTCATTTCGATATATGGCAGAACCAATACAATATTGTAAATTTTAAAAATAAAATAAAATTAAAAAAATAAAATTAAATTAAATAAAAAATATATATATAAAATAAAGCAACAGTACCTGATTTCATCTTGAAAAATCAACGAAATAAAAATTACCTGGCATTATTTGTTAGCAGGGATAAAGTCAGGATACCAGGATACTACTGTAGAATGTACCCTTTTATTCCTAGCAGCATAAAAGATAAATCATTAAGGAAAAACAAGTAAGAAAAGTTGGTTGTCCTACAATGTGAGTATACAACCCTCTTGACCGTATCTGTCGCTCACCTCCTGCTTACAACATTGGCCAAGCAAACTGCCCAAGTGGTCAGTGTTTTTATTAGAAGTTTTAATCTCAATTCCTATCATTTCACTACTTTACTTTTATTCTATGTGTTTGTAAGGTTGTGACTTTGATTTTGAATTAAAACTTAAACATCAATACACAGAACGTAACGTGTCAGATTAGGGTAGAAAGGAAGTATCTACAGGTAAGAACTCCTATAAAGAAATCCCAAAATGTAAGTTGATATTAAAATAGATTTGTATATTTTCTCTAGGGTTAGCTGAGGTCTCACATTTCATCCTGTGTCATCTCTGTTACCAGTGCTGCTAAGTGGCTTATTCCAGTTATTTGGATATTTCTGACAGTGCTTTTCTTTCCTTTGATTTCGCAAAATAGAGCTTTCCTAAAACTTTATAAAATTTTGAAGTTAATTATCTGCAAGAGGAAATTTCACAGGCAAAAATTAGGGAAGCTTTCAAATTATTTAACTATCTTTCTTTTATGTATTTTAGTTATTAACACTTTTATGATGTCTTGTTGAGGTCAAAGAGAAAACAACATACCATAAGATTTTTTTTTTTTAATCCTACATAAAATGCACTCAAATTGAAAATAGCTTGTATTATGTAAAAGTATTAACAATGTGTTGCTTGGAATAAGACAGGAGAAGTCTTACCATTTATGCACAGTTCATAAATACATGTGACCTTCAAAAAGTGACAGAACTATATGGTAAGATAAAGATTTTATGTATCTATTAATATGAATATTTTCTGTCAACATACATTCACCCTGTCATGCTGGCTTTTCATAATTGCTATCTCAAGAGCTTTAATTATCTCTTAAAATTATAAGTATTTACATTTGCTTTGTCTCATGTTTGCTTACCACTAACATGTGACATTTTTTTATGTGTGATGACAAATGGTCAATCATCATTAATAAAACGACAGGGCTCTTATCCAAGCTGTAAACACAGTAGGTTTTTAAAACAAGCTTCGGAGATTAGATCTCCTCTGTGATTCCCTACAGAGCATACACATCAATAGCCTTGCCTGTGTGCTGCTGCTTTCTCTATGGAGGCTAACTGAGTTACCCACTACATATTACACGCTTAAACGCACAGTGTTCTTTTAAAAACTACAGTTGAAAGTGAGCAAGTAGTTAGACTGTTTGCCTTTCTTTGAGGAATCCAGGTGTATTTATAAAATGGGAAACAGAAAAGAGAAATATACCTTGTGTTTGATCTCACCTCTCATTTGTATTTCACCATGTTGTAGCAGCAGTGAGCGACATACCTTATTTAAAATAAGTGAATTATATTTATGACATGTGAGTTTCAGTAGTTTGAATCATTCTTGAATCAACTATCAAGGTCTCAAATAGGAGCAGCTGAAGAGAGCTGACTGAGACTGCACTGCCCTTGCCAAAGTCTCCTTTGCACAAGGAGTTCCCTAATCTTTTTTTTAAAAATTGAAGTACAGTTGATTTACTGTTTGAGGCATACAGCACAATGATTCAGTATTTTATACATTATACTCCATTTAAAGTTATTATAAAATGTCTGTATTTCACTGTGCTGTACAATAATCCTTGTCCCTTCTCTATTTTATACACAGTACCTGATATCTCTTAGTCCCATATCTTATGCCTTCCACCATTTTTCTCCCTATTGACACCTGTTACTTTTCTATATTTGTGAGTGTATATTTGTTTTGTTATATAAAATTGCCTGTTTTATTTTTTCAGATTTCACATGTAAATGATGACATACATTATGTGCCTTTCTCTGTGTGACATATTTCACTAAGTATAATTCTCTCTAGGTCCGTCCACATGGTTGGAAATGGTGGAATTTCATTCTTTTCATGGTTGAGTATTATTACTTTGTGTGTGTTATCCATTCATTTGTTGATGGGCATTCAGGTTGCTTCCACATATTGGCTATAACATGTAATTCAGCTATGAACATTGGCGTGCATGTATCTCTTTGAATTAGTGTTTATGTCTTTTTCAAATATATACCAAAGAATGGAACTGCTGGAATATATGGAAATTCAATTTTCAGTTTACTGAGGAAATTCTACAATGTTTTCCACAGTGAATGTGCCAATTTACATTCCCACCAACAGTTTACAGGGGTTCCCTTTTCTCCACATCCTCACCAACATTTATTTGTAGACCTTTTGATGACAGTCATTCAGGTGTGAGGTGATATCTCACTATGATTTTGATTAAATTCCTCTAATGATTAGCAATGTTGAGCATCTGTGCATGTGCCATTAGTTATCTGTATGTCTTCTTTGGATAAATGTCTGTTTGGCGCTGCCAGCCATTTTTTAATCTGGTTAGTTTAGTTGTTGGCATTAAGTTGTATGAGCTACTAGCTCTTGAGGTTTGTGAAGTTTTTAGCCATAACTTCATCAAATGCACTTTCAACTTCTTTTTCTTTCTCTTCTCTTTCTGGGTCCCTGTAATGTGAATGTTGGTACACTTGATGTTATCCCAGAGATCTCAACTGTTATCATTTTTTCATTTGATTTTCTTGTTGCTGTTCTGATTGGTTTCCATTATTTTATCTTTCAGATCACTTACACATTTCTTGCATCAAGTTGTTATTTATTCTATTGTTTGTTTGTTTCCCCATTTCAGTCATTGAGTTCTTCAATTCTTACTTTTTAGGTGCTTTTTTAGAGTTCCTAACTCCTGTTAAAATTCGCACTGTGCTTATCTAGTCTTTTCCCTAATTCAGTTAGCATTCTTCTTGAATTCTTTATCTTTGTTTATTTTTGTTTCGTTATTTTTCAGGGACTTTCTCTTGCTCTTCCAATTGGGATCAGTTTCTTTACTTTCTTTTTCTTAATTTTCTCTCTCTCTGAACTCAGTTGAGATAGCTACGTTTTGCAATCTTGAACAGTTGTCCTTAAGTGGGGGCATCCCTATACAATCTGCATGTGTCCAGTGCCTATGGTGAAAGATCTGCTTTCAATGTGAACACAAGTTACATCTTTCCTCAAAGATGTGGTGTCCAAGCAGCTGTCGCCTTGGTAGATGGTGGGGCTGAAGATGGAGAGGCTACAGTTACAGCTAGGTGTGAGGGCAGTGCTTCCCTTCTGCCCAGTAGACATTTGTGCCCTACCAGGGGTGGAATCAGATCCCAAGGGTCTTGAGGGCAGGGTCCAATCTGTCTCTTTTCCCTTTAAGTGTGTATTCTCCTCTTTCCCAGCTTTGGCATTCTTGTCCCAGAAGGGAGCCATACTGGAGCATGAAGGGCCTGTGCAGGCTCTTGGCTTGTAACAGGGTACAAGCTGCAGCATTTTGCCCACCAACAGCAGTTCCAGTTTGCTTCTGAGACATTGGCTGTGCAAGTGCCAGTAATGGCTGCCCACATCTTGCTTCAGTACAGGTTCATGTCTGGATCTTCTTTGTCCCTCACAGTCAATCATTCTCTCCAGCCTCTGCCACCCTTGCCCTAGTGTGCAGCTGTGCCACAGGGCAAGTGGGGCCCCTGTGGGCTCTTTGTAAATATGGAGGGGTGTGGGCTGTGGTGGGGCCCAATGCCATGAGGGATTAGGACCACTTCTAATGTGCTACCTGTGTAATTGCCAGTAATGTCTGCCCCTGTTCCCTCAGATGCTGCTTTGAGTCTGAGTCACCCCTGCATCTCATAGTGTAGTTATTTCCTTGGTTGTGGCAGCCTTCGCATCAGTGTGGAGCTTCCATGTGATGTAAGCAGAGCTGGAGCTTTCACTGGGCTTAGGTTGCGGGCATGTCCCAGGGTGGTTGCAGGAAACCAGGCAGTACTTCAAGCAGCTTTCAATCCACCCTTACTGCACTGCTTTGGGAGCAAGCGGCATATGCACACTCCTCACGTGCAGACTCCAGACTCCCCATAGTCTTTCTGTTAGGCCCACAGCCCTCCAAACAACAAACGGGTTCATATTCCCCCTATTGGACCCTGGGACTGGATATGTGACTGGAGTCACCCACTCTCCAGGACATATCTCCATCTATGTTATCTCCCTTTCTCTTGAGTCCCTCCCAGGAACACAGGTCTCTACTGTTCCTTTTCTTCCTACTCAATTCTGTATAGATCATTCTTACAGCCTGAGTTGTATAGTCATATTTAATCAGTATAATTTAGGTTTTTACTCAGGGACTATATTTATACAGTCATTGAAATATTTAGTATGAGCAAGGGATAAATAAAAAGACAAAGCATAGTCACTACCCTCAAGGAGGGTGAAATCAAATTGGCAATGGCAAAGGACAAATATTATAAACAACTTAAAAATACTGTAAATAAATTCTGCAAATGCATGAGATGTATAAAGGAGGTTCAATAGAAAAAGAGAAGTAAAGTATTTTAAGAAATATTTTAATAGTGGAATTGACAATATCCTGTGCCTAATAAATGTGAGAAAAGGGAATAATGAATAATTACTAAAATTTCTTGCTACCATAATTGGGTGGATTGACTCTCATGACCAAGGTATTTTGAGCAACTTTGGCTGAAAATAGTATTTGATTTGGAGTATATGAAATATAAAGTATGTGTTGTTCATTCTCAGAATGTCTAATGTTCCAAGCTCTCAATAGAAATTTTCAAAAAGCAATTAGAAATGCATCTGTAGTTCAAATAATTGGTAGTTATCAAAAATGAAGCGGCAATTGAAAATATATTTAAAATAAAAAAAGATTACTCAACTTAGCAAAAAATATAACCATTAAGGCTTGCCATTGAAAACTAAGTATGAATTTTAGAAGTAGAAAAGGGAGGCAAATGTTTCAGTGTTTGGAAATATAAAAGGTAAGAGACTGAGCACAGAATTTTTGTGATGAATAGATGATATCTTTCAAATATGTTAAAAATCATATACAAAAATAGATGCACAGCTCTTTACACACATGTACATACACATATGCTTGTAATAGTCTTAATTCCTGATGAATAACTAAAAACTGACATTTTTGATGTAAAATTTTGGTAGGTTACAGTACACTGTTGGATCATTGTAACCTAATGATGGTATTTTCATTCATTTTTTAAAAGTTCTATTTTTCAATATTTTAAAACAACAGCTTATTTTATCATGTTTACTGGTGATGAACTCTTAGTTTTTGTGGTTTACAAACCTCTTTATTTTAAATTCAGATTGAAGAATTTTTTTTGTTTTTCCCCCAATTAGAATAGAAGTCTAGCTTGGCTGCTGTTTTCAGCTAGTGCTTTAAACACATCCTTCCACAGTCTCTAGTTCTCATCAAGTTTGCTTGAATATTAGCTGTCAATCCTTTTGTTCATTTGAAAATGTTACATAGTCTGTGACTTCTTTTGAGTTTTTTGTCTTTGATTTCTAGCAGTTTAAACTAGTATATGCTGAGATGTTCCTTTTATAATTATTAGGGTTCTCACAGCTTTCAGAATCTATGGGTTAATGTTTGTTATAAACTGAAATTTTTAGTCAGTATCACTTCAAATATTACCTCCTTCCTACTTTCTTCTCTCCTTTATGATTCCTCTTATTGTTATATTAGCTGTTTTCCTTTGCCCTGCATGCTACTTGGGTTTCCACTTGAGCTGCTTAAACCCATTTATTGATTATCAATTATTATTTTCAGTTCTTAAACTCCACTTAATCTTTTATATTATATACTAAATCTCTGATGAATGCCTTCATATTTCATTCTTAATCCTCATTTTTAATATATTACTTACAGTCACTTGACATCTCTTGCCTGCTAACTGTAATATCTAGTTCGGCTATTTCTTTCTTAGCTTTTGGTCTTAAGACATGATCTCACAAACTGATTATATATTTACTCAATGTAGAGAATTTGTATGAAAGATGAAGAAACCTTCCTCCAATTAATGTTTATCCTTTACTATTCCAGTCAGACTGAGTTGTACTTATCATTTTATTCAAGTCAAGGGAAGACTTGATAAGGAGCTAGATTTACCTTTGGTTCCAGAGCATCAGTTCAGTTCAGTTTCATTCACTCAGTCATGTTTGACTCATTGATACCCATGAACTGCAGCATGCCAGGCCTCCCTGTCCATCACCAACTCCCAGAGTTCACTCAAACTCACGTCCATCGAGTCAGTGATGCCATCCAGCCATGTCATCCTCTGTCGTCCCCTTCTCCTCCTGCCCCCAATCTCTCCCAGCATCAGAGTCTTTTCCAATGAGTCAACTCTTCGCATGAGGTAGCCAAAGTACTGGAGTTTCAGCTTTAGCATCATTCCTTCCAAAGAAAACCCAGGGCTGATCTCCTTCAGAATGGACTGGTTGGATATCTTTGCAGTCCAAGGGACTCTCAAGAGTCTTCTCCAAAACCACAGCTCAAAAGCATCAATTCTTCAGCTTTCAATCCACCCTTACTGCACTGCTTTGGGAGCAAGCGGCATATGCACACTCCTCACGCGCAGACTCCAGACTCCCCATAGTCTTTCTGTTAGGCCCACAGCCCTCCAAACAGCAAACGGGTTCATATTCCCCCTATTGGACCCTGGGACTGGATATGTGACTGGAGTCACCCACTCTCCAGGACATATCTCCATCTATGTTATCTCCCTTTCTCTTGAGTCCCTCCCAGGAACACAGGTCTCGACTGTTCCTTTTCTTCCTACTCAATTCTGTATAGATCATTCTTACAGCCTGAGTTGTATAGTTGTCTTTATGTGAGTTTCTGGATAGTTTTCAGTGAGGTCTCTGTATTCCTGCTACCTCTTCTTAATATCTTCTGCTTCTGTTAAGTCCATACCATTTCTGTCATTTATCAAGCCCATCTTTGCATGAAATGTTCCCTTGGCATCTCTAATTTTCTTGAAGAGATCTCTAGTCTTTCCCATTCTGTTGTTTTCCTCTATTTCTTTGCATTGATCGCTGAGGAAGGCTTTGTTATTGCTCCTTGCTCTTCTTTGGAACTCTGCATTCAGATGCTTATATCTTTCCTTTTCTCCTTTGCTTTTCATGTCTCTTCTTTTCAAAGCTATTTGTAAGGCCTCCCCAGACAGCCATTTTGCTTTTTTGTATTTCTTTTCCATGGGGATGGTCTTGATCCCTGTCTCCTGTACAATGTCACAAACCTCATTCCAGAGTTCATCAGGCACTCTATCTATCAGATCTAGTTCCATAAATCTATTTCTCACTTCTACTGTATAATCATAAGGGATTTGATTTAGGTCATACCTGAATGGTCTAGTGGTTTTCCCTACTTTCTTCAATTTAAGTCTGAATTTGGCAATAAGGAGTTCATGGTCTGAGCCACAGTCAGCTCCTGGTCTTGTTTTTGCTGACTGTATAGAGCTCCTCCATCTTTGGCTGCAAAGAATATAATCAATCTGATTTTGGTGTTGACCATCTGGTGATGTCCATGTGTAGAGTCTTCTCTTGTGTTGTTGGAAGAGCGTGTTTGCTATGATCAGTGCGTTCTCTTGGCAAAACTCTATTAGCCATTGCCCTGCTTCATTCTGTATTCCAAGGCCAAATTTGCCTGTTACCCCAGGTGTTTCTTGACTTCCTAAATTTGCATTCCAGTCCCCTATAATGAAAAGGACATCTTTTTTGGGTGTTAGTTCCAAAAGTTAGACTGTGAAGTTAGACCTTCATAGAACCATTCAACTTCAGCTTCTTTAGCATTACTGGTTGGGGCACAGACTTGGATTACTGTGTTATTGAATGGTTTGCCTTGGAAATGAACAGAGATCATTCTGTCGTTTTTGAGATTGCATCCAAGTACTGCATTTTGGACTCTTTTGTTGACCATGATGGCTACTCCATTTCTTCTAAGGGATTCCTGCCCACAGTAGTAGATATCATGGTCATCTGAGTTAAATTCACCCATTCCAGTCCATTTTAGTTTGCTGATTCCTAGAATATCGACGTTCACTCTTGCCATCTCCTGTTTGACCACTTCCAATTTGCCTTGATTCGTGGACCTAATATTCCAGGTTCCTATGCAATATTGCTCTATACAGAATCGGACCTTACTTCTATCACTAGTCACATCCACAACTGGGTATTGTTTTTGCTTTGGCTCTATCCCTTCATTCGTTCTGGAGTTCTGTCTCCACTGATCTCCAGTAGCATATTGGGCACATACTGAACCAGGGAGTTCCTCTTTCAGTATCCTACCAATTTGCCTTTTCACACTGTTCATGGGGTTCTCAAGGCAGGAATACTGAAGTGGTTTGCCATTCCCTTCTCCAGTGGACCACATTCTGTCAGACCGCTCCACCATGACCTGCCTGTCTTGGGTGGCCCCACACAGCATGGCTTAATTTCATTGAGTTAGACAAGGCTGTGGTCTGTGTGATCAGAATGACTAGTTTTCTGTGATTATGGTTTCAGTGTGTCTGCCCTCTGATGCCCTCTTGCAACACTTACCGTCTTACTTGGGTTTCTCTTACCTTGGACGTGGGGTTTCTCTTCACAGCTGCTCCAGCAAAGCGCAGTCGCTGCTGCTTACCTTGAACGAGGGGTATCTCCTCACCGCTGCCCTTCCTGACTTTGAATGCGGAATGTGCCCTCCTGTGTGCATTTACTTCCAGAGCATAGTTTCACATTTTTTCACTTGAGAGCCCAGCACATGGTGTGTTCACTAGGGCATTTCCCCTGGAAGTTAACTGACCTCATCTGCACAGTCTACTCCACCTCTGTTTTGTAATGCCGATCCCTTAAATATTAGTTCCTTCAGCTGTTTTAGCTGTTCTCCAAATATCTTTTATTCAGTAGCTTTTCTTGATGTCTTTGATAACAGTGTTGTTCTTCCAAGAGCAACTTCATCATAGGCACAAGTAAAAGTCCTACAATATCTTCTGAAAAAGCAATTAGAAATCATTGAGCAAATACAGATAGTAAATATTAAATTTCATAATCCTTACTTCACAAGGTTGATTTAGAGATTAAGAGAAACAAAAAGTTTAGAATTTGATACAAAATATATACATATTTACTGCTTTCATCATTACTGAGAAACTTCCCTCAATTTTATAATGTCTTAGCATCCTAAGTTGTATTACTCTTAGATGCATGGTAATAAATAAGTTATGAGGATTTAATATAATTTTCCAGTGGTCATGTATGGATGTGAGAGTTGGACTGTGAAGAAAGCTGAGTGCCAAAGAATTGATGCTTTTGAACTGTGGTGTTGGAGAAGACTCTTGAGAGTCCCTTGGACTGCAAGGAAATCCAGCCAGTCCATTCTGAAGGAGATCAGCCTTGGGATTTCTTTATAAGGAATGATGCTAAAGCTGACACTCCAGTACTTTGGCCACCTCATGCGAAGAGTTGACTCATTGGAAAAGACTCTGATGCTGGGAGAGATTGGGGGCAGGAGGAGAAGGGGACGACAGAGGATGACATGGCTGGATGGCATCACTGACTCAATGGATGTGAGTCTGAGTGAACTCTGGGAATTGGTGATGGACAGGGAGGCTTGGTGTGCTGCGATTCACGGGGTCGCAAAGACTCGGACACGACTGAGTGACTGAACTGAACTGAACTGAACTGATAGTGACTATAATAAATAATATTGTACTGCATATTTGAAAATTACTGAGAGAGAATATTTTAAAAGTCTCTCATCACAAGAAAAAAAATGGTCAAGTACTTTGGGAAAACATTAAAGAATAAATGTGGTCATCTGTTAATTATGGACCCCTTATATAGAAGCAGGTAAGAGAGTGAACTAATTCCTCTGATGTCCAGTTTCTGGAGAAGACTATGCTCAGTATTGTAAAAGAACATGATACTAGTATAGTATACAATTTTACAAACCAAAAAATATATAAGTAGTTAATATGTAGTTCTAATCTGTAGGCTTCATTTTTATTTGTGGTAAAGAAATTCTAAATTACCTTAGATACTATCAATTTATATATCATATTTGTAGGAATGCTTCCATCTAAAACCCACAGTTAAATATAGTAATTGCAAAATAAGTTACAACATGTTTTAAAGAGGTGACAAAATGAGGCTTATTCTATCTTTACTCAGAAACTAATATGCATGTCTGTGTGAAATTAGATGTGAATGGTGGTAATATCTAGGCACAAACCTCCCAACAAAAGGGATTATTTTAAACAAGAGCAACTATAAAATTTAACAAATGCTTCAAACATTTATAACTCTGCACAAATATAATGAAACCTACACTTAATACTTATATTAAACTGCAGATTTTATGTGGCAAAATACTATGCCCAGTGAATTAGAAATGTCTTTATCAATCTTAAGGTGAATATGAAGATAACTGACAAAAAATTATGTTTATTATAAAGGACAAATAAGGTAAAATATTTTATGCTTTATTGACAAAACTCACATTCGCTTGAAATAATAATGTACATGCTACAGACCACAAGAGTCGTGTTTTCTGATTATGAAACAAAACCTAAATTTCAATAAGAACCAAGGATTATGTTTAAAGATACCCACATTATTAAATATCAATCTAATTCAATGATAGTGGAATGAAAGCTTAAAAAATAAATTATCTGATATAAAGACTTCTGTCCTGAGTTGGATAATAGTTACTATGGATGTAATTTCATTGATTTTGTATGAACTGCATCATGAAGAAATTTTCCCTCAAATATAATACAATATCAGAAAAGAAGTAGAATAACTTTGATGTGCTAATTTTAAATACTTGAGTAGAACAGAACTGTATTGAAACTAACAACTAGATAGAAAAATGACCGAAGATAAAGATGCTGTACAGCTATTTTTGCATTTAAATATTACTGAAGTTATACACAATTTTATATAATAAAAAGGATGTTAATAAAACTACCATAATATTACTTTTAAGACAATCTTAAAATCTGGGTACAAATAAACTAAATCAGGGCCTCCTGACCCTATGGCATAAAATATGGGACATGGATCTACTATGTAACCACACAGGTTACCAATCCACTATGTTTCGATGAAAACACTGTTTATTCCCACTGACATTACATTTGTAGCAAGACTTTTTATCTTTTGAGTACTCATACTTGGACCAACACTGCTAAATGTAGCAGAGATTAGCTATCTAGCTATCATCTATCTATCATCTGTTTATCACCTGTCTGCAAATATCTATACAGAAATACAATTTATTATGGGGAAAAAGATATCTGGATGCAATCACATCTCCCTTTCTCCTACCCCCAAGGCTTTTCCATAAATACCATATTACTACCTTCTCTATCTCTCACTACACATTAAAGGAGAAAGTTTGTAGAGTCACTTATCTTTAGCAATTATTTCATTATCTGTGAGAAATAAGGTTTAACTAGAAACGCTATATTTAAAAAATCAAAGAGATTTCTGACAGATGGGGAGAAGAGAAAACAGTATCTACTCAAAAATGGGTCTGGAGGCAGAGGTCGGGATTTGGCTTGTGATGGTCTTCAGAGCTGGTTTGTGTCAACAGAGAATTGGACAATGAAGATGGGTTTTTGAGTGACATCACTATAGCATATAAACTGAATCTCCTTTCATGCTTTTGACTGCTGAGAGTAAACATTTTCTATTGCTTGAAATTACTATGTAGTTGAAACCAAGAAAATAATTCTGTGATATCCCATTTAACCATATTTGTGATTCCTCATGCAATAGAAACCCACCTGAATTCTCAGCACATGATTTCTCAGTCACTACTTCACCTCCTATAAAGTCATTTTGTTAACTGTTCCTCACAAATCTCTTTTTATGTGGTAATAACCTTGACCCTGCTACTCTTCAGAGACTCTTCATCACCAATGAAGCCCTTGATGGCTGTTTAACATGTATAGATCTGACTTAAGATAATCTACAGGAAACTCCTTTGGATACTGCTGACTTCTCATGGCTTACTGATGGTTCTTATTTAAAAGGTGACAATGATAAATATTGTACTGATATGCTACTGCAACTCCTTTTGATGTTGTTGAGGCAGCGTCTTTACCTATGGCTACTTATATGTGCTTACACAGGTTTGTACTTCAGCCAAGGGCAAACTGCCAATATTTTTACTAATAGCAGATAGTCTTCTGGAGTAGCTTGTGCTTTTGGAATTTTGTGGAAGCAACGTGATTTCTTTACTTCCAGTGGAAATGAAAGTAAAAATGGCCCCTATGTTCAGTAATTGCTGGATGCAATACATTTACCTGCCACTTTAGCTATTATTAAGATTCTAGGACATTCTAAATTTGACACTCTAGAAACTAGGGAAATCACTTTGCTGGCATTTCTGCAGAAATTGCTGCCCTCAAAGGAACCAACAGCAGCCAAACCTCTGTCATGGTCTAATGGGATAGTTCCCCTAATGATAACTTAGAAAAAATGTCTAGAGAAGCCCAACAATCGACTTCATAAAAGAAAAAATAAAATAAGATTGGAAATTTAACAGTTGTTAGTTTGATATAAAGACAAAGCTCTGGTTTGGACCAAGTAGCAACCTAGTCCTACTGGAGATTCTAAAATTCCCACTCGTAACCACTGTACCTGCATTAAACCACTGATCTACTGACAAAAGGATGGCCTTCATGAATCAATATTAGCTGGGAAACATTAACAAGGCTGAACAAACTGCCTACTTCATTTGTCCCATTTGTCTGAAGTACAAGCCAGGGAAGCCTGTTCATACTCCTCTCAGACATTTTAAAATGCCCATTGGACAATTTGAGGTCAGGCAAATGGATTTTATACAACTTCCTCCAACTAATGGACATAAGTATGTTTTAGGCACGGTCCGTAGGTTTTCACATTATACTTCAGCCTTCCCTTTCAGACAGGCTACCACCTCTTCTGTGGCTGAAGTCTTTTTAGAAAAAGATTATACTTACTTGAGAATCTCTTCTTGAATGTCATAGTGATCAGGGAGCCCATTTTACTGGTCAGGTACTTTGACAAGACTGCAGTATTTGGCTGGTTTTATAACACTTTCATTGCACTTACCATTCCCGAGTGAACGTGAAAGTGAAGTCGCTCAGTCGTGTCCGACTCTTTGCCACCCTGTAGACTGTAGCCTACCAGGCTTCTTCGTCCATGGGATTCTCCAGGCAAGAATACTGGAGTGGGTTACCGTTTCCCTCTCCAGGGGATCTTCCCAACCCAGGGATTCAATCCTTTGGTTTATTCAAATGAGCTAAACACATTACTAGCAGTCAACTAGCAAAATTTGTAGAGTCCTTTCTAATACCTTGGCCAAAAGCACAGCAATTGGTCCTTCTAAATCTTAGAAGCACACCTTTTAGAACTCATTAACTGTTACCCTTTGAGAAAGTCACAGGATGCCCAACACACATGGCTCCTGACTCTTTGGACCCACAACTGAAAATGCCAATATTGCAAAAGCCTCGTGGCTTCTATTAAAAAACAGCCATGTTTTGGTAGAGTAGTATTTTCACAATGTGCTCTTGGGAGACAGTCCTTGAGCATCACACCTTGAAACTTGGAGACTTTGCCTACTGGAAAAGAACTCTCTCCTCTCCCAAAAGGACTCTCTTCAACCTCACTAGAAAGGCTCCTATCACTTACTGTCACTCAACTGTTATGCCAACTAACTTCAGGGAACAGACTCTTGGAGTTGTTGCAGAGAAGAACCAATTCTGACTCCATTTTGAAACTGTTTCTTTGACTTGCTTCTCATTGCTTTTGTTATTATAATTATACTTAATGGCCTGCCTAAGAGGACCTTGCCCCTCTGCCCAATTGTTAAAATGCCTTTGTTCAGCTCACAGAAAGATAATCTGACTCTGCCCACCTGTGAAAGGCTGCAAGAAAGAAGAGATTAACACACTGTTTTCACAGGCTGGTCATTTCCAGGGATGTTTTGCAAGACTAATGGCCTCTTTTACTTTGCTTTCTCCTTTTCTCCTCTGTGAAAAAGTTCTCTCCATTTTTGCTCAGGACATGCACACAGCTTGCCATGGCTGCAGACCCTGAATTACAATTCTTTGCTTATCCCAATTAGTCTGATTTAGAGAAATAACTGACAGTCTATTTGTTTTAGGTGAATCAAGGAAAGTATACAGATGGCAAAAATACACATGAAATGGGTTTTAAAGTATTAGTATTAGGAAAATACAACTTTCTCCCCAAATACAGACAATATCAAGTGTTGATGGGATGAACACCTAGAAATTACATATTACTTAGAGAATGCTAAACTGCACAACCACTGTTACAGGCTAAATGATGTAACTTTTATTAGAAAAATTATTGCAGATGTAAGTTAAGGTGAGGTTATTAAGGCAAGATCTAATCCAATATAACTGTTGTATTTATAAAAATAAGAAATTAGATAAGATTATAGGGAAATCGGAGAAGGCAATGGCACCCCACTCCAGTACTCTTGCCTGGAAAATCCCATGGACGGAGGAGCCTGGTGGGCTGCAGTCCATGGGGTCGCTAAGAGTCGGACACGACTGAGCGACTTCACTTTCACTTTTCACTTTCATGCATTGGAGAAGGAAATGGCAACCCACTCCAGTGTTCTTGCCTGGAGAATCTCAGGGACGGGGGAGCCTGGTGGGCTGCCATCAATGGGGTCACACAGAGTTGGACACGACTGAAGTGACTTAGCAGTAGCAGCAGCATAGGGAAAATAACATGAAAAGACATGGGGAGAAGATGACTCACAGCCCTCAGAAAGAACCAATCCTGGTGACACTCTGATTTCAGACTTGTAGCCTCTAGAACTGTTGAGACAATACATTCTCTGTTGTTTAACTCAGTTTGTGATACTATTACGGCAACTCTGGTAAACTAATACACCTACTATGGAACATAGTTTGGTGGTTTCTTATAAAAATGTATATTTAATTATGTTTACCAAGATGATTGAAAACATAGACATTCATTTAATGGCCTACATGGGAATGTTCACAGCATTATAAGAACCATAAACTAGAAACAACCAGTGCAACAGCTGGTGAATATATAAACTAATTGTAACACATTCATACAATGGGATAAAATGGAAGAAAGTACTGATACAGGCAAAAATAGATAACTTTGAATTGTACTATATTAAATGAGAGAAATCAGACACAAAAGGCTATATTCTGCATGATTCTATTTATATGATTATCTGGAAAAGGACATCTATAGACACTGAGAACAAACCAATAATTAACACTTTCTGAATGGAGAAAAGGATTACTATAGTCAGGCAAAGAAAACTTCAAATAATGCATCAGAAAAAAATGGGACCTATGTTGCAGTTTTGTATCTTAATCCCTTTCTGAATCTTTATTTTCTTCACATTTGAAAGAAAGCCCTTGCCTTTTCTAAAAGTTAACTGCAAGTTTCATTGGACCTGCCATGCCATAAAATTCTTCAGTGACTTGTAAACAGAAGACATTAGTTTTTAACTTCACAGCTGAAACCAAAAGCGGGATAGAATAAACAGGAAATGGGTGAAAAAAATCTAGGCAACAAGAAACTGTTTTGATAAGAGAAAAACCACATATTCTTCATGTTCATTAAGTAGAAAAAAAGTGAAAATGATTACAGAAAAACAATTATGAGGTTGGATTTACTCTGTTAGCTCTGTAAGAAGTTAGTTGTATTAGCTTAGTCCAATAAATTTTTTCTGAAACTTCAGTTTCTTCACTGAAATAATGAAAGAAGTTGGAGTAATACCATGTGAATTTCTACCAGTTAAACACAGGAAAATAAACTCAGATGCCCAATTTAAATTGCTAGGATTATCATTGCAATCTAAAATATAGCATAGGAATATGAGGGACAACTTATGTCTTATAGGACACAAATAAATATGGTGAAGTGTGGCAGGGATAAAGCTTTAACCATGCTAATTAAGACCCACCTTCACAAATCTGGGCTTCCCTTGTGGGTCAGCTGGTAAAGAATCCGCAGGCAGTGCGGAAGACCTGGGTTCGATCCCTGGGTAGAGAAGAGCCCCTGGAGAAGGGGAAGGCTACCCACTCCAGTATTCTGGCCTGGAGAATTCTATGGACTATATAGTCAGTCCATGGTGTCACAAAGAGTCAGACACAACTGAGCTAGTTGCACTTTCACTTTCAAAAGAAATATAAATTATATCAAAATGAATCCACCACACGTATACATGTGTTCCCTATCCTGAACCCTCCTCCCTCCTCCCTCCTCATATCAATCCTCTGGGTCATCCCAGTGCACCAGCCCCAAGCATCCAGTATCGTGCATCGAACCTGGACTGGTGACTTATTTGTTCAAGTTGAAAAAAAAAAAAAGAAATATAAATTATAAACAAGAAAACAATAATACATTATTAGACCATGCTGGATGTTCACTCTGAGAATCCCACTGTTGGAATGATGTAGACACACTATGACACATCCAGAGGAGAAAGGGCATAGTATTGAAGGGACTCAACCATAACATCAGGGAAAACTGAAAGAACTGAATCTTCCTATCCTCAGTTTCCAAGGGGAACATGCCATTTTCAAATACTTAAAAGGTTTCCATTTGGAGCAGAAATTAGACCTATTTAAATTGACTGTGCTGCTCAAAGGTCTAAAACTGAGACCTATATATTGATTAAACAAAGTATTAGGCAAACTTTTCATTTAGTTGCCACAACTGTCTAAAGATAAATACAGATGAATGAAGAGCTGGTTGATATCACAGGGTTACTCAAATGTCATATATGACCATGTGTCTTGTGAATTTATAAGAATCAACTGAGTGGTTAATCAGATTTAAGGGTTTTTTCAATGCAAAGTTTCTAGGATTTCCTGATAATTCTTCTTTTCCTGATAATTCTTTTTCCTACGTAAGTAAGACCGAGTGTGGAAATTAGAGGAAGACAAATTTCAGTTCAAGATAAGTAAGAACTTACTGAGAATTATGGTTGTACAATGATCTAACATGTTCTCTCAATAGTAAGCCTCAGTCTCTACTAGTGGAAATGTCAAGGTGTGTTCACTGCTTAAGATCATTTGTAGGTCCCCAGAATGCTATTAATATCAGAATATTCTGCCTGGCATTCAGGCCTTTTCTGAAGGTCTTTGCTCTATCAATCTGAATTTATGTTTAGTCCTCGAGTCAGTCTCTACTGACTCTTGGAGTTGCAGTTTCTACAGACTCTTGGAGTTGTTGCAGAGAAGAACCAATTCTGACTCCATTTTGAAACTGTTTCTTTGACTTGCTTCTCATTGCTTTTGTTATTATAATCATACTTAATGGCCTGCCTAAGAGGACCTTGCCCCTCTGCCCAATTGTTAAAATGCCTTTGTTCAGCTCACAGAAAGATAATCTGACTCTGCCCACCTGTGAAAGGCTGCAAGAAAGAAGAGATTAACACACTGTTTTCACAGGCTGAAAAATTAGTATTCCTACTAATGTTTACATATTGTTTCCACCACTATAACTCTGACTATAACATTCTCCTAAAGGCGAATACCTTCTCCCTTTCTTCTATGTAACATACATTTGTTAAAAATCAGTTCAGCTTCACTTTGTTTGATGAAGCCTATGGACTCATCAAATCATGCTGTTTTTTTCTTCTAAAGGACACTACCTGGTACATATATCTATTTCTTCCAAACCAAATCAAAGGTTTCTAATATTTTCCTCTATGTGCATTCTCCATTCTCAATTTGAAGTGAGGAAAGAAACTGTATAATGCTGTTATATCCACCCAAGCCCCTATAATACAATTTGACACAAAACTGTTATTTGGTCAATATCTGGTACTTGCTGCTGCTATTAACAGAATCCTAGAATTCTGATCATATCCAATTTCTGACTCTACACTTTATAAATACCATTGTTCAGTTCAGTTCAGTCGTTCAGTTGCATCTGTCTCTTTGTGACCCCATGGACTGCAGCATGCCAGTCTTCCTTGTCCATTACCAACGCTTGGAGCTTGCTCAAACTCATGTTCATCGAGTCAGTGATGCCATCCAACTATCTCATCCCTCTGTTTTCCCCTTCTCCTCCTGCCTTCAATCTTTGCCAGCATCAGTGTCTTTTCAAATGAGTCAGTTCTTCACATCAGGTGGCCAAAATATTGGAGTTTCAGCTTCAGCATCCATCCTTCCAATGAATATTCAGGACTGATCTCCTTTAGGATGGACTGGTTGAATCTCCTTGCAGTCCAAGGGACTCTCAAGAATCTTCTCCAACACCACAGTTCAAAAGCATTAATTCTTCAGCACTCAGCTTTCTTTTTGGTCCAACGTTCACATCCATACATGACTTACATATATCATATATATTTATGCTTATTTTGTCTTATAATAACCTTGCATGGGCTAATAACACCCACATTGTTATATCAGTTGGGTTGCTTTGGACAGACACTGTATATTAGGGTTCTTCAAAGAAACAGACAATGTGTATCTAAAGAAAGATTTAATTTAATGAATTGGCTCATGCAATTATGAAGGTTGACAAATCAAAATGTACAGTGTGGGCCCATGGACTAGAGTCCCAGAGAAGACCCAAAGTTGTGGATCAAATAGGAAGGCCGTCGTTAGCAGAATTTCATCCTCCTCAAGGGAGCTCAGTCTTCATTTTACTAAAGCCATCAATTGACTAGATAAGGCTCACCCACATTATGAGATCAGTCTGCTGTACTCAAAGTCAACTGATTTAAATGTCAATTTCATCCAAGAAACACCTGTAGGGAGAATAATATCTGACTAAATATCTGGACCTATAACCCAACCAACTTGACTTTACCATCAGAAACTTATTAATGAGATTACGAATACTTTATCATGAAATTTACTTACCATAGACTATTTCATATTAGTTTTACCTTACTCTTTGCTATCTTTAATATCTAATTACATTTACTTATATTTTTCATATTTAATAATTAAGCTTACTGTTGACCCTGGTCAACAAACTGTCTTCCTGCAGTAAACTGCAAAGGTGACACTATGCTATCATTTTTTTTTATCAAATCAGCTCTAAGTTGGATAGTCAACATTTGTTTCCCTTGCCCAAAGCAATTCTTGAAGTAACATCATAGAGATTAACACCAATCCACAGGAATCTGCCCTAAAATTTCTGCAAAGAGTTAGGGGTCTTAATAGGTCATTGCCTAAGACCTGATGAAATTTTAAAAGGGCAAAATCTTATCTCTAAAGAAAAATCTTATCTTAGCTTTTAAAGCCTACACATCTTAAAGGATTCAAAATCATTTGAATTTTTAACTTTTTGTAAGTCTAGTTTCACTGCATTTCAACCTACTAAAAAATACTGTATTAAAAATAACTAGAGTGAATTTAACATTCTCCATCTAATGATTTCCTGGGTTCATTACCTTTTACTAGAGTAGAGCTTTGATGTAACAGATAGGTGTAAACATCTAAACATCTAATATCAAGATCCCTGGAGAAATGATTGCTTTCCTGGTGATAAACAGGTTTATCAAACTTTTATCAAAGTTCAAGCTATAGTTCAAGACCTCAAAAGAAAATTGTAACTTCCAACTGTATGGAAGTGGATTTCCTGCTCTTTAACTATCTTTTAATTTGTCTCCCTTTAATGCAATCTTTATTATATCTTCACTTGTGTGATCTTATGCTTTAGGACAGTTTGGAAGAAAGTTTCTAGGAAATAACTCTACCTGCTGTACTGAATTACAGTATTTTCGCAATCATATCACATCTGTGATGCCACTTAACACCTGCACCACACTTATATTGGTGAATTGCTGTTGCCTGTTCTGTGACTTAATGGCACAGAATATATAGCATATGTTGGTAATTCTTTTGTAATATGTTCGAAAATGTGCATACAAATGAATCCTCTTCAGGTGCAAAAGCATGAATTTATAGTGTAATTAACAGTTTGAGCTCACACCTGCTTTAAATACCACACAATCTTGTATTTTAATTACAAGCTATGCAGTGAGACCACCCAAAGTCTCTATTCCATATGTAGTCTAAAGAATTGACGCAAAATTCATTTTGAGCCTTGTTTTCAGGACCCACATATTTTATATTTAAGAAATAAATATTCTTATAGATAACTACCTAAGGAATTAAAAAATGAAATGACATATATTTTTAATAATATAATGGGAAATGAAGATTGATTGAATAATTGAATATTGATTGGTTAAAAATATAATAGAATCTAACACCTAGGAAGGACTGGAGTCATGCTTTTAACTCAAACATTTCTTGAATCTTGTCTTTTATTTGTGTAGTTCAACTTGTCTACTTGGGTTAGAGAAATGCTCCATAACTAGCTTTGTCGATACTATCCTTTATTTCCACCAGCAGTCTGTAAAGGTTATTTTTCCCCCATATTCTTACCAACACTAAAGTCAACAAACTTCTAAAATCTCTGTCAATCCTGCAGATATATTCCTGTGGTCTTAACTGACATTTCTCTAATCTTGATAAAGTTTCATATGATGATTTGTCATTCCTATTTCCACTTCCTTGAAATGCTTTCTGCTAATTTCTCCAAACATCTTTTTCCCATTTTAATTTAGGTTGTTCATCTTATTGATTTGAAGGAATATTTTATGCTCTACATATTTAATATTTTACCATTATGTTAAAAATCACTGCAGATGGTGACTGCAGCCATGAAATTAAGACTTTCTTCTTAGAAGAAAAGCTATGACCAACCTAGATAGCATATTAAAAAGCAGAGACATTACTTTGCTGACAAATGTCCATCTAGTCAAAGCTATGATTTTTCCAGTAGTCATGTGTGGATGTGACAGTTGGACTATAAAGAAAGCTGAGTGCTGAATAACTGATGCTTTTGAACTGTGGTGTTGGAGAAGACTCTTGAGAGTCCCTTGAACTACAAGGAGATCCAACCAGTCAATCCTAAAGGAAATAAGTCCTGAATATTCATTGGAAAGACTGATGCTGAAGCTAAAACTCCAATACTTTGGCCACCTGATGTGAAGAACTGACTCATTTGAAAAGACACTGAGGCTGGGAAAGATTGAAGGTGGGAGGAGAAAGAGATGACAGAGGATGAGATGGTGGGATGGCATCACCGACTTGATGGATATGAGTTTGAGTAAGCTCCGGGAGCTGGTGATGGACAAGGAAGCCTGGCGTGCTGCAGTCTATGGGGTCACAAAGAGTCGGATATGACTGAGAGACTGAACTGAACTGAGCTGAATGATTATGCTAAGTTGCTTCAGTCGTGTCCAACTCTGTGCGACCCCATAGATGGCAGCCCACCAGGCTCCGCCATCCCTGGGATTCTCCAGGCAAGAACACTGGAGTGGGTTGCCATTTCCTTCTCCAATCCGTGAAAGTGAAAAGTGAAAGTGAAGTCGCTCAGTTGTGTCCGACTAGTAGCGACCCCATGGACTGCAGCCTACCAGGCTCCTCCGTCCATGAAATTTTCTAGGCAAGAATACTGGAGAGGGGTGCCATTGCCTTCTCCGAATGATTATGTTAACTGCAATTAGTTTCTCTCAGGTTCTGATTAGTTGTTTTGCCTCTGTAGGGTCACTTCATGAGTAACAAAACTTAATTTTAATGTAATACATTTTAAAATATTTTTATTCATTTACCTTTAGTATTTTCCTTCAGTATTTTAGCATGAGCAATAATAATAATGTGATGCTTGAATAAGATAGTGAAAGAAAGACATAAAGACTAGAAAAGCATAATGTTTTTTTGTTTGAGCCAAGGCAGGCTATTGTTAAATGAGTCAAGTAGCTCTAAACTTCCTGGAATCCAAGGTAAAGGGTAATATGAGGGTTACACAACTATCTATCAAAAGAAGATACACGAAATCACCAAGAGAGACCAACCATAGCTCAGAACTTTGGGAGAACTGAACCTATGAGTTGGAATTGAGGAATACAATGGACAGCAACTTCAACAGAAAATTTTGTAACTACAGAGATCTTCTCATATATCCATTTTTATATTGGTTCTGTATTTTTAAAGTTAGGGTATAATCTTTTTTTAAACTAATCTTTTTTATTGCAGTATAGTTGCTTTAGAAAAGCATAATCTTAAGGTCAACTTTTCTAGGAGTTTTAACTTTCTACTAGAAAATTTAAAAAGTAATTAGTATTTGCTTTAGTGGAAGATTAATATCAAGCTATTACTTTCTGTAAAATTCAAATAGAATTTAAAAATAAAATACGAAATTAAAATGTTACTTTAAAATACATGTAAGAAGTCTTAATTAGAAAATTCTTAATAAAGACCTAAATACTGTAGATAAATATACCCATGATAGAAAGATAAAGAATCCTACAGATTAAAGACTTCAATTTTTCATACATTGATTTATAGATTTCAATGCTATTAAATAGATAATAATCCTAAATTTTCCAGGAATCTTTCCAAGTTAATTTCAACATTTTAATCACAGACCTAAGGTCCAAGGAGAATCAGTACACATCTCAAGAAAATAGATTGAAAATTAAAAAATAAATAAAAATGAAAAGAAAATAGATTAAAGCAGGAATATATTCCATAATTGACATATTTAGATTTGCTATAAAGCCCCTGCAATTAAAGTAGAAGGGAATGATGCAGGGGTAACATACTAAGCACTGAAAAGTACAGAAATTCTAGAGATAGTTTACATATATGAAAGCTTAATATGTGAAAGTGAAATAGGACTTAAAAGATGGACTACTCAATAAACGATGTTTTGACAATTACCCATATAAGATGTTAAAAGAACTAAATCCTTTCCTTCTAACATACACAATTGATGGATGAATCTTTTAAACATGAAAAATAATTTTTTCAAATCATTATGGCAATTGAGAAGCATGACATTTTGATGATGAGGGTAGAATTATAAACTAACACATATAGACAAACACCTAGTCACAACATAAAGTATTTCTAACATTATGCATTTATCTTCATCAGAAGACACTATAAACATAGTAAAGAGAAAAAAAAAAAACACTAAAAGAGAAACAGTAATAGTAAAGAATACAACATCAAAAGATTGGCTTGGTGTTCAGAATATCTATAAAATCAATTCAGATGAATAAGGGAGTTACACTGCCAAAAATCAATCCTCAAAAAACAACCAGAAAAAGCATCTCATAAAAGACCTAGTTTGAATGCTAAACAAATGAAAATGTATCAACTGTATTATTAATCAGAAAAATATAAAAAAGGAGTTACATTTATTTAACTTAATATTCATCAAATGGACCAAAATAGAACCATGAAATGACAAGTGCTGCCAAAGATATGAAACAATATAGGAAGAGGTATATGAACTCATATGCTTATGTAACTGTAAATTGGCAAAATCACTTTTCAACAGTGTCTCATTACTTAGTAAATTTGAATATGTGTATATGCAGAGATGCAGAATTTTTACTTATAGGAGTTCTCCCTAGAGAAACAGTTGCATATGTATATGCACTGTATCAAGAAACATCCTGAAGGATATTCAAAGAATCACTGTTTTGAAACAGCAAAAAAAAAAAAAGGAAAAAAAATTCTAAAATCTCTTAGTAAGCAAAAAGACTTACAAAGGAAAAGGAAAAGACTTAACAAGGAAAAGGCAAAGCAAAAAGCTAAGCAAAAAATGTCTAGTGGATATAAGAATAAAAATGTACCATTGGATACCATATAATAGTGAAAATGAATCAACTATAGCTATATGAGTCAACACAGAATTTTTTAAAGATATGTTGAATAAGTAAAGCAAGCCAGTCAACAATCTATTCAGTATTATTCCACTCACATAAAATTAAAAAAAAAAAGACTTGAAAAATAATTCACATATGTGGAATAATATAAAGAAAGCAAAGAATGATTAACATAAAAGTAAGAATATTAATTACTTTTGGGTAGGTTACACAATTTTGGAGAAGCTCAAAGCAAGTTTAAAAGTTACTGTTAATATTGTTTTTAAGCTGTACATTGTGTGCATGTTCATATATGTAAGCATATTTAATGTACAAAATTCTTCTCAAAATGCTTAAAAAATGCTATATACACCTATTTCTTCTCTTTGAGTTGAAATAATACTGAGGACTTACAGGTGTGTGGGAGCCGGGGTGTGTGGCTCAATTTGAAAAGGCATTTATACACTAGGTACTACCAAAATCTGGACAATATATTTGATGATTTAAGCAAAAGCATACTTGTGAGGTAAATATTTTTCCCAGTTTATAGTTGGGAACATTAAAACTGAGAAAAATTAAATTACCAGCTCAAAGTTATAGGTACTAGAGTTAACCTCTACCTTCCTATCCTGATCCAGTTCTCTGAAACTAACATTTTATTCAGGGACAGGTATGTTGAAGATAAATATCTGGAAAGAATTTCATCTTTGGCTTTTCAAGTAATCTCTATCATTTCTGCTCGTACGAGTTTGGTGTAAGTGTTACTCTTTCTTCCTAAGGCTCATCATAATTGGCTCTTAAACTTTTCACACCTTAGGGGGAGAAAAAAGGTCAAATTTCTAGTTTAAAATAATGCCGGTTGTATAGCTAACTGTCCTCAGTGTATTCCAACTCCACTTTCTCATAGATATCTATGGAAAAATAAAAATACTAAAAAATACATGCACACAAACATACATGCCATACTATCAAAAAAAAGTAAGATGGATCATCAATGTTTTGGAAGAATCTGAGAGCAGACTGAAAGATAACTGACATTTTAAACATTTTTATCCCTACTTTTGTACCTTAAAAACTTTAAAATAAAAAATAGTTTATTACATTTTACAAAGATCCATGTTTCAATGTTACAGAAAATTTCAAACTGAAGAATGAATTGTGGCAAAAATAAAGATAGGCAAATAAGATGAAGGCAGAGTTGGGGTAAAAATCAAAATTTACATGTTGTACTAAGGTCAGCAGTGTTTTATCAAAATTCATGTCCACCAGGACACTATGAATTCACTAGGAACCTGTGAGTACAAAGTCATGTGGGAAAAAGTCTCTGCAGATATAATCAAATCATGATGGGATCATACTGGAGGGGAGTGAGGAGAGTGCTAAACCCAATATGATTGATGCCCTAATTAGAAGAGGGAAATTTGAACAACAGACACAATCACAGGGGAGAAGGCGACTTAAAAACAGCCAGAGATTAGAGTGATAGAAGCTTCAAGTCAAGCAAAGGCAAAGATTACCAGCAACCACTGGAAGCTAAGATGCAAGGAAGAATTCTTCCCTAGAGCCTTCAAAGAAAATGTAGATATGCCAATACCCTGATATCAATCTTACAGCTTCCAGAACTGTGGACAAATAAAATTCTGTTTTAAGACCTTTGATTTGTGGTAATTTGTTATTGCATCTCTAAGAAACCAATGTGTAGACATGCAGTTCTATATATTTTTTTTACTTTATTAATTTTTATTAAAATATGGTTAATTTACAATGTTGTATTAGTTTCAGTTGTACAGCAAAGGGATTCAGTTATAGATACATGTATAGATTCAATATCTTTCTGTTTCTGGTCTACAGATAGATCAGTGTTGGCTTCATTCTAAGCCATTCTATGTCTGCTTTAAGACTACAAAATAGCCTCAGTAGTAAATGGAACTATGTGCTTTTTGGTTCATGTACTGAAGAACCAGTTCCTAATTGACGGGCAGACTATTGGACCTGACAGAAAACACTGGGCTGCTGGACATCTCTACATAATACAGGGATTTACTGGGAAGACAGGAAGGGATAACTAAAGGAATGTTGGAACCAGGGTGTTATGGAGACCAACTATCTTAGTTATGACATAATAAATTTATTTACAGATAAACCTTTTGAGTCAGTAGTTTTGTTTCTTGCTGCTAAAAGTATACCACACACAATTTGTGTGCTACACAACTTTTAAATGGTAAAAATCCAAGATACCCAAACCCAAATCTTTTTGATTCTTGTGCCTCACTTTTATCAACTAGGCTGTACTGTCCACAAACTTCAACTTGACAAGTGACAAGAATACATAGCAGAAAATAGTCCAACCTTAAGAATTTAAAGTATTTTAAAAGAATGGGAAAGATTGAAAGCAGGAGGAGAAAGGGATGACAAGAGGATGAGATGGTTGGATGGCATCACCAACTCAATGAACATAAGTTTGAGCAAATTCCAGGAGATGGTGAAAGACAGGGATACCTGGGGGCTGCAGTCCATGGGGTTGCAAAGAGTTGGACATGAATTAGTGACTGAGGTAACTGAACTAAAAGAATAGTCCAAAGCCATCCAAGTATTTATTTTATTTACATTTAAATATCATTTCCTTAGCTTTGGAAGACAAAATTCAAAAAGGCACAATATGTTGCATCCAACATTAACTAAAAATATATTAATAAAAATGGCCTACATACATTGACTCTTCATTTTCAAACTGTAAGAATAAACATAAAAATCTTACAATTATTCATTGAAGAAAATTAGCAAACCATACAGCCAATTGGAAAGAACTATCCTTTAAATCCAAGAAAACTATGACAACATGACAACTTAAAAAATAATTTAATCATTCAATTAACTTTTGGGGGGGTAGGGGGATGGGCTTCCCTTCTGGCTCAGACAGTAAAGAATCTGCGTGCAATGAGGGAGACCTGGGTTCAATCCCTGGGAAGATCTCCTAGAGGAGGGCGTGGCAACCCATTCCATTATTCTTGCCTGGAGAATCTCCATGGACAGAGGAGCCTGGTGGGCTTATAGTCCATGGGGTCTCAAAGAGTGAAACATGACTGACATAACATGACAATTTACATTTTTAGATATTTCAGGTAAAATTACTGCTGTCACAAGGACTTTAGGTTACATAAAAAGATCCCCAAAGATATCAAATAATCTAATCCTTGGTTAGCATGAGAGAATCTTCCTAGTTGGAACATGTAGTTGTCTGGCAACCAGCTAATGCCTGATGATGATCAGCAAATGAGTAGATTGGCCAATATGGTCACAACCTAATCATTTTCTTATTTAAATGACAGCTGATATCTTCATTCAGGGATATTAGTACATTAAAACAGGCTTTAGTTTTTGTTGTTTATTTGTTTAGCCTGAGGAAGTAATAATCACCATAAGACATTACCTGTTGCTAGGGAGAGGGATCTAAGCATTTTTAGCTTTTTCTTTCACATGGAAATATGTAATCTAATTTGTTTTCCCAGTAATTTCCCCTATCAAAGCCAAAGATCTGAGCATCATCCTAAATTCTTTACTTTCTTGAAACCTGGGTAATTCAAACTATGCCTGTTCTTAGAAGGTTTTAATTTTTGACATTTCTTATCTCTCCCATCTTTCTCTTCCTATTTGTTTGCCTGTTTAGATTCTCATAAAAACAGACACGCATTCAAACTGATCTCTCAGTGACCAGACTAACTTTATTTATCCCTTTCCCTTTTCTTCCATATTTTTAAAATGAGTTTCATACATCATTTTCCTGTTAACATGCTTCAGTATCTTTACATTCCACTCCTTGAAAAAATAATTTCAGGATTATTTCTTTCATTCCTCACTCAAAGAAGAGGGAGATAATGAGCTGAACAAAAAGTCTTTTTCAGACCCTTTGTTGTGGGTGTTGTTCCTGTTAGAAAATCTGGTCTCTAGGAGAGGTCTTCCTCATTGGTCAACTGGGCAAGTGCAGGGACAACAAGGCTTATGTGTAAAACGATCCTGAATAGGACAGATCACATTTACCATGAGGTTCAGTCTCAAACAATTTTCAGTTCTTTCTCTCTTCATTTTCCTTTGGGTCTTCTCCCACGCGCTTTCATTTCTTACTATTGGTTGGGAAAGATAATGGTGGCAAAATTTTAGATAAAAATGTAAGTTGGAAGCTGCCCAAGGATAGCTTTTGATCAACACTTACTGTGGGCTTCTAGGACCAATGTCTAACACAGAGCAAGGGAATTTCTTCCTCTGGCCTAAACCGGTCTAAGATTATGCTGGTGCCAGAAATAAAGATCTTATGTTAAGAAAGCTGCAAATTTGTCCTGTATGTGTGTTATATGCTAATTTTTTTCCCAGAGACCTCAAGACTGGTGACAGTGGCAAAGTAGAATTAATTCTAAGGTTCAGAGTTTTGATCCCTGACCAAGGAGATATTTATTATATTAAATGGATGAACATTTGAAATAGGGAGATTTGGGGTCCTGTTTAGTTAGTTTTTTTCCTTCTTAAAATAATTTCCCCTGTGTCTCTGCTCACCCTTCTTCCTGACTACCTGAATTTCCTACTCTATTTCAGCATGCCTTTAAAAATCCCTCAAAAATGTATAAAATAGTGCTTTTCTTTAAGTATTCAGTCAAAAAAATTCTTACTGAATTTAATTAATGTATCTAAACCTAGGAAAATACTGTAAGCCCTGTAGGAAATCAGTCCTGGATTTTCATTGGAAGGACTGATGCTAAAGCTGAAACTCCAATATTTTGGCCACCTGATGCAAAGAACTGACTCATTTGAAAAGACCCTGATGCTGGAAAAGATTAAAGGTGGGAGGAGAAGGAGACAACAGAGAATGAGATGGTTGGATGGCATCACTGACTCAATGGACATGAGTTTGAGTAAACTCCGAGAGTTGGTGATGGACAGGGAGGCCTGCCTTGCTGTAGTCTATGGGATTGCAAAGAGTCGGACACAACTGAGCAACTGAACTGAACTGTGAATATTCATTATTTATTTGATATTTAGAATAATCATCAGTTCTTTGCCTGTTGAGGAAAATCTCAAAGGAGTATCAGATTTGTTAAATGTTAATAAATGTTAACATTTATTTATATCTTTGCATATTAAACATGCTTCAGTATTTAACACTTTCCCTTAATAATCAAAACACAGTTTATTTCTTTCAGATCTTTCCCTAATGTTAGAAGAGTTTTGAAATGTAGATATAGTCAATGTGAATATAATTAAAACATCTAAAATATATTTAGTCACGTTTTTAAAGTTGATGTTAAGGCCACAGTACTCTGCACTCTAACTCAAAAAAAATTATGATGAGTTTTCTCATGCTTGTACCCCAAAATCATTATCCAAACTCATCCTTTGGTAATGTCTAGAGACAGTCCACTCAGGAGTATTGGCAGTAATAGTTGTGGGGCCTGGATTTCTTCAGCAGGTGTTTAAATAAATCTCCCTACCCAGAAAACACAAACGGTCGCATTGCAGAGGGACAAGCAGCAAGCTACTGTTTAGTAAGAAAACCAGAACCATGAGCTGAAAGTGAAGTAGAAATGTAATCTGAATAAGAACAGGAAGAAAAAAAAAAAGAAGTAGAAGAAATTTCAAGGTATTCATAGGCACTAATGTCATTATTAAAGATTGGCCACATGTTTTACAATTACTATTACTTTGAGTTCTATTAGCTAATGTTCAAATTGTTGCATTTAGAAAACCAACTTCTAAATTATACTTTAATAACCTGAAAGACTTACATCCTCAAATGTTAATTTGATGTCAATGATTTAGACACTAAGGCTCTACAGCACAGAGTATCCTATTGTAACTGCCAAGTCCTGAATTTCACCTAGATTGGAAATACTATCCTACTGCCCATGACCTATGAGAATTTATACTTTTTAGTCAAGTATATATGACACTACACACTGTGCCTTGTTAACGTGGTTGGTTTTACATGATGCTTGTAAAAATCACAAAAAGACTAGTGAAAAAAAAAAAAAGAAAGTTAATAATTATGAAATTCTTGATTCATGAAAAAAGATATAAAATAAGAAAAATGATATAGATGATGAAGTAACTGCCTTGTTTAAAAATCATGACACTAGTGGGAGGGAAGGGTAAAGAGAGGAACCACAGATACTACTTTTAAAAAACTGAAGAAAATTATAGGCAAAACCCCACAGATTTCTATAATGCTCCAAGAATTGTAATTTATGTGATTTGAAAATGTAATTTTTTAAGATCAAGTATAATTGATCACTTTGCTCATTTGTACTTATCTGTATTCTTGCCTGATAATTTTTAATCATTTAATTATCTTATCAATCTCTGTTTCCCCTTTAGTTCTTAAGTGCTACTAAAAAATATCTTCAGAGTTGGAAAGAAAACTTGATTTGTTCTTCCTCCTCAACCCCCCGCCCTTTTTTTAATTAAAAGAGAATAAGCCCAACATCGCTGAAAATTATGTTTTAGATTTTTAAGAGTAGTTAAAGTGAAAGTGAAGTCACTCAGTCGTGTCCCACTCTTTGCGACCGCATGGACTGTAGCCTACCAGGCTCCGTGATCCATGGGATTTTCCAGGCAAGAATACTGGAGTGAGCTGCCGTTTCCTTCCCCAGGGGAATCTTCCCAACCCAGGGATCCAACCCGCGCCTCCTGCATTGCAAACAGACGCTTTACCGTCTGAGCCACTAGGGAAGCCCTAAGAGTAGTTAAGTATTTATTAAACTTTCACCTCTAGCTTTTACTTGTAGAATATAGTGGAAGAAATATAATCAAAATAACAAAGATGGAAATTATATATATTGGAGCAATCAGAAGAAACTGAGCATGCCCTCAGTGGATTAATTTCTTATTCACAGCCAACTAAGAATAAGCAATACTTTGGCCACCTCATGCAAAGACTTGACTCATTGGAAAAGACCCTGATGCTGGGAGGGATTAGGGGTTAGGAGGAGAAGGGGACGACAGAAGATGAGATGGCTGGATGGCATCACCAACTCAATGGACATGAGTTTGAGTAAACTTCAGGAGTTGGTGATAGATAGGGAGGCCTGGTGTGTTGCGATTCGTGGGGTTGCAAAGAGTCACGACTGAGTGACTGAACTGAACTGAACTGAAGGATAAGCTAATGAGGAAATTCTACACACACACACAAATTTATTTAATGACTCCAGAAACTCCAGAACATAATTCCTACTTGATTTACTATGATTCACAGTCATACATATAAAGAAGTAGAAGGAAATGAACTTAAACATTTACTATTGCCACCAACAAATGCATTATTTTTTTCCATGGTTATTTAACTTTGAGAGATTTGTATATTGATATTTTGGGTTAGGAAAGTTTCTGAAAATATGATGAAATCATTAGTTTGTGTGGTTTATTTCACCAAATATTAACTTTTTAAAAATAATAGAAACTATAAAGATACTGAAAATACCAAAAAAGGGGGGAGTATCAGAGGATTTGCTTTCAGAGTAAAAATGGTATCCTGCATAGTATCCTAGAACAGGAAAACAGACATTAAGGACTGACTAGTAAAATTCAAAATACTGAGTTTAATTAATAATAATATACCAAACTGGGTTTTATAATTTTTAATTTTATTGAGTTGTTATGTTTTTATAGTTTTTTCTAGAATCAGATCAGATCAGATCAGTCACTCAGTCGTGTCTGACTCTTTGCGACCCCATGAATCGCAGCACGCCAGGCCTCCCTGTCCATTACCAACTCCCGGAGTTCACTGAGACTCAAAGACTTAAATCACTTAAACTTTATTCATAACAAGACAACATTTTAACCTCTCAACATTTGGTGTGTTTGTAGCTGTAATAGCTGAGTACCTTAATTAATAATATGAAATACCAATCTCAATAAATGTAGAAATCATGTATATATCATGCACTATTTTTACACATAAAAATATGTGAAGATGACATAAACTTATCATCACTATACAGTTTTCTTTAATGGACTTTTTTGTTAAAATGTAACACAACTGGACAATGCTCTTATACCTGAAGTATTAGATGTGTTAGGAGGTAATATTGATACCTTGTTAGGAATTGGAAATTAGGAGATAGAGGCTCTTCATAAAGACTAAGAAATATATAATAGAGATCATTTATTAAAAGAAAAAAATCATCATGTGCTGTGCTTAGTCAGTCATATTCTTACCATAAAATATTGACCAAACATACAAGGTGATTGTAGTACATGGATGTAACTTTCTGAGTTAAAAATAAAGCACATTAATCTATGTCAATATTCAGTACTTCCAATTGTTATCTCTTTATATGTTTCTCTTCAGGCATGACAAACACAGATAACATATTAAAAAGCAGAGACGTCACTTTGCCAACAAACATCCACATGGTCAAAAGCTATGGATTTCCCAGTAGTCAAGAACAGATGTTGGAGTTGGACCATAAGGAAGGCTGAGCACTGAAGGATTGATGTTTTTGAATTGTAGTGCTGGGGTAGACTCTTGAGAGTCACTTACACAGCAAGGAAATCAAACCAGTTAATCCTAAAGGAAATCAAACCTTGGAAGGACTGATATTGAAGCTCATATACTTTGGCCAACTGATGCGAAGAGCCAACTCGTTGGAAAAGACCCAGATACTGGGAAAGACTGAGGGCAAGGGGAGAAGGGGGCAACAGAGGATGAGATGGTAAGATAACATCACTGATTCAAGGACATGAGTGTGAGCAAACTGTGGAAGATAGTGAAGGACAGGGAAGTCTGGCACGCTGCAGTTCATGGGGTCACAAAGAGTCAGACACAGCTTAGCAACTGAACAACAACTTGGAAAGCACTGGGGAAAAGTATGAAAATTAAAATCATTAGCATAAAACCCTCCAATATATAGTTTGATGTTTTATACAAAAACACAGACACAGGTATATCTTAAATTGGGTTCATACTGTTTATCACATACTTTCATCTTGCTTTTTTCACTTAATGTCCAATTATGAAATGCTGTTCAAAGTCAGCACTGCAAAAATTATCTCCATTATTTATCATACAATAGTAGTACCTTTTCATGGTAAAATAATATCTTCTTCAGTTTGAGATCTTCCCCTTCTGTATTATATTTTCTATTTGAATAATCTATAAATAATAAAAATTTGGTATGTCTTTTTACCACATCCAACCCACTCAACACTATATACCAATTTATACAGCATGATATGGCATTTTAGACAAAATGATCTACTTCTCCCAAAGTCCCTTAGAGGCGACTCCATCCTTTAAGTGGTTGAAGACGAAAACCAGAGTCACCCATCATCTTTCTTCCATATCTCAGAACTAACCTATTGACCAATTCTGTTAGTTCTACCTTCAAAATGTATTTAGAATCCTACCACTTCTCAAAGAGTCATTTCCATAACTAACTCAAGTGGCATCTGATCAGCCATCATCTTTAGCCTGGAATATGGAAACAGGACCCAAAAGGCCTCAACGTTTTTGTATGTACATTTTTTTTTTTCTTCCCAGAGCAACTAATCTATTTTAAAACAAGACACTTACCTGCACAAAATCCTCCAATAGCTCTCTATTTTTCTCAGGGTTAAGTTCAAAAGCATTTATATGTTCACCAGGTTCTTGCATGACCTGTTCTCAGGCTATGACTCTGACATGAAAATAAAATAACTCATTCTGAGAGTGACCAGGTCTTTTTCTAACTTGGTCTTTTCTCTCCTTTTTATTTTTTCTTTCTGGAAAGCTCTTATTCAGAATATTCTATTCTCATACATACATGCCATTCAGTTCTCTGCTCAAGTCAGAAAATTATTTCTAGACATTGTTCTTTAGATACTAACCCACCTGCGAGCACTAATCCAACATTTTCTGACATCACAGATTTATCACAAATTGGCATATTCTACACTATCAGTTTGTCGACTGAGCGACTGAACTACACTCTTATACAGTCTATGAGTCACTGCTATTGCTACAGCAACTAGAGAAGTGTTCAATAATTATTGGTTAAAAAAAGTGAAAATATATGTATGAATTATGATGTATAGAAATTATACATAACTATTCTATATAGTTGGAGAAGGAAATGGCAACCCACTCCAGTACTCTTGCCTGGAAAATTCCATGGATAGGGGAGTCTAGTCGGCTACAGTCCATGGGGTCACAAAGAGTAGGACACAACTGAGCAACTTCACTTTCTTTCTTTCTATAGTCCCTTTTGGAGAAGGAAATGGAAACCCACTCCAGTGTTCTTGCCTGGAGAATCCCATGGACAGAGGGGCCTGGTGGGCTACAGTCTATGGGGTTGCAAAGAGTGGGACATGACTAAGCAACTAACACACACACACATTCTATATATTACCATTTATAAGATATATGCACAATGTTTTGCAATTTCATATCATTTCAAAATTTGAATATTTGCAATTTTATTTATTGTTCACTCACTAAGTCATGTCCGACTCTGCAACCCCATGGACTACAGCATGTCAGGCTTCCCTGCCTTTCACTATCTCCCAGAGTTTGCTCAAACTCATGATCATTGAGTCCATGATGCCATCTCATCTCATGTCTCACCCCTTTCTCCTCTTGCCCTCACCTCAATCTTTTCCAGCACCAGGGTCGTTTCCAATGAGTCAGCTCTTTGCATCATGTGGCCAAAGTATTGGAGCTTCAGCTTCAGCATCAGTCCTTGTCCTTCCGATGAATATTTAGGGTTAATTTCCTTTAGGATTGACTGGTTGAATCTCCTTGCAGTCCAAGGGACTCTCAAGAGTCTTCTCCAATATGAAAATTGAGAAGCATCAATTCTTTGGCACTCAGCCTTCTTTATGGCCCAACTTTCACCCCCGTACACGACTACTGGAAAAACCATAGCTTTGACTATATGGACTTTGTTGTATATTGATGACATAGAGGTCATTAAAACAAGGCCTTCCAGTTGTAGATCACAAAGCTAGACCTACTTCTAAAGTCCAATGTCTTCCCCATTACATTCATGTCTCAATACTCACAATGGCATATGATTGCAAAGTGAAACTACAAATCCTGGAAAAAGTGTAAGATTTCATAAAATTATTGAAAGTGACATTGGAGAACTACATTAACCATTGATAATGATAAACTGCATTAATCACTGGTAACTATTGGTGACACTGGTTCAACTACAACATATCACTGTGCTCTTAAGCAAGTTACATAATCTCTCTATGCTTTTGTTTCTTCAGATATAAAACAAAGACAAGAAGATTTTACATCAAAGGCTACTCTGGGTTAAATTAATATATTAGTATATTACTTGTAGAGCTTTGAAGTGTCTGTGAGACTGTCACACATTCAGTAAAAGAGTAAATAGTTAATCTTTCTAAGACTATTTTTCTTAGGGCAAAATGGAACTATTAATATCGACTGTGCCGTGAATATAAGGTAATATAGTTAAGAGCCTTAGGACACATCCAAGATTGGTGAATTCTCAGAGATATGTCTCTCAATGTTCTCAGGCTAAACAAGGAGTAGGGAGTAAATGAGAAGTGACAGAAATACAAATTACTCTGACAGGGAGTTGCATTTGAACTGACTGCCCAAAGTTGGACTGAAATAATCTGAAAAAAAAATTTTTTTTTTAATTTGACATAAGACACCTACCTCTAATTGGCCAATTTAAGTTCAATTGCACCAAATCAGTAGGACAGGTGCTATAAAACTGTCCCAAGATAGTAATAACGCTAAAATTTTTATCTTAATTATAACATGCAAACTTTGTGAGAATACCAAGTGACTGGTAAACTTCTAAACGTAAACATTCCTTATGCTTTTTATTTTTCCATGTACAGTATATAATAGTGATGTTCTTTAACAATTCAACAGTGTATCTTGGTTTATATCTTTGGAAGTGTGAATTTCTATTAGCACATTACTTGAAAACAGGAACAAAAAGATATGTAACAGTTGTAGGCTTGTTTTTATTCCTCCCTGTCTTTATGGTGTCATATGAGTTTTATTTCCTATCACATAGAATCTTGCTAAGGTTAAGGCCACATGCTTGACTGTTAATAAAATGATATTTCCTGGTCATTTTTGTTGTTATTTGGTTAATGCTCCAGGTTTACTTGTACTTTTATGTTATAATAGGGGCACAGTAAATCTATAAGTGATAACTTCCAGGCTGAAACACACAGCATCAACAATAGGATGTCCTGTCATCTGTGAATGAAGTATCAGTTGGCCTCAGCCATTACTCATTAAAGTAGAGCATTCTGTCATTCTCTTTGATAATAAAAGCTGTTCATATGCTTATAATCGACAGGCTTAATTTCTGCTGGTTATAGTGCTAAATGAGCAAAGCAATGAATAGGTTCTTATTTTTTAAATTGTACAGTGGATTTTGGTTAGTCACAAAATAGGGAGTTGATAAGGTTACAAAATTCCCTCTGATAGAAGAGAATTATTTCTTCAATCTCAATCAAATTTCTTAAAAGTTTTCATTGAGGAAGAACCATTTTCCACTTGAACATGTCTTTCTAAAGAAATAATAAATTCGTTTGTTATATCACACCAAACACTAGAGATTACAAAGACAATTCTATTACAGAGAGAACTGTATTTATTTTCCTTTGCTTTTTTTTTACTTCCACCAACTCCTACTTGAAATTTAAATTAATGACGAAGTATAATTTCTAGAAAAATGCATTGTGTGTAAACCTGAAAGGGTGTTTTGAAATGGATCCAAAAAAAAGAGGCGTCCTTCCTTTACTTCCATCAAGTCTGAAGCAAAAGAAACATTTTAGCAATCAACAAAAAACACTCCTGCATTTTAAGTTGCTGAGGCTGTACTTCCTACTGTAAGAAAAAAAAAAATCTACTGGAAAAAGCATTTGAATACTCAAGGAAAGGAATCATGGTCTCTGCTTTGCTATCTTCTAGCCATGTTAACTCTTTTGCTGAGTTAATTAAACTCTGATTCAGCTTCCTTACAGTGAAGTTGAGAGAATAGGAACTGCTCGTTTTTAGAACTTCTTCTGATTCTTTAATAATAACCCCATGGACTGTAGTCCACCAGGCTTCTCTGTCCATGGAATCCTCCAGGTAAGAATACTGGAGTGGGTAGCCATTCCCTTCTCCAGGGGATCTTCCTGATTAAGGGAATACAAGGGTCTCCTGCATTTCAGGCAGATTCTTTACCATCTGAGCCTCTACCAGGAAAACTTTTTAATGTAATAAATCAAAATAAAGTCAAAACATTAGTAACAATTGCCCCCATTTATTTACTATACTTTGCATAGATGTGTTGCATTTTTCTTTTTCTACAGTGATACTCTCCTCTTGCATTTCTGAGCTTCCAGAAAATACTGACTGAATGGATAGGATAGAAATATTGCATCAGTTTAAGAAATTTCAGAAATATTCACCATGCTAGGACATAAAAAGAGAACATAAAATATCAAGATAAATTTAATATTTCACTCTAAAATCAGGAGTTTTTGTTTAAGACTCTTCAATTATTACAAATTAATAGGAAAGTATATTTTATAACACTGTACTAAGAGTATAACAATGCATTATTACACATTAATTGGAAGCTAAAAACAAATGCAAAAAGAATGTACCCATCTCACTTGAGTTGGCCAGGAATCACATAATGAAATGGACTACAGAAAACTATTTGTGTGATTTTTACACTTTCATGCAAAATGAAACTACTATGTGTAGAATATCTTTTGAAAATATTTCTCTTAAAAGGGGAGATCATGGTGGTAGAGCAGGAGGACACTGAGCTCAACATCCTGCAACAAACACATAAAAAATACATCTACATATGGAGAAACTCTTGCTGAAAACAAATTGGAGACTGGTAGAAAGGCTGTTCTAGAACAAAGCTGTAAAGAAAGATCCACATAGAGTTTGGTAACAAACGAGGAGATGCGATCAGTTCAGGACTGTACCCCTACGAGGGGACAGAGAAGGAGAGGATGATATCACAGAGATATCCTGAAAATCCTTCCTGAGGAGAGAAGTTTGAGCCAAATATTGGGCACTCCAGTCCTAGGGTCCAACTCCAGGTCCTTTCAGCTGGTTCAAGACCAATGGGACTTAACAGAGGGCTGTGCAAAACTGAGATTCCTCTCATGAAGAACATGCACACACACTTGCTCACTCCCAGGAAGAAAGTGAAGGAAGCTGACTGAAAATTCCCTGGGATTCTGGCTGGTTTCCTAAGACTACCCCAGCCCTCACCAGAAGACTGCTCTAGCCTCTGTTGCTCCAGTGCTTCACCTCACCTGGGTGAAGGTGCTATCGGCAGAGGAGGTGACTGCACTTGGAGGAAGCAGAGCCAACGTGGACCCTGATCCACCTCTGAATGGAGTGAGGGAAGCCACTTCATGAAGAAAACAGAGACAATATATCAAAAATGGCCCAAGGTTCCCACTGGCATGCTGGGACCATGCCAGAGCACACCACTCCTCATAGCATGTGCCCACTTCAGCTCCTCGCAATCCAGCACTACTTTCCACTAGGGTAAAGGTGAAAATGCCAAGGGATAAAGCACACACTTGAGAATGAACAGAACAGCTTGAACCTGAATGCCAGGGTTGTTGCTCCATCATCTTGGGCTCCAAGCCTAACCCTGAGAATGTGGTGAAGGCCAGTGACCATAGAAGCCCAGGCTTGCACTTGGCTCTAGCTCTAGCCCTTTCATCTCCATCCCACCTCTCACCAGTGTGGTAGCCATCAGTACACCCGGGGGGGAGATGTAACCCATGCTTACTTCAGATCCAAGTCTCCCACTAAAGCCACTGGGCACCCAGAGGCTGCATATAGATGCTCCCACACAAGGACACCCTTTCAAGACCAGGATAGGTAAGTATTTCACCGAATTTCAAATAGAAAAAGTGAGCAAAATGGGAAGACAGAGGAATTTGTTTCAAATGTAAGAACAAGGAAAAGAACCTGAAAAAAAAGTAATTAAACAAAGATAAATAATGTATCATATAAAGAGTTCAAAGCATTAGTAATAAGAATGCTTACTGAACTTGCGAAAAGAACTGATGAATACAGTGAGAATTTTAACACAGAACTAGAAAATATAAAAAAGAGCTAATCAGAAGGTAAGAATACAATAAATGAAATGAAAAACACACTAGAAGGAATTAAAAGCAGACTAGATGATACAGAAAAATGCATAAGTGGTTTAGAAGATTGAATAACAGAAGTCATCCATTTCCATTACTAATTTTTAAAACTGTATTTCAGATCAGATCAGATCAGTCACTCAGTTGTGTCCAGCTCCTTGCAACCCCATGAATCACAGCACGCCAGGCCTCCCTGTCCATCACCAACTCCCGGAGTTCACTCAGACTCACGTCCATCGAGTCAGTGATGCCATCCAGCCACCTCATCCTCTGTTGTCCCCTTCTCCTCCTGCCCCCAATCCCTCCCAGCATCAGTCTTCTCCAATGAGTCAACTCTTCGCATGAGGTGGCCAAAGTACTGGAGTTTCAGCTTTAGCATCATTCCTTCCAAAGAAATCCCAGGGCTGGATCTCCTTCAGAATGGACTGGTTGGATCTCCTTGCAGTTCAAGGGACTCTCAAAAGTCTTCTCCAACACCACAGGCAAAAGCATCAGTTCTTCGGCGCTCAGCCTTCTTCACAGTCCAACTCTTACATCCATACATGACCACAGGAAAAACCATAGCCTTGACTAGACAAACCTTTGTTGGCAAAGTAATGTCTCTGCTTTTGAATATACTATCATGAAGATAGTATAAAAGACCTCTCTGACAACATTAAGCACAGCATCATCTGCATTGTAGGAATTCTAGAAGGAGACAAGAGAAACAAAGGGGTAGAAAATATATGTGATGGAATTATAGCTAAAAAAATATCCAAAAGCTGAAAAAGAAAACAGATTTTGATGTACTGGAAGGACAGAAAGAGCCCCAAACTGTACCCAAAAAGATCCACGCCAAGACATAAGATGCCAAAAGTTAAAAATATAGAATTTTAAATGCAGCAAGAAAAAAGAAAGACTCTTGTACAAGGGAACTCTCATGGAACCATCAGCTAATTTTTCTGCATAAATTTTGCAGGCCAGAAGGAATAGCATGATATAGTCAAAGTGCTGAATGGGAAAAACCTTCACACTAAAATACTCCACCCAGCAAGCTTATCATTTAGAATTGAAGGAGAGATAAAGCACTTCTTGGAAAAGCAAAAAATAAGAGTTTATCAATACTAAACTAACCATACAAGAAGTGTTAAAGGGTCTTCTCTGAGAGGAAAAGAAAAGGCTACAAAACATAAGAATTTATAAGAAAGGAAAAATCCCAATAGCAAATGTAAATGTATAGTAAAGACTATGGATCAACCACTTAAATCAGTACAAAGATTAAAAGACAAAAATTGTAAAATCAACTATAAATACAATAAAAAGTTAAGGAATAGATGTGAAAATGTAAAAGACCTTGAATTACCAGAGCAACCTTGAGGGAAACAAGAACAAAGCTAAAGGTATCACATTCCCTGATTTCAGACTATAATATAAAAGTACTGGCATCAAAAGAGTATGATACTAGAACATAAAAAGATACATAGATCAGTTGAATAGAATAAAGAGCACAGAAATAAACTCATGTGCATATGGTCAATTAATCCATGACAAAGTGAAAGTGAAAGTGAAGTCGCTCAGTCCTGTCTGACTCTTTGCGACCCCGTGGACTGTAGCCCACCAGGCTTCTCCGTCCATGGGATTCTCCAGGCAAGAATACTGGAGTGGGTTTCCATTTCCATCTTCAGGGATCTTCCCAACCCAGGGATCAAACCCAGGTCTCCTGCACTGCAGGCAGATGCTTCAACATCTGAGGCACCAGGGAAGCCAGTGACAAAGGAGGCAAAAATACACAACAGAGAAAAAAGAGAACAGTCTCTTCAATAAGCGGTGCTGGGAGAACTGGACAGCTACATGTAAAAGAATGAAGTTAGAACATTTTCTCACATCATATAAATAGTAACTAAAAAATGAATTAAAAATCTAAATGAAAGATACGAAAACATAAAACTCTTAGTATAACATAGCAGAGCACGCTTAGACATGAATCATAGTAAAATTTTTTTTTTTATTTTGGACTAGTCTCTTCAGGTAAAGAAATCAAAAGCAAAATTAATCAAATAGAACCTAACTAAACTTAAAAGTTTTTGCACAGAAAAGGAAATTGTAGCCAAAATAAGAAGACAGCTTGCTGAATGGGAGAAAATACTTGCAAATGAAATAACTTACAAGGGGTTAATAATATCCAAAATACACAAATAGCTCATACAACTCAATATATTAAAAAAAAACAACCCAATTAAGACATGAGAAGATGTGAATAGACAGTTTTAACAACGCTGGTCAATATGCACCCGAAAAGATCCTCTAAATCAGTAATCATGAGAGAAATGTAAATCAAAATCACAAGGTATCACCCCACACCTGTAGAATGGCCAGCATCAAACCAACAACAAATAGCAAATGCTGGCAAGGATGTGGTGAGACTGAAAATAGTGCAGCCCTTATGGAAAACACTATGAAGTTTCCTCAAAAAATTAAAAATGAGTAACTACTATGTGATCCTGCAATTCCATTCCAGGTTATATAACTGGAAAAAAAAATGAAATCACTAATTTGAAAAGATAAATGTACCACTATGTTCATTGGAAAATAATTTACAATAGGCAAGATATAGAAGCAAAGTAAATGTCCATCAACAAATGAATGAAATAAATACACATATATACTTGTATATGTATACATGTGTATATATGTATACATGAGTGTTAGTCACTCAATTGAGTCTGACTCTTCATGACACCACTCTGTAGCCTGCTAGGCTCCTCTGTACATGGGATTCTCCAGGCAAGAATACTGGAGTGGGCTGCCATTCCCTACTCCAGGGGATGTTCCTGGCCCAGGGATCAAACTCGGATCTTCTGCATTGCAAGCAGTTTCTCTACCATTTGAACCACCAAGGAAGCTATATACATATATATACATACACACACGCACCAGGGAAGCCATATATATATATATATATATATACACACACACACCCCCACATATACACAGAAGGGTATCCCTGGTGGCTCACATGGTTAGAGAATCTGCCTGCAATGCTGGAGACCCAGGTTCAATCACTGGGTCAGGAAGATCCCCTGAAGAAGGGAATGGCAGCCCACTCCAGTATTCTTGCCTGCAGAATAATCCTATGGACAGAGGAGCCTGGAGGGCTCAGTCCACGTGGTCGCAAAAAGTCAGACATGAAAGAGTGACTAACACACACACACACACACACACACACACACACATAATGGAATATCAGCCATAAAAAGAATGAAAGTTTGCCATTTACAACAACATGAATGGACCTGGAGGATATATTATGTTAAGTAAGTCAACAGAGAATGATAAATACTGAATACTTTATGTTGACACTCACATGTGGAATCTAAAAAATTAAAAAAAAAATGAATATAACAACACAAAAGGAGACCCACAGACATGGGAAACAAACTAGTGGTTACCACTGGGAAGAAGACTGCAAGAAGTGGCAAAATAGGATTGGAGGATTCAGAGTTTATATATATATGAATAAGGTATGAGGATATATGATGAAGCATGGTGAATATAACTAATATTTTATAATATTAAATGGTACAATCTATAAAATTATTTTATAGCATTGAAAGTTATATAATATTGTAAGTCAACTGTTAATAAAAGTAAATACATAAATTAATAAATCTAACATTCTCTTTTGCTCTTCATAAAAATCATCTCTCTGCTTACCCTGAACTCAAATAGATTTATACTAAAATAAAAATTTTTAATAAATGAGATCACTTCATAAAAGCTACACTAAAGAGATAACTGCAATATTATAGAAAGTCAACTCAGTTAATGCATTCTATTATGATAAAACAAAGTTTTTACTTCTGAAGAACATGAATATAAAATCTACTATATTTAACCATCAAGTGTAGCACCTATTTTCTTAAAATTAAAATAGAATCTCTTCAGTCAGTAAGTCAGTTCAGTCACTGTCTTGATCAAATTTGTGTGACTCCATGGACTCAGCACACCAGGCTTCCCTGTCCATCAGCAACTGCTGAGGATTGTTCAAACTTACGTCCATCAAGTTGGTAATGCCTTCCAAACAACTCATCCTCTGGGGTCCCCTTCTACTTTTGCCTTCAATCTTTCCCTGCATCAGGGTCTGTTCCAATGAGTCAGTTCTTCGCATCAGGTTGTCAAAGTACTGGAGTTTCAGCAGCAGTCCTTCCAATGAATATTCAGGACTGATTTCCCTTAGGATTGACTGGTTGGGTCTCCTTGGAGTCCACGGGACTGTCAAGAGTCTTCTCTAACACCACAGTTCAAAAGTATCAATGCTTCAGCACTCAGCTTTCTTTATAGAACAACTCTCACATCCACACATGACTACTGGAAAAACTATAGCCTTGACTAGACGGATCTTTGTCAGCAAAATAATGTCTCTGCTCTTTAATATGCTGTCTAGGTTGGTCATAGCTTTTCTTCCTAAGAGCAAGCATCTTTTAATTTCATGGCTGCAGTCACCATCTGCAGTGATTTTGCAGGCAAAATAAATAAATAAATAAATTCTGTCACAGTTTCCATTGTTTCCCCATCTATTTGCCATGAAGTGATAGGACTGGATGCCATGATCTTAGTTTTCTGAATGTTGAGTTTTAAGCCAACTTTTTCACTCTCCTCTTTCACTTTCATTAAAAGGCTCTTTAGTTCTTCTTCACTTGCTGCCATAAAGGTGGTGTCATCTGAGTATATAAGGTTATTGATATTTTTCCCAGCAATCTTGATTCCAGCTTGTGCTTCATCCAACCCAGAATTTTGCATGATGTACTCCACATAGAAGTTAAATAAGCAGGGTGACAATATACAGCCTTGACATACTCCTTTCCTGATATGGAACCAGTCTTTTGTTCCAAGATGAGTTCTAACTGTTGCTTCCTGATCTGCATACAGATTTCTCAGGAGGCAGGTCAGGTGGCCTGGTATTCCCATCTTTTTAAGAATTTTCCACAGTCTGTTGTGATCCACACAGTCAAAGGCATTGGCATAGTCAATAGAATAGAAGTAGATATATTTTCTGGAACTCTCTTGCTTTTACGATGATCCAACAGATGTTGGCAATTTGATCTCTGGCTTGAACATCTGGAAGTTCACAGTTCACATACTGTTAAAGCCTGGCTTGGAGAAGTAAGAGCATTAATTTGGTAGTGTGAGATGAGTGCAATTGTGCAGTAGTTTGAACATTCTTTAGCATTGCCTTTGGGATTGGAATGAAAACTGGCTTTTCCAGTCCTTTGGCCACTTCTGAGTTTTCCAAACTTGCTGGCATATTGAGTGCAGCACTTTCACAGACTCACCTTTTAGGATTTGAAATAGCTCAACTGGAATTCCATCACCTCTACTAGCTTTGTTTGTAGCAATGCTTCCTAAGGTCCACTTGACTTTACATTCCATGATGTCTGGCTCTAGGTGAGTGATCACACCATCATTAGTATCTGGGTCATTAAGATCTTTTCTGTATAGTTCTTCTGTGTATTCTTGCTACTCTTCTTAATATCTTCTGTCTCTGTTGGGTCCACACCATTTCCATCCTTTATTGTGCCCATCTTTGCATGAAATCTTCCCTTGGTATCTCTAATTTTCTTGAAGAAATCTCTAGTCTTTCCCAGTCTATTGTTTTCCTTTACTACTTTGCATTGATCACTGAGGACGGTTTTCTTATCTCTCCTTGCTATTCTTTGTAACTCTGCATCAAATCTGTATATTGTTCCTTTTCTCCTTTGCCTTTAGCTTCCCTTCTTTTCTCAGCTACTTTTAAGGCCTCCTCAAACAACCACTTTTACTTTTTGAGCTTCTTTTTCAGGGGATGGTCTTGATTTCTGCCTCCTGTACAATGCCATGAACCTCTGTCCATAGTTCTTCAGGCACTCTATCAGATCTAATTCCATGAATCGATTTCTCACTTCCACTGTATAATCATTAGAGATTTGGTTTAGGTCATACTGGAATGATCTAGTGGTTTTCCTTTTCTCTACTTTCTTCAATTTAAGCCTGAATTTGGCAATAAGGATTTCTTGATCTGAGCCACAGTCAGCTCCCAGTCTTATTTTTGCTGACTGTATAGAGCTTCTCCATCTTTGGCTGCAAAGAATATAATCAATCTGATTTTGGTATTGATCATCTGGTGATGTCCATGTGTAGAGTCTTCCCTGTGTTGTTGGGAAAGGGCGTTCACTATAACCAGTGTGTTCTCTTGGAAAACTCTATTAGCCTTTTCCCTGCTTCATTCTGTACTCCAAGGCCATATTTGCCTATTACTCCAGGTGTTTCTTGACTTTCTACTTTTGCATTCCAGTTCCCTATAATGAAAAGGACATCTTTTTTGTGTGTTAGTTCTAGAATGTCCTGTAGGTCTTCATAGAATTGTTCAACTTCAGCTTCTTCAGTGTTACTGGTTGGGGCATAGACTTGGATTACTGTGATATTGAAGGGTTTGCCTTAGAAATGAACAGAGATCATTTTGTCATTTTTGAGATTGCATCCAAGTACTGCATTTTGGACTCTTTCTTCTACTATGACAGCTACTCTATTTCTTCTAAGAGATTTTCACCCACAGTAGTAGATATAATGGTCATTTGAGTTAAATTCGCCCTTTCCCATTCATTTTAGTTCACTGATTCCTAAAAGGTCGATGTTCACTCTTGCCATCTCCTGTCTGACTACTTCCAATTTGCCTTGATTCATGGACCTAACATTCCAGGTTCCTATGCAATATTGTTCTTTACAGCATTGGACTTTATTTCCATCCCCAATCACATCCACAACTGGGTATTGTTCTTGCTTTGGCTCTGTCCCTTCATTCTTTCTAGAGTTATTTCTCCACTGTTCTCCAGGATCATATTGGCACCTACTGACCTGGGGAGTTCATCTTTCAGTGTCATATATTTTTGCCTTTTCATACTGTTCTTGGGATTCTCAAGGCAAGCATGATGAAATGGTTTGCCATTCCCTTCTACAGTGGATCAGGTTTTGTCAGAACTCTCCACCATGATCCATCTGTCTTGGGTGGCCATCTTAACATGGCTCATAATTTCTTTGAGTTAGACAAGGCTGTGGTCCATAGGATCAGATTTATTAGTTTTCTGTGATTGTGGTTTTCATTCTGTCTGACCTCTGAGGGTAAGGATGAGAGCTTTATGGAAGTTTCCTGATGGGAGAGACTGACTGTGGGGGAAATAAGGTCTTGTTTTGATGGGTGGGACCATGCTCAGTAAATCTTTAATCCAATTTTCTCTTGGGTGGGGCTGTGTTCCTTCCCTATTGTTTGACCTGAGAAATATGGTGGAGGTAATGAAGATAATGGTTCTTCAAAAGGTCCCATTCATGCACTGCCACATTCAGTGCCCCTGACTCTGCAGCAAGCCACCACCAATCCACGCCTTCTCTGGAGACTCCTGGGCACTCACAGGCAAGTCTGAGTCAGTCTCTTGTGGGGCCACTGCTCCTTTCTCCTCCGTCTTGGTGCACACAAGATTTTGTTTGTGCCCTCCAAGAGTCTGTTTCCCCAGTTCTGTGTAAATTCTGGTGGCTCTATGGTGGGCTTAATGGTGACCACCTCCAAGAGGGTTATGCCACACCCAGGTCTGCTGCACCCAGAGCCCCTGCCCCTACAGCAGGCCACTGCTGACCCATACCTCTGCAGGAGACACTCAAACACTCAAAGTCACGTCTGGCTCAGTCTCTGTGGGATCTCCTGTTGTGCATAAGGTTTTGTCTGAGTCCTCCAAGTGTCTCTGGTAGGTATGGGGTTTGATTCTAAATGAGATTTCACCCCTTGTACCATCTTGTTGGGGCTTCTCCTTTGCCCTTGGATGTGGAGTATCTTTTTTTGGTGGGATCCAACATTCTCCTGTCAATGGTAGTTCAGCAGTGAGTTGTAATTCTGGAGTTCTAGCATGAGAAGATGAGCACACATCCTTCTACTCCACCATCTTGATCTGACTGAATCTCTTCTTGATATGTTATAGGGTCTACTGTCAAGGAAGTTTCTTTTTGCTTTTCATCCTAAACACATTAAGAGGAAGAGGGGAAGCCAAATATATTTCATCAAAATTTTTCAACAATGAAAACGTTCTTAATCAGAAAATCCAGTTAATTATAACACTTTAATTCCTAGACAACTTTAATAACAAGGAAAAATAATATATGGAGGAAAGTAAATTTAGTTATGCCTTTCACTGTAGATACTGTCTTTTTCCTCACACTATTCACAATCTTTACATCAATTCCTACCATGTAATACCTGCTTAATAGATGCTAGTTATGAATATTTTCAATATTATTATTATATCCAGGGTTCTAAAGATATTTGTTGAGAGAATGAGTGAATGAAAATTAAGATTTAAGTTTTGTTATGTTTATTTTCAATTATGCTTTATAATTACCAAAATAAAACCCTTAAGTTGCCCAGATACAGTATTCTCTGGTTCTTACACCTCGCATCTTACAGATATACTTTCAAAAAGGTTTATGATTGTAGCTATTGCTAGTTTTAGTCTAAGAATGCAAACCCGTGAGTAGTTACTCATATAGATTTTGAAATTTTCTTACTCTTCTTCATATATTACAATCATATTTCTTTTTAAACTTTATTTTTAGTTGAAGGATAATTGCTTTACAGTATTGTGTTGGTTTCTACCCATACTTTGTTTCTTTATAACATTAAGAATCTTTTGGTTCTTCTACTAAGATTGCTGTTATTCTGGTGGAGAACTAAATAATATGCAATACTGTGATTATTTTCATTTTTATTATAGAATTATACATATATATACAAAATATATATTCCTAGTACACATCCTTATGCCATGAAAAGAGAAGCAATTTTTTAAATCAAAAAAATAAATCAATGAATAGCACATGCTATATAAAGCAGTCAACAAACACAGGTTGAGCAATTAGTAAACCCATTTTACAATAAATTTTGGTTATTGATATATAGGAAATCATATTCTTTTAATGACTTAGTTGCAGGTGAAGTCTGATTAGAAGCTTTTGAAAGATTCATTAAGCATTGACCTATTAAGTAAATTTTAGTTCACTAAAAATTTGCTAGAATTTGAGAAGGGTTTTGATAATCTCACACACATATGCATGATCTCTCTCTCTCTCTCTCTCTCTCTCTCTATATATATATATATGTATATATATATATATATATCTACAAATGGTATGAGAGACAAATCAATTATAACTCTTATATCTTCATTATTTCAAGTAACCAGAATGTTGTTCTTAAAAAGGCAAGACTTCAGCTACATTAAGTCCACAGGAAAGAATTATCACAGTTCTAACATAGGCTTACAACATAGTCAAATCCTGAACTTGACTGAGACTATCCAGTCTTCTGAAAATTCCCCTCTTTTCTTTTCTTATTCTTAAATTCTATGTCCTCTGGTTGTTGTCATCATTTTTAAGTCTTCTTCAATCCTCCCAAGCAAAAAATTCAATTGACCTAATTGGAAAGCCCTGAATTCTATTTCTTATTCTTTGATTACTACCCATGTGACTATGTTTAGTTACAAATAAGGAGGTAGACTCTTCTTTACAATAGTTGAATTCTCAATGTTTAAACATAGCATATATGCCTAGTATTACACACACACAAACAAACATATGTTGTATTTTGAATGGGTAAGTTTTGGCAACTGATAAATCCAGAAATTAAAACTTCTCTTGGAACAATAAGACCATTAAATGAAATAGTGGTTTACAATCATGCCTAATACAGGAAGTATTAAAAAATAGCTATATTATTATAAAATCATCTACAACAAATAAATATATGTAAAGTTCTAAGGAAACCTCATGTAGGGAAGATCACATTAGTAGATGAGATAAGAAATCACAAACATTAAAATATAATCTGAGTCCTTAGGATGTGTAAGAGTTTACCATGTCCTACTTCATGTAGCTGAATAAAAATATCACATTTTTAAAACATAAATATTTACAAGGACAACACAGTAGATCAGACTTAAATTGAAGAAAGTAGGGAAAACCACTAAACCATTCAGGTAGGACCTAAAACAAATCCCTTATGATTATACAGTGGAGGTGATGAATACATTCAAGGGATTATATCTGGTAGGCAGAGTGTGTGAAGAACAATGGACAGAGGTCCATAACACTGTACAGGAGGTGGTGACCAAAACCATCCCAAAGGAAAAGAAACGCAAGAAAGCAAAGTGGTTGTCTGAGAAGGACTGACAAGTAGCTGATAAAAGATAAGTGAAAGGTAAAGGAGGAAAGGAAAGATACATCCAACTGAGTGTTGAGTTTCAGAGAATAGCAAGGAAAGATAAGAGAGCTTTCTTAAGTGAACAATGTAAAGAAACAGAGGAAAAGAGTAGAATGGGAAAGACTAGAGATCTCTTCAAGAAAGTTGGAGATACCAAGGGAATATTTCATGCAAAGATAGGCACAACAAAGGATAAAAACAGTAAGGACTGAACAGAAGCAGAAGATATTAAGAGGAGGTGGCAAGAATACACAGAGGAACTATATAAAAAAGATCTTAATGACCCAGATAACAATGATGGTGTGGTCACTTATCTAGAGCCAGACATCCTGGTGTCTGAAGTCAAGTGTGCCAAAGCATTACTATGAACAAAGATAGTGGAGGTGATGGAATTGCAGCTGAGCAACTTCAAATCCCAAAAGATGATGATGTTAAGTGCTGCACTCAATATGCCAGTAAATTAGGGAAACTCAGCAGGGATCACAGGACTGGAAAAGGTCAGTTTTCATTCCAATCCCCTGAAAAGGCAATGCAAAGGAATGTTCAAACTAAATGAGCATACAATTATGCTCATTTCACATGCTAGCAAGGTAGTGCTCAAAATCTTTCAAGCTAGGCTTCAACAGTTTCTGAATCGAGAACTTCCAGATGTACAAACTGGATTTACAAAAGGCAGAGGAACTAGAGATCAAACTGCCAGCATCTGTTGGATCATAGAGAAAGCAAGGGAATTCCAGAAAAATAAGTACTTCGGCTTCTTTGACTAAGCTAAAGCCTTTGACTGTGTCCTGAGTTCCCTAAGGCACTAGCAAAAGCACCAGGACCATGCAGGGCGAGTGCGTGCTCAATTGTGTCTGACTCTTTGTGACCCCATGGGCTGCGGCCCACCAGGCTCCTCTGTCCACAGAATTCTCCAGGCTGCTGCTGCTGCTAAGTCACTTCAGTCATGTCCGACTCTGTGTGACCCCATAGACGGCAGCCCACCATGCTCCCCCGTCCCTGGGATTCTCCACGCAAGAACACTGGTGTGGGTTGCCATTTCCTTCTCCAATGCATAAAAGTGAAAAGTGAAAGTAAAGTCGCTCAGTCGTGTCCGACCCTCAGCGACCCCATGGACCACAGCCTTCCAGGCTCCTCTGTCCATGGGATTTTCCAGGCAGGAGTACTGGAGTGGGGCACTATTGCCTTCTCTGATTCTCCAGGCTAGAATACTGGAGAGGGTTGCCATTTCCTTCTCCAGGGGATCTTCCTGATCCAGGGATCGAACCCACATTTCCTGTGTCTCCTGAATTGGCAGGCGGATTCTTTACCACTAGTGCCCCCTGGGTGTGGATCACATCTGTGGAAAATCCTTAAAGAGATAGGAATACCAGACCACCTTACCTGCCTCCTGTGAAATCTGTATGCAGGTCAAGAAGCAACTGTTAGAACTGGACATGGAACAATGGACTGGTTCCAAATTGGCAATGGAGTACAGCAAGGCTGTATACTGTCACATCGCTTATTTATCTTCTATGCAGAGTACATCATATGAAATGCTGGGCTGGGTGATTCACAAGCTGGAATCAAGACTGCCAGGAGAAATATCAATAACCTCAGATATGCAGATCATACCAGTTTAATGGAAGAAAGTGAAGAAGAACTAAAGAGCCTCTTGGTGAGGGTGAAAGAGTAGAGTGAAAGAGCTGGCTTAAAACTCAACATTCACAAAACTAAGATCATGGCATCCAGTCCCCTCATATCATGGCAAATAGATGGGGGAAAAGTGTAAACAGTGATAGATTTTTTTTCCCCTTGGGCTCCAAAATTACTGTGGATGATGACTGCAGCCATGAAATTAAAAGACGCTTGCTCCTTGGAAGAAAAGCTATGACCAACCTAGACAGCATATTAAAAAGCAGAGACATTACTTTGCTGACAAATGCCCATCTAATCAAAGCTATGGTTTTTCCAGTAGTCATGTATGAATGTGTGATTTGGACTGTCAAGGCTGGAGTGCTAAAGAATTGACGTTTTCGAATTCTGGTGCTGGACAAGACTCTTGAGAGTCCCTTGGATAGCAAGGAAATGAAACTAGTCAATCCTAAAGGAAATCAACCCTGAATATTCATTGGACAGACTGATGATGAAACTGATGCTCCAACACTTTGACCACCTGATGAGCTGACTCACTGGAAAAGACCCTGATGCTGGGAAAGATTGAGGGCAGGAGGGGAAGGGGTGACAGAGGATGACTCTACTGCCTCACAGACTCAATGGACGTGGTTTGAGCAAACTCCGGGAGATAGTCAAGGGCAGGGAAGCCTGGCATGTTGCAGTCCGTGGGGTCACAAACAGTCAGACAAGACTTAGCGACTGAACAACAGCAATCTGAATATTCAGCATGTTGAAAATAATGAAATATAGATGGGATGAAACTAACTTGGAGACATTTTGCTACTGGATGATAAACATGCTTTCTAATATAGTTAGAATGATATATTAATTTAACATACATAAACTACAAGCTAAAGAACAAATCTAGTTAATAGCATACTGTCAAGGTCAATCTTTATTTTCATTTTCTTACTCTAGTTATTCCCTAATTTCAGTAGCCTTTTAGAAATCATATCAAAGCACCATTCAAATACATTATGACTAATTTTCTTCAACAAGCAAACAAACGATACAGTACAATGAGGTAACAAGAAATTTTTATGATAGCAAAGCATGGATGTGCACTATGTGTGATGTGACACAATGCCTCTTCTTGTTATATTTTGAAACAGATTGAAAAGGAGTAGCCCTACCTTCAATTAATGAAAAATGGTAAAGGTCATTAAAATGTGTGGATAAGTTAAAAAAAAATCATACTGTACTTGTTTCTGTGAAATTGTAACATAAGAAAAAATCAACAGATAGACTCTATAAAATCCTTCACCATTTAAAAGAGAATAACAACCTCTATCACAACAACAAACAACAAGAAAAGCAGCTTCTGGCCTATTCAATGGAAAAATTTTAAGTGGAAAAATTAATCCAGAATTTAATTATTCAAAACTCAGAAACACTTTCCTCTATCAACTGTATCCCCATCTCAAAACGATAGTTTTCAAAGACCTCAGAATTTCTAGGTTTGGGAAAGGCACTTTCTGATATTTTGATATTCACTTGTAAATTCAATGTTCAAAAAAAAAGGATATCTCAGGTTCCTTTAAATTGAAAAATCTACGATATTAATGGAAAAAGAAATATGAAATGGCAGTTGGCCATGCCTTAATGATTTAACTTGGCATCTGGTCAAATGACCTGGGCAAATGTTCTTTTGAAAAATGTCATGGAGTTTTTTTTTTATTAATGATGAATATTAAAGGTCTCAAACCATACTCATCTTAAAGAAGACTACTTTAGCAATCTCAGCTCTGTCAAAACTGGGTTTTGAATGACTTGATCCTCATAATCATCAAACTAGTTCTGCATGTAAATATAGTCTACTTCACCTTTTTCTCAGGCATCCAAGTCCTTTTGTAGTACATGAACAAAATATGTATCTACAATTGAAATCTGTATATATTTCTTCAGGAAACTAGGAGTTAATACTTAGTTGCTTACTGTGATGCTGAATTTTGTGGACCTGAAATTTGCAAACCAAGTTTCACAGACTAGGTAATTTATAGGTATTACTTATTTCTTAATACTACGTGACTTCAAATGTCTTGATACCAGTGAAGTGCAAATTAACATAAAATATTGACAGTAAGAAATACTCTTGACTTCATGAGAATAAACAAATTCGAGCAATAACAACAATAACATAATTTTAAAATATCTTTTCATTTTACTTACAGCTCATACGTACAACATGCGAGCATTTTCTTAGTGCTTTTTATGAATTTTCTCATTTATAGTTTCTAAGTGAAACTTAATGTGGGATAATGGCACAAGATCACAGAGCTAGTAAATTATGGAACCAGAATTGAGTGGTGATTTTTGAAATTATTTTAAATTCATCATAGGAGTGCAAATTCTGGAATGTTAAAGATAGATTCAAATCCCAGTGCTATCACTTAGGAGCACTGATACTACCTGTAATTTATTTAACCTCTGATCATGCCAAGGTTTTCCTACCTAAAATGGCAATAATATTAATAATATCTGCCCCATAGGGTCCCATAAAGAATTAGATGAGAGGATACATTCAATGCTCTTAGAAAACTGTGGTGCATATAACTCACTGCTTTATTATTATTGCTATTGTTATTACTTTATCATTATTTTCTATGTATTGCATTATTTGAATATTACAGACTATTTATTTTATATTGCTTTGGCAACTCTTTTTATAGTTGTTACATTTCATATACCACAGGGATTTACTAAAAAACTTGGGAGTTGTTACATTTCATATACCACAGGGATTTACTAAAAAACTTGGTATTTATCATAGGTTAGTATAATTTCAGAAGGTAAGATTTCTGCTATTCAGAAACTAGGAAATATTAATTTTTAAATAGAAATTAGGAAATTTATTCAACAAAAATTTATTGACCAATAACCACAGGGCAGGGGTGCATGTAGGAAAGAGGAACTTTATTGACAAGCACAAAACAGGCCCCTCCCTCCAAGCGTTCACGGTTAAATATGGAGACCAAAGAGGAAAAATTACCACTGCTTCTCCACGGGTTGTTTACCACCCTCTGGGAGCCCACTTTTCCACACAGCGTCAAAATACAGTTTCAAAAAGAACACCAGCTTAAGTCACTTGCCTGCTTAGAGTTTTTCCATGGTGCCGCTGTGCTCTGAGGATAAAAAAACCACCGGGTTCTGAAGGCCTCAGGTAGCCAGGCCGTGCTAACGGAAAAGATGCCATCTCATCGTGGAAGCCTCTTTCATGGAAGTCTCTTGCTTCTTCTCCCCGCTTCCACAGACTGTCAGCTTTCGCAGTAAGCTGACTTCCTCAAAAGGGAATTTGACTGGTGATCATGGATAAGGGGAGCATGCATGGCTGGGCCGCTCCCACCAACTCTACCTTTAGAACCTCAGGGGTGCTGTAGGCTTACGTTCTTGTAGTCTTTCCTTCCACAGTCTACTGAGGCTTAATTGACATTCAGTAATTTGCCAGTGGACAATCAATGAGTTTTGACATAAGTATACACACATGATCCCATCACCACAATCAAGGCAGTGAACATCATCCTCATGGATGGATGGAACATATCCATCATGCTCAAAAGTTTCCTTCTGCACCTTGGTAATCCTACATCTTGTTTCTCCATGCCATCCTCACCTGAAACCACCAATCTATTTTCTTTCTCCCTAGATTATTAGTGTTTATTTTCTAGTGTTTTATATAACTAAAATAAACTCTTTTTTTGACTGCTTCAGACAAACAAATTGAAGAGATTCCTGACTGAAGAATACATAATTAGGAGATGTCTTAATTAGAGATATATTCTTTTTTCTCTCAAACTTTAAACTTTTTATTTTGCATTGGATATAGGGACTTGGTGAGCTTCCTGGTGGCTCCTCCCCTAAACCCCTCTCCCATCCAGGCTGGCATATGACATTGAGTTTAGTTCCATGTGCTATACAATAGATCTTTGTTGGTTATCCGTTTTGAATATATTAGTGTGTCCCTGAAGTCCCAAACTCCTTAACTATCTCTTCCCCTTGGGCAACCATGAGTTCATTTTCTAAGTCTGTGAGTCTCTTTCTATTTTGTAAGTAAGTTCATTTGAATTGTTTCTTTTTAGAGTCTACATATAAGGGATGTAATATGATATTTCTCCATTTGAGACATATTTGGACTGCAATAAACATGCTTAGTGTAAAAAATAACAATAAAATATAAAAGTGAAATATAAACATAAGGCAAGTACATGTATCCAAAAATTAGGTTGATTCTAAATATATCATATAAAAGATGGAATGAGGAGGGGGAAGAAAAAGAAAATTTAAAGTTATTGAGTACCTACATGCGTCAGACTCTAGAACAGTTTTTAAAATATGTCTCTGACATTTTGTTCTTTTTCTTTTTTTTTTTTTTTTGCTACCATGAGAAATTTTATTTTATCTCTTTATTTTGTACTGTGGCATAACTGATTAACAGTGTTGAGGTCTCTTCAACTGTTGGGTTAGGTTTTTCTTAATCCTGTACATGTTCATATCCAAGTCCTGCCAATTCATCTCTAAACTACATTCACTTCTCTGCACCGCTATCATCACCAACTCAGTCCAAATTATCACCATCTCCCATCTTTATTACCACAATTACCTTTCAACCAGCCTACATTCATCCACATTGGTTGCTCTTTAATTTCTTTTCCATAATCATAAAGAAAACATATTTTGGCATTATCTATTAAAGTGTATAATGTAAAATATACTTTAAATGAGTAACTATTTCTAGGGTTATCTTGCAGCTCTGTCTTGCAGCTCTTTGAGACCATGTCCATGTGCTCAAAATATAGATAGAAATGAGTATATTGTTTTACTGTATGTAGTTTTGTATTGTTTTCTTCTTCCAGTTGCATGTATTGTCTGTTTTAATAATGTTGAGATAATATTTTTAGCTCAAATTGGGGAATGTAATAGCTCAGTGAGACTATTTCAAAAAGAAATAAGACAAGTACAAAATCTCTTTTTAAAAATATGTGTATTTTTCCTCAAGAATTATCTAACGAGAAGTGAAGCAAAGAGAACACTAGCTGAGAGTGGACAGGAGTACCTGACCAGTGGAAAAGAACATATACAACCATGCAAAACTCGGTAGGATGAAGGAAATAGGGGGGGAAATAGGAGTGTTAGTAGGACTGGACCTGCTCTTGGCGAGTGTGGGAACTGAAGAAGGACTCCAGTCCCCACAATGGGGCAATTGTCTGAGTCAGAGGAGAAACATTTAAGGCTGAGAGTGAAACAACTGATCTGTGGCAGCTTAAATGGAATGAGAATCAAAGAGTCCTTACTGCAGCCATATATACCCCCGACAGGGATGCAGGTCCCCTGGGAGGTGCAGCAACTGGGAGCTGGAGTTTAGGGACTGTGGAGCAATCCCTGGGTGAGGGCTGCTGTTGACTGCGGAGAGACAGATGGAGGGGATATGAGGGAGGAGACAGAGGTGGAAAATGCCTGTGGAGGAAAGCTGGGCAATTATGGAAGCAAGGCAATACTGCTGAATTATGCGTAGGGAGTAGAGCCATCACCATAGCCTCTCTCCCCACATGCCAGTAGCTGAACAATGGAGAGGCTGGCCCATGAAATGCTGATGCACTGAACTACAGAATAGGACCCCACCCGGGGGGTGGGGGATGCTCTATGTGCCTGATCAAGCAGAGTTATGGAGAAAGACTGGCCAAAGAGGCCTTCTGATCACCAGCTACAAGAGGCTAGAAAAGACTCTGATGGGACCATAACTCCTGTGGCAGAGGAAGTCCATATCCCTGCACACTTGGTGCCACCAGGGTCCCCACAAGCCAAGCAGCTACACCACCTTCATGCTCAACTCTCACTGGGGCAGAGCTGCACAGGCAAAAAAAAAAAAAAAAAAGTCTTGACTCTATGCGTGCAGGGTCGCTTCAGTCATGTCCAACTCTTTGCAACCTTGTAGATTGTGACCTGCCAGGGGATTCTCCAGGCAATAATACTGGAGTGTATTAGCCAATACTGGTTTCCATACCCTTCTAGAATACTATATTTCCTGCTGCCCTAGCCACAAACTCCCCTGAGTACCTGGTGCTACCAGAACCCCTGCAACCCAAGCAGCTGTTCCATCTCCACATCCGGCCCTCACAGTGACAAACCCAAGTCCTCCAGGGCAGCCTCAAGAGCAAACCCCAGTGGATGACCCACAGGTGAAAATAAAGCCACAATTGAAACCCAGAGGCAGTGTGACTAAGGAAGAAGACCCTGATAACTTACAGTGACCAATGTCGGATTCATGATCTCTGAAGAAGATTTAGCTTCATGATCAGGGACCAGGCTTGATCACTCAAGAGCTTTTGTGTAGGAGAGTTTTATTAAAGTATGAAAAGCAACTTCTGTCAGAGAAAGCTTCTGACAGATATCAGAAAGGGTACGGAGAATGCCCTCCTAATTAGTGTTAGCAAGGGAGTTATATACTTTTTAATTAGTTATTATCTCCATCCATGGGATTCTCCAGGCAAGAATACTGGAGTGGGTTACCATTTCCTTCTCCAGGGGATCTTCCTGACCCAGGGATCAAACCCAGATCTCCCGCACTGGAGGCAGACACTTTAACCTCTGAGTCACAGGGAAGCCCCTAAATAGTTATTACAATAAATTAAAAGAATGTCTCAAGTTTGTGAAAATTTTACCAGACCCACTCCCAGAATTTATATTTTAGGATAACAGGATTAGAACGTAACAGTAGAAAGATCCTACCAGACCCAGTCCCGGAATTTACATTTTAGGATTACAGGATTAGAACTTAACAATAGAAAGGTCCTAACAGACCCATGCCCTGTGAGGCCATCCAAGATGGGCAAACATGGTGGAGAGGTCTGACACAATGTGGTACACTGGAGAAGGGAATGGCAAACCACTTCAGTATTTTTGCCTTGAGAACCTCATGAACAGTATGAAAAGACAAAAAGATATGACACTTAAAGATGAACTCCCCAGGCGGGTAGGTGCCCAATATGCTCCTGGATATCAGTGCGTAAATAACTCTAGAAAGAATGAAGCCAACGCAAAAACAACACCCAGTTGTGGATGTGACAGGTGATGGAAGTAACGTATGATTGAATCAAGGCAAATTGGAAGTGGTCAAATAGGAGATAGCAAGAGTGAACATTGACATTTTGGAATCAGTAACTAAAATGGACTGGAATGGGTGAAGTTAACTCAGATGACCATTATATCTGCTACTGTGGGCAAGAACCCTTTAGAAGAAATGGAGTAGCCATCACAGTCAACAAAAGAATCTGAAATGCAGTACTTTAATGCAATCTCAAAAACTACAGAATGATTTTTGTTCGTTTCCAAGGCAAACCATTCAAAATCACAATAATCCACATCTATGCTCCAAAGGGTAATGCTGAAGAAACTGAGTTTGAACGGTTCTATGAAGATCTATAAGAGCTTCTAGAACTAAAACCCCCAAAATATGTGCTTTTCATTATAGGGGACTGGAATGCAAAATTAGAAAGTTAAGAAATACCTGGAGTAACAGGCAAATTTGGCTTTGGAGTACAAAACGAAGCAGGTCAAAGGCTAACAGAGTTTTGCTAAGAGAATGCACTGGTCATAGCAAACACCCTCTTCCAAAACAAGGGAAGACTCTACACATGGGCATCACCATATGGTCAATATGAAAATCAAACTGATTATATACTTTATAGCCAAAGATGGAGAAGCTGTATATAGTCAGCAAAACAAGACCAGGAGCTGACTGTGGCTCAGATCATGAACTCCTTATTGCCAAATTCAGACTTAAATTGAAGAAAGTATGGAAAACCACTAGACCATTCAGGTATAGAAAGAAAGAAAAGAAAGTGAGGTCACTCAATCATGTCTGACTCTTTGTGACCCCATGGACTATGGCCTCCCAGGCTCCTTCATCCATGGGATTTTCCAGGCAAGAATACTGAAGTGGGTTGTCATTTTATGACCTAAATCAAATCCCTTATGATTATACAATGGAAATGAGAAATAGATTCAAGGGAATAGACCTGATATACAGAGTGTCTGAAGAACTGTGGATGGAGGTTCATGACATTGTACATGGGACAGTGATCAAGATCATCACCAAGAAAAAGAAAGGCAAAAAGGCACTCAATATGCCATCTAATTTGGGAATCTCAGCAGTGGCCGCAAGACTGGAAAAGGTGTTTTCATTCCAATCCCAAAGAAAGGCAATGCCAAAAATGTTTAAAATACCTGCACGATTGCACTCATCTCACATGCTAACATAGTAATGCTCAAAATTCTTCAAGCCAGGTTTCAACAGCACGTGAACTGTGAACTTCCAGATATTCAAGCTGGATATAGAAAAGGTAAAGGAACCAGAGATCAAATTGCCAACATCTGATGGATCATTGAAAAAGCAAGAGAATTTCAGAAGAACATCTACTTCTGCTTTATTGACTACGCCAAAGCCTTTGACTGTGTGGATCACAACAGACTGTGGAAAATTCTGAAAGAGATGGGAATACCAGGCCACCTGACCTGCCTCCTGAGAAATCTGTATGCAGGTCAAGAAGCAACAGTTAGAACAGGACATGGAACGACAGACTGGTTCCAAATCGGGAAAGGAGTATGTCAAGGCTGTATATTGTCACCCTGCTTATTTAACTTATATGCAGAGTACATCATGAGAAATGCTGGGTTGGATGAAGCACAATCTGGAATCAAGATTGCCAGGAGAAATACCAATAGTTTTAGATATGCAGATAACACCACCCTTATGTCAGAAAGCAAAGAAGAACTAAAGAATCTCTTGATGAAAGTGAAAGCGGAGAGTGAAAAAGTTGGCTTAAAACTCAACATTCAAAAAATGAGGATCATGGCATCCGGTCCCATCACTTCGTGGCAAATAGATGGGGAAACAATGGAAACGGTGACAGACTTTATTTTGGGGGGATCCAAAATCACTGCAGATGGTGACTGCAGCCATGAAAGTAAATGACACTTCTTCCTTGAAAGAAAAGTTATGACCAACCTAGACAGCATATTAAAAAGCAGAGACATTACTTTGCTGACAAAGGTCCATTTAGTCAAAGCTATGGTTTTTCCAGTAGTCATATATGGATGTGAGAGTTGGAGTATACAGAAAGCTGAGTGCCTAAGAATTAACACTTTTGAGCTGTGGTGTTGGAGAGGACTCTTGAGAATCCCTGGGACTGAAAGGAGATCCAACCAGTCCATCCTAAAAGAAATCAGTCCTAAATATTCATTGGAAGGACTGAGGCTGAAACTCCAATACTTTGGCCACCTGATGTGAAGAACTGACTCATTGGGAAAGTCTGATGCTGGGAAAGATTGAAGGCAGGAGGAGAAGTGGTCGACAAAGGATCAGATTTTTGGATGGCATCACTGACTTGATGGACATGAGTTTGAGTAAACTCCAGGGGTTTGTGATAGACATGGAAGCCTGGCGTTCTAGAGTTCATGGAATTGAAAGAGTTGGACATGACTGAGCGACTGAACTGAACTGAACTAAGGCAAACTACATGAAAAATAATTCACAATAATCATAGTAAAGATGATCAAAAGACTGTCTTAATGGATACAAAATCAAGACCCATATATATACAGTCTACAAGAAACCCACTTCCGACCTAAAGACACATATAGACTGAAAGTGATAGGATGGAAAAATATACTCCATGAAAATGGAAAGCAAAAAAAAAAAAAAAACAAGCTAGCAAACCTCATATCAGATAAAATGAAACTTAAATAATATTGCAAGAGATAAGGAAGGCAACTTCATAATGATCAAGGGATCAATCAAAAAGGAAGACACAACTATTGTAAATACCTATGCACTCAGCATAGGAGCACCTCAGTACATAAGACAAACACTAACAGACATAAAAGAGAAATTGACAGTAACACAGTAACAAACACTAACAGACATAAAAGAGAAATTGATGGTAACACAGTAACACCCACTCACACCAATGGACAGATCGTCAAAACAAAAAATTAATAAGGAAACACAAGTCTTAAATGATACATTAGATGAGATGTATCTCATTGACATCTTCAGGATATTTCATCCAAATGCAGAAGAATATACCTTTTTCTCAAGTGCACAAGGAACATTCTCCAGGTTAGACCACATATTGGTTCACAAATCAAACCTCAGTAAATTTAAGAAAAGTGAAATCATATCAGTCATCTTCTCCAACCACAATGCTATGAGACTACATATTAATTACAAGAAAAAAACTGTAATAAACACAAACACATGGGATTAAACAAAACATTTTTTAATAACCCTCAGGTTACTGAAGAATTCAAGAGGAAAATTAAAAAAAATTATAGAAACAAATGACAATGAAAACATGACAACTCAAAACCTATGGGATACAGCAAAAACAGTTATAAAAGGGAAATTTATAGCAATGCAATCCTACCTCAAGAAACAAGAAAAACATTGAATAGACAACCTAACTTTTCAATAAAACAATTGGAAAAGAAGAACGAAATGCCCCCAAAATTAGAAGAAGGAAAAAAATCATAAAGATCAGAGCAGAAATAATCGAAAAGAAATGAAAGAAACAATAGTAAAGATTAATAAAACTAAAAGCTGGTTCTTTGAGAAGATAAACAAAATTGACAAACCTTTAGGCAAACTCATTAAAAAAAGAGAGAGAAAGAAAAATCAAATCAACAAAATTAGAAATGAAAAAGGAAAAGTTACAACAGACGATGCAGAAATACAAAGGATTATAAGAGACTATTATGAATAACTATACAGCAATAAAATGGATAATCTGGAAGAACTGGATGGATTCTTAAAAAAGTTCAATCTTCTAAGATTGAACCAGGAAGAAATAGAAATTATGAACAACCTAATTACAAGCACTGAAATTGAAGATATTATCAAAAATCTCCCACAAAACAAAAGCCCAGGACCAGATGACTTCACAGGAGAACTCTATCAAAGATTTAGAGAAGAGCTAATGCCTATCCTTCTAAAACTCTTTCAGAAAATTGCAGAGGAAGGAACACTTCCAAACACATTCTATGAAGCCACCATCACCCTGATACCAAAACCAGGCAAAGGCAACACAAAAAAAGAAAACTACTGGCCAATATGGGTATCTTATTTTTCACAAAGGAGGCAAGAATATACAATGGGGCAAAGATAGCCTCTTCAATAAATGGTGCTGGGGAAATTGGACAGCTACATGTAAAAGAATGAAATTAGAACACTTCCTAACACCATAAACAAAGGTAAACTCAAAATGGATTAAAAACCTAATGTAAGACCAGAAACTATAAAACTCTTAGAGGAAAACATAGGCAGAACGCTTGATAACAAGATCTTCTATGACTCACCTCCTAGAGTAATGGAAATAATAACAAAAGGAAACAAGTGGGGCATTATTAAACTTAAAAGCTTTTACACAGCAAAGGAAACTATAAGAAAGGTAAAAAGACAGCCCTAAGAATGGGAGAAAATAAAAGCAAATGAAATAACTGACAAAGGATTAACTTCCAAAATATACAAGCAGCTCATACAACTCAATACCAGAAAAACGAACAACCCAATCAAGAAGTGGGAAAAGACCTAAACAGACATTTCTCAAAAGAAGACATACAGATGGCTAACGAACACATGAAAAGATGCTCAACATCGCTCATTATTAGAGAAATGCAAATGAGAACTACAATGAGATATCTATCACCTCACAGTGGTCAGAATGGCCATCATCAAAAAGTCTAAATACAATAAATGATGGAGAGGGTATAGATAAAAGGGAATGCTCTCACACTGTTGGTGGGAATTTAAATTGATACAGCAACTGTGAAAGATGGTATGGAGATTCCTTATAAAACTAGGAATAAAACCACACTATGATCCAGCAATCCCACTCCTAGGCATATACCCTGAGGAAACCAAAATTGAACAAGGCACATGTGTCCCATTGTTCATTGTAGCACTGTTTTCAATAGCGAGAACATGGAAGCAACCTAAATGTCCACCAACAGATGAATGGATAAAGTTGTGTTACATATACACAAAGGAATATTACTCAGCCATAAAAAGGAATGCATTTGAGTCAGTTCTGATGAGGTGGATGAACCTAGAACCTACTATACAGAGTGATGTAAATTAGAAAGAGCAAGATAAATATCATATTCTAATGCATATATATGGAATCTAGAAAAATGGTACTGAAGAATTTATTTACAGGGTAACAGTGGAGAAACAGACATAGAGAATAGATTTATGGACATGGGGAGAGGGGAGGAGAGGGTGAGATGTATGGAAAGAGTAACATGGAAACTTACATTACCATATGTAAAATAGATAGCCAACAGGAATTTGCTGTATGGCTCAGGAAACTTAAACAGGGGCTCTGTATTAACCTGGAGGGGTGGGATGGGGAGGGAGATGGGAAGGAGGTTCAAAAGGATGGGGGTATATGTATACCTATAGTTGATTCATGTTGAGGTGTGACAGAAAACAACAAAATTCTGTAAAGGAGTTATCCTTCAATAAAAAAATAAATAAGTTGAAAAAAATGAAGTGAAGCAAAATTGTTTAAAACTTTGTTAAGTCTATTTGCATATACAGTGGGGGAAAAGGAGTAAACATTTTTAACTTGCATTTTAAAAAGTACTAGGAGCAGTCACTTCCAGGTAATAAGTGGTTATAATCATCTTCAGAGAGATGGTTGTTTCTTCAGCAAAACACATTCAAGGACATTTGGAGATGTGACGATGAGCAACCCCACTCTCATACCCTTACCCTCAAGGCAAAGTTAGAGAAAGAGTAAAGTTAGAACTGAATTTTTATGCAGAATAAACAAAAGAAATCTCATTTTCTTGAATAGCTTTGTAGTGAGGGACTCCTGAGAATCTTAAGAGTATCCAGGACAAAAGAGCACAAGTAATAAATCAAATACCCTGCAGTGATTACTAGGAACATTAATGTGCATGCTTAGTCGCTTCAATCGTATCCCACTCTTTGTGACCTGATGGACCGTGGCTTGCCAGACTTCTCTGTTCATGGGATTCTCCAGGCAAGAATACTGGAGTGGATTGCCATGCCCTCCTCCAGGGAATCTTCCCGACCCAGGGATTGAACCCCCATTTCTTACATCTCCTGCATTGGCAGGTGGTTTCTTTACCACTACTGCCTATGAAGAACAAGCTAATGTATCCCAGTGCATTCTCAGAGTTTAGAAATTCTGTCGAGTTGACCATTTACTGTTTCACTATCACAGAAGCATTCATATGTTAAGAGCATAATGTTATTTTGGGGAATATGACTTTTCCCTACTCTCAGTAGATGTTTAGGTGGAATTTCCACATCCCTAGGGATGTGACATAGGCCAAATCAATCAGAGTATTCTATTACCTTTGCCACAGTGGTTAAATCAAGAGCAGTCAAATGACCTATCTAAGGTAAGGAGAGACAGTCACTAATAATTTTTATAGAAGCCACCCAAAAGATCTCTTCCCTCTATATGTGATGGGGTGAGAGTAGGATTTGGGTCATATGCACCTTGCTGGCACCTTCTATGGGACTCCAAGGGTTGCTGTTTTATTTTTGAATTAAGCTATTCCTCAGCCATCCAATTATATAAGCCAATTAAGTCCTTAGTTGATGAAGTGATTTGTAACATAGACAAGCACTTTTAAATCTTAATAATGGTGGTGTTTTTCTTAAAATTTTTTCAGTTGATGCAGAAAAAATAATTTTTAAAATTTATTTATTTTTAATTGATAATTACTTTACAATATTGTGTCCATTTCTGTCATACATCAACATGAATCAGCCATAGGTATACATATGTTCCCTCCATGATGACCCTCCCTCCTGCCTCCCACCCCTCTAGATTGTCAAAGAGGCCCAATATGAGTTTACATGCATTTATGGAGAAGGCAATGGCACCCCACTCCAGTACTCTTGCCTGGGAAATCCCATGGATGGAGGAGCCTGGTGGGTTGCAGTCCATGGGGTCGTGAAGAGTCGGACATGACTGACGTGACTGAGCAACTTCACTTTCACTTTTCAATTTCCTGCATTGGAGAAGGAAATGCCAACCCACTCCAGTATGCTTGCCTGGAGAATCCCAGGTACGGGAGCCTGGTGGGCTGCCATCTATGGGGTCGCACAGAGTAGGACATGACTGACATGACTTAGCAGCAGCATTATTAAGATAATAAATTAAATAATACCCTATATACGCATTTAGCGCGGGCAGCTGTGACCGGCGCATTTAGCGCGGGAAGCTACCCCACGTCTGAGGTCAGGGGCAGAAGCTGAGAGGACCCCATGCCCAAGAGGAGGCAGCCAAGAGGAGCTACCCCATGTTTGAGGTCTGGGGCGGTGGCCAGGAGGAGCTACCCCACCTCCGTGGTTAGGGGCGGTGGCCAAGAGGAGCTACCCCATGCATGAGGCCAGGGTCAGCGGCTGGGAGGACCTACCCCACACCTGAGGCCAGGGGTGGCAGCCGAAAGGAGCAACCCCACCTCCAAGGAGGGGTGGCGGCATGGGCACAGGAGGGCCTAGAGGAGCTATTCCACGTTCAAGGTCAGAAGGGGCGGTGGTGAGGAGATACCCCTCGTCCAAGTTAAGGAGCAGCAGCTGCACTTTGCTGGAACAGCTGTGAAGAGATACCCCACGTCCAAGGTAAGAGAAACCCAAGTAAGACAGAAGGTGTTGCAAGAGGGCATCAGAGGGAAGACACACTGAAACCATACTCACAGAAAACTAGTCAATCTAATCATACTAGGACCACAGCCTTGTGTAACTCAATGAAACTAAGCCATGCCCATGGGGCCACCCAAGACCAGCGGGTCATGGTGGAGAGGTCTGACAGAATGTGGTCCACTGGAGAAGGGAATGGCAAACCACTTCAGTTTTCTTGCCTTGAGAACCCCATGAACAGTATGAAAAGGCAAAATGATAGGATACTGAAAGAGGAACTCCCCAGGTCAGTAGGTGCCCAATATGCTCCTGGAGATCAGTGGAGAAATAACTCCAGAAAGAATGAAGGGATGGAGCAAAGCAAAAAATACCCAGTTCTGGATGTGACTGGTGATACAAGCAAGGTCCAATGCTGTAAAGAGCAATATTGCATAAGAACCTGGAATGTCAGGTCCATGAATCAAGGCAAATTGGAAGTAGTCAAACAAGAGATGGCAAGAGTGAACGTTGACAGTCTAGGAATCAGTGAATTAAAATGGACTGGAATGGGTGAATTTAACTCAGATGACCATGATATCTACTACTGTGGGCAGGAATCCCTTAGAAGAAATGGAGTAGGCATCATGGTCAACAGAAGAGTTCGAAATGCAGTACTTGGATGCAATCTCAAAAACGACAGAATGATCTCTGTTCGTTTCCAAGGCAAACCATTCAATATCACAGTAATCCAAGTCTATGCCCCAATCAGTAATGCTGAAGAAGCTGAAGTTGAACGGTTCTATGGAGACCTACAAGACTTTTTAGAACTAACACCCAAAAAAGATGTCCTTTTCATTATAGGGGACTGGAATGCAAATTTAGGAAGTCAAGAAACACCTGGGGTAACAGGCAAATTTGGCCTTGGAGTACAGAATGAAGCAGGGCAAAGGCTAATAGAGTTTTGTCAAGAAAATGCACTTGTCATTGCAAACACGCTCTTCCAACAACACAAGAGAAGACTCTACACATGGACATCCCCAGATGGTCAATACCAAAATCAGATTGATTATATTCTTTGCAGCCAAAGATGGAGAAGCTCTATACAGTCAACAAAAACAGGACCAGGAGCTGACTGTGGCTCAGATCATGAACTCCTTATTGCCAAATTCGGACTGAAATTTAAGAAAGCAGGGAAAACCACTAGACCATTCAGGTATGACCTAAATCAAATCCCTTATGATTATACAGTGGAAGTGAGAAATAGATTTAAGGGCCTAGATCTGATAGATAGAGTGCCTGATGAACTATGGACTGAGGTTCGCAACATTGTACAGGAGACAGGGATCAAGACCATCCTCATGGAAAAGAAATGCAAAAAAGCAAAATGGCTGTCTGAGGAGGCCTTACAAATAGCTGTGGAAAGAAGAGACGTGAAAAGCAAAGGAGAAAAGGAAAGATAAAAGCATCTGAATGCAGAGTTCCAAAGAACAGCAAGAAGAGATAAGAAAGCCTTCCTCAGCGATCAATGCAAAGAAATAGAGGAAAACAGAATGGGAAAGACTAGAAATCTCTTCAAGAAAATTAGAGATACCAAGGGAACCTTTCATGCAAAGATGGGCTTGATAAAGGACAGAAATGGTATGGACCTAACCAAAACAGAAGATATTAAGAAGAGGTGGGAAGAATACACAGAAGAACTGTACAAAAAATATCTTCATGACCCAGATAATCATGATGGTGTGATCACTCACCTAGAGCCAGACATCCTGGGATGTGAAGTCAAGTGGGCCTTAGAAAGCATCACTACGAACGAAGCTAGTGGAGGTGATGGAATTCCAGGTGAGCTATTTCAAATCCTGAAAGATGATGATATGAAAGTGCTGCACTCAATATGCCAGCAAATTCGGAAAACTCAGCAGTGGCCACAGGACTGGAACAGGTCGGTTTTCATTCCAATCCCAAAGAAAGGCAATGCCAAAGAATGCTCAAACTACTGCACAATTGCACTCATCTCACATGCTAGTAAAGTAATGCTCAGAATTCTCCAAGCCAGGCTTCAGCAATATGTGAATCATGAACTTCCAGTTGTTCAAGCTGGTTTTAGAAAAGGCAGAGGAACCAGAAACCAAATTGCCAACATCCGCTGGATCATCGAAAAAGCAAGAGAGTTCCAGAGGAACATCATTTTCTTCTTTATTGACTATGCCAAAGCCTTTGACTGTGTGGATCACAATAAACTGTGGAAAATTCTGAAAGAGATGGGAATACCAGACCACATGACGTGCCTCTTGAGAAATTTGTATGAACTTCAGGAATCAACTGTTAGAACTGGACATGAAACAACAGACTGGGTCCAAATTGGAAAAGGAGTATGTCAAGGCTGTATATTGTCACCCTGCTCATTTAACTTTTATGCAGAGTATATCATGAGAAATGCTGGGCTGGAAGAAGCACAAGCTGGAATCAGTATTGCTGGGAGAAATATCAATAACCTCAGATATGCAGATGACACCACCCTTATGGCAGAAAGTGAAGAGGAACTAAAAATCCTCTTGATGAATGTGAAAGAGGAGAGTGCAACATTGGCTTAAAACTCAACATTCAGAAAACAAAGATCATGACATCTGTCACATCACTTCATAGGAAACAGATGGGGAAACAGTGGAAACAGTGTCAGACTTTATTTTTTGGGGTTCCAAAATCACTTCAGATGGGGATTGCAGCCATGAAATTAAAAGACGCTTACTCCTTGGAAGCAAAGTTATGACCAACCTAGATAGCATATTCAAAAGCAGAGACATTACTTTGCCAACAAAGGTCCATCTAGTCAAGGCTCTGGTTATTCCAGTGGTCATGTATGGATATGAGAGTTGGACTGTGGAGAAAGCTGAGCGCCAAAGAATTTATGCTTTTGAACTGTGGTGTTGGAGAAGACTCTTGAGAGTCCCTTGAACTGCAAGGAGATCCAACCAGTCCATTCTGAAGGAGATCAGCCCTGGGATTTCTTTGGAAGGAATGATGCTCCAATACTTTGGCCACCTCATATGAAGAGTTGACTCATTGGAAAAGACTCTGATGCTGGGAGGGATTGGGGCCAGGAGGAGAAGGGGATGACAGAGGATGAGATGGCTGGATGGCATCACTGACTGGGTGGACGTGAGTCTAGGTGAACTCCGGGAGTTGGTGATGGACAGGGAGGCCTGGCATGCTGCGATTCATGGGGTCACAAAGAGTCGGACACAACTGAGTGACTGAACTGAAGTGAACTATATCCTGAGTGAAAAACATCTGCATAAAAATTAAGACATCTGAAAATCAAAACCAGTGTGATGATTTGAAATTTCTAAGCTGTAACATTGTTAAATCTCCATATTGCATTGTCTAATTTTTTTTCTGATAAAATTTATGTTTCAAACCTTTTAAAAGGAATAATCTGTCTTGCTGAGATGTAAATAGAAACTTAAGGCCCAGTTACCAAACCCATTCATAATATTCCCCATCTGATCACTCCACTCACAGCAGTCTTTCCTCATATATATAAGCCAGAACTCTTAATAAGTATATAATATGCAGGTTTATATATCTTCACCCTGTTTACATCACCCTTGGTCATACTTCTAAGGACCTGTGTCTTCCAACCAGGCTGACAACCTCTATTACTATTTCTCTCCTGGTAATCTTTTCTACTTGGTTGAAGCCTTTACTGTATTGTGTGTTCATGTGTGCTCAGTCGTGTCTGACTCTTTTGCAACCCCGTGGACTGAAGCATCTAGGCTCCTCTGTCCATGGGATTTTCCAGGCTAGAATACTGGATTGGGTTGCCATTTCCTACTCCAGGATATCTTCCCAATGCAGGGAATCAAACCTGCATCTCTTGTATCTTGTACATTGGCAGGTGGATTCTTTACCACTGTCACCATCTGATGAAGACTTTATAGATCAGATTAAATACCCCTCTCTTCCATTCACCTACCACAGTGCTCCAGTCAACTCAGCAACTCTAAAATCTTCTGATTTTATCCATTTTCTTTCTCCAATATAATGACACTAATCCCTTCTTCCCCCACACCTCACCCTGGGGGGGGAAAAAAAATGTTCCATTTATCCTGGATCTCTGAAGTAGCCATTCAACTGGTAAACCTGTTCCTCTATTACTCCATTTACCTCACAGAGGCAAAAGGGATCCTGCAAGGCACTCATTTAAAATTCTCCAATGCCTTCCTGTAGAACTTGGAATAATCTCCAAATTGCAGTGGAGGATGCCCTATGTGTCCTGGAGTTTTCTCACCCTTCATATCATTCTTGAACCACTCCCTTTTTCTCTCATTCAGCTCTAACCAAACGGGCCTTTGCCCTTAATTTCTCAAGCCTTTTGACAGGTTGTGTCTTTTGCCCAGAAGACTCTTTTGTATGATATTTAAAAGCTTGAATCATTCTTGTCAATCAGAATACAGCTAAATGTCTTCAAAGAAACTTTTTCTAGCCATTCAGTTTCATGTCTCTCTGAAGCCAAAATTCAGTCACCAGAATAGTATGCTTTACTGTTTATAATAGTTTCTAATTTATTTGCTTAATTAATCTGCTTGCTGTATTACTTTTCACATTATTTTGTAAGTTCCATTATGTCTGCATTGGTCTTCAGAGTATCCTTAGTATATAGAACAGTGACTAGTTTATATATCATTCTCTAAATGAGCGGTGCCCAATCTCTTTGGCACTAGGGACTGGCTTCTTAGAAAAGGTTTTTTTCCATGGACTTGGACCAGGGGAGATGGTCTCAGGATAGTTCAAGTGCATTTCATTTATTGTGTTTTTTATTTTTATTACATCTGCTCCATCTCAGATTATCAAGCATTAGATCCTGGAGGTCAGGGACCCATGGTGTAAGTGGATAAGTGAGTGAGTGAATAAATGAACAGTGAATATTCCATAAGAAAACTCCCATAATTTCTGTGTTAAAATCAATTCTTCCCTCTTTATTGTCACATGACATCTAACCATTACCAGGTTATAATTAGATTTGTACATGTCCAAGTCAGCACCTGAGCCCATGCCCCTAACCTCCATGCAGTGTTGGCTCACTCATCCTTTCCACTTATTCAGCTGAATTGTTTATTTATATACCTCTGTGTTTTTCTTCACACATTTCTCTTTTTCTGGAATTCTCATCCATCCTAAAGGCTTCCCAGATGGGTCAGTGGTAAAGAATCTGCTTGCCAATACAGTAGATCCCAGAGATGCAGGTTTGATCCCTGGGTCAGGAAGATCCCCTGGAAAAGGGAATGGCAACCCACTCCAGTATTCTTGCCTGGGAAATCTCATGGACAGAGGAGCCTGGTGGGCTATAGTCCATGGTGTCACAGAGTCAGACAAAATTGAGCAACTGAGCACATAATGAGATTTGTACATGCCTATCTCTTTCATGATATCTCAGCCAGTTTGACGGAAATGAGTAATTGTTTTTCCCGTCTTTGTACTTTGCAAGTAAATGTCTTACACAGTGCCTTAGTATCTTAGACATAATGGCCACTCATAAGTGTTTGTCTAATTGAATTATATTGCCTTTACAAAATCTTAAGGATCTCTCATGAGCATTCCTAAGGGAAAGGTTTTTCAGTTAGAACCTCTCATGAGTCCTTAAACCAAAATTAATTGCTGCTTCTCTTTTGCCATTGTGATCAGCATATGCTAAGTATTTTTAACAATATGATTTATATTGTAGATATTTATCAACATATCTATTTCCATAGCTAGACTAAGATGATGATAGTATTGTTTGTTAAATAATATCAGGACCTGAAGGTGGGAAGAGAAGGGGACCACAGAGAATGAGTTGGTTGTATTGCATCACCCACTCAATGGACATAAGTTTGAATAAGCTCCAGGAGTGGAAAACATGTCTTTGAGGTATGGAGATTCGCTTTAGGGTAACATAATACTCTTTGATATCCTGAGCATGGCTGAATTTTTTTTTTAACAGACAAGTTTTAAAGTATTAATTTGCTTATTTATTTGGCTACATCAGGTCTTACTTGGAGCTTCCCAAGTGGCTCTAGTGGTAAAGAACCCACCTGCCAGTGCAGGAGACATAAGAGCTATGGGTTTGATCCCTGGGTCAGGAAGATTCCCTGGAGCAGGGAATGGCAATCCACTCCAGTATTCTTGCCTGGAGAATCCCATGGACAGAGGATCCTGGTGGGCTATAGTCCATAGAGTCAGTCCATATTCGCAAAGAGTCAGACACGACTGAAGAAACTTAGCACATACTCAGGCACAAATCTTAGTAGCACAGGGAATCTTTTTTTCAGCATTCAGGATCCTTAGTTGCCCTGTGTGGGCTTCTCTAGTTACTCTGCATGGGCTCAGTAATTCTGGCGCAAGAGCTTAGTTGCCCCATGGCAAGTGGAATCTTAGTTCCCTGGCCAGGGATCTAACCCGAGTCTCTTGCATTAAAGGCCGATTATTAACAACAGATCCACCAGGGAAGTCCCTCAGTTCAGTTCAGTCCCTCAGTCGTGTCCGACTCTTTGCGACCCCATGAATTGCAGCATGCCAGGTCTCCCTGTCCATCACCAACTCCCGGAGTTCACTGAGACTCACGTCCATAGAGTCAGTGATCCCATCTAGCCATCTCATCCTCTGTCGTCCCCTTCTCCTTCTGCCCCCAATCCCTCCCAGCATCAGAGTCTTTTCCAATGAGTCAACTCTGCATGAGGTAGCCAAAGTACTGGAGTTTCAGCTTTAGCATTGTTCCTTCCAAAGAAATCCCAGGGCTGATCTCCTTCAGAATGGACTGGTTGGATCTCCTTGCAGTCTAAGGGAATCTCAAGAGTCTTCTCCAACACCACAGTTCCCTAACAGACAATTTTTGCCAAGCACTTTTATCTCTGGGAATGAAGCAGTAAACCAGACAACATAAGCCCTAGCTTTCAGAATTTTTTATTATATGGAAAATTTGGAAGTTTAGCATGTGCCAAATAAAGTAGACATTTTTCTTCAATGACTTGTGTTTTATATCCCTTACAAGCCAGTATAGACAAAATTGCAGGATAGTAAACTTGTCATGGGCTTCCCTCATAGCTCAGTCTTTAAAGAATCTGCCTGCGATGCAGTTCAGATCAGTTCAGTTCAGTCGCTCAGTTGTGTCCGACTCTTTGCGACCCCATGAACTGCAGCAGGCCAGGCCTCCCTATCCATCACCAACTCCTAGAGTCCACCCAAACCCATGTCCATTGAGGAGACCTGGTTTCAATTCCTGCGTTGGGAAGATCCCCTGGAGAAGGAAATGACAATCCACTCCAGTATTCTTGCTTGGAAAAATTCCATGGACAGAGGAGCCTGGCGGGTCCATTGGGTTGCAAGAGGTGGACACGACTTAGTGACTAAACCACCAAACTTGTCACTGAAACAAGAATAACAGAGGATAGTAAAGATGACCTTTCATCTGTAGTTTCTCAGCTTGAGAATTTTGTAGCCACCCAGCCTTGACTTCAGTGCCCAAAGCAATCCAAAGGGGAAAGCAGTTCAATAGCTCCTGACTAAGCTCCAGATTCTCCAAGAGTAGAAGCATGAACAGAAACCAACACAACATTGTAAAACAATTTTCTTCCAGTTAAAGACCAAATTAAAAAAAATCAAATCATAAAATTAAAAAATCATATGTCAATCATTTTACCCCCCATTATCTACTTAATGTGAAAGTTCCATTTTTGCAGACATTCAGAAATTTAAGGATGTTTATTATTCATTTTATCTTCCTTTATGAATGCAGTTTTCAAATATTTGCATCAGTTCAGTTCAGTTCAGTCATTCAGTCGTGTCTGACTCTTTGCAACCCTATGAATCGCAGCATGACAGGCGTCCCTGTCCATCACCAACTCCAAGAGTTCACTCAAACTCACATCCATCAAGCTGGTGATGCCATCCAGCCATCTCATCCTCTGTAAACTCCTTTTCCTCCTGCCTTTTCCTCCCCCTTTTCCTCCCAATCTCTTCCAGCATGAGAGTCTTTTCTAATGAGTCAACTCTTCGCATGAGGTGGCCAAAGTACTGGAGTTTAAGCTGTAGCATCATTCCTTCCAAAGAACACCCAGGGCTGATCTCCTTTAGAATGGACTGGCTGGATTTCCTTGCAGTCCAAGGGACTCATACTTGCATACTAATTAACAAGTTTATATCTAAGGGAAAAAAGGAAGTCAAAGGTGTATTAACTGGGTCTTGAAAGAAAGCTTCAATCAGACAATGGGAGCAATTCTCCAATCTTGGCCTTGAAGAATCTGTCCATCATTGTGAAAGTTGCTCAGTCATGTCTGATTCTTTGTGAACCCATGACTATAAAGTCCATTGAATTCTCCAGTCCAGAATACTGGAGTGGGTAGCCATTCCTTTCTCCAGGGGCTCTTCCCAACCCAGGGATCAAGCCCAGGTCTCTCACATTGCAGTCAGATTCTTTACCAACTGAGCTATCAGGGAAGCCCCTTGTCCACCATTAACTACACTCTGTTTTCCTCATGCACTCAGATTCATAGTTTGATAGAAGAATTAGTTCCCCAGCAGTACCGTAATTCCTGGAAAAGCTGCACAATTTTTTGCAAGATATACCATGTTGGGCTAAAGAGAGGTCCTAAAATATTTTTCCTGATGCTAAAAAGTACAGGTGTAGGTTTTGATAGGGCTTCAGGCATGGTGTTGGTTTTCTGGTATATTTCAGAGAGAACCAAGGAGCTTTCTTTCTAGTGTCTATGTCATCTGCCTTTGCCAAAATTGAGAGAAATATTACATGGAGATATTCAGTGGATTGAAAACCATTCACCATATGGCTTCACAACCTTTCCTTCATTCATGAGAATCCACTTTATCTTAACTATATCCCTGATATAACTGGCCTACAAATACTCTAGACTCCACCTCAGAAATTTTTTGGACAAGAATATATCTATATGATGACTGACTCACATTGTGGTTAATGTCAAGATAGACTGTTATCATAGTTGTAATTGGCTTGGATAACAATTCCTCATTTTAATGTATACTGTCTTATAGGTGAAAAGAGACTCACACGGACTCAGGCAAACTATTTCTTACAAGTATTTGTCCTGTGACAACTATTATGCAGAAAAATAGCATTATAGAGGCCATAAGAGTAATTTCAAATGAGATGAATAACTTACATTTGGTGGTGGGTTAGTCGCTAACTCATGTCCAACTCTTGTGACCCCATGGACTGTAACCTGCCAGGCTCCTCTGTCCATGGGATTCTCCAGGCAAGAATACTGGAGAGGACTGCCATTTCCTTCTTCAGAGGATCTTCCCAACCTAGGAATCGAACCTGTGTCTCCTGTGGCTCTTGCATTGGAGGCGAATTCTTTACCTCTGAGCCACTAGGGAAGCCCAGCTTGTACTTGCACATACTCAAAAGTTCAAAGCTCCTCTCCCTAGAAAGTAGACTATGTACTGACTTCCTTAAAAAGCATTTAAGATAAAAATCCTTAACATTTAATGTGAATTAGTATTTCAGGCTGTCTGCAAACAGTGGTTCATATTTTTCCTTCTCTATTAACATTATACTAATGATTATTTTGCTACATCACTAGATATGGGATGAGAGATTGCCAAGGTAGTAATTCAAGGAGTTTGGATTCTTAGACAAGAAAAATATGCACTTGGCAAACTTTAGATATTTCTATGGAATGTTGTTTATTTTTCAATGAAACAGAATATTTCATTATATTGTGTGCTGGCATTTTTAAAAGTACCTAGGCATGGAAACTCTACCAATTGATGGTCAAGGGGAAATGATGATTCAAAGGATGGTATTGGCACAGAACTGTACCATCTGTAAGTAACCACTATGTTGAAATATCTATGGAAAAGGGACATGATGATATCACTAGTACCTTAAGCTTTAAGCTTCTTGGTGTATTATAAACTGAAATTCATAGTGATCTGAATGCTTACAAAGCACTAGAAACTAGAGAATATGGAAACCTGCAGGTGGAAATTTTAAGTATTGCATATTGCATTGGATAGTTCTCTCTCCATGTTGTAAATATCAATTATTAAATACTACCAACAATATTTAAGTAGTCACTTTTAATCATAATATTTTACATGTATATTTATACCGCATAAATGAAAGCTCCCAATGTGTTTCACAGACTATACACAGCTTTATTAATAAAATGTGGCTGTGTCTACTAAAAGCACATTTTTATTCAAGATATAATTGTAAAATGCAATAGTCATAGATTATGCTAATAGACAAGAGAAAGAACATGAATAAATAAAAGCCACAGATAATCCCCCAAACCTAATTTTAACAACTATGTTCAGCTTCCCTCTTCTACCAAACCTTTATAAGGGCTTGCTAACAAGTAATAAAACTGATTGATTGGCATTTCAACAACCCTTCTTTCTGTTGCTCACCTACCGGTGGAAATGCTAACAAGCACGGAAATAGTCAATGGGTAGGGAGTAGAGGAAAACAGAGAAGGAGGAACACTGGTAATTCACCACCTAGATAATCAGCTCATGAATAACGGAGAGCTGACTGAAAAGATAGCACTTAAGTAAGTACTGTAATAAACTCAGTAATCAGTATTCTTAGTGGCTTAGTGGCAAGAAATAGAACTACCATCTTTACAGCCAGAGGGAAGTCCATGATTTTTACAGAATTTGTACTGCAATGAGAATATCAAGTTTCAATGCCAAACATCCAGGATGTTCAAACTGGAGCATTTAGATAATCTCTAGAATGCCTTTGCTTATGTTAAATAAAGGATCCAAGTTTACAAAACAGCTTAAGGGGCCCATATATATCACTACAATGTTATAACTGCTTATTGAATTCAATCATGAAATTTAAGATACATAATATGTGACAATGTGAATTGTTTTGATCGTCTTCAAATTATTATTCTTATTTTTCTTAACTGCCTGAAGTTACAGATTATTTCCTTGGAAACACAAGGAAGATTTGTGAGAAGATGGGTTGCTGGGGTCAATGATAGCACTATGGCCTGACTAATGAAGCCCATCCATCTGTAATAATACTGCTTGGGTACACAGTTTATTACAGTTATTTTTAACATAATTCCTTTTTGAGGATCACATCTTATCTTTTTGTTTGCTCTGTCGCAAAATACTACACTTCTTAGAAAGAGTTGGTTGCTAAATGGCAGGAAATAGGCTATATCTTCCTCTTAGATTTCTTTCAATCTATTGTTTTCTAGAAGTTTTTTTTTTTTTTTTCCCAAATGTATGTGCTAGAAAATTCTCCAACAGCCATCAAATAAAAGCCTGCTCCTTTTAGGGATTTTTGCCTTCTTGGGCCACTAGATATTTTTTCTATTTCTGTAATGTTTTCAAAGAGATTGGTCTCTATGTTTATTTTTTTCTTCCTAGGAGTTAGTCACACTTTTGCCACCTTTAGGCAATTACACTTTCAAGGACCCATTCATACCTGGGAAAGCAATATTTTGATGTCTGGAGCTAGAGACTTAATGATGGCAAAGCAAACCTTAACTTTTCCATTTCAGAATGTTGAACATTGGCAAATAAGTCAGTGACCTCACCTCTAGATATATGCTTAATATCACATATTTGTATTTGGGATATTAAAATGCCTGCATTTGTCACTCTTAATTGGGTCCTAAGAAGGAAAAAAAAAAGGCAGTTCACAGCATGCCCTCTTTGAGCTGTCATAAACAGAAATATGAGACACGGCCAAGTTCTCCAAGGCTTGACAGCTGATGATTAGGATGTTTTAATTTAGTGGACATATAGAACTTCTTCTGACACCTAAATGGGTGAGTGCCATAAGCACCCTATTTCTTGCACACATTCAAATTTAGATTGAATGAGAAGTAGCTTAAAGTAGCATTTTAAAGGAATAGAGACAGCAGAGGAGTTGATTTTAATATAATACTAAATTTAGAAGTATATTGACAGTGTAAAATTATAAACCTAAAACTGAAATAAGTAAAATAAATTTTATACATTTTCTTTCTCAAACATTCATAGTATTAAAGGAATGCATGCACATAGAGAATACTATTTTAAAAAGAATTTCTGGATTTTTTACTTTTTTTTTTTCCCTATGATCTGTTTTTTTGGCTTAGCTACTTACATCTCTATAAAATGTATTCAGCTTGATAAGAAAACATGATTGTGTTCAGACATGTCCAACTCTTTGCAACCCCATGGACAATAGCCTGCCAGACTTCTCTGTCCAATTCTCCTGGCAAGAATACTGGAATGGGATCTTCCCTACCCAGGGTTCGAAGCCTTGTCTCTTAAGTCTGCGTTGGCAGGCAAATTCTTTACTGCTAGTGCCACCTGGGAATCTTAAGAAAACATGAATAAGAATGGTGACATCTTATTAAGAGAACATGAATAAGAATGGCCACTTCTGGCTTTTTAGGAGAGTGTGGTTAATGGACAATGCGAAGACTTATTGGAACATATTAGAAGTTACACTGATAAATATTTATGCTATTTTAATTATGTTTCTTTGAAAAAATCTGCTCTAAAAGTTTTAAGTAAATATATGAAAAATATCATTATTTTGGTCTTTTTACTATGCTGAAACTATTGAAAAAAATGAGAACATGCAGATATATTCTATGATATTTTAATATACCATGGAAGATATTCAGTCTCAGTTCCCCCAGCCCACCCATTTGTTGTTTATTGTTACTCAAAATAATTTTCCAATTTCAAATTTCAATGATTGATAGAATGCTAATAATGATGGAGAACAGTTATCCAAATTGTCACTAAACTCTTTAAGTTTTTTAGTTGTACTCTTGAGAGTATATTTTAATAATGGCCTGTCTCTTGATTTCTTTCAAAGTGAGTTTTGCTAAATTAAATGGATCATTTTTAGTATTAAATGTGTTTATGTTCACAAATGCTAATAAACTCAATATAGAAATAAAATCAAAATAGCATATATATAAAATTTTACTATCAACTCATTAGTTTCAGTTCAGTTGAGTTCAGTAGCTCAGTCATGTCCGACTGTTTTTGACCCCATGGACCACAGCACGCCAGGCCTCCCTGTCCATCACCAACTCCGAGTTTACTCAAACTCATGTCCATTGAGTTGGTGATGCCATCCAACCATCTCATCCTCTGTCGTCCCCTTCTCCTTCTGCTCTCAATCTTTCCCAGCATCAGGGTCTTTTCAAATGAGTCAGCTCTTCGCATCAGGTGGCCAAAGTATTGGAACTTCAGCTTCAACATCAGTCCTTCCAATGTATACTCAGGACTGATCTCCTTTAGAATGGACTGGCTGGATCTCCTTGCAGTCCAAGGGACTCTCAAGAGTCTTCTCTAACACCACAGTTCAAAAGCATCAATTCTTTGGCACTCAGCTTTCTTTATCGTCCAACTCTCACATCCATACATGACCACTGAAAAAACAATAGCCTTGACTAGATGGACCTTTGTTGGCAAAGTAATGTCTCTGCTTTTTAATATGCTGTCTAGGTTGATCATAACTTTCCTTCCAAGGGGTAAGCGTCTTTTAATTTCATGGCTGCAATCACCTTCTACAGTGATTTTGGAGCCCCCAAAATAAAGTCAGCTACTGTGTCCACTGTTTCCCCATCTATTGGCCATGAAGTGATGGGACTGGATGCCATGATCTTAGTTTTCTGAATGTTGAGCTTTAAGCCAACTTTTGAACTCTCCTCTTTCACTTTCATCAAGAGGTTCTTTAGTTCTTCTTCACTTTCTGCCATAAGGGTGATGTCATCTGCATACCTGAGGTTATTGATATTTCTTCTGGAAATCTTAATTCCAGTTTTTGCTTCATCCAGCCCAGCATTTCTTAATTCCTGGGTCAGGAAGATCTGCTAGAGAAGGAATAGGCTACCCACTCCAGTATTCCTGGGCTTCCCTTGTGGCTCAGCTGGTAAAGAATCCGCCTGCAATGCAGGAGACCTGGGTTTGATCCCTGGGTTGGGAAGATCCCCTGGAGAAGAGAAAGGCTACCCACTCCAGTATTCTGGCCTGGAGAATTCCATGGGCTGTATATGTATAGTCCATGGGGTCGCAAAGAGTTGAACATGACGGAACGACTTTCACTTCACTCTGCATATATAAGTTAAATAAGCAGGGTGGCAATATACAGCCTTGATGTACTCCTTTTTCCTATTTGGAACCAGTCTGTTGTTCCATGTCCCATTCTAACTGTTGCTTCCTGACCTGCATATAGGTTTCTCAAGAGGCAGGTCAGGTGGTCTAGGTATTCCCATCTCTTTCAGAATTCCCCACAATTTATTTTGATCCACACAGTCAAAGGCTTTGGCATAGTCAATAAAGCAGATATTTACTAATGCATTTTCACCTTTATTATTTTACTTAACCCTCACAGTTAACCTATGACCCAGTGTGAATCGCTAGGTTATGCCACAATAACAATACCTAAAATTGCATTTCATATTTTTTGTCCACTATATATATTTACTGTGGATAAGCTCGAGGTTTTGCTCTTGACTGTAGCACTAAAGAATTTGAGTTGAATAAGGCTTCATCTCAGTATGTTAATGTGTAATTTTCACAATAATAATAATAATTATAGAAAACAGTTTTTGTACACTGGTTTCAAAAATTACCATCCAGTAATGACATTCTTTCCTATTTTATTGGACAAAATGAATCATATGGTCACATCTATTTCCAAAGGGGGTGAGGAAATGAAATGTTAACAATTGCCTGGTAGGGGGAATGCTTAGAAATATTTTATGAATGCAACAATCATTACTATTATACCCAAGGAAGTCAGTACTTTTTTCCTATTTCATGGATACGTTTATTTATTCAGGCATATATTCAGCATATTGTAGTGAGTACATTCGCTTGCAAGTTCTCTTCTCTTCAAAGAATTCAGGAGACGCAAAACTGTATGTAACCATTTTATAAATCATTAAATAAGATTTAACACTTTTTCATAGAAAGACTTTTCTTTACCATATCTATCGAGGTGTTCTCCTTTCACTGTGATGGAGTCTTATTTAACTACCATTAGTATTAATATTATTTTTCTAATACCATTCTAAAATAGCCAAAGTGAGTATCTGATAAAATTAAAAATTTCCCATAATACTAAACATAAGTAAATGAAGATTTTTATAATGGGTGTGAGGGTCTCTTTACTTATTCAATTATAATAAACAAATAATAACTTACTTTAACTAGCTCTCCCACCAGTTCTAGCTGCACTGTATTACCTTGATATATGTGTTGAGTAAAAGGGGAACACTAGCTAAAGCTTAAATCTTCTGTTTCTCATTCATGAGTTTAGATTTTAGTTTCCTTTCTAAAGCACTCAACACATGACAGTCCATATGTTTGAAAAGTAATTATGTACATATGTACATGTCTTCAATTTTTCTCAATTCTTATTTCTGCATACATTAGAAAGCTTTCTTCATACAATTTTAAAATTTGATCTTAGCAAATCATTCTCAAGTTTCATTCCCTCACATATCTGCACAGCTGAGTTCCAGATAATTTATGGCTTCTCACTTTGCTTAACTTCCAACCACTTTTAAAAAATATGATAAACCAGAAATCCACATGAGCCCAAATCAGTGGGAATGTTTCCCTGATACAGCTGTGTGTTTTGAAATTCTTACTGAATTATTTTTATGTGCTTCTAACTACCTTCTTTCAAATTTCCTGTATAATGTTGAGATGAACTAATAGCCTATCATTGATGATATGATCATGAATAATCCCTGAATTGTACATAAATCTGTGTTCATTACCAGACATGCCTTTGTCAATGAAAAAAATCAATAAAACAAAGGGCTTCATCTAGTGTTCTTAGTTAAAAGCATCAGGATGGGGGAAAAATATTTTTAAACAATAAGAATATCATTACAAGCAAATTTAGACTCAGTAAATTAGTAAAAATCTGACAAATCAAGGTTGGAAAATTGGCAGAACTCAAAAGACAGCAGGAATCACACAAGGAGCATGCAGCCAAAGCCATATGGTTTGCACAACACCTAGGCTGCTGCTGGAAATCTGACCTCCAATTGTTCCCTCTCTCACTAGTACAAGATCCTGTTTTTCAGGGTTTCTGATCGGCTGAGATGAAGTCACATGTCCAACTTCTGGCTGAATCTGTGAATGAAAAAGGGGAAGACTGGGCTTCTCTCCCTCCAGCAGAACTGACCACCTACATAAGTTTGCTATGGAAGGATGAGTCTTAGCAATTTCCACTCAAATACAAATACACAAATATGAAATTTGCATGTTATGTGGCTATAACAGGTGCAATAGGAAGAGAGAATCAGTGGGAAATTGGATCCAAAGGGGAAAAAAAAAACTTTATAAATTAAAAAAAGCAAAATGTACACTACTCACAGGGCTTCCCTGGTGTCTCAGGCTGTATAGAGTCTGCCTGCAACTCAGGAGACCAAGGTTCAATCCTTGGATCAGGAAGATACCCTGGAGAAGGGAATGGCAGCCCACTTCAGGATTCTTGCCTGGAGACCTCCATCAACAGAGGAGCCTGGCGGGCTACATAGGGTCACAAAGAGTCGGGCACAACTGAGTAGCTTTCACTTCAGACTACTCAGAAGTACTCACAAACATATGATTTGTAAAAATGTTGTCTACTCATGTTTTCCTACTTTTCAAAAAACTACTAAGGAAAATATTATTATATCCCATATGTCTGTTTTTAAATCTAAAAACTATATGCATGTATCTATTTCTTTTTTAAAATTATATTTTAGTTTTAATTGGAAGATAATTACTTTACAATATTATGATGGTTTCTACTGTACATCAACACGAATCAGCCATAGGTATACATATGTCTCTTCCCTCTTAAACCTCTCTCCCATTTCCCTCCCCATCCCACCCTCTAAGTTATTGCAGAGCATGGGCTTTGGTTCTCTTTGTCACAGAGCAAATTCCCACTGCCTGTCTACATAGGGTAATGTATGTGTTTCAATGCTACTCTTTCAAATCATCTTACCTTCTCTCTCTCACAGTGCCAAAATTCTGTTCTCTATGTCTGTATCTCCATAGTTGCCCAATAGATAGGTTCATCAGTACCATCTTTCTATACACATGTATTTATTCATTTTAAGCATCCATGATAGGTGCCAGTTGCCATGGCAAATTGACCACATCACTTCATGGGAAATAGATGGGGAAACAGTGGAAACAGTGTCAGACTTTATTTTGGGGGGCTCCAAAATCACTGCAGACGGTGATTGCAGCCATGAAATTAAAAGATGCTTACTCCTTGGAAGGAAAGTTATGACCAATCCAGACAGCATACTAAAAAGCAGAGACATTACTTTGCCAACAAAGGTCCATCTAGTCAAAGCTATGGTTTTTCCAGTGGTCAGGTATGGATGTGAGAGTTGGACTGTGAAGAAAGCTGAATGCCAAAAAATTGATGCTTTTGAACTGTGGTGTTGGAGAAGACTCTTGAGAGTCCCTTGAACTGCAAGGAGATCCAACCCATCCATCCTAAAGGAGATCAGTCCTGCGTGTTCATTGGAAGGACTGATGCTGACGCTGAAACTCCAATACTTTGGCCATCTCATGAGAAGAGTTGACTCATTGGAAAAGACCCTGATGCTGGGAGGGATTGAGGGCAGGAGGAAAAGGGGATGACAGAGGATGAGATGGCTGGATGACATCACCAACTCTATGGACATGAGTTTGAGTGAACTCCGGGAATTGGTGATGGACAGGGAGGCCTGGAGTGCTGCGATTCATGGGGTCGTAAAGAGTCAGACATGACTGAGCGACTTAACTGAACTGAGTAGTATTACTCAAATGATAACATAATGACTCAGAAAAAAATTGCCAAAATTAAAATAATATTTATGCCTAAACATCTTTAGCTTCATGGATTTACAGAAGAAAAATAGTGTTGTTCCTTTGTAACTACTTTTTCTTTTGTTATTTTGTGGTTTTATATGTTGTTTCTGTAATTGTCTTTAAAAGTTTTACATCAAAATCTCCTGGAAAATGGGCTGCCGTTGTAAATGCAGATTTTGGCTCTCCTCTTAAAACCACTGATTCTTAGGATGATGAGACTAGAAAAATATATCTCAAAGAAACATCCCAAGTGTATTTGAAAATTGAAGAATATGTGCATTGGAAATTGTTTTCAATGGCTCAAACAGGTTAACTCAAGTTGAATTAAGTTTGCTAGGTATGAAAAGATAAAACAACAGAAGGATCAAGCAGAATTTGAAAAAAAAATTGAGGGAGGAGGGAATTACATGTATTTTGAAATCTTGCTCTCTAATACTTGGAATAATTTATGTTCCAGAAGACAAAATGTTTGTCCTGCTGAACCAAAACTGTTTTAGGTACTTAATGACATTTAAAAAATAAAAGTGAATTTTCACCGTGAGCCAAAGTAATTTTCTATTTTTCTTAAATGAATCATACAAAGTTTACTAGAGATTTAGAAGAGAATTTTAACCAAAATTTAAAAATATAATTTCCTTACATGTGATTTTTTTTAAGCATGCTAAAGGAAAAGTTATTTTGAATGAAAGAGATACTGCAAAGGAAGGGAAGTTATAAGTGTGCCTTTAGACAGCTTCTGGCCTTAGAGTGTTCTGCAAACTGTATTGAAATGAATGGAAGCAATTATAAAAGGAAGCTGCTGACCTTTCTGAAAAGGCTGCCAATCCATAATACCTCCTGCAACGCTTGTCCCCTTTATTCATGCTTAACAAACCTTGTCACCCTTGTCGCAGTGCCTCAGAACCCCTTGTTAACTTTTCCCCTTTTGTTGTCTTTAGGGTATCTGCAGCAAGCCTGTCTACTGAAATACCTCTCAATTGCCAATTAAAGGAAGTTTAAGAATGACTATCTAGGGATGAATTAACCTAGCAAGTTAACCTGGGGGAAGAATGTGTTAGGGATACAAACGCTCATCATCACAGTCTTACATATTTACCTACTCATCTCACTTACTTAGGAGAGGGTATTGGTTATATATTTGCACGATGATCAGAAAGCGTCTCCCTCTAGCTTTTCAAGGGTGTACACAATTTGAAAACAAACACCAGAATCTTCGAAATGTTTTTCTTTTCCCAGTATGTTCACTTTCCCTCAAGTGAAAAAAAAATGCTAATATTTAAGCACTGCTTTACAGAAACACTTAACAGGTACCTGTAGGTAGTATAAAGCAATTCCTCTAGGAGGATCTTATCTATAATATCTTCTTGCTTTATAAGGCTGACTTAACATATAAGCCTCTGGATCATCCCTGTTTGAATTAGCAATTATTTGAATGATTATTTAGCAGAATTCTCTAGAATCAAGTAGTTCTGGCATTCAGATAAGAAGGGGAAAAATCCCAAACTTTAAATTACCTGATATTTGAACATCTAAGCAAATTTTGATTTAACAACAACAAAAAAATCTTGTGACTTGTGTTTCAGCTTTTTTGCACTCATATTAATTAGTTTTCGTGAAAGAACACTTCGACAAAGAATCCTTAGCATCTATAATTGAATGACCTTTTAACCTGCTTGCAGTAAGAAAGTAAGAGAAACAAAATGGAACATTTTAAATATGCAGTACTGATATTTAAATATGTGTATCATGGATTGTTGCTAATATCATTGACAACATGTATAACCCTATTTATGTCTACAAAGGTTGGGGGAAGGAAGAGAAATAGCATATAACAAGCTTAACTATTACATGGTAAATCATTTTCACATATCTAATTTAACACCTCGGTAACTCGATAATGTCATTAATATGTCTCAGATATATTAATGATATCATGTGTATATATGAAGTTATTTCCCTAAAGCCCTTTGGCTAATAAAGGCAGCAGAGGGATTCAAATTTGAATAATTTTCAAGTTCACATAGAATTCTCCCTGAATCCAGAGTCACAGTTCACACTTTACTATACTACTTGTAAATAAATCCATTACAAGATCAATATGTAACAAATATCAAGTAAAATGGAGAAGAAAATGACAACTTACTCCAGTATTCTTGCCTGGATAATCCCATGGACAGAGAAGCCCGGCTGGCTATAGTCCTTGGGCTCACAAAAGAGTCAGACATGAGTTAGCAACAGAGCGGTGGCAGATCACGTAAAATGAAACAACTACAACAATAACAACACAAAATCAGATACCACTGGTTATGTTACTTCTAACTAGGTGACTCAAAGGAATGTTTGAGGCTATGAAAATTTAATTAGTAAAAAAAATATATATTTTTCTACATGTTTTATCAATAACATCTCCAAAAGTTTTTGTCCTTAGGATTCACTGAATTCCTCATCGAACTGGAAAGATTGTACTATCTAGGTGAGAAGAAGCACATATGTTAGAAATGAACTGAATGTATACTTCTGTCAGTTCAGAATTCCCCATTCTAAAGATGGTGTCACTGAAACGCAATGCAAGTTAATCAAGTTATACAGGAATTAGGGCAAACATACTACATTACATGCCTCCACACTTTTTATATGAATGGATGTATTAGGTTGAATTATTTTTGTTTCTTCATACAACACTTGCCAGTATATTTATATAAGAATTAGCATTTCCCCCTTTACTATGCTTTCTGTAAAAACGAAACAAACAAACCTCCAAAAAACAAGAAAACAAAAACCAAGCGAACAAATAAAAACCAGAGTCACATTAGCAGATTAGCAGTTATAATAAATCTTGGTCATTTTAGAAACATATAACTCTGCTCTTCTGCCATATTTCCAAATCCTGGCTACCTAACTTATATCCGACCTAATGTAGGATGACTGAATTACTAGGAAATTCTCAGTAATAAAGCACATCTTCCTTACACTAAGTCCTTTTAACAGTGCTAAGACTTGCAGGTACATCAGAAGTAGTTGGGTGCTAGTTTGACTGTGCAAGGCTACACTGGTACTTTGATTTTAAAGGAAAAATGGAGGACTTTTTTCTCTTTCCCACAATATAACATCCCATGTGGCACTGGTGGTTAAGAACCTGCCTGCCAATGCAGGAGACACCAGAGACACGGGTTTGATCCTTGGGTCAGGAAGGTCCCCTGGAGGAGGACGTGACAACCCACTCCAGTATTCTTGCCTGGAGAAACCAGTGGACAGAGGAACCTGACGAGCTACAGTCCATGGGGTCTCAGAGAGTCAGACATGATTGAAGTGACTTAGCCCACATGAATACAACTTTACTTCCAGCCTTCTGCACAAACATTTCAGGACGATACCTCTCTAAACACAGCCAGCATGCTTGGGATTTGTATTGCACATGTTTTAATTAATATGTTTCCATACTAGAATTTTCCAGAATGGTTTTTCTTTCATTGTGTTATATCCAGTGTCAAGATTATTCATAAAGGAGAAGAGGTATTAATATCTTAGATGTTATTCTATTGATTTTTAAATATATTTTTAAAAATGGTTGTATTTAACTTGAAGTAAGATCATTATTTATTAAATATGCTAGTTAATTGACTAATAAGAATGCAGTCATTTTGAAAAGTGCCTTAGTTGGGTCAGGTGGAATAGAGGAAAAAAATATACATATAAAGTTCTGATTTTCCAGTTTTTTTTTTTGTTTTGTTTTTGTTTTTGTTCTGTGAGCCCTAAGTGTTGCAAACATGCAGAGCATTAAGGGAGAGCCCTCTTTAACTTTTTATAGAGCAAACAATATTTCATTTTTTTTTTATTAGTTAGAAACTCCATTTCCATTTTGGAAAAGAAAGGACTCTCAAAACTACTTCACCTTACATGGAACAGAGAAGTAAGTACCTCATTTTGTCCTATATTATTTCTTATGGGGTACCTTAGAAATTGTAGAAGGAAATATTGAAGATGAGAATCACAAGTAAACAAGATTGAGAAGAGTAAGAGGCAGTCAGAACAAATGCTCAACAGCAGACAGGTGTCTTTTCCCTTTTTCCCACCTTTCATATGCTTTATGGACCCTGGTAGTCAGAAGAAAACTGAGCTCATATTACATCATTTTGCTTTTCCAGTTTTGTAATAGCATTTTAGAGGAAAAGATATTCTGGAGCAAAGTTTTCCTCCATTTCACTCAAATTGTCCAGCATGATTCTCAACAATCTGACTTTATATAATGAAAGGAATCTGGTATAAGTTTATTATTGAGGCTCCTAGTGGTACTTTACTAGATTTCATATTTACAGTCTAGGTCATCATTTTTTTTTCCCACATCTTGTGCTTTGATCTCATCCTCAGGCTAGACAAGTGCCTTATGAAGAGGAAAAAGAAGTTGGTTTACATACTACAGTAATTAAAAACTAAAAAGATGCTTTCCCAGCTGTTGCTTTTGAAGTCAAGTTTAGTTAGTGGCAAGGTGCCAACTTCCAATTAAAAATAAGATTTTTATTTAAACAGTGTAATATATGTCAATATTTTTAACATTCTCTTTTTTTAAGTTTCTTTTCCAGTAACTAGGGTTCAAGCCACCCATTATTAAAGGCTGAGTCCTTTGACAATGACATAGCATTGTGTGTTTGTTCAGCTTTTGTTTGTTCATCATTTGTTAAGCTGAAATAAATCCCTTTCCCCTATTTTCCTAAATACTTCAAGGAAATTTTAGCTAAGATATTTTTCTGTTTTTGCTTCATCTCCAAAAAAATCATTTTAAATACATGAACACATGCATATGCATATACATGATGTATTTGAGTTTTAAAATTGAAGTTAAGGAAATAGGTACTAGTGTTAATTCAATGCAGCTTGATAGTCATTTAACATTTCTCTGTTCCTACATTTCCTTATAATAGTAAAGATGTGTTTACCTAATGTGGACATATAAGTACTTCTCTTATCTACCATAAAATGGTAGTGGAGGAAGCCCAAGGATGACTTATTGGCCCAGTGAGAATTCAGTCTTGACTTTGGCTCATAGAAAAACTATGTTACTAGGAAAATGTGCCAGTATCTGAACAAAATGCTCAAGGAAAGAGTAAATACAATGGATGCTTTCTCCCAGGTGGCACTAGTGGTAAAGAATCTGCCTGCCAATGCCAGAGGCCCAAAAGACATGGGTTCCATCCCTGGGTCAGGAAGATCCCCTGGAGAAGGGCATGGCAACCCATTCCAGTATTCCTGCCTGGAAAATTCCATGGACTGAAGAGCCTGGAGGACTACAGTCCATAGGGTTGGAAAGAGTTGGACATGACTGAGCATGCACACACTCATATCTGAACACCACGCCCAAGTAAAGAGTAAATACAATGGATGTTTTCTCTTTCCTTCTATAAAAACATTTTTTAAAGGATATTGGGCTCAAATCTTTATTTTTTAATAAATTTTTATTTAAAAATTTTTATCCTTTACTTATTTATTTTTGGCTGAGCTGGGTCTTCCTTGCTGTGCAACAGGCTTTCTCTAGATGCAATGAGTGGAGGCTACTCTTAATTACAGCTCACTGGCTCAACAGTGCGCTAGCTCCAATAATTGTAACTGTGTATATCCCAGCAGCAGGTGGAATCTTCGCAAACCAGGGAGGGAACCCCTGTCTGCTGCATTGCAAGGCAGATTCTTAACTACTGGACCACCAGGGAAGCCCCCAAACTTTTGAAAATGAATGTTTACATGGTTTTCTCTTTAGGAAAAAAAAAAGAAAATATTTTCATCTCTTTACTTTTTTGATCCCTCCTCCCCTGAATTTGGCTTCCTTCTGGGTCCGTGATGCTCAATGCTACTGACGCTCTTCTTGATCCAACCTCAGGTTCTCATTGTCAGATAATTAACTTGGAATAGCAGCAGCCCTTGGCAGCTATGGCTTATGACTTGGAGATAGCTAAAAGACTGGGCAGAACTTTATTCCACTGCCAAGTTGGGTGTGTGTAGTCATGTGTATACACACATGTGTGAAATCAAAACAATAATACATTTTTCTCCTCCTCAGATTGGTTTGTCTGACAAGTTATAATTGGAAAGATAGAAATTTGAATTTCAGTTTCAGGTAGGAAGTTAGGAAGTGGCTTGATGTCTTAGTATAAGTCTTAAGGGAAAACTATCTAATATTCTTAGCTATTATGTTTTAAGTTAGAAAAGGATGAGGATGAGATAGTTGGATGGCATCATCAGCTCAATATACATGAGTTTGACAAACCCTGGGAGATAGTGAAGTACAGAGAAGCCTGGCAAGCTGCACTCCATGGTGTTGCAAAGAGTTGGACAAAACTAAGTAACTGAACAACAACAAATAATAAAAGAAGTCTTCAAAAAAGAAGAGTTTTGTTCTCTGGTGTTACTTTAAATAGATTAGGTAATCTGAAATTTATCCACAAGGGAATTTATCTGCATTTTTCCAAGCCAGATTATCTAAAAGATATTAAACTCTCGATGTTCTAAAAGATTTTAGGTGTGAGGGAGGAAAGTTTAAAAAGTAGATTAGGGGAGCAGACCACTAAAAATATTCTTTTTTTGTCATACTGATGGAGAAAAAAATTAACTCTGTTTAAATGCAACTCTCAGTTTATTTCTTGTCTACAGCCACTCATTTGGTTACAGATAGAGAAAAAAGTAGACCATTCTTGTTTATTTCATTTACTACTCATCACTCTTAAATTTTTGTCAGCAACTAGTGTTAATTGGCATTTCTATAATATTATTCTTTATTTGGGCTTCCCAGGTATGTCTAGTGGTAAAGAATCTGCCTGTCAATGCAGGAGACACAAGAGACATGGGTTCAATCCTTAGGTCAGGAAGAGCCCCTGGAGAAGGAAATGGTAACCTCATCTAGTATTATTGCTTGGAGAATCCCATGAACAGAGGAGCCTAGTGGGCTATAGTCTATAGGATCACAAGGAGTTGGACATGGCTGAAGTGAAGCATGCTTTATTTGTCCTGTTGATAGTCAGAAATGACTTCTGTAAATTCCCTTTTCTTTTCTCAAAGCTTCAACAGTTTCTCTTCCTTGTTCACTTGCCCTGACAATCTTACATTCTAGGTCATTCAAAAACTAGAAGCCATCGGCTGTCAGAAAAGAATTTTTATGAGTTCCTACCATCACAAGTACCCAATGCACTTTGTATCCCTGCCCTCATATTTGACTTTTATCAGTCTGGATGAACTATTCATGCTCCAGTCTAAGGACAATACCTCCATTTGAGTTCTAGATCCATCTCTTTTACGTATCCAAGGGCATTGCTTTAGGTATTCTGCCTTAATTTTTGGAATCATTAGTGTTTTATTGCCTATTTCATCATCCCCATTGGCACACCAATGGGCTATAGTTTCTCCCATTACAAGAAACAAGAAAAGGATTAAATATGCACTCCTTTCTTTTCTATTTTTCTTTCTCCACATTAACAGCAAAGCTCCTAATAAGTAGCCTAAACTCTGATTCCTCTCTTTCAATATACTAATGAACACATTTCAATAAGACTTTCCTCCCAACATAAATTGCTCTTGTCCAGGGAAGTTAAAAGCCAACTTCTCAGCAGCATGTAATCAAACTGATACCCTTCATTGGAAATGCTGCCTCCTCTGGTATTTAAGACACCACCTCACTCTTCTGGATTACTTCTTTCCCTTTTTAACATTCTAATCCTTATCAGTCTCCTGCTTATCTTCAGGCTCTCTTACACTGATGTGCCTCTGGGCTTAATCTTTCCACATGTTCTCTCTACACTCACATACTCCGTGATCTTTTTTATCCTGTCATGTTGAATTCCGATTATGTGCTGAAAATGCCTACATTTAGATCTTCAGCCTGAATCATTTCCCTGCTTCTAAAGGATGATCTTTGGATCTAAAAATATTAAGGCCATCTTATAGTCATTGTCATTGGAAGGACTGATACTGAAGCTGAGGCGTCAATCCTTTGGCCACTTGATGAGCACAGCCAATTCATTGGAAAAGACCATGATGCTGGGAAAGAATAAGGCAGAAGGAGAAGAGGCCGGCAGAGGGTGAGATGAAAGGATGGTATCACTGCTTCAAGGGACATGACTTGGGCAAACTCTGGGAGAAAATGCGGGACAGGAAGGCCTGGCATGCTGTAGTCCATGGGGTCACAAAAAGTTGGACATGACCTGGGGACTGAACAACAGCAACAACATAGCCATTGTCATTAATCCACATGATAATCAGTAGGATATCTACAAGATATCAAAAATCTATCCTCCCTCCACTCCAAAGCACATTACCCTGCTTTCTGACAATCTTTCTCATTTCAATAGCTAGGAATCCCATTCTTTTAGTTGCTTAGGCTAAATATCTTGACAGAAGCTTGACTCCTTTCTTTCTCTTACATCTAACCCATCAGCAAGTTCTCCAGTTCTATCTTCAAATATTAAGAATCCCATCAGTTTTCATTGTCTCTACTCTATCAACCCAGTCCAAACCTCCATCATTTATCTTCCTGGATCATTTCATGAGCTTTTAAAGTGGTATTTCTGCCTCTGCCATCTCAATTTGTTTCAGGAAAGGGAACCCCTTCCAGGGCTCAAAAGCAGGCTCTTGTCTAATGCTCAGGAATGAACTGTCCCAGGAGACACACATGCCTATAAAGAAAGAGACTTTATTGCAAAGAGGTACCCAGGTCGAGAGGAGGAGGGTAAGGCAAACCAGGAGGACGGCTCTGCCATGTGGCTTGAAGTGTCAGGTTTTATGGTGATGGGATTAGTTTCTGGGTTGTCTCTGGCCAATTATTCTGACGCAGGGTCCTTCCTGGTGGCCCATGCATTGGTCAGCTAAGAGGGATTCCATTGAGGATGATTCTGGGAAGTGGTAGGACACACAATATCTCCTTTTGACCTTTCCTGAATTCTTCCAGTTGGTGGTGGCTTGTTAGTTCTATGTTCCTTACTAGGATCTCCTGTTGTAAAATAATTGATGCAAATGCTTATTATGGCATAATACGCCTGGCCAGGGTGGGTGGTTTCCCACCTAACACCTTCAACACTTTATCCTAAACTTAGAAGGTGGTGTGTCCTGTGCTGTGCTTAGTCACTCAGTCATGTCTGACTCTTTGCAACCCCATGGACTGTAGCCCGCCAGGCTCCTCTGTCTATGGAGATTCTCCAGGCAAGAATACTGGAGTGGGTTGCCATGCACTCCTCCAGGGGCTCTTCCCAAACCAGGGATTGGACCCAAGTCTCCCACATTGCAGGTGGATTCTTTATCATCTGAGCCACAAGGAAAGCCCTAGAAAGCAGCATTTTTTTTTTTTTAAGTTAGATCATGGCTTTTTTGTTTTTACCAAAATCATCCAATCATTTTCCACTTCCCTCAGAGTGAAAACCAGAAAATCAGAGTTCTCCCAGTGTTTTCCAAGGCTATGTCCAATTTGGTAGTTTTTTTACTTCATCACCTAACATCTTCCTTCTGCAGCTCACTTTAAACACCTATTCTTACCTCTTTGCTGGTTTTCTGATAGTCCAGCCATGATTCCCTCTCAGGGATTTCTCACCTGCTGTTTCCTCACTCTTTCAGGCCCCTCCTACCTATTGAGGTATTTGGCTCCTGGCCAGAAAACTTGTATGTACTTTTTCAGGCCTGACCATAGCAATTACAAAGGCTTTTTCTGGCAGGTGTCATGGGGAAACACTGCCCTTCCCATACCAGAGTTTGTACACAGCTAGTACATTAGTCTCTAAAGGAAATTGTATTACAGTATATAAGGACTATATATATATATATATATATGTATATGTATAAAAGCATTCTGGCCCCTCTGGTCAGCCAAGATATTATTCAGATTTGTGGTCCTAACACACCCACCTTCATCCTTAGGTCTCTTTGAGATCCTCAAATCATTACCCCATAATTTCCTCTGCTGATAACTCCTTATGGGGGAAAGAGGAACCTTGAACACATTTTTTCCAATCGTGAATTAATAATTGGTCCTTTACACTCCTAGCCCTCCCATCCCTTATTCCAACCCTCAAGTTCATAAAAATGAAGGAGACTTTGGTGGGAGGTGGCAGAAGAACTCCTTCAAGACTGAGAGAACTTCTATGTGTGTAGTGTGCCAGTCCATGGGGGGAAATGAAATGAGGAGAGAAGGAGCTTTCTCTGATTTTAACCTCTTGTTTATACTCTTGCAGTAAATGCTTAAAAGATCGATTGTTACTTTTTTTTAGGCTTGTTGCTAATTCAGTTATTTTGAATGCATGCTGAGTCACTGAGTGTTGTGTCTAACTCTTTGCAACCTCATGGACTGTAGCCCATCAGGCTCTACATGGGATTCTCTAGGCAAACATGCTGGAAGGGATTGCCATTTCCTCCTCCAGGGGATCTTCCCTACTCAGGGACTGAACCTGCATCTCCTGGACTGCACCTGCATCTCCTGCAACAATACCTAACAATTTGATTCTATCCAGCTTAGCTGAGGTTCTGATACCTCTTACCTAAATGGCTCAAGTTCAAATGTCTCTTTCTAATATAGTTTTGCTGACTAATTAATTTAAAATTATTTCCTCACAGAACTTCCAGTATTTCCCCCTGCTTGTTTTTCTTCCTTAGCACCTATATTCATAATGACTATATATTTTTGTCCTTATTTTTTTATTGTGAGTTTTCTGTCACTTAAGTACAATATATCCCCAACATTACAAAACTTTGAGTTGTGAATTTTCAAAGATGTGGATATGATTTCCATCACCATCACACATGATGCAGCTTGTCCCCCATCTATTGCTGATGACTCTTCAGCTGTACAATCTTCCACCTTCTCTCCCTCCTCCAGCCACTAACTCTCCCTGCCTGTTCACTCAATGCCAGCCCCTGTATGCCAGCTATTGTACTGGACTACTGTACTTTTCTGGGTACTGTACTGAGTACTGTACAGTACCTGGTAAGATTAAAAATGTTTTCTTTATTTTTGTTTTTAATATATTGTTTGTGTGAAAAGTATTATAAAACTATTACAGTAAAGTACTATATAGCCGATTGTGTTAGTTGGGTACCTAGGCTAACTTTATTGAACTTATGAACAATTCGGACTTGGAACTCATTTGCATGTAGGGAACTTATTGTATTAAGTTTATGAGATCAGCAGTTTCAGATTAGCACATTTGTAGCATCAGTTTCTAGGATAGTACCTGGTTTTTATGAAGTATACAACAAAAATTTGTTGAATGAATTATTCAGAAGGGGCAGGAGAAAAATGCAGGCTGCAGAGGTAAAATGATGCTTCATTCTTTGCCTACCAATGGTTGGAAAATTCTGACTTCAGTTACCCTTTCCCCACCCCTAAGCCCACTGAGGGTCTCCTAACTAAACTTGCAATATAAACTAAATAAATCCTCAAGGACTTTTACCCACTATCCTGAGAGGTCTACTAGGATCTGAGTCTACTAAAAGCATGTGGAAATTGACTAGGAAAGTGTCACAGAGTTTATACTGGTTAGCACTAGTTGTATGAGAGGCAGTTTAATGTTGCAAGGCCTTAAGTTGATGAGTTGAGATCAACTCAGAATTTCAGGTTTGATTTAGGGCAATTGTCCTATCACAAAATCACAGTGTTGCATTTTGAGAATGGGGGATATTAATATTATTTTTTATCAATAACCCAATTGGCAGCAGATGAAAATTTCTTAAATAATTTAAAAACAGTTTCAATAGCTTTTAAATCCTTATACACATTTACAAGTTATAATAAAAATACCTATTGACACCAGAATTTAAGATAAATCCAATCATAAATCCATATCTTTTAAAATGTTTGTGTTCTTTAGACATCTTCCTGTAAATACATTTATTTCATTTAATTTTCCATACTACATAACTCTTTCACCCAAGAATTTTTAACAACTTCCAAATTGTACTTTTGAACAAAATGATTATAGTATTCAAGTTTGACAAATCATTTTTCTTTGGCTATTTATAGAGTTTGGTGACTTCTATATCTATTCAAATTGTAAAACCCTTCATATTCTCTCTAGGTTAGAAACAGTACAGGTTTATTTTTGTGGCAGGTACTATCTACATTATTTATACTAAAAATTAGTCCACCATTCATTCAAAATTATTTTTTCAGTATTTGTTAATTTCTGGATGGTTTCTTAGGCACCAGTGGTAAACAATACAGAACCCAAAGGGAGAGATAGACCAGCAAGCAAATAGCTAACAATTTCAGATACTGTGATTTTTAAAACATGTAGCAATAGATAATAGGAACATAGGGCATTATGAAGAAAGTAAAATTATTTGATTCCTAGAGTTAACATAGTGTAGACAGGAAGATAAATATTTAATATCTAAATGAGTTTGTGTGTGAAAGTCAGTCAGTCATGTCCAACTCTTTGCAACCTCATGGACTGTAGCCCACCGGGTTTCTCTGTCCACGGAATTCTCCAGGCAGGAATACTGGAGTGGGTACCCATTCCTTTCTCCAGGGGATCGTCCCAATCCAGAGATAGAACCTGTGTATCTTGCACTGAAGGCAGATTCTTTACCATCTGAGCCCCCAAGAAAGTCCAGTATCTAAATATGAGTGTTTACATGTCTAAATATATGTATAGAGAGACAGACAGACAGTTAGAGACAGAATGCGAGATTGTAGAAAGATGTTTAGAGGGTATGTGGTATTTCCAAGGGCCAATGTGAGAAAGAGCAGTGAATCATATGAAATAATAAGATGTAGGAATATTTTGCTTAGAGAAAGGTATGCCAGAAAGAAGATTAAAAAACAAAAAAAAAGAAATATGTGAAGCCCATGGAGGCAGTAGAAGAGCACAGGGAATAGCTTATTCAGGAAAAAATAGTTCATTGTGACTGAAGATTGGGAACAGCAGACAGAAGAGTAGGAGTTAGAGTAGATCTTACCTAGAAAGAGATAAAGCAGAAGAAAAGGACAAATCATGTAGGGTCCACATTTTGGAGAAGAATTTGGACTTAGTTAATTACTAACGTACTGTGTGTATATGTATGTATTCTAAAGGTGGTAGGAAATCATAAAAGAGTTTTTATCAAGGAAGTGGTATAATTCCACTTATTCTAGACTGCCATCTCAGCAAAGAAATATGGGAGAGAAAAGTGATGCAGACAAATTAGTAAATTAGTATTTTCGTACAAAAGGAATTTTGTATCTTCAAGAGTTGATTGTTTCAGTCCAAAGTGAAACTCAGGGTACCATTCAGCATTTTAAACGTTGTGATGTGTGGTGCCAATCTTGGCAAGGTAAAGTGAAAATGCATAGTATAAGCAAATGAAAGTGACTCAGGTAACAACAGGAAAATAACTGGACACTTTAGAACTTCAGTCTCTTTTTTTTTTTTAATGCATTGAAATAAAGTAACATGCTAAATCTTTGATCTAGGTCCATGTACGCCCTCCAAATACTTTAACATTTCTTATATCTATCTACAGAAGACCCTTACTGTCTCAATGTTATGCTCTGCTCAGTTTTAGTATAGTATAGTATTAAAGGACCTTGTATTGAGGGTCTACAGTTACAAATTATGGCAGAATGAGTCCAGAAAATGTCAGACCATATATTCTTCTCTGGGTGTACTCAGAACTACATACTTCATCATGCTAAGAAATTCTTAAGATGAAATTTACAGATAATCATGTATGACTCCCCTTCCCAGTCATTTGTATGTTAGAACAACCAAAGACTATCTCAAAACTGAGTTTGCTTTGTCATTTGCTCTTTGAATTTGACCTTTAAATTATGTGAATACACTGTTTATGCATTTCATTTTCCATCCTCAAAAACCATTCTGTGAAATAATCAATTCAATAATTATTTTCTTGTGGCAATAAAGCTGAATAAACATGTAGGATATCTGCTAACTGTAAGCAAGATTTTCTTTCTTTTTTCTTTTTTTGAAGTCCTATATCTATCCATAGGAAGAGATATATCCAGTTTAGGGTAGGGGAGTGACTCAGGTTAATTTCATGCAGATCATTTCCTCCTTTTTTCCATATATTTCAGTTCTAAATTAATACACTAGGTGCTCTGCAGCCAGCGTGGTTGCACATTGATCTTGGCCAGCTTGTTTACAGTGTTTTGGCAAGTTGCTGATGTACTTCTCCCCGGGGATAGAGCAGGGGTTAATTGCTGTTAAACTCTCAGTGCCAAGTAATGGTTCAGCCTCTCTGCTACATTAAAGATGACACTAATAAGGAAAGAGTGCAGTGGATTGCTCTATGTTGAAAATTGGACTTGTGGTGACAGAAACTTGGAGCAGAGCTGATGTAATAGGAAGACCATAATGTAATTATAACTGCTGAACATGTGTCATACCAAGTTAAATGATACATTAATGAATCAAAACAGGTGATGAAGTGTTGCTCTTTCAGCGGATAGAGGTGCTTTCAAGGTTAGATTGCTATTAATTTAATAATCTGTAATATGGATATTCTTCAAATCACAGATGAAATCAACCTTAATGCTTTCATATAACATTGCTTCTTGAGTTTCAAAGAGATAAGATAAAAGAAACAAAGCAAAAGTGAGCAGAGTTCAATGCAACTCATTCTGTGTTTAATTTTGTAAGAAAGGGTTTTACATTGTAAGGTGAGTGGTTGCCCAAGGCCTTCTTCTTGTCCCGGTAGACTACTAGATCATTTTAATCCACATCTAGCCAGCTAGTAATTCGCCAGGGAATATAGACCTGTAGAAGCAAACAACTATTTGTTTTCAAACAGACATTTCTATATTATTGATGCATAATACTTTAATGTGGCTTAAGTTCACAAAATAGGTAAAATATTATAATGTCCCTGAAATCCTCTAATCTACTTTGGTGCATTTTTTTTTCTGTATTTTTCTAAGTATCTGTAAAATTTTTAAACCCATTTCCTCATTAGTTTTAAAATTAGCTTTAAAATTCATAAACAATAATAGATTACTTACTATTCATTATTTTTAAATATTCTACTTTAATTCTCTTTTGGTAATACCACTCTCATTTCTGATTTCTTCAGAGCTTTCAGGAGACTGATATTTTTACTTGTTCTTAGCATTTAGGGTGGCACCCCACTCCAGTACTTTTGCCTGGAAAATCCCATGGACAGAGGAGCCCGGTAGGCTGCAGTCCATGAGGTCGCTAAGAGTTGGACACGACTGAGTGACTTCACTGTCACTTTTCACTTTCATGCATTGGTGAAGGAAATGGCAACCCACTCCAGTGTTCTTGCCTGGAGAATCCCAGGGACAGGGAAGCCTGGTGGGCTGCCATCTATGGGGTTGCACAGGGTCGGACATGACTGAAGTGACTTAGCAGCAGCAGCAGCAGCATTTAGGGGCTCAAATATAGATTTATTTTGAAAAATAAATAAATTTGCTTTCTTTTTTAAAGAATCTAGAAATTCAGTGTATTATTCTATTGAACTCAATTTTGCAAATAAATTTATTAACAGAATGCATTTGGAAACTTTGACCTAACTTATGTAGATTTCCTTATGTACATTAGTTATGTAATGTACAATTTGGTCTTCCCATGTGGAGCTAGTAGCAAAGAATATACCTGCCAATGCAGGAGACACAGAAGACACGATTTCTATCCCTGGGTTGGGATATCCTAGAGGAGGGCATGGCAATCCACTCCGGTATTCGTGTCTGGAGATTCCCATAGACACAGGAGCCTGGCGGACTATAGTCCAACGAGTCACAAAGAGTCAGACATGACTGAAGTGACTTCGTGCACACACACAATGTACAATTTAATTTCCCCGTATATTATCTTGTTTCAATGAGAAATAGTTATTGTTATTTGGTGTTATTTCACCAATGATTGAATACAATTGTAAAGGTATATAGATGGTTGATTCTTTCAAACAAAGGAACATTAGGTTAAGAGGCTAGAAAATAAATGAGTGATTTTAAAAATAAAAATAAAATAATCATGTCATATCTGTCTTTTAAAAGATATTAACTATAAAATTTATTCCTATACTAGAGTTCCAATGTTAATTAAATATTTGTGCATATTCTCAAGAAAATTAAGCAGATTTCAATTTTGAAGGATAGCAGAATATGCCAGCTCAAAATACAGTTTCCCTTCTGTATTCATAGGCTCTGCATAAGCAGATTCATCCAAATGCAAATGAAAAATACTTGGGAAAAAATTCCAGAAACTTCTGAAAAGCAAAACTTGAATTTTCCATGACCCAGTAACTATTTACATACAATTTACATTGTATTTGCAAATATTTACATAGCAATTATAGTGTATTAATTATCATAAGTAATCTAGAGATGATTTAAAGTATAAAGAAGAATGTGTCTAGATTAAATGCAAACACTATACCATCTTATATAAGACTTGAGTATTCATGACTTTGGTATCTGCTAGGGGTCCTGGAACCAATTCACTGTTGATACAGAGGGATGACTCTATATCACTTTGGTCTATTGATTACTATGAGCTGTATGCATTTGAAAAATAACAAGTGTTGGGGTGAGGTGGAAAGTTTTCTCTAAACTTTATCTGCTTAAAGACAGATCCTCCAAAAAGAAATTCAACTGTCATAAGCCCAGGGAGTTTCACTAATCAAGGGAGGCTGACCCATTATAGGAGAGAAAACTAGAAATTAACACCACACTCAAACAAACTTTGTCACAAACTATCACATATCCCATCTGTTCTTCTAAGGGCCCTTTTATCTTCCCTGAAATTCACTTACTCTCTCTTTTTTCTTTCTTTTCTTTTTTTTTTTTTTTTGTGGATGTTCTTTTTTTATATTATAGTTGCTTATGGAGTTTCTATTTTTTCCCGCAATGTCATTACCCTATTTCTTAATTGGTGGTATAGGAACAAAGGGAAGTATATGGCTCTTTTTTTTTTTTTTTGCCTTTTTTTAAAACTGTTTATTTTGTAATGGGGTACAGCTGATTAACAATGTTGTGATAGTTTCAGGTGAACAGCAAAGGGACTCTCTTAAGAGATTTACATCCTCCCTCTTTTTCCCCTGTTTCGATAGTATTTAAGTCTGAACTCTAAGACACCTTGGATGAATTACTCATCTTTTCTTGGGTGTCTCAAAAGTATATATGAAGCATGCATATTAATAAACTTCTCTTTGGTTTTCTCTTGTTCCTCTTTTATTACAGAGGTCTCAGTTAAGACCTCTGAAAGATAGAGGTAAAATTATTTTTCCTCCCTTATAATATCATCAGTTTTATTATCTTTGTTGATATTATTAACAATAAATGCATTTACTTTCAACAAAGATTATTAAGAAAATGTAGTTTGATTTTGTTTGTATTTTAATTATTTTCATACAAAACTAACCAGTTTATAATGGTCATGGAAACATGGAACTTTAAAAGCAAGCAAACAAACAAACAAAAAAATGAGTTTTGTTGTTTGTTTTTTTTTTTCCCCCAGTAAGCAATACATATTATTTGCTCTGGGAAGAGAGAACCTTTCCCAAAGACAGGAAAAGATAAAAATAGAGAGGGACCAGTTAGAGAGAGAGTGTGGAGATAGCATTGGGCATCCAGAATAACCTTATTATATATCCAGAACTGGAAGCAAAGTTTGTCTAGTGTCATTAAACAGAGTTTGGAGTGATCCTGGTACCCATGAGTATGAGAGAATAAGACTGAAGCTGAGGGCCCTTCTTTGCAACAGATAGTCAGTAGTGAAAAAGTCTCACTACAAGGGAAGAAGAATTGCTTTCTAGAAAGCAGATAAAGGTCAATAATGTCAAACAATACAGAGTGAAAACAATATATTAAATAAACATGACTGACTATTGACTTTAGCCACAAGAAATTTATTAGTGTCTGGCGAGAGAGGGATTGTGACAGAAGTTTCTTGATAGTCAGTGGATAAAAGGATGGGAGATGAAAAATATGAGAGCATGTGTATACTATTCAGAGGGCTTCCCAGGTGACTCAGTGGGTAAAGAGCCTGCCTGCAATGTAGGAGATGCTGAAGAAGTGAGTTCGATCCTTGGGTTGGGAAGATCCCCTGGAGGAAGGCATGGCAACCTACTTCAGTATTCTTGCTTGGGAAATCCCTTGGACAGAGGAACCTGGTGGGCTACAGTTAACAAGGTCACAAAGAATTGGACACAACTGAAGATACTGAGCACGCACGCCTACATACTATCTGGAACTATCTTTCATTCACTAGGGAAAGAGGAAATTTTTCACTTGTTAGAAAGCAATGCTGGGTTAAGAGGGCATTGTAACTTTAAATAAGGAGGAAACTTGAAATTATTTGTATGTAGAAGGGAAAGAATCCATTAAAAGGAAGGGACACAGTTAGAAGGCAGGAGAAGGGAGGTAATTAGCAGAGGGAAATTGTGATGAATAGCAGAGAAGATAATCCCAAGCCATGGTAGAAAGGTTAACTTTCATACATGAAAAAGCCAATTTGTCCATGAAAATGAAAAGGAATAGTGGATGGTGATGGCATGGAGTGAGATGTTCTGCCTATTGACCTTTATTATTTACTCATTTGTTTGGTTTTCTCTGAAGTAGGAGACAAGCACTGCTACATGGGATGTTGAAAGATATGGAACAGAAGGCTGAGGTAACTGGCAGAATAATTGAAATAGCTGCTGGGGTTATGTGAGAAGTACTTAACGGGGAACTTAGACAAAGTTAAGAATAGCATGCAGGGAGTGGCTCTATTGTAGTTTCAGAGGAGGTAAAAAGTCTTTCTCAGAACCAGCAGGTCACATATCACCAAGAAAGTCAATGCAAATTTGATTGGCTTCACCTGTTTCATTTTTTGAAACTCAATTTCACATTTTCTCCTATTTATTTAGTATTTGGTCTGGAAAAGATGATTCCTTGCTATTTATGCCTTTCAGGAACAGTGGGTGAGGCTAAACATGAAGATCAGAGGAACTCAAACAAATTAGGCTGAGAGTGTTCTTATGCAGCTTATGGTCTATCTGAAGGTAACTGGTAGGTTTATATAAATGGGGCCTTAACTTACAAAGATTGTTCCAAAATAAATTGAGCAGGTATAATAATTCACTGAAAATTGCTCCTGAGTTATTGCATGCTGCTGCTGACCACAAAGAAAAACAAAAAAATCCCCCAAAACTTCAAGTCAGCAACTTGTGGTTAATGTCCCCTTGCTTTATGCTCCTCTATTTAATTTTTTTTTCTGGATGGCTCTCAGAAAGATATTAAGCTTTTATGATTTTTTTCCAGATGATTCATGATTTTTATCAAACGATTTGTTGTTTTTTGATGTTTTTGTTTAAATAGGAACAAATGAAAAGATGCTTGAAAAAGAATGTGTGCATATTATTGATGAGGACAGCAACACAATTGAAAATGAACAGTTCCTATCACTCTTTATTTATATTACACCTTTCCTCAAGTGTTTTGTTTTGATCATTATCTTTAGATGCTATTATCTCTCTTCTTTAATATTTCAAGTTATCTATCTGAGCTTTGATTTTTGGTGATAGGTGTGATGAGAAACATTATATGGAATTTGTTAGTAGCCAAGATAATTTTTTAAAAAATTGTTTGAAACTTTATACTAAAGATTTGCAATGACTTTCTTTGATGAGCACAGACATGATGATCGAGATTCTATTAACAAAGTATTTCATAATTAAGAACATTATAATTTGCTAACAGAGCTCACAACAGCTGCCTGTGGAATAAGACAATATGCTTTTCCTCTCCCCACTGGGCCTAATTCCCTAGTAACCTTATTGAAAATGTGCATGGGCTACAAAACTAAAGATTAACTGTCCAGGGACCTGCTTCCTGGAGCTTATTTGAAGATTAAATCAAATGGCAGGCAATATATATTTGGCAAAACGGCTTTGTTGTAATTTTTTTTCCCACGTAGTAGTAAGTGTTATAGAAGAAGATGACACTTTATAGCTGTTTTTCAAAAAAAGTTAAAATATTCCTAAATGTGAAATAGTTTAATTCTCATGCTGAAATCAAAATGAATAATTTATTTCTTCACAACCAAAAGCATCTTCTGCTTTTTGAACACATAATAAAGAATCTCTAATTACAAATTATCCATAATTACAAATTGTTCAGCCTCTTAAAAGATGATTATTATTCATTATCTATTTATTTCATAACAAATGCCACTAAAGGTATAAAAGATGAGTTTAAAATGCCAACTGAGATTCGCAATATTTTAATTAAATAGAAAGAAGTTCAAATATATATTTAAAAAAAGAGCTTTTAGACTACACATTAGTAAATGGATTTCTACTTAACAAATCAGAGAAAGATGGATGAAGATGTTCTGCTTTTAAAAATACTATATTTAGCATGCCTGTGCAGAGACACTGAAGTGTGATTTGTCCTCATAGCAGACATCTGAAGAACAAGTGACATTCTTACACAAAATCCATATTGGTGATGTATTTAATTACAGAGCTGATTGAAATTGACAGCTTTAGTGACCTGAGTCTGCACTTGTGGTGATTGATGTATGCTTCAACTCTGGTTACTTTTAAACCAATTCACATATTGCTCAATACTATAATATCATCCTGTCAAATTGCAAACTACATTTTTACAAGTATGGGGACTGGAGAGAGTGCATGTGTAATTAAAGGGAGAGAGAGATGAATTGTTTAAAAACACCAATGCAACTGTTAAACTGGGACCGCTGTTATTTGAAAGCAGAATGAAAGAAAATTCAATACACTCACTCAGGCATCTATAGTCCTAGAGTCATCTTTACTGCTAGAGAAATATATTCCTGACTGTAATTCATGGTTAAGAAAGAAGTCTCAGAACTTTGGTGGATGTCTCTGAAGCTTTGTTTTCTTAAGTATGATGTCAGCTTTTAGAAAAAAATGTGTGTGTGTTAGTCAATCAGTCATGTCCAACTTGGCGACCCTATGGACTTTAGCCTGCCAGGCTCCTCGGTCCATTGAATTCTCCAGGCAAGAATACTGGAGTGGGTAGCCCTTCCCTTCTCCAGGGCATCTTCCCAATCCAGGAAACAAACTCAGGTCTCCTGCACTGAAGGCGGATTCTTTACCAGCTGAGCCACAGGGGAAGCCCAAGAATACTGGAGTGGGTAGCCTATCCCTTCTGCAGGGTTATCTTCCCCTCCCAAGAATCAAACCAGGGTCTCCTGAATTGCAAGCAGATTCTTTACCAACTGAGCTACCAGGGAAGTCCCTAACCAGAAAAAGGTGATGATAAATTCCCCTCCTGTACTTGCTGCCTCAGAATTTCTGCTCACTATTTAATTCTTGACATAGCAACCATCTTTTAAAATAATGTTCCAGTTCATCCCATTTATAAACCTGTTTTCTTTTCCATTGGATTTCATTCTTTAGAATATCATGAAATGACATCACTGCATGACAGAAAAATCGCAGGAGAGAGCTAAAAATTAAATATTAGACATTTTGTATATTTTAACAGTTATCATACCAAGGTTGAATATATTTCTACTTAAACTCTTCTTGTCACCTTATTTTGAGGGTTCAACTTCTGTTTTTCTTTTTAAGAACATGTTTCATGCTCCCTGCTTCTCTTATTGAGTCTCCTGTTCTTTTTTCCATAGTGGAATACCATTGAAAATGCAAGAATTCAAGATAATAATTATATACAGCACATAAGCATTCTTTTTTCTTCCAGCCCTTTCTCATTAATTGTCTGATTGCTTATCATGACATAAAATCAACTCGTGAACAAATTAAATTTAAAATAGTAGAGTGCATGAAAATGTATATTTCCATTTCTTCCTCAAACTTCCCCACTCCTCACAGAAAATATTGAAATAAAGAGAATGATATAAACTTTAAAGGACAGAAAAAATCAGTAGAAAGATCAGAAGTTGGGAGATACCAGCAATTTTTTAAAAGATGGGGAAAAAAGAATCAAAACAAGTGAAACCAAAGAATGTATAAGAAGTAGATACCAACAAAAGTGATGCAGATTTAGCTCACAGGTCCCTAAAAGCATTTAGGAATTGAAGCCACCAGGATCTGTGGAAAGTAGACAGGTAGGTTGTCAAGCAAGGTCTTATTTATGGAATGAGGCTTTTATCCAGAAGAAAGACTTAATACAGGAGTTTAGTTTCTTACATAATTATTAGAAAAGGTGGTGAATCAGATTTTAGATTGGCCTTCCAGGAAAAACTGAAAGAGTACAAAAAAAGCAGAAACCCCAACTGAACAACATGGGATGTAGCTATGGAGTTGTGAGCTCAAGAATATACCTCTTTTTTCCCCCCTTTTTTTAAAACGTATTGTCATCTTGACTCATCTACCTTGGATTTAGGAAGCTGGAAAACAATCAATGAGATGCTGCTGCATAGAACTCTCCTTTTCCATGAACTTGCATATCAGAAGAAATTGCCAAAAAGAATCAGAAAAATGGCATCTGCCTCACTTCTGCCTTCTAAACCACATGCATCTAATTTCTGTTCAGAACTAATTCACAGAGACATCTGAAGCAGGAGGATGATGAAAAGAAGTAGCCAATCCATATTGTCTCCAAGACCGAGGAGGCAGAACTTTTTTTTTTTTTACAAAAGATTGAAAACTTAATAGATTTTAGAGAACATTAACATCACAAATTTTCCCTCCCCATTGTATGCAAACAGGTGATTATCCATTGTATATTCAAACAAGAGAAAGGCTGTTTGTTTCTCTAGAGCAATTGACCTAGAATATAGAGATTTGAGGTCAACATGCACAAAAAATAGCAAGTTAGTCCTCATATTGGAAACAGAGGAATCCTCTATAGTGAATGAGGAGACTCCCAATCTCCTCTTACAAACAAAAAATAAAGGAAAAACAGGTAGCACAAGATTAAAAGGGGTAATAATCTGAGTTGCATCAGACTTTTCAACTTATACTTCCTATAGCTTTGTCTCAGCAAAACAGCAGAGAATGAGTTTCAATAAACTAAAAGTGCAATCCAAAGAATAAGAAGTTATGGAATTCAGAAAACATGAAGGACCTGAAGGAATGCTCTTTAAGAAGAACCATAATAAGAACTTTCCAGGACTTCCCTGGTGGCTCAAAGGATAAGAATCTGCCTCCAATGCAGGAGACCCAGGCTTGATCCCTGGGTGGGGAGGATCTCCTGGAGTAGGAAATGGCAAGCCACCCCAGTATTCTTGCCTGGGAAATTCCATGAAAGGAGGAGCATGGCCATCTACAGTCCATGGGGTTGCAAAGAATCAGACACAACTGAGTGACTCACACACTTACATAGGAGCTTTTCATGAGTTTCAGCTAGCCTGGAGAGTAGTGAAGTCAGACTGGAACAGAAAGACTGAACACCTGTATTGTACAGAAAAAGGAAAGGATGAAAGGGAGAATGAAAGAGAGAGATAGAAGAAGGAAGGAGGGAAGGGAGGGAGAAAGAAAAAAAAGAAGGTAGGAGGGGGAGGGAAAGAGGAAGGAGAAGGAGGTAGAAAGAGGGAGAAGAAGGAAGAGAAGTGAGGAAACAAAAGTGAGGGATTAGCTTAATGTGATGGAAAATAGTTCTGCTATTCTAAATACCAGCATATTGGGCTAAATTAATCAGAGGTACATAGAAAATACATGTCAAATAAGAATAGATTTTTAATTTCAGGGGAAACTAAATGTGTCTTTATACATATATGTATATATATACACACACAAATAATAAGGCTTCATGGCTTAAAGTAGTGAATAACCCTAATTACATAAAGTTTAAATATTTATTCAACAAAATAGCAATTTTCTCTAATACTGAGAAGATATAGGGAAGAAACTGCATAGACATTAACTTAAATTTGTACTCACTTGGATGTTATTTCAAAACATCTGAGATTAAAATTTGTAAGAAAAATAATAGTTATGTTGTTTAGATATACTTGAAGCAATGCAAAGAGTAAAGATTAAAGACTATTCTATCTTGAAGGAGGCTGTGGTGAGAAAGTGTGACAGAGGAAGTGATCCTTTGTTTCAAACTTTTAAAATAGTTGAATTTTAAAAACAGAGTGTTACTTAGACTACATTTTAATTATATAGAAATAATTATATAAATTTATTAAAACAGCTTAATAATACAGAAATGTATAAAAGAGATAAATAAACACTCAGCAATAATTATTAAAAACAAGCTAACAAAAATTTTGAAGCTTCTTCTGTGTGGATACATTTATGCATATATTTTTATATTTTGTCCTTTAATAGCTTTACAAATGTCTTTCATACATCACAAAGTATTATACAGAAATATTATATAAACTTTTCCTGTTGTTGTGGAGTCACTCAGTCGTGTCTGACTCTTTGCAACCCCATGGACTGCAGCATGCCAGGCTTCCCAGTCCTTCACAATCTCAAAGAGTTTGCTCAAATTCATGTCTATTGAGTCAGTGATATCATTCAATGGCATGTCCTATATGGACTTGTCCTGTATATTTAGGTTATTCCCACTTTTAATCATCAAAAGTAAGGGAAAAATCATTATCCCTTTATTCAAACAACTTTTCCAAAACAGTCCTTAGATTTTCTTCATTACAGTTATGATAAACTTTCTAATTATGTTCTTATTTGTATTAAGACAATGTTTTTAGAGAAGTTATAGATTAAGAGAAAATTCAGAGAAAACAGAGATTTCCCATAAATATATATATGGCCTTCTCCATTAGCCACATCCCTCACTATTTGTTACAACTAGTGAACATCCATTGACACATTATAGTTACCCAAAGTATATAGTTTACATTAAAAGTCACTCTTTATATATATAATAATTTAATTTTAATTTTAATATAATATTAATAGTATAAATAATTTTATTTATTTATTTATTTTTAACTGTACTGGGTCTTCATTGCTATGCAGGTTTTTCTCCAGTTGCAGCAAGCAGGGGCTACAATTCATTGCAGCGCATCAGCTTCTCATTGCGGTGACTTCTCTTGTTGCAGAGAATGGATTCTAATGTGCATGGGCCTCAGTAGTTGTGGCATGCAGGCTCAGTAACTGCAGTTGCATGGGCTTAGTTACTTTGCAGTATGTGGGATCTTTCTAGACCAGGGATCAAACCCATGTCTCCTGCACTGGCAGGGGGATTCTTTGCCACTGAGCCACCAGAGAAGCCCTAGAGTTTACTTTTAATGTTACATGTCTTACGAGTTTGGACAAATGTATAATGGTGTATGATCATAATTATGGAATAATTACATAATTATAGATCATAATTATGGTCTGTGTGGGGCCACCCAAGACAGATGGGTCATGGTGGAGAGGTCTGACAGAATGATGTCCACTGGAGAAGGGAATGGCAAACCACTTCAGTATTCTTGCCTTGAGAACCCCATGAACAGTATGAAAAGGCAAAAAGATAAGATACTGAAAGATTAACTCCCCAGGTCGGTAGGTGCCCACTATGCTACTGGAGATCAGTGGAGAAATAACTCCAGAAAGAATGAAGGGATGGAGCCAAAACAAAAACAATACCTAGTTGTGGATGGGACTGGTGACAGAAGCAAGGTTCGATGCTGTAAAGAGCAACATTGCATAGGAACCTGGAATGTTAGGTCCATGAATCAAGGCAAATTGCAAGTGGTCAAACAGGAGATGAGAAGAGTGAACATCAACATTCTAGGAATCAGCGAACTAAGATGGACTGGAATGGGTGAATTTAACTCAGATGACCATTATATCTACTACTGTGGGCAGGAATCCCTTAGAAGAAATGGAGTAGCCATCATAGTCAACAAAAGAGCCTGAAATGCAGTACTTAGATGCAATTCCAAACACGATAGAATGATCTCGGTTTGTTTCCAAGGCAAACATTCAATATCACTGTAATCCAAGTCTATGCCCCAACCAGTAATACTGAAGAACCTAAAGTTGAACAGTTATATGAAGACCTACAAGACTTTTTAGAACTAACACCTGAAAAAGATGTCCTTTTCATTACAGGGGACTGGAATGCAAAAGTCGGAAGTCAAGAAACACCTGGGGTAACAGGCAAATTTGGCCTTGGAATACGGAATGAAGCAGGGCAAAGGCTAACAGAGTTTTGCAAGAGAATGCACTGGTCATAGCAAACACCCTCTTCCAACAACACAAGAGAAGACTCTACACATGGACATCATCAGATGGTCAACACTGAAATCAGACTGATTATATTCTTTACAGCTAAAGATGAGAAGCTCTATACAGTCAGCAAAAACAAGACTGGGATCTGACTGTGCCTCATATCATGAACTCTTTATTCCCAAATTCAAACAGAAATTGAAGAAAGTGGAGAAAACCACTAGACCATTCAGGTATGACCTAAATCAAATTCCTTATGACTATACCATGGAAGTGAGAAATAGATTTAAGGGACTATATCTGATAGACAGAGTGCCTAATGAACTATGGACGGAGGTTCATCACATTGAACTGGAGACAGGGATCAAGACCATCCCCAAGAAAAAGAAATGCCAAAAAAAAAAAAAAAAAAGGCTGTCTGTGGAGGCCTTACAAATAGCTGTGAAAAGAAGGGACATGAAAAGCAAAGGAGAAAAGGAAAGATATAAGCATCTGAATGCAAAGTTCCAAAGAATATCAAGGAGAGATAAGAAAGCCTTCCTCGGCCATCAGTGCAAAGAAATAGAGGGAAAAAACAGAATGGGAAAGACTAGAGATCTCTTCAAGATGATTAGAGATACCAAGGGAACATTTCATGCAAAGACGGGCTCGATAAAGAACAGAAATTGTAGGGACCTAACAGAAACAGAAGATATTAAGAAGAGGTGGCAAGAATACACAGAAGAACTGTACAAAAAAGATCTTCATGACCAAGACAATCATGATGGTGTGATCACTGACCTAGAGCCAGACATCCTGGAGTGTGAAGTCAAGTGGGCTTTAGGATGCATCACTAAGAACAAAGCTAGTGGAGTTGATGGAATCCTAGTTGAGTTATTTCAAATCCTGAAAGATGATAATATGAAAGTGCTACACTCAATATGCCAGCAAATTTGGGAAAATTCAGCAGTGGCCACAGGACTGGAAAAGGTCAGTTTTCATTCCAATCCCAAAGAAAGGCAATATCAAAGAATGCTCGAACTACCGCACAATTGCACTCATCTCACACGCTAGTTAAGTGATGCTTAACATTCTCCAAGCCAGGCTTCAGCAATATGTGAACTGTGAACTTCCAGATGTTCAAGCTGGTTTTAGAAAAGTCAGAGGAACCAGAGATCAAATTGCCAACATCTGGTGGATCATCAAAGAAGCAAGAGAGTTCCAGAAAAACATCTATTTCTTCTTTATTGACTATGCCAAAGCCTTTGACTGTGTGGATCACAATAAACTGTGGAAAATTCTGAAAGAGATGGGAATACCAGACCACCTGACCTGCCTCTTCTGAAACCTGTATTCAGGTCAGTAAGCAACATTTAGAACTGGACATGGAACAACAGACTGGTTCCAAATAGGAAAAGGAGTACATCAAGGCTATATATTGTCACCCTGTTTATTTAACTTATATGCAGAGTACATCATGAGAAATTCTGGGCTGGAAGAAGCACAAGCTGGAACCAAGATTGCGGGGAGAAATATCAATAACCTCAGATATGCAGATGACACCACCTTTATGGCAGAAAGTGAAGAAAAACTAAAGAATCTCTTGATTAAAGTAAAAGAGGAGAGTGAAGAAGTTGGCTTAAAGCTCAACATTCAGAAAACAAAGATCATGGCCTCCAGTCCCATCACTCATGGTATATAGATGGGGAAACAGTGCAAACCATGGCTGACTTTATTTTTGGGTGCTCCAAAATCACAGCAGATGGTGATTTCAGCCATGAAATTAAAAGATGCTTACTCCTTGGAAGGAAAGTTATGACCAACCTAGATAGCATATTCAAAAGCAGAGACAATACTTTGTCAACTGAGGTCCGTCTAGTCAAGGCTATGGTTTTTCCTGTGGTCATGTATGGATGTGAGAGTTGGACTGTGAAGAAAGCTGAGTGCTGAAGAATTGATGCTTTTGAACTGTGGTGTTGGAGAAGACTCTTTTTTTAAAAATATAAATTTGTTTATTTTAATTGGAGGTTTATTAATTTACAATATTGTATTGGTTTTGCCATACATCAAAATGAATCCACCACAGGTATACACGTGTTCCCCATCCCGAATCCCCCTGCCTCCTCCCTCCCCATACCATCCCTCTGGGTCGTCCCAGTGCACCAGCCCCAAGAAACCAGTATCATGCATTGAACTTGGACTGGCAGTTCATTTCATATATGATATTATACATGTTTCAATGCCATTCTCCCAAATCTTCCCACCCTCTCCCTCTCCCACAGAGTCCAAAAGACTGTTCTATACATCAGTGTCTCTTTTGCTGTCTAGCATATAGGGTTATCATTACCATCTTTCTAAATTCCATATATATGCGTTAGTATACTGTATTGGTGTTTTTCTTTCTGGCTTACTTCACTCTGTATAATAGGCTCCAGTTTCATCCACCTCATTAGAACTGATTCAAATGTATTCTAATAGCTGAGTAATACTCCATTGTGTATATGTTCCACAGCTTTCTTATCCATTCATCTGCTGATGGACATCTAGGTTGCTTCCATGTCCTGGCTATTGTAAACAGTGCTGCGATGAACATTGGGGTACACGTGTCTCTTTCCCTTCTGGTTTCCTCAGTGTGTATGCCCAGCAGAGGGATTGCTAGGTCATAAGGCAGTTCTATTTCCAGTTTTTTAAGGAATCTCCACACTGTTCTCCATAGTGGCTGTACTAGTTTGCATTCCCACCAACAGTGTAAGAGGGTTCCCTTTTTTCCACACCCTCTCCAGCATTTATAGCTTGTAGACATTTGGATCGCAGCCATTCTGACTGACATGAAATGGTACCTAAGTGTGGTTTTGATTTGCATTTCTCTGATAATGAGTGATGTTGAGCATCTTTTCATGTGTTTGTTAGTCATCTGTATGTCTTCTTTGGAGAAATGTCTATTTAGTTCTTTGGCCCATTTTTTGATTGGGTCATTTATTTTTCTGGAATTAAGCTGCAGGAGTTGCTCGTATATTTTTGAGATTAGTTGTTTGTCAGTTGCTTCATTTGCTATTATTTTCTCTCATTCTGAAGGCTGTCTTTTCACCTTGCTTATAGTTTCCTTTGTTGTGCAGGAGCTTTTAAGTTTAATTAGGTCCCGTTTGTTTATTTTTGCTTTTATTTCCAATATTCTGGGAGGTGGGTCATAGAGGATCCTGCTATGATGTTTGTTGGAGAGTTTTTTGCCTGTGTTCTCCTCTAGGAGTTGTATAGTTTCTGGTCTTACGTTTAGATCTTTAATCCATTTTAGTTTATTTTTGTGTATGCTGTTAGAAACTGTTTCAGTTTCATTCTTTTACAAGTGGTTGACCAGTTTTCCCAGCACCACTTGTTAAAGAGATTGTCTTTAATCCATTGTATATTCTTGCCTCCTTTGTCAGAGATAAGGTGTCCATAGGTGTGTGGATTTATCTCTGGGATTTCTATTTTGTTCCATTGATCTATATTTCTGTCTTTGTGCCAGTACCATACTGTCTTGATGACTGTGGCTTTGTAGTAGAGCCTGAAGTCAGGCAGGTTGATTCCTCCAGTTCCATTCTTCTTTCTCAAGATTTCTTTGGCTATTCAAGGTTTTTTGTATTTCCATACAAATTTTCAAATTATTTGTTCTAGCTCTGTGAAAAATACCATTGGTAGCTTGATAGGGATTGCATTTAATCTATAGATTGCTTTGCATAGTATACTCATTTTCACTATATTGATTCTTCCGATCCATGAACATGGTATATTTCTCCATCTATTAGTGTCCTCTTTGATTTCTTTCACCAGTGTTTTATAGTTTTCTATATACAGGTCTTTAGTTTATTTAGGTAGATATATTCCTAAGTATTTTATTCTTTTTGTTGCAATGGTGAATGGAATTGTTTCCTTAATTTCTCTTTCTATTTTCTCATTATTAGTGTATAGGAATGCAAGGGGTTTCTGTGTGTTCATTTTATATCCTGCAACTTTACTATATTCATTGATTAGCTCTAGTAATTTTCTGGTGGAGTCTTTAGGGTTTTCTATGTAGAGAATCATGTCATCTGCAAACAGTGAGAGTTTACTTCTTCTTTTCCAATTTGGATTCCTTTTATTCCTTTTTCTGCTTGATTGCTGTGGCCAAGACTTCCAAAACTATGTTGAATAATAGTGGTGAAAGTGGGCGCCCTTGTATTGTTCCTGACTTTAGGGGAAATGCTTTCAATTTTTCACCATTGAGGATGTTTGCTGTGGGTTTGTCATATATAGCTTTTATTATGTTGAGGTATGTTCCTTCTATTCCTTCTTGCTGGAGAGTTTTTATCATAAATGGATGTTGAATTTTATCAAAGGCTTTCTCTGCATCTATTGAGATAATCATATGGCTTTTATGTTTCAATTTGTTAATGTGGTGTATTACATTGATTAGTCCCTTGGACTGCAAGGAGATCCAATCAGTCCATCCTAAAGGAGATCAGTCCTGGGTGTTCACTGGAAGGACTTATGTTGAATCTGAAAATCCAATACTTTGGCCACCTGATGGGAAGAGCTGACTCATTTGAAAAGACCCTGATGCTGGGAAAGATTGAAGGCAGGACGAGAAGGGAAAGACAGAGGATGAGATGGTTGGATGGCATCACCGATTCAATGGACATGGGTTTGGGTGTATGTTGAGGTCCTTTAATGGCCAGAACCTGGTGGTCCAGAGCCGATGATAAGAAAGTAAAGGAGAGAAAGAGGCTGATATTCCTTGTTTTATGCAGAAAGCCAATAAAGCCCCTGGCACAGGGTGTGTTCGGTTCACGGAGGCCTCAGGCGCCCTCTCAATGGGGTGAAGGCACACAGTGCCTTCTTGAGAGGGTCTTAGAAGACCGGGCAGGAAAGTGAACTCAGAGGGCCTCTGTGCTCCAAAGAAATAGCCTGAGAGAGAGAGAAAGAAAGAGAAAGAAAGACATGGGGACCAGAGCTCTGATGAAGCAAAGATGTTTTATTCAACATTGTGTAGGTATTTATACTGTCTTATAAGATAGCTATTTTCAGCAGAGATAGAATCAAACTTACAAGTTATCAAGAAAACATGAGGTCATCCATATGAAAGAGAGAGTTGTAAACAACCACTTTTACCATACGGTTCATAAAAAGGAAGAGGGTACTTATCACTGTATAGAAAAGCTAACGAAGGAAATGCTTGGATTCCTCACTCCGGGGAGAGGCTTGCCTCTCCTCTTAATTCCTGAATATTCAGGAATTAATAAACAACAGAGAATTCCTGACTGATCCAAAATAGTACACAGGAAGCCTCCTGTTAAATGCTTCCTGACAGGCGGACTCTGGGAGTCGGTAATGGACAGGTAGGCCTGGCATGCTGCGGTTCATGGGGTTGCAAGAGTCAGACATGACTGAGCGACTGAACTGAACTGAATGGATCATCAGATCAGATCAGATCAGATCAGTCGCTCAGTCGTGTCCAACTCTTTGCCACCCCATGAATCGCAGCACGCCAGGCCTCCCTGTCCATCAACAACTCCTGGAATTCACTAAGACTCACAGCCATCGAGACAGTGATGCCATCCAGCCATCTCATCCTCTGTCGTCCCCTTCTCCTCTTGCCCTCAATCCCTCCCAGCATCAGAGTCTTTTCCAATGAGTCAACTCTTAACATGAGGTGGCCAAAGTACTGGAGTTTCAGCTTTAGCATCATTCCTTCCAAAGAAATCCCAGGGCTGATCTCCTTCAGAATGGACTGGTTAAATCTCCTTGCAGTCCAAGGGACTCTCAAGAGTCTTCTCCAACACCACAGTTCAAAAGCATCAATTCTTCGGCACTCAGCCTTCTTCACAGTCCAACTCTCACATCCATACATGACCACAAGAAAAACCATATCTTTGACTAGACGAACCTTTGTTGGCAAAGGAATGTCTCTGCTTTTGAATATGCTATCTAGGTTGGTCATAACTTTCCTTCCAAGGAGTAAGCGTCTTTTAATTTCATGGTGGCAGTCACCATCTGTAGTGATTTTGGAGCCCAGAAAAATAAAGTCTGACACTGTTTCCACTGTTTCCCCATCTATTTCCCATGAAGTGATGGGACTGGAAGCCATGATCTTCATTTTCTGAATGTTGAGCTTTAAGCCAACTTTTTCACTCTCCACTTTCACTTTCATCAAGAGGCTTTTGAGTTCCTCTTCACTTTCTGCCATAAAGGTGGTGTCATCTGCATATCTGAGGTTATTGATATTTCTTCCGGCAATCTAGATTCCAGTTTGTGTTTCTTCCAGTCCAGGGTTTCTCATGATGTACTCTGCATAGAAGTTAAATAAACAGGGTGACAATATACAGCCTTGATGAACTCCTTTTCCTATTTGGAACCAGTCTGTTTCTCCATGTCCAGTTCTAACTGTTGCTTCCTAACCTGCATACAAATTTCTCAAGAGGCAGGTCAGGTGGTCTGGTATTCCCATCTCTTTCAGAATTTTCCACAGTTTATTGTGATCCACACAGTCAAAGGCTTTGGCATAGTCAATAAAGCAGAAATAAATGTTTTTATGGAACTCTCTTGCTTTTTCCATGATCCAGAGGATGTTGCCAATTTGATCTCTCATTCCTCTGCCTTTTCTAAAACCAGCTTGAACATCAGGAAGTTCACGGTTCACATATTGCTGAAGCCTGGCTTGGAGAATTATGAGCATTACTTTACTAGGGTGTGAGATGAGTGCAATTGTGCTGTAGTTTGAGCATTCTTTGGCATTGCTTTTCTTTGGGATTGTAATGAAAACTGACCTTTTCTAGTCCTGTGGCCACTGCTGAGTTTTCCAAATGTGCTGGCATATTGAGTGCAGCACTTTCACAGCATCATCTTTCAGGATTTGGAATAGCTCAACTGGAATTCTATCACCTCCACTAGCTTTGTTCATACTGATGCTTTCTAAGGCCCACTTGACTTCACATTCCAGGATGTCTGGCTCTAGGTCAGTGATCACACCATCATGATTATCTGGGTCGTGAAGATCTTTTTTGTACAGTTCTTCTGTGTATTCTTGCCATCTCTTCTTAATATCTTCTGCTTCTGTTAGGTCCATACCATTTCTGTCCTTTATCGAGCCCATCTTTGCATGAAATGTTCCTTTGGTATCTCTGATTTTCTTGAAGAGATCTCTAGTCTTTCCCATTCCATTGTTTTCCTCTATTTCTTTGCATTGATCACTGAAGAAGGCTTTCTTATCTCTTCTTGCTATTCTTTGGAACTCTGCATTCAGATGTTTATATCTTTCCTTTTCTCCTTTGCTTTTCACTTCTCTTCTTTTCACAGCTATTTGTAAGGCCTCTCCAGACAGCCATTTTGCTTTTTTTGCATTTCTTTTCCATGGGGATGGTCTTGATCCCTGTCTCCTGTACAATGTCATGAACCTCATTCCATAGTTCATCAGGCACTCTATCTATCAGAATATTTTCAGAGCCCTGACAATCTTTGCTTCATCATTTTATCTTTCTCTCCCTTCCCAACAACCATTAATCACTGATATTTTTACTCTCTTAATGATTGTGGTGGTGGTGGTGGTGGTGGTGGTTTAGTCACTAAGTTGGATCTGACTCATTGCACCCCCCAGGCTCCTCTGGCCATGGGGTTTTCCAGGCAAGAATACTGGAGTGGGTTGCCATTTCCAACTCCAGGTGATCCTCCTGACTCAGGGATCGAACCCAGGTCTCCTGCATTGCAGGTGGATTCTTTATCAACTGAGCCACCAGGGAGGTCCACTCTCTTCATATTTTTGCCTTTCTCAGAATGGTGGAACAAAATGACTATAGAGGGCTAGATATTTCCCTTCCTCTCAGTCATTTAGGCACTTATCCTGGCAAGTTAATGCCTAATTAACTAGCTTCCCCTAATGGCACACTTATTAAGAAGGACAGAATGATTTTGTTTATTCCAAAGTAGTTATTTGTATTTTTTCCCTGCTGAAAGTACAAGAGGATTTTTCTCTAATATTTAGTGTGGGAATCTATTGCAACCCTATAGGTAAATCACAAAGTATTGTGGGGTCCCTCTTCTGACTGAGTCCCCTGTATTTTTTAGCTCTTAGACTTGGCCACACTGAGCCTTCTGTATTTTGTTTCAATTACAGTTCAGATTTTCCTACCTAGAATTGGTTTCTGTTTTGCTTTCTGAATCTACTTTGAGGGCTCCCTGTCTGTCTTTCCAATTTTGGTAGCAGCAGTTTGTTTTGTGTTTTCTTTGCTATTCTGGAACCAAGGAGATTTGTTTTAAAGTTTGTTCAGATTTTTACTTTAGTTATGATGGAGTGGTGATGTCTAAGCTTCTTACCTTGAAACATAAAATTGGACTCTCATGATATTTTAAATTGCCAAACCATCTGGAATTTATTTCCCCAAATTTGAGGTGTAGCAATAACTTCACTCATTTACAAATAATTAAGTAAGATTTCATAATGATATTTGAATGATTCACATCTCCTTGCTACTTTCAAATTCTTTTCTTCTAAATTAAATATTTGCATATCCTTGGGTATGTTCTTGGTTATAATGAGAATTTTACTTTTGTTCTCTTCTTTACTTTCTGTCTCATTTGCCTATCTATTTATCTACTTATCTATTGTCTACCTATATTTAATCTGCTTATTTAATTTTGCCTTATAATCAAAAACCTTCAGCCAAATGTTAAAATATTAGCAATGTGCATACATGAATTTTTCTCAAGTTCAGAGTATAAACTTACAAGATTTTACTATTAAGACAAAACTATTCTATAAAGCAAAATCTTATGAGCTTTCCTATTTAGATATTTTGTAGAAATAATATATGAAATTAATAAAATTTTCCTTTGTCCCTTCTTTGTTGTGACTAGTATGAATAGATATTAAATTTTTTCAGTTGCCCTTTCAACACCAATTAAGATGATCATTATTTTATTCTCTTTAACTCTTAACATAGAAAATCATACTGTTTTTCAGTTGATAAACCAACCTAACTTTCCTCAGTTTGGTCATAGTACTTAAGCATTTTTATATATCATTAGATCAATATGCTAATATTATAGTCATTAGCTTACATTTTTTCTTTTTCTTGATATCCTTGTAAAGTTGGTATCAGGATCATCTGGGCTTCATAAAATGATTTTGAAAGTGTTTCATCTTTCTCTGTTCTTTAGAAGATCTTATGCTCCTTTGGTGGAAAAGGAAATGGCAACCCACTCCAGTACTCTTGCCTGGAAAATCCCATGGATGGTAGGCTACAGTCCATGGGGTCGCAAAGAATAAGACACGACTGAATGACTTCACTTTCACTTTCATGCTCCTTTGGTATGATTTCTTCATTAAGTGTTTAGAAGAATTCATTGCTAAATCAACTGCATCTGGAGATTACATTGATGGAAATATTTATTTTTCATTCATTTTCTTTAACATTTTGTTACAGAGTCATTCAGAAGTCTTCTTTCTTCAGAAGTTTTACTTGTTTTTGCCTAGAAATTTGTACAATTATTCAGTTTTTCAAATCATTAAATGCATTTCATAAAAATCCTCTTATTACATTTATTGCTACAGAGTCTATATTTGTATTGATACCCATTTTTCCATCTGTGATATTTTATGTGTTCCTCATTTTCTCTCTTGACTTCTTTCCTTATTTTCTTTTTGGTCAGTCTTGAGAAGGATATGTCAGGTTTATTAGTTTTTAAAATGTCAACTCATTCATTTTCTCTATAATAATTTTCCTATTTAGTTTATTGTCATGTTTATTATTAATATTTTCCTCCATCTTATTTCCTTTAGTTCAGACTGCAATTCTAACTTTCTGAAAGATGCTTTCATCTTTAATTTAAATTTATTAAAACATTTCTAGTATATTTATTTAAAACTATTAATTTCTTTATAAGAATTGCTATAGCTGAATCTCACAAGTTTTTATATGCTATATTGTTATTAAATTTAGTTCAGTTTATTTTAGTTCCATTTTTATTTCTTTTTGACTGATGAATATTTAGCTGACATTCTTTTTAAAACATTTTATTGGAATAGAATTGATTTACAATATTGTGTTAGTTTCAGTAAGGTGAATCTATTATACAAATACATATATCCACTCTTTTTTAGATTCTTTTCCCATATAAGCCATTACAAGAGTGTTGGGTGGAGTTTCCTGTGCTATTTTTCTGTACTGCTAATATCCCTTGAAATTTACCCACGTGATTAATCTTTCTGTTGCTCTTTATTCCTTAAATAATCTACTGTTTTTCAATAGGATCCTGTTAAGATTTTTAAACTTGTATTTTATTTCAAAAATTACAGTATAAGTTATAGTTTTGTCATCTTGCTTGGAGACTATTAAATTTTTGAATTTGTGGCTCATTATTGGCACCTCAGTGTAAAAGAATCTGCCTGCAAAGAAGGAGAAATAGGTCCATGAATTTGATCTCTGGGTCTGGAAGATACTCTGGGAAAAGGAAATGGCAACCCTTTCCAATATCTTGCCTGGGAACTCTCTTGGACAGAGGAGCCTGGTAGCTAACAGTCCATGGGGTTGCAAAGAGTCGGGCATTACTGAGGGACTAAACAACCACCATTTTTATTCAACAACAGTTTTTAGATACTGGAAGTTAAACAACAGAGGTCAGTGATCCTAGAAATAAAGAATGACTTGAGATAAGCCCTGCCTTTGTCCTAGGTTATGGCCTAGAGAGAGATTACAAGCTATGATGCACAGAGAAGAACCTCAAGCACAACCCTTTCATCTCCTCCAGTCAAGAAGCCAGACTTTGAGTGGGTAGCTGGTCTCATGGACACTGAAAATATATCAGCAGAAGTCTTCATCTTTGGAGACTATCAGAGCATAGAGGCCACTTGGATCTAATTATCTTAAACAGTATTTATTAACTACAATGTCCTTGATGACAAATGATTTACTACACAGTACAGTCCTAGGTAGGATCAGTGAAAGTATAGGAGGAATTATATGGGACCAATATAATATCAATTATGCTAATAGCCACCCACTCATTTGCTGTGTCCATTAGTAGAATTTAAGCTCCAGAAAAGCAAGAACATTTTTTTCTTCATCATTGAACTCTCAATGCTAGTCACAGGACCCAGTACCAAGTAAATGCTCAATAAACATTTTGAAATGTATAAATAAGTATAGGAGCTTGGGAGAATTAATCATCCTCCCTATCATTAAAATATAAGTACACATTCAAATTCATTGCACTGTGCTGAAATTAAATAAACACTAGATACCACTGGGGTCCAGAGCATTCACTTTTGAGGGAACAGGTATGAAAAGTATCCTCCTCATGAAATGATGGGCTTAATTGTCACCTCCTTAGGTGACACCTTAGGTGACACACCCCAGTCATCCATCTGCTTGGTTAATACAGATTCAGAAAAATGCATATAGAAACACTCTGTTGTAAATTCATTTCAAAAGTCACTCATTCACAATCCATAAGCCTTAGAGAGCTGACACTTTAATAACCTGATAATACAGTCAACTGTCTCAACTGATTTTGGTTTTATGTGCAAAATACACCACTCTCTGAGCAGACCTATTTAGGTATCTTAATGCATTTAATTGGGTATCTTAATGCATTTAATTTAGGTATCTTAATGCATTTGTTGGATAAGACAATGGCACCCCACTCCAATACTCTTGCCTGGAAAATCCAATGGACGGAGGAGCCTATTCAGGTACCTTAATGCATTTGTTGGATAAGGCAATGGCACTCCACTCCAGTACTCTTGCCTGGAAAATCCCATGGACGGAGGAGCCTTGTAGGCTGCAGTCCATGAGATCGCTAAAAGTCGGACACGACTGAGCAACTTCACTTTCACTTTTCACTTTCATGCATTGGAGAAGGAAATGGCAACCCACTCTAGTGTTCCTGCCTGGAGAATCCAGGGATGGGGGAGCCTGGTGGGAGGCCCTCTATGGGTTCGCACAGAGTCGGACACAACTGAGCAACTTCACTTTAATGCGGTTGTAATGGCTTAAATCTGTGCTTATCTCCCTCACTATCTCCAAAGTACAACCATGTTTCATTCATCTTTTTATCTCCAGTGCCTTACTCTGATATGCTAAGTATTATAGAATTAGTTATGAATTAAAAAATATTAAATGACTGAACACTAGGTATTTGATTAGTGTTTTAAATAAAAATATTTTATTCATGATACATGTATCAGTTTATAAATAATTCTGACCCAAACTACAGGTTAAAATTATACCATAGACCTTCATGATAAAAAGGGCTGTAGTGGTCAGCATTCCAAATCTTCCCACCCAATTTTTTTCAAGATAAGAAATGAGTTTAGCATGAATACTAACCGTTCCCAAATCCCTTTGGGCCTTTTTTCTACGTGTTTAAAATTTCCCTGACACCAGAAAAACAACAGTTGAATGATGACCAGATGGCAGGAGAGCTGTGGTAATTTGGCTGGAAGTAAGATGAGCATTGAAGCATAATGAGCAAATTAGAGATTTTAATCTTTTCTATGGGCAGATCAACCTAATGGGGTGGACAAGAATACCCAATATCTTTTTATTAAGTTTATTTATTTCCTTTAAGAGACAGTTACTGATTCATTGGTATGATGATTTTGGGGAGATGTGACTGATGGATTAGATGGAAATATTTTTCAGGTATTATCTTCTTAGAGCTACCCAGGGTGAATCCTTCCTAATCTTAGTGTATGCGGGCAGGAATGATATCATTGAGGTGTGTAGCTAAAACCTTGGAAACAATCTTGTACTCTCTATTCGGGAGAGTAAAAGAGGATGAAAATCCGCCAATTGTTCCTTACCTTGTCATCTTTTTAAGGATTATGGGATCAAGGGAGTTTTCATGTCTTGGGACATAATTCTTGTCTTAAAAAATTCTGAAAAGACTCTCTGATGTTAGCAATAATTGCCGCAATCGGGTTTCATAAGAATCGATGGGAAATCTGTCAGCACCTGAGGCTTTTCTTAGGTTTATGGCGTGGATCTGGGGTCTCTCACTTTTAATGATACTGTCTTGTCCAACTTATTGCCTTAATGGAGGGAATGAGTTGAAAGCGAGGCCCATCAATTTTCTGTGGGGCATAGATTAGAAAAAAAATCTGTTGACTGCATTCAAAAGCATGTTGAAAATATTAATATCTTAAGTTTGCCTTTCTGAATTGTTGAAATAGTCTAACCTGGAATGTTATTTACTTGTATCTTTAGCAGTTAGCTAACCTATATACAATTGATGAGAAATATATTGTATAAATTAATCAATATTTGAGGTAATAGGAATGGGAATTCTATGTAGACACTAAGTAGTATTAAAATAGAGTATGTAGTTTCAGTTTGATGTGAAATTCTGGAGGTGACAATTTTCTTTTCAATTAAATGAATAGAATAAATTATCTTGATAAGTCTACTTATTTAAATTCTATTCTAAAATACTGTGTAATTTAGCATGTTGAAAGCTAGAACTTAATTCGACTTTATGTTTTATCAAAAAACATGTTTTATCAATAAAATACTAATAAACATGATAATAATACACTACTTAAAACTAATGAATTGCTTGTGGATAAACATACAACTCAAAATTGTCTTTAACATTAGTCTTTGTATGTGTTTACTTCAATGTTTTGCTGCCTTGGGAATTTTTTTTTAATTTGGGTTTAGACATATATATTGATTTAAGAAGTGGAATAGATACCTTATTTAAATAGAAAATATCAATCAAATTTACTGATATATGAATTTGGTGAAAGAATATGCTATGTTAGAGTCATTTCCTTCTTGTGCCTCAGCACATCATTTCCTGTTCAGAAATTTCCTTTTTTTTAGATTATTTAGATCTGGTAAAATGATGACAATGTGTAACTGTTATAACACCTAGCTTAGGTCGCTGAGAAAATCATGAGACTCCAGACTGGCTGATTATAAAATATCTAACTGTACAAAACAATACCAGTAACATATAAGAAATATGCAATTTGCTGCTTTAAGATTGGAAAGAGAGAGCGAATTCTTTGTCTGGAATATGAGAATCATGTTGTTTATAATTTTTGAGACTCATCTTGGGGTCTTAAGGGCAGAACATGTCAAAAACAAAACAGGTAGAGAAAAGGCGGGCTTCCCTGGTGGCTCAAACAGTAAAGAATCCTCCTGTAATTTGGGAGACCTGGGTTCAATCCCTGGGTGGGGAAGACTGGAGGAGGGCATGGCAACTGGTTCCAGTATTCTTGCCTGGAGAATCCCCATGGACAGAAGAGCCTGGCAAACTACAGTCCAGGGGGTCACAGAGAGTTAGATATGACTGAGCAATTAAGCACAGAACAGAGTAAAGGAATTTAAAAAGGAGGTGAAAAGGAGGTAAAATGAACTTGGGTAAGCCATCGAGAGAGAGAGAGAGAGATGATAATGGGATGGCTGGTGTCATCCTTTGGATCTCTGGACCACCAACTAACAAAGCCAGTGCCAGTCCTTCGATTTTCCAGTTATATTTACCAACAAAATCGATTTGAATTTAACTTGTTGAGTAGAATTTCTGCCACTTACAACAAAAAGGAGCTCTAATACATTAAAACTAAGATCATGGCGTCTGGTTCCATCACTTCATGGGAAATAGATGGGGAAACAGTGGAAACAGGGTCAGACTTTCTTTTGGGGGGCTCCAAAATCACTGCAGATGGTGATTGCAGCCATGAAATTAAAAGACGCTTACTCCTTGGAAGGAAAGTTATGACCAACCTAGATAGCATATTCAAAAGCAGAGACATTACTTTGCCAACAAAGGTCCATCTAGTCAAGGCTATGGTTTTTCCCATAGTCATGTATGGATGTGAGAGTTGGACTGTGAAGAAAGCTGAGCACCAAAGAATTAATGCTTTTGAACTGTGGTGTTGGAGAAGACTCTTGCGAGTCCCTTGGACTGGGTGTTCTTTGGAAGGAATGATGCTAAAGCTGAAACTCTAGTACTTTGGCCACCTCATGCGAAGAGTTGACTCATTGGAAAAGACTCTGATGCTGGGAGGGATTGGGGGCAGGAGGAGAAGGGGACGACAGAGAATGAGATGGCTGGATGGCATCACCAACTCGATGGACGTGAGTCTGAGTGAACTCTGGGAGTTGGTGATGGACAGGGAGGCCTGGCATACTGCAATTCATGGGGTCACAAAGAGTCAGACACAACTGAGCGAATGAACTGAACTGAATACATTAACTTAAAGGTGAAATATAGAAAATAGAGATTAACTTATTAAAAATAACTGCAAATTGTATGTTCTACTATTTATCTGAATGGCCATAAAGTAGGAAAATAATGACCTCCTGATAGATATAAGTATTCTATTGGTGTTGGTCAAAAGTTTAACTAAATTTTCTCAAACTTCTTTGAAAGAAATAGATTTAGGAGAGTTGCAGTCAAAATGTCAAAATGGCTTTGAGTTTTAATACTAAAAATCTTTTACATTGAAGGAAAGACAAAAGATAAGAAGAAAGAAGTCATGCAATGGCTATAAATTTCACTCTCCATTTTGCTGCTACTTAGATAAAGTCAAGAAATGGCAGTACAGCAACCTAGAAAGACACAAGAGTTTAATATAGTGGTAGATGTTAAAGATGTATTGTTATGATGGCTCCTGATCATTTATGCATATACTTTGAAACATTTTGAAATGATTTTAATAGTGAAGACTGAGCAAGATTGGGACTAGTGAAAGCTGGGAGTAACAGGCAGCCATTAATATCTATTTGTACTCTTTGATTTGTGTAAGAAGCATGAATCTTTATTCAGCTATTCATTCAACAAATATTTACTGAGTAGTACTTGGTGTCAAGCAGTGGGGATAAGTGAACAAGGTAGAAAGGCTGCATTTCCTTAAATATCTTGCAACTCAATAAAGAATACATGTAAACTGGATAATTAATATTGCATAATATAAGCGATGCTTGAGGGCATATTGGAGGATTTAAAATAAAAGTAGCATCTAATCTTGATTTAGAAATTCTTGTAAAAGTTTTCCAAGAAATGGCTGCCAAAATTGATTCCTGAAAGATGGATAGAAATTAGAAAGGAATAAAGTCAAGGGAGTGATGTAGACAGATGAAACAATAGGTTCAAAAATCTAGACGTAAATCTTATGCTTTATACAAAAATTAACTCAAAGTGAATCAGAGGTTTGAATGTAAGTTGTAAATACGTAACAGAAATAAACATACAAGAAAATATTCAGGCAAAGAATTTCTTAAATTTGTTACCATAAGCATGATTTATAAAAAGGAAAATAGATAAGTTGGATTTCATGAAAATTTAAAATGTTTATTCTTCAAAGATTCTATTAAGGATATGAAAATACAAGCTACAACTGGGAGAAAATGTTGCTAAAGGCTAGCACCCGGAATATATAAAGAGCACCCAAAACTGAACAGTAAAAAAACCTAAAGAATCTAGTTAGAATATGGATAAAAGACAAAAGAGATATAACACTCTAGAGGACATAATGATAAATAAGAACATAAGATATTCAACATTTTAGCTGTTATATATGCAAATTAAAATCACAATGGATATCAGTGCACACCTTTTAGAATGGCTAAAATAAAAACAGGGACAATACCAAGTGCTGACAAGGACATAGGAAACTAGATTCCTCATATACTGCTGATTGAAATGTGAAATGTACAGACATTCTGCAAAACAGTTTGATAGTTTCTTGATACAACTAAATATATGCATGCTTAGTCATGTCTTACTCTTTGTGACCCCATGGACTGTAGCCTGCCAGGCTCCTCTGTCCATAGTATTATCCTGGCAGGAATACTAAATTGGGTTGCCATTTCCTTCTCCAGGGGATCTTCCCAACCCAGGGGTCGAACCTGTGTCTTCTGCATTGACAGGTGGATTTTTTACCGTTGAACCACTTGGAAAACCCTGTAACTACTGTACAATCCAGTAATTGTACATCTCAGGATGTTTCCTGGAGAAATGAAGACATGTTTACACAGAAATCTGTATGTGAAATTTTATAACAGCTTTATTCATAATTCTCAAAAAATACTCAAAAACCAAAAACAACACAAATTTCTTTCAACAGGTAAATGATTAAACAAACTCCGGTACATCTATATCATAACATTTTATTAATCAAAAAGGAACAAATGCATGTGACAGTCTGATGAATTTCCAGAGGATCAGCTTGAGTGAAAATAAATCCCCAAAGTTAAATACTGTTTGACTACATTTACACATCACTTTGAAATGATACAATTCCAGAAACTAAGAACAGAAAGTTGTCAGAGGCTAAGGTGGAGTAGGGAGTGTGAAGGAAGTGTGGGTGGCTGTGAATGGGCAAAACGAGGGCTCCTTGTGATTGTGGAAATGTATCTTGACTGGATCAGTTTCAACATCAGTCATGATACTGCACCATAGTTTTGCAAGATGTTATCAATAGGGAGAAATTTAGAAATGAGTACATGGAATTTCTCTGTATTATTTCTTACAAACTTGTGGATATACAACCATCTTAAAAATAACAGAAAACTTAGAATTATCATTATGGTTTGATGTATAACAATTATCATATGTTTGAACCTGCATGACTGAATCTCTCCGTGGATCCATCCTCTCTTGCATAGGAAGGTTCTCTGTTCCCATATTTCTGTAACTGATATGAATAGGATGGATCTCTGAGATATTTATGAAAACTTGGGAATAGTTTTGATTTATTAGATGGTAGAATTTCTATTATAAATGTTTAAATATGTTGCAAACATTTGAAAGGGCAATTAAATTTATGACCACATTTTGCAAGAAAATATACAAATCATATTTTTTAATTTTGTTTTGCTTGGTTTTAGCTAATCAGTTACTTTCAAGTTAAAAAAAGGAAATCTTAAAGAATGTTATATGGTTACAAGGCGTGGCATTTAGTGTAATTCGTGTCAACAAGTACAAGTGGAATTAAAAAACTTCATATTTAAATAATGAAACACAAAATGCATGTTCTAAGTTGTCAACTGACAACTTTTCAGATAGATGACATGTGCACTGTAGGTATAAAACCATATTTTATTTTTAGACAATTGCAGGCTGCTTACTGGTTAGTCGAGAAGTTGAAAATCATTTAACTTTTATTATTTTATACAACTTTCTACTTGTGGGCCAGGCCAAGGTAACTTAGATATAAATAGTCTAAAGCTAACATCTAGAAAGAGGTAATAATAATAACTCATTGTGTATTAAGAACTTAATTCCAATGGCTATCTACTAGGTTTCAAAATATATGGTACTTATATTGGACAGATGTCCAGATCAACACCTTTTATTGTTATCATCATTATTTTCATATTTGATGGTTTTGAGATGGTAGGTAAGGGACAGTTTAATAAAAAATTATCCTGGAGAATAGTGTCAACAAAGTAAAAGAATCAAGAGAAATACCTTGAAACTCTTCCTTCAGATTATTTCAGGGATTATCACTTGTCATAAATTGAGATGAAAAATAAAAACAAACAAAAAATTTCTGCAACACAGATGTACACACATTTTTAAGGTATCTTTATTTGTTGCATGAAAAATTCACTAAATAGGACATGACTTTTATTTTATTTTATTTTTATTTATTTATTTTTACTTAAAGGAAATATTTTATTTTATTTTTTAACTTTATGGTGGGAATGCAAACTAGTACAGCCACTATGGAGAACAGTGTGGAGAGTCCTTAAAAAACTGGAAATAGAACTGCCTTATGATCCAGCAATCCCACTGCTGGGCATACACACTGAGGAAACCAGAATTGAAAGAGACACGTGTACCCCAATGTTCATCGCAGCACTGTTTATAATAGCCAGGACATGGAAGCAACCTAGATGTCCATCAGCAGATGAATGGATAAGAAAGCTGTGGTACATATACACAATGGAGTATTACTCAGCCATTAAAAAGAATACATTTGAATCAGTTCTAATGAGGTGGATGAAACTGGAGCCTATTATACAGAGTGAAGTAAGCCAGAAAGAAAAACACCAATACTGTATACTAACACATATATATGGAATTTAGAAAGATGGTAACAATAACCCTGTATATGAGACAGGAAAAGAGACACTGATGTATAGAACAGTCTTTTGGACTCTGTGGGAGAGGGAGAGGGTGGGATGATTTGGGAGAATGGCATTGAAACATGTATAGTATCATATATGAAACGAGTTGCCAGTCCAGGTTCGATGCACAATACTGGATGCTTGGGGCTGGTGCACAGGGACGACCCAGAGGGATGGTATGGGGAGGGATGAGGGAGGAGGGTTCAGGATGGGGAGCACATGTATACCTGTGGCAGATTCATTTTGATATATGGAAAAACCAATACAATATTGTAAAGGACATGACTTTTAAAGAATTATATATTAAATAATGGGGATGGGAAAAAGTGGAAACAGTGACAGATTTATTTTCTTGGGATCCAAAATCACTGTGGATGGTGACTGCAGCCATGAAATTAAAAGATTCTTGCTCCTTGGAAGAAAAGCTATCACTACCTAGAGAGCATATTAAAAAGCTGGGACATCATTTTGCCAACAAATGTCCATATAACCAAAGCTATAGTTTATCCAATACTCGTACAGGGATGTGAGAATTGGATCATAAAAAGGCTGAGTTCTGAAGAACTGATGTTTTCAAATTGTGGTGCTGGAGAAGACTCTTGAGAGTCCCTTGGACAGCAAAGAGATCAAACCAGTCACTCCTAAACTAAATTGACCTTGAATATTTGTTGGAAAGATTGATGCTGAAGCTGAACCAATACTTTGGACACCTGATGCAAAAAACTGACTCACTAGAAAAGACCCTGGTGCTGGGAAAGATTGAGGGCAGGAGGATAAGAGGATGACAGAGGATGCCACTACTGTATGGCATCACTGATTCAATGGACATGAATTTGCTCAAACCCCAGGAGATAGTGAAGGACAGGAAAGCCTGGCATGCTGCAGTTCGTGGAGTTGCAAAGACTCAGACATGACTTAACAGCTGAACAATAACAACATATTAAATAATAGTTTACATTGCAACATGAAAAGCAAAAGCTTATTTTTACTGGCTACAAGGAAATTTTCTGTCCAAATAATGATGATGAAACTCTAGTCTTTTATGAAAAAATTTCAAACTACTTTGAAACAGCACAAGTATTCTTTTTTCTTAGTCCAAAATAGCAGGATATTAAACTGAAATTTAAGGGCTGCAAAAGAAATCTCTATAAAACCCTGAGACACAGAAAAAGTAAATGAATCATTGCTGCTAACTAAATAGTGACATTTTATTTAGATGGAAAATGATATATCAGAGAAAAAGACATGAAAATGATCAACTATATCAATTTCTCAGTGAATTCTAATGAGAAAATAAAGACATTTTAAAAATGAGCATAAGAAAGAAAAGCAAAAGAAATACATTTTAATAAAATGTTTTTGTTTTTTTTTAAGAAAAAAAAAAGTCTTGCTCTATCCTGGGGACCACAATATGAATTTTATAGCAGCCTTTAATGGAATAGTAAAGGATTTCTATTTGGATTTTCACAAGCATGAACATGAATCCCCCAGTGACTGAATTTACTACCCTGCGGTTGTTGAATTTGACTTGAAATGTGCTTCATGCTTGCTAGCTTAGTGCTGCATTAAATTCAAGCTAAAAGAATCTTTCCAATTTCACATTGTTCATAAGATCCATTTCCTTATTTTTGTTGGTAATATGTAAAGATAAACATTTAAAATGCATTTGGGAATAGTTATCACCTTAATTAAAACTGTTTAGGTATCAAATATATGTACACTAAATTATTTTTGTGATCTTCTGTCTGTCTACAGGGCTGTCCTGTGGGGCTGGGGTTATAGTTTCAAAATTATAATTTGTTGTGGCTTCATCACTGTTACTATTGTCACTCATCCCTCTCAACTCTTTTCTATTTTACTGTCTTATTTTGCTACTGCTATATACTATGTGTCTTACTATATTCACAACTGAGTGCCACAAAGTTGGGTAGTTGAGATTAGACATGGTATTCCAGAGAAAGTGGCCAAAATCAAGCTCTTTGTATATTAAAAGGACAAAATCCTTTAGAGAAGCAGAAATTATTAGCACTACCTGATTTGTATTTTAGCTAGTAATGAAGATCAATGGTTTAATATTTTACCTATATTAACAAATTTGCATTTCCTATCTTAACCCATCTTCTGAAATAGGTGGTGCTCATGGTAAAGATGCTGATGCTGGGAAAGATTGAAGGCAGGAGGAGAAGGGGATGACAGAGGATTAGATGGTTGGATGGCATCATGACTCAATGGAGATGCGGGTTTGACCCTGGGTTGGGAAAATCCCCTGAAAATGGAATGGCAACCCACTCCAATATTCTTGCCTGGAGAATTCTTGTTTTAAGGAGCCTGGAGAGCTGCAGCCCATAGGGTAGCAAAGAGTCAGACAGGACTGAAGCGACTTAGCACACACACATCTTTACCCATCTCCTAAACTAATGTCTTCTAAGATAAAAACAATATTACAAACATGAGCAGAAAATTACTCATGAAACCTAGAGTTTGAGAGCATAAATATAGTTCAAGATTTTCTTCCCTTTCAAAACAAACAAATGGGTACTATCATTCTAAAAGCACATATAGGAAAGGTTCAGTTTGGAAGTGGATAGATAAATCATGAGGCTCTTGGTAAGGAGGGATGGCAGATGAAGGTAATGACTAACATATGAACAACAGATATTTTTAATATCTTGTGTGATAATTTCAATATTTGTATCCTGTCTGAGTTTGGTTATAATCCCTTTTTTAAAAAGGGATTTTTTTTGATGTGGACCATTTTTTTAAAGTCATTATTGAATTTGTTACAGTATTGTTTCTTGCTTATGTTTTGGGTTTGGGGGCATGAGACATGAAATCGTAGCTCCCCTACTAGGGATCAAACCTGCATCCCTTGCAATAGAAGGCAAAGTCTTATCCACTGGACCACCAGGGAAGTCTCTGCTTATAATTATTATGTTGTCTCTTCAGATTATTTTGTTGTGATTTTTGTTGCCTTTTGACCTGCCTAGCAATTTTTTGCTGAAACGCAGAAATGTTTTGGATAATAGGAACTGAGGCAAATGAGATGTTATATGAAAATTTATATTAAAATATTTAAGAGTTTATGTGTTTAAAATTTGCTGTAACTACATGTTACAAATCCTTGACTTTTCTTGGTTTTTTTTTTTTTTTTTTTCCTGTGTGCTTTTTAAACCTCTGTTGATTTGGACTTCCATAAATTATCCTCAGAGAAGGAGTTCATGTTTGGGCTTCCAAGGTGGCTCAGACGGTAAAGAGTCTGCTTGCAATGCAAAAGACCTGGGTTCGATCCCTGGGTTGTGAAGATCCCCTGGAGAAGGAAATAGCAACCCACTCCAGTACTCTTGCTTGGAAAATCCCATGGTCAGAGGAGCCTGGTAGGCTACAGTCTACGGGGTTGCAAAGAGTTGGACATGACTGAGTGATGTCACTTCAGCAGTAATTCACAGTTACCATTCTGGATTCTGTTTGAGTTTTGCTAAAATCTGGGAAAGAAAGGGGTTTACCTGGTGGCTCAGCAGTAAGGAATTCGCCTGCAATGCAGAAGAGAGAGAGAGGAGATACAGGTTCAATCCATGGGTCAAGAAGATCCCCTGGAGAAGGAAATGGCAACCCACTCCAGTATTCTTGCCTGAGAAATCTCATGGACAGAGGAACATGATGGGCTACAGTCCATAGGTCACAAAGAATTGAACATGACTGAAGTGACTGAACACATGACATGGGAAAAAAAAGAGCCATACATAACCTTACAGTTCAGTCTCATTGTTTGAACTTATTGGGGCTAGGAACTCATGCTTCTCTAGTGTTATAACATGTTCTCTCCTCTCCTTTCTACTTCTTTCTTTGGCACCTTGTTTCCCAGTTTATTTCCTTGAAGCCCTAACTTCTGTTTATTATGCTACCTGCCACCTCATTAGCAATATACTTTTGGTTAGACAAGAAGGCTAAAGAGACTGTGCTCAGTTACTCAGTCGTGTCTGATTCTTTGCAGCCCCATAGACTATAGCCCACCAGAGTCCTCTGTCCATGGAATTTTCCAGGCAAAAAAGTATTGGAGTGGGTTGTCATTTCCTTCTTCAGGGAATCTTCCCAACCCAGGAATCGAATCCATGTATCTATGTCTCCTGCGCTGGCAGGCGGATTCTTTACCACTAACTCCACATGGAAAGACCAAAGTAGATGTAGCACTATCCCCATCTGGCATGAGATTCTGGCAATGCCTTTTCTCCTAGATATTAGGCCTTTACTATGAGAAATATTCTGAGCCTATTTCACTATAAAGGCCCAGAGAAGGGAACGGCTACCCACTCCAGTATTCTTGCCTGGAGAATCCCAATGACTGGCGGGCTACAGTCCAAGCAGTTGTAAACAGTTGGACATGACTGAGCCACTAACATTTTCACAGTGCTTATTTTATGTTTACAGGTTATATGATTTCTGTCTTAACTACTCAACTCTGCTGTTGTAGTACAAAAAGCAACCATAGACAACATATACGAAAATGGGTGTGTGTGTATTCCGATAGAACTTTATTTACAAAATCCAGTTTTAGTTTATGTGACATAGTTCACAGATCTCCGTCTTACCACTGTTTCCAGACTCAAGGCTCAGCTGGCTCCAAAGCAAGAAATTCAAAGTAAGACCCATAGAAGACATGATAGACACCAAAATAGTTGCATGATCTAGTCAATTTACATAGATAGAATACTTGAAAATAAGTGTAGAATTGAATTATATGACTGGGGGGGTCAAGGTTGAAGGACATAAAATGTTGAATCAGACCACATTTGTTGATATTAGCCCTCTAAAGCAAAGATTTTGGATTAAGTGTTTAAGTTTGATGAACTAAGATATCTAACAGCTTACCTGATGAGTTCACTGTAATATGGGCTCAAAAATATGAAGTTGAAACGGTGAACTTCCTTTGTGTATTACAGAAGATCGTATCAACAAACTTGGACTTCCCAAGTGGTGCTAGTGGCAAATAACCCACCCGCAATGCAGGAAGCATAGTGAGACACGGGTTTGACCCCTGGGTGGGGAAGATCTCCTGGAGTAGAAATGACAACCTGCTCCAGTATTCTTGCCTGGAGCATCCTCATGGACAGAGGAGCCTGGCAGTTTACAGTCCATAGGGTTGCGAAGAGTCAGACATGACTGAAGTGACTTGGTATGCATGCATGCATCAACAGACTTAAAAATATTGGAATGCTAAAAGACTCTGATGCCGGGAGGGATTGGGGGAAGGAGGAAAAGGGGACGACAGAGGATGAGATGGCTGGATGGCATCACGGACTCTATGGATGTGAGTCTGGGTGAACTCTGGGAGTTGGTGATGGACAGGGAGGACTGGCGTGCTGCAATTCATGGGATCGCAAAGAGTCAGACACGACTGACCTACGGAACTGAACTGAACTGAATCATCATCCTAGCCATTCCTAAACAGACTTGTAAACTGTAGATTGAGAAAGGAAAAATCATAAGAATCCTCAGGGATTATTGAACATTGATCTTGAAGGGCGAAAGAATCACCATATTCTATCAGTCAGAATAGGGGCTTATGGGACTTTCCTAGTGGTCCAGTGGTTAAGAATTTGCTTGCCAATGTAGCGGACATGGGTTTGATCCCTGGTCTGGGAAGTTCTACATGCTGAAAGGCAACCTAGCCCATGTGCCTCAACTATTATGCTTTCGCTTTAGAGTCTATGTGCCACAATTACTGAGCCCGTGCACCACAACTACTGAAACCTGCGTGCCCCGGAGCCTGTGCTCCACCACAAGGGGAGCCACTGCAATGAGAAGCTCTGCACCACAACTCGAGACATCCCTCGCGCAGCAGCGAAGATCCAGCACAGCTGAAAAATTAAGAAAATAATAAAATAAAATGCTATATTGTTAGGAAACAAAAAAAGAAGAGCTCATGGGAGTCTTGTAAGCAATGAAGGATTTTTGTTGTGAACTTTTGCTTTAGGTCTGTTTCACCATGGGCTTAGTTATCCAAGGATGTGTCTGCATTTCACAATTATCTATCTCCCTTGCAATGTTGTATGGGCCAGTAGAGTTCACTACTCCTTGAAGAGAAGTATTGCCTTACACAATGGGTCTGAGCAGCATTATTAGATTATTGGAGTCAAGTTATGATGGCCTGACCTGTGAGTAGTGTCTTATTTGGGAAAAATACAGAAAGTGTGGCTTGCTCTCCAGCATTCTTCTTCATCTTTTCTGGCCATTAAGAAGCTACATAAGCTTCTTATGAAAGAATTGAATTGAAGCTACATAAGCTTCAAGCATGTGTGCTTTCATTTAGTATGAAATCTGTAAGTGTGTGTGTGTGTGTGTGTGTGTGTTTATGTGAGATGGAAGGTGTTCAGTCATGTCCAACTCTTTGCCACCCTGTAGACTGTAGACCATCAAGTGTTTCTGTTCATGGGATTTTCCTGGCAAGAATCCTGGAGTGGGTTGCCATTTCCAACTCCAGGGGATCTTCTCAACCCAGGGACTGAACCCATGTCTCCTGCGTCTCTTGCATTGACAGACAGTTTCTTTACCACTGAGCCACCTGAGGAGCCCCGAAATTTGTAAATGGACCTGCCCAATTGGTCATAAGCAGTTTATAGAAGTAATGACTTTGAATTTATGTAATGTAATTATATTATTCATGGGAGTCAACCAAGTAGAAAGCAATGTGAATAAATACATTTTAATTTTTCACCAAAGCTGTTTCATGGACTTAAAATTATAATAGCACTTACTTTTCAGCCAATATAAATATCTCAAGGCATAGCACAAGTACTTTCTTAATAATGATAAGCTATCAGGTAAACTTATTTTAAAATTATATTTTCTCTATCAGTCATAACAATCAGAAGGATATGATCTGTCTACTCTGATAGATATAAATATATTCATCAGTACATAAAACATCTTCACAGCTGAGTGTACCACTTAATTCAAAGTTAAAGGGCTTATACTAAAGTTCAAATAATATTAGTGAATTAGGTGTCATTATGTGAACATCTTTGTCAGCAATTACTGGCTATGAAAATATGAAAACAAGTACAATTTGTCTAAAGTAGACATTTTTACTTTGAAAGATAATGTGAATATTTCTTTAGTTGTCCTCTTTCATGAAGAACTAGAAGTTAGAATCAGCCAGAAAATGTCAAAAAATTACCTCTTCCCTCAAACTGTAGTTTAATTGAGCTTTAACATCAAATAAACAGTCTTTACCTTTAACACGAATGCACCCAAAAGACAGTTTCCATTCATTTTGTATGATTAAAACTACATTAGGAATATAAATGTATTAATTTACAGATACAGATACTAATTGCTTAAATATTGAGTTCAAAACCAGGCACTAATATATGTGGAATAATTGGTTCTTGCTGGAGAAGGAAACCATAATAAAGGACTTGAAAGTGCTGTCACATTTCACATAACTAGTAAAATCGCAGAATATTTGAAAAATATTCTGAAAGAAAATGTCTTGGGGCTTTCTTAATGAGAATGAATGTGGTTGGAAAAGATCAAATAATATTCACATATGTCAAATACAGGTTTTAATAACGGTTAGAGATAATGAATAAAATTAAAGTAGGTCAATTTAAGTCATTTATTTTCCAAAAGGAGTTACACATCATAATCACTACTTGTTAAGACATAATTAAAAGCAAAAATGATATTTACCAGAGAAAACTGTTACTAAATATAAAAAATCAACATGAGTAATTTTACCAATTTTGAATTTCCATGTTCATTCATATTAGCATATCAGCATTTTGTAGTTAATGGTCATATGTAAATATAATACTGTAATAATAATTGAGATAATAAATAGCACAGTCATGAAAACAGTGCCTTTACTTTGGCACTTTTATTGTGATTGAGAAACAAATCAGATGCTTTCTAGCACAGATAAAATGTTTCTTGGACATATATATTTTATCTGTGAGAATAAACAACTGTAAAACAATAGATAAACATTCCTTGGATACATTAAAAATAAGATTAAATATAAAACATGACCCTCACATATACATAAATTAAACAGCATAAGGCTGTGATCTTTGCTGTAACAAAACATATTTTTGGAAATAAGATTCTAATACTAAACCTATCAGATCATGACTTCAAAAAGATTGCTCTTATTTGGGATTGCAGGTTGCTTAATAAATGTATTCCATAAATTCACTGTAAATGTCTAATTTTCTTTAAAAATCAGACTCAAGGAAATTGTTTCCGTATAAAACTAACTTCTAAAGTCCAATGTACATCCTATCTAGAATATTAGAATACTTTTCTATGATAATCATTTTTATAGGTGCCCATTTTAAAGAATTCTAGATGATCAGTCTACACTCTAGAAGTCTTTGTCATCGTTTCTTAATATTTGAACAAAGTCAAAACAAAGTCAGAATCAACTAATTCATAGTATGAATCGGGATGGCAGGTGTCAAATAATTACTCTTTTGTTAGTTTAGCAAATGAAGATAACTTTTTAAAAGTTTATATTATTGGCATATTTCAAAGAATAATTCATTTCTATTATTTTAAAATAACAAGTATACAATTTCTCACTTATGTGGCATTGATCAAAATACCTACTGAATGAAATCTGCTTCAATTCTAAGAATGAATGAAATCTTCACAAATTTTTCTCCACTAAATAAGAATTTATGATTAATGGAATAGAGCTGATTTGGATTAATTAAACTATATAAACATAGTTTTGTAAACCCGATTTGAGAAGAGGAGATCTTTAAACATATTTTGTCATGCATGGTAAGGTGCTTCAGTAGTGTCCAACTCTGTTATCCTGTGGACTATAGCCTGCCTGGCTCCTCAGTTCATGGGAATTCTCCAGGCAAGAACACAAGAGTGGGTTGCCATGCCCTCTGCCAAGGGATCTTCCAACGCAGGGATAGAACCTGGGTCTCCTGCATTGTAGGCAGATTTTTACCATCTGAGCCATCCAGAGAAGCCCATATTTATACACATACATATTTTTAATATATATGAAGTATACATACATATATATGTATATGTATTTATATAATATATATATGCATATTCCATACATTGTTGAAAATGTATGTGTCTTCTGAGGTTCTTGGATTCAGTTCTATATTTGTTTTTTAGGCTGTGTTTCATAAAGGTGTCATGAAATATTTTATGTCTTTACTGAGAGAACTGATTTTAAAATATTGTCCCTATACTTGTTGATTTCTATATTTTTTAATCTCTATTTTACCTATGTATATTTTATGTCTAGTTGATTAATTCTTTGCTTTAGTTTTCTTATATGCTTATATTTAAGCCACTTTATTTATGGTTTATATATACATGCAAAATATATCTTTGCTTTTTAAATTGTCAGTATTTAGTACATTATATTAAATTATTGATATATTTTAAGTTCAGCACAGTTCAGTTCAGTTCATTCGGTCAGCTGTGTCTGACTCTTTGCGACCCCATGAACTGCTCCACACTAGGCCTCCCTGTTCATCACCAACTCCTGGAGCCTACCCAAACTCATGTCCATTGAGTCGGTGATGCCATCCAACCAACTCATCCGCTGTCATCCCCTTCTCCTCCTGCCCTCAAACTTTCCCAGCATCAGGGTCTTTACCAATGAGTCAGTTCTTCACATCAGGCAGTCAAAGTATTAGAGTTTCAGCTTCAACATCAGTCCTTCCAATGAACACCCAGGACTGATTTCCTTTAGGATGGACTGGTTGGATCTCCTTGTAGTTCAAGGGACTCTCAAGAGTCTTCTCCAACATCACAGTTTAAAAGCATCAATTCTTCAGCACTCAGCCTTCTTTATAGTCCAACTCTCACATCCATACATGACTACTGGATAAACCATAGCCTTGACTAGACAGACCTTTGTTGGCAACGTAATGTCTTTGCTTTTTAATATGCTAAGTTGGTCATAACTTTCCTTATATATTATATTACAGTATTTGATTCACCCCTTCTACTTCCTTTTTCTTCTTTTATTATTTTTTTGAGTGAAATGCTTATTTTTAATTTATCTTTTTCTATTTTATTATGTTCTTTATTTGATATACATTTATCTTCATTTAGTGGGAATCTAATGATTGCAGTTGGTTCATATTACTTACTAGTCACAGTCCCGTGTAAGAACTCAGCATGTTATTTTTACTATGTCTTCAGCAACTTAACATTGTGACATTTAAACTCCATTTGGCTCCTTCAGATTTATGTGGTAGATCTTTATTGTACTTATTTTAATATGCATTTAAGACACTTTTTTAGACCAGTTTTAGATTAACAGCAAAATTAAGGGGAAGGTGCAGAAATTTTTCATATATTCCCTACTGTCCACACATCTAGCCTCTCCCAGTCTCGACATCCCTATCAAAACGGTGCCTTTGTTACCACTGATGAAACTGCAGTGACACATTACAATCACCTGAAGTCCACAGTTAACCTTAGGGTTCACTCGTGGTGTTGTACTTTATATACCTTTAGACAAATTTATAATGACATGTAATGACCACTATGGTACCATACAGAGTATTTTTACTTCCCTAAAAATCCCTAATGTTATTCCCAATCATCCTTTCCATGGCTCCCCCACAACCATTTTCAACCACTGAAATTTTTGCTGTCAATAGTTCTGCCTTTTGCAGAGCACCATACAGTTAGACTCATACCTTATGTAGTCTTTTCAAATTAACTACTTTCACTTAGTAATATGCATTTATTGTTCTTCCAGAAACTTCACATTTAGAGGTGTGTCTCCTGAAGGCAGGATATAGTTGGGTCTCGTTTTTCAATCTGTCTAGCCACTCTGCATCTTTTGATGAATGAATTCTGTCCATTTACATTTTGGATGATTATTGGTATGTGAGGACATATTGCTGCCATTTTAACTTTTGCTTTCTATTTGCTTTATGTTGCCATTGTTGCTTTTTCCTGTGTCTCTGCCTGCCATTATAATTTGATGATTTTCTGTGAGGATTTTCTCACCTTCTTATTTTTCCGTCTTTTTGCCTCTGCTCCAATTTTATGTTTTGTGTTTACTATGAAATTTGTGTAAATTCCTCAAATATGAAATAGTCCTTTTTTGCTTAAAGAATCTTTTCTTCATTTGTCAATATAGGTTTTGCCCTTTTCTTCTTTCTCTTTTATGTTATTGTCTCAAATTATCTCTTTTTTTTTATTTTATTTTTAAACTTTACATAACTGTATTAGTTTTGCCAAATATCAAAATGAATCTGCCACAGGTATACATGCGTTCCCCATCCTGAACCCTCCTCCCTCCTCCCTCCTCCCTCGCCATTCCATCCCTCTGGGTCGTCCCAGTGCACCAGCCCCAAGCATCCAGTATCGTTTTACATCTTGTATTTGCAGCAAATTGAAGTAGCTATGGTTATTTATACTGTTTTTATTCCTTTTAACTTTTATGCTATAGTTAAGTGTTGAACAGGCTATTCTGCAATAGAGCTATGATTTTCTGATTGCTATTTATCAGCTACCTCAAAATTTTGTGTACTTTTTTTTTTTTTTTTTGGTATTAGGTAAATGACCTCAACATTTCTTATAAGGCAGGTCTGGTGTTGATGAACTCTCTCAGCTTTTGTTTCTCTTGGAAATCCTTTATTTTCCTTCATATCTAAATGATAAATTTGCTAGATAAAGTATTCTTGGGTGACAGCTTTTATCTTTCAGAACTTTCAGTATGTCATTCCACTCTCTCATATGTAGTAGAGTTTCTGCTAAGAAATCTGCTGATAGCCTAACAGGTGTTCCCTTGTAGGTTACCACCTTTTTCCTCCGACTGCCTTTAAAGTTCTTTCTTTGTCATTAAGTTTTAACAGTTTTAACATGATATGTCTTGGTGAAGGTGTTTTTTACTTGAAGTAATTAGGTTTTCTCTTAGCTCTGCTGCTACTGCTGCTGCTAAGTCGCTTCAGTCGTGTCCGACTCTGTGCGACCCCACAGACGGCAGCCCACCAGGCTCCCCTGTCCCTGGGATTCTCCAGGCAAGAACACTGGAGTGGGTTGCCATTTCTTTCTCCAATGCATGAAAGTGAAAAGTGAAAGTGAAGTCGCTCTGTCGTGCCCAACTCTTAGCAACCCCATGGACTGTAGCCTTCCAGGCTCCTCCATCCATGGGATTTTCCAGGCAAGAGTACTGGAGTGGGGTGCCATTGCCTTCTCCTCTCTTAGTTCTATGTACTTGTATATCCAGTTCCTTCACCAGGTTTAGGAAGTTCTCAGTTATTATTTCTTTAAACAAACTCTGTGTTCCCTTTTCCCTCTCTTTTCCTGGGATACCTATTATCCTAATATTACCCTTCCTAATAGAGTCAGATGTGTCTTTAGAATTTCTTTTTTGTGTCTGTTAGCTGCTCAGTTATATCCAACTCTGTGATCCCATGGACTGTAGCCTTCCAGGTCCCTCTGTTCATGGAGTTCTCCAGGCAAGAAAACTGGAGTGGGTAGTCATCCCCTTCTCCATGGGCTCTTCTCAAGCCAGGGATTGAACCTGGGTCTCCTACCTTGCAGGCAGATTCTTTACTGTCTTAACCACCTAGATTTCTAACTTTGAACTTGCTAACTCTCTCTTCCAGATAATTTGGTCTATTTCTAATAATTTCTAATGTATTCTTCATCTCATGTATTGAGTTCTTCAGCTCCAGAGTATAGTTTGAGTTTAGTGTTTCAGTCTCACTGGTAAAGTATAACTTTTGTCCATCAATTTTGTCCCTCAGCTCATTGAGCCACCTTTCTGGGCTCTCTTTTAGCTCATTGAGTTCATTCATGGCAGTTATTTTGAATTTTCTATTAAAAATAGCTATAAATAAATAGCAATATCCTGTGACTTCAAATCTGGTTTCTGCAGACTTGTCATTTTCTTTTTGCGATACTTTATTACTGTAGTTTTCATGGTGCTTGGTGAATTGTTCCTCTGCTGGTGCAATTGAAGTTGCGAACATCAATTTTAGGCAAAACCTTTTATTTCTTTTTTCTTTTCTTTTTCTTTTTTTACTTGATTCTAAGGGTTCAACAGGTGGCACTAGTGGTAATGAACCTGCTTGCCAATGCAGAAGACATAAGAGACAAGGGTTTGATCTTTGAGTTAGGAAGATCCGCTAAGGAGTACATGGCAACCCACTCTAGTATTCTTGCCTGGAGAATCCCCTGGACTTTCCTGGTTGTCTACAGTCCATAGAGTCACAAAGAGTTGGACACAATTAAAATAACTTAGCAGACATGCACAAGGATTCAACAAAGTAGTAACTGGAGGCCTTTCTTTAGTTATTCAGTAGGTGGTAATGTAACACAAGTTTTTGGTTTCTCTTACCCGAGACCTTTGGTTATATTTGAGGTCACACTTATTGCCTGGTGCACTTGTTATTTCTTGGGACTCTGGGGCCATTGGTGACTTACGCCTGCCAGTGTTGTTGGCATCAGTGTCTGGGGCATCAAGGCTGTGGATGCCTCTGTCACTGAGGGGCAAGTTCCCCTGTGACAGGAAGTGGGTGGAGGGTGCCATGAGTGTTTCTGCTGTGACCAGGGTTGCTGGGTTCACAGGCACTGTTACTGCAGGCTAGATGTGTGGAGTCATGGGCATCTTCATGGCTAGAGGTACAAGTTTGTAGGTCCCACTTTTGCTGTCTATTTACCCATGACCATGGGCACTGCTGCAGCCAAGAGGCTGGTGTCATGTGTGCTGACTTTTCTGATGCTACTGTGTTCTCTGGGGCTGCCGACTCAGCTGCCATGGCCAGGGGTCCAAGATCATAGGCAACCCTTTTGCTGTTTCCTGGTTCTACCTCCTCTATGTACTCCAGTCCACCTACCTTTAAATGTTCAGACTGGAATTCTCTGGCATCTTGGTGTGTTGGGCAAAGGCAACTTTGTCAGATTATGTTCTACTGGTTGTAGACTGAAGAGGTACAATAAATGAAGCATCTCACACAACCATGATGCTGACATCACTAACACAGGAGGCTTTTTGAAGATGCTCAGTCGTATCTGACTCTTTGCGACTCCAAGGGCCATAGCTTAACAGGCTCATCCATCCATGGGATTTTCCAGGCAAGAGTACTGGAGTGGGTTGCTATTTCCTTCCCCAGAGGATCTTCCTGACCCAGGTTTGAACCCGGGTATCCCGCATTGTAGGCAGACGCTTTACCGTCTGAGCCACCAGGGAAATCCTAAAAACTACATAGGTTTTTGTTAATTGATGTGAGTTTTCTCGCTCATAAATAGTAGAAGTGTGTTTACTGGATCAGTTTTTGAGTCTAACTCTCTGACCTGTATCAAAGATATGTTCATACCTGCCACCAGTCACTAAAAGTCTAGTAACCAGTCACTAAAAGTCTAGTAACCATATTTGTGGGATGTCCTTCAACAAATTCCTTTTTTCTTAAACTAGAGTGAATTTTGTTGTTATAATATAAAATCTGATGCAATGTTTGGTGTCTGATTAAGGCAACATAAATGGGAATCTGTCAGTAATATTGAAACTATTAGTAAAAAATGAAGTGACTCAGGCAGCCTGCAGTATTCAGAAGAAAAATCAGTAAGAAAATTAGTGCCTTTGATCAAGGGTAATAAAGTGCCCATTTGAGGCAAGCTTTAAGGCATCCAGTAGCCATTGGCACTAAACAGTGTGATGAATGTAAGGAATTGGAAGACTGTGTGATGAAGCCATGGCTTCTAATTGCACTGAAGAAAAAACTAAAAATTTCAAAATCCTTCACTCAAAAAATGTTCAGAGATTTAAAAGAAAGGCATCTGTTATTTTCTGCAGGGTCAGATAAAATAAAACTTGACATTTTATTCTCTGCTTTTCCAAATGTGACAACAATTTTTTTGCTGAGATGTTCAGTTCAGTTCAGTCACTCAGTTGTGTCCGACTCTTTGCGACCCCATGAATCGCAGCACTCCAGGCCTCCCTGTCCATCACCATCTCCGGGAGTTTACCCAAACTCATGTTCATCGAGTTGGTGATGCCATTCAGCCATCTCATCCTCTGTCGTCCCCTTCTCCTTCTGCCCCCAATCCCTCCCAGCATCAGGGTCTTTTCCAATGAGTCAACTCTTCACATGAGGTGGCCAAAGTATTGGAGTTTCAGCTTCAGCATCAGTCCTTCCAATGAACACCCAGGACTGATCTCCTTTAGGATGGACTGGCTGAATCTTCTTGTAGACCAAGGGACTCTCAAGAGTCTTCTCCAACACCACAGTTCAAAAGCATCAATTCTTCGTGCTCAGCCTTCTTCACAGTCCAACTCTCACATCTATACATGACCACTGGAAAAACCATAGCCTTAACTAGATGGACCTTTGTTGACAAAGTAATGTCTCTGCTTTTGAATATGCTATCTAGGTTGGTCATAACTTTCCTTCCAAGGAGTAAGTGTCTTTTAATTTCATGGCTGCAATCACCATCTGAAGTGATTTTGGAGCCCCCCAAAATAAAGTCTGACATTGTTTCCACTGTTTCCCCATCTATATCTCATGAAGCGATGGGACCAGATGCCATGATCTTCGTTTTTTGAATGTTGAGTTTTAAGCCAACTTTTTCACTCTCCTCTTTCACTTTCATCAAGAGGCTTTTTAGTTCCTCTTCACTTTCTGCCATAAGGCTGAGATGTTAGAGTCACTTAAATGACACTGAGAGCATGGACTTGAAAACATTAGGGCACTATACTGGGAAAGAAAGCTTTGGATGGTTATATGTCTTAAGAAACCTCAAAAAACCTGGTATTTTGTTAAGCATCTTTTGTGTGTTGAGTGGGAGGAGATACAGTAAATGTAAGAATTACATAGGAAATGTAAGTATTACATTGATTTCTGTAAGTAATAAAATGTAAGAAATTATAACAAGATGTGTCAAATCAAGGTCCATAATCTCTCTTTATATGAAACCAAAATTTTTTCACTTTCTAAGGAAATGACAAACATTAATACCATTATTCAGGATTTGATGAATTTGGGGCATATCCTCATGATACTTAGAGGCATTATTGTGTGTATTAAAAGCACACAGTTACAATGTGTCTGTTGTTACAAACAGACACATTACTTCAAATCCTAAATCCATCATTTCCTAGGTCCATTTTCTAGGACAGATTGTTTTTTTCTGTTCTCTGCTACCTTTCACTATCTGCAAATGCAAATAAAAATTAAAAATCTCATCTATGTACTTGCTAGAAGTAATGTAAGGGGTAAATGAGATAAAGTTATAAAGTCTTAGAACAGAGCTTAAAATAATGTGTATGTTGAATTAAAAAGAAAAATAAAAGATCTTTGACCAGCCCAGATTCCAGTTGGATCTTGAACAATGACAGCAAATTATTACAAGTTAAATCACTTGTTGAATTTAACTTTCTGGTTGTTGTGCCAGATATGGCCACTTTAATATAGGAAGCTAAAAAGAAAAACAAACCAAAGCAACTAGAACAACTCTGACACCTATTATTCAACTCTTAAGCTCTCAAAGAATTTTCTGCTGTATTTCAAAAAACCATGAAAACTAAAGAAGCCATTATCTTTCACTTGACAGGCACAGCAGTACACTTTCATTATCTGAACGGTCTATCATTTCTGAGTTCTATATTATCATTTATAATGGATGTATTTTTATATCTTTTCATGTAACAGGATAAAAACTGGCCCATTTTGTTGATATTGTATGATGATAATACTAGATGTTTGTGAAATAGAAGGTATCCTATATTTCTTATAAATATTAAATGCCTGCCAGAGGATGAGAGATAAATTGAATAAAAATATCCCACCTTAATAAAATGCATTTAAATGTAAAATTTACATCTTCCATACTTGCTCCAAATATGTTTTAAATGATATATCTGGATTTTCTTGTGTTTGTTGCTTGTCTTGCTTAGTTTAATCAACTCAATGGTCTCTATCTCTTAATGTTATCTGCTTAGTCTGTGCTTAATCACTTAGTCATGTCTGACATTTTTCAACCCCATGGACTGTAGCCCACCAGGCTCCTCTGTCCATGGGGATTTTCCAGGCAAGAATAGGGGAGTGAGTTACCACACCCTTCCTCCTTTCAACCCAGGGATCGAACCAAGGTTTCCTCAATTGCAGGCAGATTCTTCACTGTCTGAGCCATCAGAGAAGCCCCTTATAATATTATAAATTGCCTCACTTATATTATTTGAAAAAAAAGGAAGTCATTTGTTTTATTCTTTACTTTTTTATTTTATATTTGTTATAAATTTCCATATTTTTGAAACTTTCTTCTCTTTTGGTAGATTAAAATGATTAAAATGTTTTTGTTTATTATTTGTTTTAGCTTCTGATTTTACTTTTTTCTGGAGGGGGCACAACATATGGTATATGGAATCTTAGTTCCCTGAGCAGGGATCAAATCCATGCTTCCTGCATTGGAAGCCTGGAATCTTAACTGGTGCATGGCCAGGGAAGTGCCTAGCTTTTGTTTTCAAAGGCACCAAGCATATTGTCCAGGAAACACATCAGTGCTGTTGTTACAAAGGACATATCCTCCACTTTAATCCCTACAGCAATGTGATAGACACTGATTATTGAATGCAATTGTTCATTGATTGGTGCTGTTAGATCTGCAACCTCTGATTTCTCTGGAAATAGACACTACTTCTTCAACTTCTGTGACCAAAAATAGAATGAATACTTTATGATTCCTATTGCTTCACAGATAAATCTAGAACAGGTTTCTGTAATTAATAGATTTTAGAACCACATTTTAGATTCAAAAGATGTTGTGATTTAACTTCTATGATGGGATACGAATTTTGCATCACAAGATGATAGATGCTCTAAAAGTAGGAGAGACATTGAGAAGCTCAGTTGCCAGAAAGCAAAGAAATTAGGCAAAATGTACCAAAGTACATTATCAAGAATGGAAAACATAACTTTATTTATGACTCATTTATTTTTAAAATCTCTCTTTTCCCACAAAAAACTCCATGTCTCTTCAATTTTTGTACATTGGATTCTGAGCTGTTAAATTAATATACTTTTGATATATCTTTATGATTTTATATACATGCTCTATAATTCAAGAGGTAAGTATTAAAATGAACTACAAACAATGCATTCCTATGTACAATGGTAAATGAAGGGGAGAATTCATAGATAAAAATGCATAATTTTGTTATATCATTACATAGAAAGTTAAGACATGTTGGTTAATGCCATTTATCTATTTCTATAATTGATTGTGAGTCTATTGTTACTTATAAGGGATAAAAAGGAACTTGTGCCAATTTCCTCAGTGATGGACCATTAAAAGGGACTCTAGATTCTGAAAATTAGAAAATGTAAATTACAAATATACGTTAAGAAAATGTTTAGGTTGCTACAAAAAATAAGAGATGCTTTGAAATTTTTGCTTTATTACTTGAAGATGAAGAAACAAAGAGCTCTACATTGGTAAAGGCATGAAAAGGTAAGGAAATACAAAATTAGCAAGAAGTAATATATTTGTATAAAATTTTCAAAGGGCTAAATTCTTAATCATGAAAGAAATAAGGATATTAACAAGTTTTTCCAAAAGTACATAATATGTATTCACCTGAGAACACCAAAACAAATAAGAAAAGTAGTCAATGTATATCAAAATAGAAGAAAGAAATATAATTTGTTAATATTAAATTTTTAAATCATAATTTAGTATAAAATATTAACTGGGACATGAATATTCATTATATATTGATAAAATGTAAGCCCACAGAAGTACATAATGGATATAAACCTCAATATTTTAATTTGAACAGGAATATGTCTTTATATTCATATTGAACTATTTATTTTCAGATAATGTTCAACTCCTTATACCCCACCACTAATCTTGTCTTTTGGAGAAGGCACTGGCGACCCACTCCAGTACTCTTGCCTGGAAAATCCCATGGACACAGGGGAGCCTGGCAGGTTGCAGTCCAGGGGGTCGCTATTAGTCAGACAAAACTGAGCAACTTCACTTTCACTTTTCACTTTCATGCATTGGAGAAGGAAATGGCAACCCACTCCAGTGTTCTTGCCTGGAGAATCCCAGGGACGGGGGAGCCTGGTGGGCTGCCGTCTATGGGGTCGCACAGAGTCAGACACGACTGAAGCAACTTAACAGCAGCAGCAGCAGCAGGTGACTCAGTGGTGAAGAATCTGCCTGCAATGCAGGAGATGCGGGTTCAATCCCTGGGTCAGGGAAGATCCCCTGGAGAAGGAAATTGGAACCCACTCCAGTATTCTTGCCTGGAAAATTCCATGGACAGAGGAGTCTGGTGGACTACAGTCTATGAGGTCACAAAAGAGTCAGACACAACTTAGCAAGTGAACAGCGACAACAACTGATTTGGCATTCCACCAAAATTCATAATCTTTATTTCTCCATACTAGTCAGTCTCTTCCAAATTCCTATCTCACTTCCCCCTCATGCTTTTTTTTTTAATTTAATTTAATTTTATTTTTTAACTTTACAATATTGTATTGGTTTTGCCATATATCAAAATGAATCTGCCACAGGTATACATGTGTTCCCCATCCTGAACCCTCCTCCCTCATCCCTCCCCATACCATCCCTCTGGGTCATCCCAGTGCACCAGCCCCAAGCATCCAGTATCGTGCATCGAACCTGGACTGGCGACTCTTTCATATATGATATTATACATGTTTCAATGCCATTCTCCAAATCATCCCACCCTCTCCCTCTCCCACAGAGTCCAAAAGACTGTTCTATACATCAGTGTCTCTTTTGCTGTCTCGTATACAGGGTTATTGTTACCATCTTTCTAAATTCCATATATATGCATTAGTATACTGTATCGGTGTTTTTCTTTCTGGCTTACTTCACTCTGTATAATAGGCTCCAGTTTCATCCACCTCATTAGAACTGATTCAAATGTATTCTTTTTAATGGCTGAGCAATACTCCATTGTGTATATGTACCACAGCTTTCTTATCCATTCATCTGCTGATGGACATCTAGGTTGCTTCCATGTCCTGGCTATTATAAACAGTGCTGTGATGAACATTGGGGTACACGTGTCTCTTTCAATTCTGGTTTCCTCAGTGTGTATGCCCAGCAGTGGGATTGCTGGATCATAAGGCAGTTCTATTTCCAGTTTTTTAAGGAATCTCCACACTGTTCTCCATAGTGGCTGTACTAGTTTGCATTCCCACTAACAGTGTAAGAGGGTTCCCTTTTTTCCACACCCTCTCCAGCATTTATTGCTTGTAGACTTTTGGATTGCAGCCATTCTGACTGGCATGAAATGGTACCTAACCCTAAAGACTCCACCAGAAAATTACTAGAACTAATCAATGAATATAGTAAAGTTGCAGGATATAAAATCAACACACAGAAATCCCTTGCATTCCTATGCACTAATAATGAGAAAATAGAAAGAGAAATTAAGGAAACAATTCCATTCACCATTGCAATGAAAAGAATCAAATACGTAGGAATATATCTACCTAAAGAAACTAAAGACCTATATATAGAAAACTATAAAACACTGGTGAAAGAAATCAAACAGAACACTAATAGATGGAGAAATATACCATGTTCATGGATTGGAAGAATCAATATAGTGAAAATGAGTATACTACACAAAGCAATTTATAGATTCAATGCAATTCCTATCAAGCCACCAACAGTATTCTTCACAGAGCTAGAACAAATAATTTCACAATTTGTATGGAAATACAAAAAAACCTCAAATAGCCAAAGCTATCTTGAGAAAGAAGAATGGAACTGGAGGAATCAATCTGCCTGACTTCAGGCTCTACTACAAAGCCACAGTCATCAAGACAGTATGGTACTGGCACAAAGACAGAAATATAGATCAATGGAACAAAATAGAAAGCCCAGAGATAAATCCATGCATATATGGACCCCCTCATGCTTTTTTGAAGTTTATATTTATCTCAAGTGCATTCATCATTATAATAAGTTTTAGACATCAAATAGGAATAATATTAAACATAGTAAGAATGGTGATAATGATAATAATGTAGACCAAATTTATGAAAGTTGTAATGGAGGCAATATAAAGTGATGAGATCAAGTTATAAAGGCAAAGGCTGTCTTTGCAAGAAAACAATATAACTTTGGTTCTGAGATAATATATCCCAGAAAATTTTACTTATTTTTTGATAGATTTTTCCCTCATTTTTTCTTTCCCCTATTTTCTTATTTTTTCCTTGCTATTATATTTGATTAATTTAATTATATACCAATTTCTTTTATACTTATTGTGCTGTGCTGTGCTTAGTCTCTCAGTTGTGTCCAACTCTTTGTGACACCATGAACTGTTGTCCACCAGGTTCCTCTCTCCGTGGGGATTCTCCAACCAAGAATACTGGAATGGGTTGCCATGCACTCCTCCAGGAGATCTTCCCAACCCAGGGATCGAACTTAGGTGTCCTGCATTGCAGGCAGATTCTTTACCATTTGAGCCACTAGGGTAGCTCAAAAAATCTACTTATTGGCCTTTGCTTTCAAGATTGAAGCTTAAAAAACTGAGTTGTTTTCAAATGAATTTTTCTCTCATTCTGGATTGGAAACAACTTGTGGTATAGTTCCAACTTCTTTGGTGCCTTAGGGCATAAGAAATGGGTTCACTTTACAAAGGATGCATGGTAATATCCAGCAAATTAGTATTAGTTAAACAGAAGCAGAAGATATTAAGAAGAGATGGCAAGAATACACAGAAGAACTGTACAAAAAAGATCTTCACGACCCAGATAATCACAATGGTGTGATCACTGACCTAGAGCCAGCCATTATGGAATGTGAAGTCAAGCGGGCCTTAGAAAGTATCACTATGAACAAAGCTAGTGGAGGTGATGGAATTCCAGTTGAATGATTCCAAATCCTGAAAGATGATGTTGTGAAAGTGCTGCACTCAATATGCCAGCAAATTTGGAAAACTCAGCAGTGGCCACAGGACTGGAAAAGGTCAGTTTTCATTCCAATCGCAAAGAAAGGCAATGCCAAAGAATGCTCAAAGTACTGCACAATTGCACTCATCTCACATGCTAGTAAAGTAATGCTCAAAATTCTCCAAGCCAAGCTTCAGCAATATGTGAACCGTGAACTTCCTGATGTTCAGGCTGGTTTTAGAAAAGGCAGAGGAACCAGAGATCAAATTGGCAACATCCTCTGGATCATGGAAAAAGCAAGAGAGTTCCAGAAAAGCATCTATTTCTGCTTTATTGACTATGCCAAAGCCTTTGACTGTGTGGATCACAATTAACTGTGGAAAATTCTGAAAGAGATGGGAAAACCAGACCACCTGATCTGCCTCTTGAGAAATCTGTATGCAGGTCAGGAAGCAACAGTTAGAACTGGACATGGAACAACAGACTGGTTACAAATAGGAAAAGGAGTTCATCAAGGCTGTATATTGTCACCCTGTTTGTTTAATTTCTATGCAGAGTACATCATGAGAAACGCTGGACTGGAAGAAACACAAGCTGGAATCAAGATTGCCGGGAGAAATATCAATAACCTCAGATATGCAGATGACACCACCCTTATGGCAGAAAGTGAAGAGGAACTCAAAAGCCTTTTGATGAAAGTGAAAGTGGAGTGAAAAAGTTGGCTTAAAGCTTAACATTCAGAAAATGAAGATCATGGCATCCGGTCCCATCACTTCATGGCAAATAGATGGGGAAACAGTGGAAACAGTGTCAGACTTTATTTTTCTGGGCTCCAAAATCACTCCAGATGGTGACTGCAGCCATGAAATTAAAAGACGCTTAGTCCTTGGAAGGAAAGTTATGACCAACCTAGATAGCATATTCAAAAGCAGAGACATTACTTTGCCAACAAAGGTTCATCTAGTCAAGGCTATGGTTTTTCCTGTGGTCATGTATGGATGTGAGAGATGGACTGTGAAGAAGGCCGAGCGCCGAAGAATTGATGCTTTTGAACTGTGGTGTTGGAGAAGACTCTTGAGAGTCCCTTGGACTGCAAGGAGGTCCAACCAGTCCATCCTGAAGGAGATCAGCCCTGGGATTTCTTTGGAAGGAATGATGCTAAAGCTGAAACTCCAGTACTTTGGCCACCTCATGCGAAGAGTTGACTCATTGGAAAAGACTCTGATGCTGGGAGGGATTGCGGGCAGGAGGAGAAGGGGACAACAGAGCATAAGATGGCTGGATGGTATCACTGACTTGATGGACGTGAGTCTGAGTGAACTCCGGGAGATGGTGATGGACAGGGAGGCGTGGCCTGCTGCGATTCATGGGGTGGCAAAGAGTTGGACACGACTGAGCGACTGATCTGATCTTATCTGATTGGTTTAGTTATTGAAATTAGTTATTTGTTTAAATTGTCTTGTAAATTCAAGTTCTTTGGTGCTTCAGATAAAGCACTGTCTGGGTTCATTGCTTGTGTGCGTGCTAAGTTGTTTCAGTCGTGTCCAACTCTTGGTGACATTATGGACTGTAGCCATCTCTGTGGATGGAATTTTCCAGTCAAGCATACTGGAGAGGGTCACCAGTTCTAGGTGACATTCTCGACCCAGGAATCGAACCCTCATCTCTTGCATCTCCTGCATTGGCCAAGGATTCATTACCACTGAGTCAGCTGGGAAGCCCCATATAATTGTACTGCTGCTGCTGCTAAGTTGCTTCAGTCGTGTCTGACCCCGTGCAACTCCATAGAGGGCATCCCACTAGGCTCCCCCATCCCTGGGGGCAAGAACACTGGAGTGGGTTGCCATTTCCTTCTCCAATGCATGAAGGTGAAAAGTGAAAGTGAAGTTGCTCAGTCGTGTCCGACTTGTCACTTCCACAGTGACTGTAGCCTACCAGGCTCCTCTGTCCTTGGGATTTTTCAGGCAAGAGTGCTGGAGTGGGTTGCCATTGCCTTCTCCGATATAACTGTACTGCTGCTGCTGCTGCTAAGTCGCTTCAGTCATGTCCGACTCTGTGCGACCCCATAGACGGCAGCCTGCCAGGCTCAGCCATCCCTGGGATTCTCCAGGCAAGAACACTGGAGTGGGTTGCCATTTCCTTCTCCAATGCATGAAAGTGAAAGGTGAAAGTGAAGTTGCTCAGTCATGTCTGACTCTTAGCGACCCCATGGACTACAGCCTACCAGGTTCCTCTGTCCATGGGATTTTCCAAGCAAGAGTACTGGAGTGGGGTGCCATTGCCTTCTCCAGTATAACTGTACTAGTTAGACTCAATTATTTCTTAAGTTTTCTCACTCTTACACAAACATTCCACAGGGTGTAGTATTTCTACATGTCATTAAAATTTTTTAAATTACATATTGATTCATGGTGATTGCATCCTCAGAATTTTGCTCTATTGCCAAGTCCTGGGAGATCATTTTCTAGTTTCTACAGAAAGACTACTGAGGCCTATTGTAGTACTTCTATAAGACTAACTAGTTATCTAAAATATTTTTGGTGTCTATAATGTGTTTGTTCTCCTTTTCTTAACATAACCCAGATTTTATTTAATTGCTTAGCCATACCCATGATGAGAAAGAAACTATCTTTGAAGAGCACATCTGCTTTTTAAAAAAGTGGTATTTTTAAAAAGTGGTATTCTTGGTATCCTTCCCCAGCATTTCCTGTCTCTAGGGTGGAATAGTCCCAATTTTAGATGAGAACCCTAAAGAGAGAGCTTGAATATGCATATGGTATTCAGTGTGACATTAGCAGGTGCAACATTGCTTTAAAGACTGCAGTAAGGCGTTTTAAAATGAATGTGATATTGCTCAGGGAACTCCAATTCATTTGATTTAAGCTAAAGGAGAGTTTCCACTGGGTTATTCTTCCATATTCAAAACACTTTGTATCTTTTTTCCTTCCATTAATGATACAAAAATAGACTACTAAAATCATGGTCTATATAAAGACATAACACTCAATTTATATAATCAGTTTAGAAAAACATGAGACTGAGATATTTAAAAGATTTCTAGAATCCTGTTTATAGCTGTTTACCTGTTATGGACAGAATTCAAATACCCTACCTAGTCTTCATAAAATTTTTGGCAGAAGAGCTCTGAATTAAAGCAAGAAAAAATTTTCATTTTCTTTCTACCTAGCTAAAGTTTGAAAATATCAGTTAAAAAGTCCAATCCAGTCCAATCTGGTGAAAACAAAATTAATGTTAATCTGGTTAATCCCTCATTTAGCCATCACTGGTTATTCTGTGAAGGTTATTACTATTTATAAACTCAGCTTCTTTTTAAATACTCATTTATGGCTGCACCAGGTTTTAGTTGTAACATGTGGGATCTAGTTCCTGGATCAGGGATTGAACCTGGTTTCCCTGAATTTGGAGCATGGCATCTTAATCACAGACTACCAGGGAAGTCCCCTTTACTTGTTTCTTAATAAAAGGCCCACGTGTGCCTTTAAAACAAAAAAACAAAAAAAAAAAACAAAACAAAAACAAAAAAAAGTCCAATCCTGGTTTTCTTACTAGGCTAGTCTTGATTCACTCCTATTTTAGTCAGTTACAATATACCTGTACTTATTATTTATAGGTAATTTCTCTAGAAATCATTGGAAATTCTAAGACAGACTAGATATCACCTTGAGCTTACTTTTAGAATTTGTTACAAGACTTAACATTTTTCAAAGAAAATCAGATATCTTGATATATAGTTACAAATATGAAGTAGAAAACAATGAGTCTCAAAGAAGTGGTATGTAATATCATGCGAGCAGAATAGGAAAATGTTGTTGTTTAGTCACTAAGTTGTGTCTGACTGTTTTGCTACACCAGTGACTGGAGCCCACCAGTCTCCTCTGTGAGATCTCCCAGGCAAGACTACTGGAATAGGAAAAAAAGTACACATTTATTTTAAAATTTTATTTTTTAATTTAAATTTATTTATTTTAATTAGATTTTAAAAAATGAAGTGTAGTTACTATATAAGTTACTGTATGCAATATAGTGATTCACAATTTTTGGATTATATTCCACTTATAGTTGTTATAAAGTATTGGCTATAATCCTTGTGTGGTATAATATATCCTTGTAGCATATTTTACACAGAATAGTTTGTACTCCCTACTCCTACTCTTCTATCTCTATATTGCCCCTCCCCTCTTCCCTCTCCTCACTGATAACCACTAGTTTGCTCTCTATATATGTGAGTCTGCTTTTTTTATTTGTTTGTAATATTCGCTAGTTTGTTGTACTTTTAGATTCCATACATAGGTGATATGGGAAGAGATTATTTTTATTTAAATTTTTAAAATTTTATATCGGAGTGTAGTTAACCATGTGTTAATTTCAGGTGTACACCAAAGTGATTCATTTATACATACATATTTATATTCACTTATAGCTTTCTGACAAAGCTCTGCTATGGTTTTTCCAGTAGTCATGTATGGATGTGAGAGTTGGACCATAAAGAAAGCTGAGCACTGAAGATTTGATGTTTTTGAACTGTGGTGTTGAAGACTCTTGAGAGTCCCTTGGACTATGAGGAGATCAAACTAGTCAATTCTAAAGGAAATCAGTCCTGAAGAGTGTTGCTACTGCTAAGTCACTTCAGTCGTGTCCGACTCTGTGCAACCCCATAGACGGCAGCCCACCAGGCCCCGCTGTCCCTGGGATTCTCCAGGCAAGAACAGTGGAGTGGGTTGCCATTTCCTCTTCCAATGCATGAAAGTGAAAAGTGAAAGTGAAGTCGCTCTGTCATGCCCGACTCTTAGCGACCCCATGGACTGCAGCCCACCAGGCTCCTCTGTCCATGGGATTTTCCAGGCAAGAGTACTGAAGTGGGGTGCCATTGCCTTTCAAATCCTTTTCCCATTTAGGTTACTACAGAATATTAAGCAGAGTTCCCTGTGCTATACAGTAAGTCCTTGTTTGTTATGTATTTTAAATATAGCAGTGTGTACATATTAATCCCAAACTTCCAATCTATATCCCCACTCTTTCCCTCCGGTAACCATAAATTCATTCTCTAAGACTGTGAGTCTGTTTCTCTTTTGTAAATAAGTTTATTTGTATCATTTTTTTTAGATTCTGCACATAAGCAATATCATATTATATTAGTCTTTGTCTGACTTACTTCACTCAGTAGAATAATATCCAGGTCCATCTATGTTGCTGCAAATGGCATTATTTCATTCTTTTCAGTGGTTGAGTAATATTCTGTTGTATATGTGTGCCACATCTTCCTTATCACTCATCTGTCAATAGATATTTAGGTTGCTTCCATGTCTTGGCTATTGTAAACAGCACTACAATGAACATTGGGGTGCATGTATCTTTTTGAACCATGTTTTTCTCCAGATGTATGCCCAGGAGTGGGACTTCTGGATCATGCAATAGCTCTATTTTTAGTACTTTAACACCATACTCAAAAGTAAACTCAAGATGGACCAAAGATCTTAATGTCAGACTGGATACTATAAAGCTCTTAGAGAAAAAATTAGGCAAAGCACTCTTTGACATAAATCTCAGCAACATCTTTTTTGTTCCATCTCCTAGATTAATGTAAATAAAAACAAAAATAAACAAATGGGACCTAATTATACTCAAAAGCCTTTGTACAGTGAAGAAATCCATAAACAAAGAGAAAAGACAACCCATGGGATGGGAGCAAATATTTACAATGATGTGACCAACAAGGGATTGGTCTCCAAAATTTACAAACAGCTCATGTGGCTCAATTAAAAAACAAACAAACAAAAATTGGGCAGAAGACCTAAATAGACTGTTCTCCAAAGAAGACATACAGATGGACCAGAGGCACACAAAAAAAATGTTCAACATCACTAATCTATTAGAAAAATGCAAATTAAAACCACAGTGAGATATCATCTCACATCAGTAAGAATGGCCATTATTAAAATATCTATAAACAATAGATGCTGAAGAGGGTTTGGAGAAAAGGGAATCCTGCTACACTGCTGATGGGAATATAAATTGATACAGCCAGTATGGAAAACAATATGGAGCTTCCTTAAAAAACTAAAAATAGAGGCACACATTTATTTTAAAATGTTATCATTATTATGATCCTATGACTGTCATCCATTTTAACAGAAAATAACATCTGCTTTATTTGCTAATTATATCATGTATATTAACCTGAAATTTCAACAGGAAGTCAAATGCTCAGAAATCAGTGTCACGGATTAGGCAAGTAATTCCTTATATCTCAAGTGCTTACTTATCAGTAGTTACTGTGTTGATTAGACAGTGTGCTGTAGGCTTTACAAATATTAGCTTATTTAATCCTCTTATATAACTCTAGTTCAGTTCAGTCATTCAGTCCTGTCCGACTCTTTCTGACCCCATGAACCACAGCATGCCAGGCCTCCCTGTCCATCACCAACTCCCGGAGTCCACCCAAACCCATGTCCATCAAGTCGGTGATGCCATCCAACCATCTCATCCTCTGTTGTCCCATTCTCCTCCTGCCCTCAATCTTTCCCAGCATCAGGGTCTTTTCAAATGAGTCGGCTCTTCTCATCAGGTGGTCAAAGTATTGGAGTTTCAGCTTTAACATCAGTCCCTCCAGTGAGCACCCAGGACTGAGCTCCTTTAGGATGGACTGGTTGGATCTCCTTGCAGTCCAAGGGACTCTCAAGAGTCTTCTCCAACACCACAGTTCAAAAGCATCTAGAGGTGGGTACTAATATCTCACATTAACTGCTCAGGAATATGAATTAGATAGAACAGTGCTAGAGCTCTTATGAAGGATTGAGTATGTATTCAAAATTTACCACTTACCTCTGTAAAATGTACCATGTATATAAGCAGTCTGTAACTCAGATCTTTCATTTGTAAATGCTGTACAATATATTTATCTCATATTTAAGGAGAAATTAATTAAGTTAATATATTGAAAGTGACTAAAAGACAGCACATGTTAAGTAGCATTTAAGAGTTTACTGTTATTACAGTAACAGAGATAGTTAATTGCAAAACCAGAACATCAATCCAGTTATTCCTGGTTATTTCAATGATTTTGTAAGAAAAAGAGTTCATATTGAAGTATATAAAGGTTGATTGTAAAACAAATATCTATGTTCCACCAAATCAAGAGGAATTTCACCAAGTGCTTTCTCTGTATTTATTAAAATGAACTTATAGGTTTTTTTCCCTTTAATTTGCTAATGAGGTGATTTTGGATGGTTGATTTCTAATGTTAAGTGAATCTTGAATTCCTGATCATCTGAAATTCAGCTCAATTTAATAAAAATACAATGGAAAATTTTTCATATTGCTATACTCAATTTGTAGTGTCCATCTACTAATTAGAGCTCCTCAGGTGGCTCAGTGGTAAAAATCTACTTGAAGGAGATGTGGGTTTGATCTCCAGGTTGGGAAGATCCTCTGGAGAATAAAATGGCAACCCACTCCAGTATTCTTGGCTGGGAAATCCCATAAACAGAGGAGCCTGGTGGTCTACAGTCCTTGGGGTTGCAAAGAGTGGGACACAACTAAAATCTAGTGACTAAACAGTCTACGTATTACTCCATGAAAGGTAAGAAATTACTCTCTTTACTCTCTGGCTGATATCAACATCTTCTGTTATTCTTTGCTATCCTACAATTTCTCTATGATGTGTCCAGGTGATAATTCCTTCCTCCTTTCCTCCCATCCTCAATCCCTTTATTTTTTTCCCTTTCCCTCTCTCACTTTCTCTTTCATCTTGCTTGGGATTTATTTGAGTTCTTTAGTCTGTCAATTGATATCACTCATAAACTCCATTGGGCTAATAGATTAGTAAGTATGAGTTTACTTCAAATTCTCCCTACCATGAGAGTCCTTCAGAGTCCCAATTTAGTGGAGAAAGAATTTCCTATTACTTTCCCTTGACTTTGTTTTCAGTTTTTGTACCTCTGTGTGTGTGTGCTCAGTGATGTCCAACTCTTTGCAACCCCATGGACTGTAGCCCACCAGGCTCCATTTTCCGTGGGATTATCCTGGAAAGAATACTGTAGTGTGTTGCCATGCTCTACTCCAGGGGATCTTTCTGACCCAGGGATCAAACTTGGATTTCCTGGGTCTCCTGCATTTCAGGTGAATTCTTTACCTGCTGAGCCACTGGGGAAGTCCCTTAAGAGTCTATTGGTATAAGTTACAAATGCTTTCAAGGCAAAAGAGGCTACAATGTTTTATTTATCCTTCTGAATTTCTGTCTTCAATTAGATATTGACTTATTAATGTCTTACTATTATAGATGTCCCTCAATAATTTTCAGAATGCTTAAAAATATCCTACCTATCATTTTTAGTTAAGATTTTGTAGAAGAACTTAGTGCTACCAATTATCAGAAAAATAAGTGACATCTAAGCTAAAGTACAGTGCATCCTTAGAACATCTACTGTTCACCAAATATACTTCCCCATGATCTATTTTTAAAATGCATATTGTATGTGCCAGGTAGTGTTTAAGATATGTGGGATGTATCAGTGAACAGAAGAAAGATCCCTGAGCTTAGAGAGCTTACATCTCAGCTTACTTTCTATATTTTAAAAACTAAGATAATATATTAATCTGAGCACCGAAGAATTGATGTTTTTGAACTGTGGTGTTAGATAAGACTCTTGAGAGCCCTTTAAACTGCAAGGAGATCAAACCAGTCAATCCTAAAGGAAATCAGTTCTGAATATTCATTGGAAGGACTGATGCTGAAGCTGAAACTCCAATATTTGGCCACCTGATGAGAAGAACTGACTGACTCACTGGAAAAGACCCTGATGCTGGGAAAGATTGAAGGCAGGAGGAGAGGGGATGACAGAGGATGAGATGGTTGGATGGCATCACTGACTCAATGGACCTGAGTTTGAGTGAGTTCTGGTAGTTGGTGATGGACGGGGAAGCCTGGTACGCTGCAGTCCATGCGGCAGCCAAGAGTCGGATACTACTGAGTGACTGAACTGAACTGAAGATAATACATTAATACCTAGAGAGGTAGACTAAACTTAGGGAAAGACATTAAATATACTACATGCTATTTTGAAAATTGCAAATGAAAGATAGGTTTTTTTAGCACTGTTATTCTTTATTTTCAGTTTTGTTTGAATACAAGTAGACAGTCATGTTAAAGTTCCAAGCTGCTCTCATTCATAGTGTAATTAAATTGGTTAGTGAAGCTTGCTGTATTTTTTTTTAATTGAAAACTGCTAAAGCAATTTAATGAAATAGTTTAGATTTGTTTTCTTTTAAAATCTGATATTTTTCTCAATCTAAGCTCTTCTGAACATAAACAATATAATTTTACTTTGTCTCTTCCCAGGAGACTTGCCTAGATTTTTGTTATTGAGCTATAATTAAATATTTTAATTGTCCATTTCTATTTTCTCTACCTCTATATCTGCTTTTCAGTAGTCCTCGCTCTCTGTCTTGTTTGTATTTTTTTCATTCCTTGCCAACAACATTTTAAAACTGCTATTTGCTGCTGCTATTTGGCCAGGCCAGGGCTTTCTATTTGTCCTTGTTTCTTTTTCACTACAATTGATTTTTAACCACCCAAAGATAAACTGTGACTTCCAACTGCTCTGTGGCTCTAGTTGTTGCAATTCCTTCTTTGAAATGGCTGAGTGAGCAGGAGATGACTCAAATCATGAGCAGGAAGCAAATGATTTCTTCCCTCATGAATCTTTGACTCAGCATTTGGCAAATTCTAGCGATGTGGAGGTATTTCCAATTGCCTCATTCTTCTACTTTCCTCAGATTGTTCCAACATTTATGATCAATCAGAACTTCACAGAAAGGTTCATCTATTTTTGCAGCTCATTGATAAGAAATAAGCTGAAAAAATCTGATAGTATGTTTTGGGTGATAGTTGAGATGCCAACATAAGTTTAATTCATCTTTCAACTTACACATTATTTGAGGACTTACCATTTACAATAAACCTTGTTAAAGAATTACTTAGTAAAGAATTAACTACTCTTTTTCATGACCTACAGTAACATAGTACAGAGAAAATATAATTTGTTCTAGGGTCAGGAAGCCTCGTGCTTCTTCCAGTATTTAAGATCAATCAGAAGTTTGAAGGAAGTTTGTCTTACTTTTAATGATTGTATAATTCTGGGTGTATTATCAAGGTCTTAGTTTGGTCATATATGGGATACAGTTTAAATGAGATGTCTTTTATAATACCACACAGTGTCTTTGCATATATATTTTACATACAATAACATTCACTGTCTTTTTCTTTGAACATATGGCCCTGAGAGGGCATCCAGGCAACTCAATGGTAAGGAATATGCCCGCCAATGCAGGGGATGCAAGGCATTCAGGTTCAATCCCTGGGTAGGGAAAATCCCCTGGAAGAGGAAATGGCAACCCACACCAGTATTCTTGCCTGGAGAATCCCATGTACAGAGGAGCCTGGCGGGCTACAGTCCATAGGATCCCAAAGAGGTGTATACAACTGAATGACCAAGCACACATGCATAGTCCTGAGAACTTCATCACACATAAAAGTTTGTATACCTGCTGTCAGAACATAGCAAAGTTTTATCACATCTCCCCCAAACTCTTCATGCTACTCCTTTACAGATACACCTCTATCACCTCCATTCTCTAGCAAAAACCTATCTACTTTGCATTCCTGTAGAGTTGCCTTTTTGAGGATGTCACATAAACTGAATCATACAGCATGTAACCTTTTAAGTTTAGTTTCTCGCACTCAGCATAATTTCCTCGAGATTCATCCAAGGTGTTTTGTGTATCAATAGTATGGTCACTTTTATTTTCTGAGTGGTATTCCATTATCTGGATATATAATCACAGTTGTTCATTCACCTGCTAAAGGGTACTCAGATACATACCTAGAAGTGGGATTGCTCAATTTTATGAAATTTCTATTTTTAGTTTTGCAAGAAACCTTTATTCTGTTCGCCATAGTTGCTGAACCACTTTCCAATTCCATCAATGGTCAATGGTACATAAGGGTCCCCTTTTCTCCACATCCTTGCTGACGCTTATTATCCCTTGTATTTTTGATGATAGCCTTTCTTACAGGTGTGAAGTGACGCCTCATTGTGATTTGATTTGCATTTCCCTGATGATTAGTAATGTTGAGCATCTTTTCCTGTACCTGTTGGCTATTTCATTGTCTTCTTGAGAAAAAATGTCTTTTTTTAGTTTCTCTGCCCATTTTTTAATCAGACTGTTGTAGTTTTTTGGTTTTGCTTGTTTGTTACTGAGTTGCATGAGTTCTTTAAAAATCTGGAGTATTAACTCCTTATCCAATGCATGATTTGCAAACATTTTTCTCATACCTTACACTGCCTTTTTATTTTGTTGATTGTTTATTTTGTTGTCCAGAAATTTTTAAGTTTGTTGTAGTCCAACTTGTTGATTTTCTTTTTGATGTTGTTTGTACTGTTGGTGTTATATCCAAAAAAAATCATTGCCAAGACAAATGTACAGGAGCTCCATCCCTGTTTTCTTTTAGTTTTATGGTTTCAGGTTTCTGTTTAATTATCTGACCTATTTTGAGTTAATTATCATGCATAGTATAAGATAGGAGTCCAACCTCATTTTTCTGCATATGGCTATCTAGCTTTCACAACATTATTTGTTGAAGAATCTATCCTTTCTCCTTTGGATTTTTCTGGCTCCCTTATCAAAAATTAGTTGACCATATATGCTAAGGTTTAATTCTGGGCTAAGTATTAAACATATTTTGTTATTTTTTAAAATTTGTTTTTAATTGGGAGAAATTTGCTTTACAATATTGTGTTGGTTTCTGCTACACAGCAATGCAAATTAATCATCAGTCAGTTCAGTTCATCATAACTACACATATATCACCTCCCCCATGAGCCTCCCTCCTCTCCCTGCATCCCACCCCTATAAGTCATCACAGAGCACCAGAATGGGCTCCCTGTGTTATATAGCAACTTCTCACTAGCAATCTGTTATACACATAGTAGTGTATATATGTTGATGCTACTTTCTCCATTCGTCCCACTCTCCCCTTCTTCCACTGTGTCCACAAGTCTATTTTCTATATCTGCATTTTCATCCTTCACTGCCATTTTTCTAGATTCCATATGTATGTATTAATATGCAATAATGTTTTTTCTATTTCTGATTTGCCTCACTCTGTATAACAGGCTCTAGGTTCATCCACCTCATTAAAATGAACTCAGATTCATTCTTTTTCACATTTTATTATTTATTCACACATATTTTTGAGTGATGAATCAGAGGGTGCCTGGTTTTAAACACAATTTATTTCCCAATATCATCTTGTCTATGTCAGTTTAGTCCCCTCACTGTGTGTCTAAAAGTTTTCACCTTACTATTCTGCTCAGTTCTCACATCTATAAGAATGACTCTCAAATTTAATTCGGTGATGTATTGACAACTTTTATCTTAATTTCTAGTTAGATGTCTGATTGGCAGAGCTTTATTAATGCACCAGGAGCTGCTTGATTCACCTTTTATACATTAAAACCTCCTATTTATCAAGTTAGTATGTTCCTCAAATGACAACCCACTCCGGTACTCTTGCATGGAGAAGTCCATGGATGGAGGAATCTGGTAGGCTACAGTCAATGGGGTCACAAAAAGTCAGACACAACTGAGTGACTTCACTTTTACATTTTTTCTTATTCTGTTGTGCCATCCTTCTCAAAGTCTCAAGACCTCACCAACCTCTACTTCATCTTTCTTCTTTGCTATAGTCCATGAATTGCCGAGTTTGGTTGATTCGGTTATACACAATGTTACCATCAACTATCCTCCATTATTTCTAGCACCACTGGCACACTTTGGTTAGAGGTTTGATTAAATCAAAACATGCAGGATTTACAATGGGTGAACATTGTACAAATACAAGTTTTTTTCCCCCAATATTTAGAATATGTGTCTATTTCAGTTATAGAATCTTAATTGGACTATACAGAGAAAGTCATTTAGAGAAATACAGAAACCCAATGTTTATATGAGTGATGGGCTGTTATGGAGTTTATAGGGAAGAGATCATTGGCACATTACCTGCACATGCTATCGCTTCAGTCGTCTGAGTCTTTGTGACCCTGTGGACTGTAGCGCACCAGGATCCTCTGTCCACGGGGGTTCTCCATGCAAGAATACTGAAGAGGGTTGTCATGGGCAGTTAATAAAAGATATTGCATATTTTATTACATATTAAATAATATTTAATATTTATTGCATATTACCTAATATTACATATTAAAAGAGTTGACATTGAAATGCTAAACCAAGAAAGGATTTGTAAGATGTTCAGACTTGCTGAACACCCCTTGGGTACCTCGGATACTTGTGATAGGAAGTTAGTGGCTGATGTGTTTTATTGATTGAGTTTAGTCTACGGAATCTATATAAAGTTTTTCTGCCAGAATACCTTATGGCTATCTGAAGTAAGATAAATGTGAAAGCTTGATTATTAACATGTAAGCAAATAGTTGGGCTGGAAATGGTCAATTACAAAATAAATCCAACTTAGCAATTTAATTGGAGAAGGCAATGGCACCCCACTCCAGTACTCTTGCCTGGAAAATCTCATGGATGGGGGAGCCTGGTGGGCTGCAGTCCAAGGGGTCGCTGAGGGTTGGACACGACTGAGCGACTTCACTTTCACTTTTCACTTTCATGCCTTGGAGAAGGAAATAGCAACCCACTCCAGTATTCTTGCCTGGAGAATCCCAGGGACGGGGGAGCCTGGTGGCTGCCGTCTGTGGGGTCACACAGAGTTGGACACGACTGAAGTGACTTAGCAGCAGCAGCAATTTAATACTCAGAATGCATACGAACATTAAATCTAAACATCTGTACAAAATCACTTATTCAACTGGCATAATCTAGTGACATTTGAATGTAGTATACTATGCTAACTGTTGATGGTATAGAAAGTAGACTACCATTGGCAGGAATTTAAAATAAAGTGCTGGAGTAAGTTAAATAACCGAATATTTATTACATATTGTGATACTGTTCTATATGCATTAAATATTGAAGAGGGGTTGCTAACCAAAAGTACAGGAGAAAGAAAAACCTTTGATAAACTCACATTTTAAATGATATGCTTATTATCCCAAAGTTAGGATATGATACTATTAATTTCAAATTGTGTCTCCTGGATAGTTCTTATGAGAGCCTATGCATGCATATATGTGCATGTGCTAAGTCACTTCAGTTGTCTCTGACTCTTTTGAAACCCCATGGACTGCAGCCCACCAGGCTCCTCTGTCCATGGGAATTTCCAAGGAAGAATAGTCGAGTTGGGTTGCCAATTTCTTCCCCAGGGGATCTTCCCCAACTGGGGTTGGAATCTGCATCTCCTACATTGGCAGGCAGGTTCTTTACCACTGAGCTACTCGAAAAGCTAAAATTCCATTTGCTATTTGTTAGAGCCTCTCGTGTACCTGTTCTTTTGAAGTGTGTACATGAAGTGGACATATCAAATCTATGCTGCCTAAACAGTGCATTACAGTGTGTGTTCTTGGACTTCCATTATTTAAGGCTTTTTGCCAGAATGTGACTGCAGCATTCAGTTTAGAGAACTACTTCACACCTGCCATTCTTCCCACTGAAAGTGAAAGTGTTACTCACTCAGTCATGTCTGACTCTTTGCGACTCCATGGACTGTAGCCCACCAGGCTCTTCTGTCCATGGAATTTTCCAGCCAAGAATACTAGAGTAGGTTGCCATGTCCTTCTCCAGGGGATCTTCCTAACCCAGGGGTAGAACCCAGGTCTCCCACATTGCAGGCAGATTCTTTACCATTTGAGCCACCCGGGAAGCCCATTTCTGTTTAAGTTGACAGATGAGAATATTCTGTTTGGATATTTTCATTCAGCAACTTTGAATGCATGCAGATCTCAGATTGCCATCTGTTTTATCACCAATTACCACTGAGTGAATCCAAGAAGCATTCCTTTGTACCTGACACATAATACCTCTTTCCTGTGACTCAGTTAAACTTATACTTCAGTCTGATAAAGTTTTCAATAATATTGATGTTATTCTAATTACATATATCAGTGACCTCATATATGCTCTTGACTCTGAAGAGTAATAATTCAGAAATAATCCAATGTCTTCAACTCAGCAACAAATAACATGTAACACATTGGGCATATACACTATATTAGAATAAAATATACCACCACATTAGTCATATCCCAAGCAATATTTTAACCTTTTTAAACTTATATATAATAAGAAATATTGAATAAAAGTAAAAGTTAATATAATAATCAGTTTACTGATATAAATTAATGGATGTTAACATTAAAATTTTTTATAATACCAACACCCAATAGTTATATTGGTGGATGAGTAGTTTATTATTTGAAACTAAAGAGCCACAAAGTGATTATCAATCTAGGAAAAATTATATGTGCAAAGGGATTTAAAGTGACGTTGTTGTTCAGATTAAGAAGAAGTTGAAGGTAGTGGAAATAAGCCAAGTCATAGATGGAAGATTTTTAAAGGAGGGAAAGTAAATACATGTTCTCTACAGTTAATGAGGTAAATTTCAATTAAAAAGGTGTAGGTTAGGTCATTAGAAAAACTATTATATCCTGTAGTCTCTCTTCCTGATCAAAGGCACTATAAAATAATGGATCAGATATACAAGATAATCTTTTTTTCTAATTCTCAAGTCTCTGCTTTTATTTATTTATTTGCTGATTTATTTGCTTATTTATCATGCCATGCAGCTCGCAGGCTCTCAGTTCCCTAACTAGAGACTGCACCCAGACCCCTAGCAGTGGAAACATGGAGTCCTAACCATTGGACTGCAAGGAAATTCCCTCTAAGGCAATCTTTATAAATGTTCCTACCACTATATTTACCTTATAGTCAACATTTAAAGTATATAAATTTTCTTCTTTCCTACCCCTCCAAACTGACTATTTTTACCATAATTTTAGAGTCTTAAAAATGTAGAGGTGACATGATAAATTTCAATATAGATATATATGTAAAATGCTGCCAAAGGTCTCAAATATCTTCATGTTTATCTAACTAATATATTTCAGTTAATCCATTTGGTCAGAATCAAAGATATCAAGCTAAGTATAAAGCTTTACAAATTTGGTTTATTATCCATCATAAATTGTCATATGTATAATAAAAACTATCAGTAAAATATACATAAAGTTTAGCAAAAAACCATGTACTGCCTTACTATCTTTTAAGAAAATTGAAAATGATGTATGTTCTTAAAAATGGTATATTTATATGACTCACATATATATGAATCACATCTGAATCATATATATATATGGAAAAGTTTTAAGCTATGAGTTAGAACAAAAACTCTGAGATCTAGGGAGATAATATTTGAGCTCAGTGTAGAAGATCAACTGGAAAATTATAATGATATATCTTACAAAGTATTTAAATAATAGGTAAATTGCTGCCAAGTGGACTGACTTTCAATAACGGGCTTCAGTGACTTGGAAGTCATGCATATAATTATTGGAGGGAAAAGATTTTATCAAATTATTAATATTTCTTATGCATTTCAATGTATCTATTCATGTTCCTAAATTTGGGATTAAGAAATTTATAAATTTCTTTGTAAAAAGTGGAACACTTAAAGAATGGTGGAACAAGGACCTTAAAAAACTCACACTACCACAAAAGCAATGAGAAAGCTTATAAAAATTGACAAAATCAACTTTTTCAGAACTCTGAGATCAACCAAAGGGTTTCTACAATTTGAAGAGCTATTTTTTAAGAAGAGCCTCCTGAATATTGGTAAGACAGCAACACTGATGGTATTTTAACTTCCTCCATTCCTCCATCCCTTTTCTTAAGTGACGCAGTGAACTTCAGAATCTTCAGCATTGTAAACATAGTAAAAACTAGAGCCTAATAACTGCTGGAGAAAGCTTTTGTGTTTTCCCCCCAAATCTATGTACTAAAGATTGTTACTTCTGAACCTCACTTAGCAGCTTCGTGAAAAAATTTCTGTTCAAATGATTTGTGTTATTTGATCTGATTCAGTGTTCAAGAAGTAATAACATTATCACCAGAACTTTTTGTGAAACAATCAGTGGTGATTATTTAACTTCACAGTTGTCTGAGGAGCTGATATAAGTTGGAGTAAGCACTGGTCAAGGACTTAAGAGGAAAATATGTGGATTAGATATCCATAAGGGCCTTTGTAAAACACCAATATATGGGACATCCCTGGTAATCCAGTGGTTAAGACCTTACCTTTCAAAGAGTGAAGATTTGATCCTTGGGCGGGGAGCTAAGATGTCTCACAGCCAAAAATTTCAGTAAAGTCTTAAAAAAAAAAAAACCCAACATATTTCTGGACATCTAGAAGGCCATACTTTTGTGCAAGGCTATGCATATGCCCAGAAAAGCCTTAAGAAAATTGCAAAGTATTTTACCTAACCATGAGAGAGGATATTTGAGATGGACAGAGTAAGTGATTATTTGAAGCAAGGTGGTAAAGAAACAGAGTTAAAAACAGATATAGGAGCCTGTAAGTTTTCTACTATATTAATCCTTCAAAAGCTCTCATCATTAACAATTGAATGTGTCAAGACATGAAAGTTGAAAATTGCTCTACAATTTCAGCCTATCCATCATTTTTATCAAGAAACTTGGATAATGGGAGTGATGTCATTATAAGATGTCCTTTCTTTTTGCCCCACTGTCATGAGCTGAAAACCAGTGTCCATCAAAGAACAAAAGTTATCTGCAGGAGTTGTGGGATCTGTTACCATACGCCAAAGGAACTGGGAGGAATCTCCTCTACTCATGTATCACATGAGCAGATGCTTAGCGTGTCTGACTCTTTGTGACCCCATGGACTCCTCCAGGCTCCTCTGTCCATAGAATTCTCCAGGCAAGACTACTGACTGGCATGGGTTCCCATTCTTTTCTCCAGGGGATCTTCCCAACCAAGAGATTGAACCTGGATCTCTCACACTGCAGGCAGATTCTTTACCATCTGAGCCACCAGGGAAGCCCTACTTTCACTTTCATGCATCAAAAAATAGGCAGACAGACCCTTGTATGGTATGTGGAAATGGGAGGTGTCTAGGAATTGTTTCAGTCCCTCTTGACTATGACTGGAGAGCATCTAGATTATGCTAATTTGGGCAGACAGCCACAGATGAGAGAGAATGTTTGTAGAAATCCAGGTTTTCTAAGCAAAGATCCAACACTCTGTCTTGGAGATAAGAAATGAGCTTAGACATGTGGGAGAGGAGAAGAAATTTGCCAGTGCCACCTCCTCCTTCAGCATGGAGCTGAGCTAGTCCACAATGATCAATAGGAAAGTGAGTGAATGCCCAGTTTCTCCAAATGTTCAGCACATTTCTGAAGAAACCTGTTTCTCTCCCTTAGTACCTAGAGTATTGAGGTGGGATTGCTTATTGCAGGGAGAGAGGGGTTTGGGGAAAAGGCAGATAAGATTATCAGAACATTAAGAGACACTGTTCTTCCTGACTGCCTTCAGGACTCTAGCATGAAGCCAGCCTATGAACTACTGGACAAGCCTCACTCAAGGATCCCAGTTGTCCTGTGGGTACTTCCAGTGCCTGAGTGCCAAACCCACATGTCTTCTTGTGCACATTCCTGAGGACAGCAGCAAGAGTAAGTTTAGATAGACAAGAAGGTTAGCAAAGAACTGGCCAGGGTCTACGAAAGAAAACTACAACTTTGAGAGCTAGAGCCACCTTCAGGCAAAAAACAAAACAAAACAAAAAAACCCACAAAGATTTTCAGCAGCTGAAGTAACTTTAAAAAATGACTCAAATAAATAAAATCAGGAGTGAAAGAAGAGACATTACAACCTATACCACAGAAATTTAAAAGATTAAAAGAGATTACTATTGATAATTATACACAAAATGATGACCTAGAATAAAAGATAAATTCCTAGAAATGTAAAACCTACTGACTAAATCTTGAAGAAATAGAAAATATGAGCAGATGAATAATGAGTAAGGAGATTGAATCAGTAAACAAAATTTCCCAATACTGAAAAGCCTAGGATGAGATGGCTTCACTGGTGATTCTTCCAACTATTTAAAGAAGAATTAATGTCAATTCTTTTCAAACTCTTCCAAAAATTGAAGAGAAGTGATCATTCTCAAATTCATTTATGACATTGGCATTTTTCCTGATATCAGTCAGATAAGGACACCAGAAGACAAAAAAAGGGCTTCCTAGGTGACGCTAGTGGTAAAGAACATGCCTGCCAATGCAAGAGACATGAGATTGGATTTGATCCCTGGGTCAGGAAGATCCCCTAGAGAAGGGCATGACAACCCACTCCAGCATTCTTATCTGCAGAATCCCATGGACTGAGCAGCCTGCAGGCTACAGTCCATAGGGTCACACAGAGTCAGACAAGACTGAAGGGACTTAGCATGCACACACGAAAGACAAGAAAACTATAGACTAATATCCCTGATGAATATAGCAACAAAAATTCTCAGCAAAATATAAGCAAATCAAATTAAACAATCTATTGTTCACCATTTTCAAGTGGGATTTATTTCTGGGACAAGAAAAGTTCAACATACAAGAATCAAATATATGAAATACCACATTTAATAGTGTGCAAGACAAAAATGATACAACCATCTTAACTGATGCAGAAAAACATCCAACAAAGCATAACAGCCTTTCATAATAAAACCCCTCAACACATTGTGTATATAAGGTACATAACTCAATGTAATAAAGATCATATACAACAGACTTACAGTTAGTATCACTCAACAGTGAAAATGTAAATGCATTTCCTCTAAGATCAAGAACAAGATAAACATGTCGACTCTCACTACTCTTATTCACCGTAGCACTGGAAGTCCTAGCTAGAACAATCAGATAGGATAAAGAGATAAAAGGCATCTGAGTTGGAAAAAAAAGAAGTAAAATTGTCATTATTTCAGATGACATGTTCTTATATACAGAAAATTCTAAAGGTTAAACTAAAAACTTGTTGGAACAAATTCAACAAATTCAGTAAAGTTACTGGATACCAAATCAACATGCAGAAAGTTGCATTGCTCTACACTAACAATGAAATATGTGAAAAGGAGTAAAGAAAACAATCTCGTTTATAACATCAGCAACAACAAAATACTTAGGAATAACTTTAAGGAAGTGAATGATCTATGTAATGAAAACTATAAGATTTTGATGAAAGAAACAGAAACATATCTTGTCAGAAGAATTAATATTGTTAAAATGTATATACTAACCAAAGTGATATACAGATTCAATGCAATCTCTGTTGCAAGTCTGATGGCATATTTTACAGAAATAGAAGAATCAATCCTAAAATTCATATGGAACAATGAAAGACCCAAAGATGCAAAGCAATCTTGAGAAAGAAAAACAAAGCTGGAGGTATCACATTTTATGATTTAAATTTTTTTTTATGGTATAGTAATCAAATGGTATGTTACTGGCATAAAAACACATGGACCAATAGAATAGAATCAAGAACCCAGAAATAAACCTTAACCTATATGATCAACTGATATTTGACAAGGAAGGCAAGAGCATTTATTGGAAAATAAGAGTCACTTTCATAAATGGTGCTGGGAAAACTGGATAATCACATACAGAAAAATGAATTTGACCCATATAAAAAATTTTAAAAATGACCCATATCTTACACCACTCATAAAGATGAACTAGAAATGTATTAAAGACTCAACTCTAATACTTCTGATCATAAAACTCTAGAAGAAAAAAAAAATAGCCTAAACACTTTTTGATGTAGATTTTGGTGACTTTGTTTTGATTTGCTTCTAAACTGTACTAGTATTCCTGGTTGCCTCAATGATGTCTCAAGGAATAAAAAATACTTTTCCTTTTATGAGCTGATTAAGGGAGGCCGTTTTCTTTTCTTCTTTCTGACTGTAGAACTTGGCATTGATGGCTTCCTATCAATAGGTTAGATTTGTTAAAGAAGGTTAATTAGAGAATAGAAACAGTGACCTTGTTCTTTGGAAGGAACTTAATTATTCAAATAAACTAATAAATGTATATTTCATTCTAGAAAAACTGTGCCTTTTGCATGAAATCACAGTAAGTCAGATAATATAATATCTGAGTTTTGTATTTCACATTGTTTATCAAAGATAAGAAATTCTCTAAGTACAGGCATGAAAGATTGAGCAAAGGAGAACAGAAGTTAAATTCAGGATAGTTTCTGTACAGAAATCACACCATACATTTTTATAAGAAATGAGAAATTAAGCTATATAATCATACATGTATTGTTTCTATGTTTAGTGGATATCACTCACTTGTATTCAGTTTAATCTAGGTTATATTTTGGGAAGGTTTCTGTCTTTCCAGATACTTATTGAAAGAGAAACATGAAAAATGATACAGAACTAAGACATAAAGATAGCAACTTCACAAAGAAGAATGAATCATTGCACATTCAACAATGGATCTCATCAAAATTGTTCTTAGCATCACATACTTTACATTCAATGGTCAATCTATGAACAAACTAGTGACTGAGCTATGGGTTCCCCATCTCATTTATCACAGCAAAACTATATCTTTCGCATTTCAAGAAAATTACAGAAAATAAAACTGCAATAAAACCAAAAAGCTGGAAACAGAGATGACACCCATGACAACATTAAAAAAAGGATACTGTAGATGTGCAGCCATCCGCTCAACTTACAATTAATGCGGCTCAAGATGGATGTCTGACTTTTCCTGGTGCAATATCCAACTGAACCTAAAACAGGCCCCGATGGGAATGCATCAAAGACATGAACAAAAGCACACCAAAACAGGTTTCATTGTTGATTTAATTGATGCATAAATCATATGTATTTCAGTTATATACATACTTATATGTATTTCCCTATGGCTCAACTTTAATTCAGTGCAAGTATGTAAAGCATTTGGTAATCTGAACCCCCACTAAGATGGATTTATGATTTAGATCTGAGCTAATACAATGCATTTCTCTCAAGGTTCTTATTCTCGGCCATCATCACTTCTATTTGTGATATCCCAACTAAGTAGATTTATCAGAACTACATGCTTCAGATTACATGTTTGTATATGTATACAGGTAGAAGAGAAAAGGGACAGATAAAAACAGGGTGTGAAAGGAAGTATATCATTAAAGATAAACCTGATTCCTATAGAGTGCTCTGAAAATTAGGTTACCTTATAATATTGGAATCCTATAGATCGGTGGTCTTCAAAACAATGAAAACTGTGACCTAGAGAGCAAGAGAAAAACATTTCCAGGATTTCTATTCATACTTACTTTTTATATTTCCATTTTCATTGTTGTTGTTTAGTCGCTAAGTTGTGTTGACACTTTGCAACCCATGCACTATATATAGCCATACCAATCTATGGGATTTCCCAGGCAAGAATACTGGAGTGGGTTGCCATTTCCTTCTCCAGGATATCTTTCCAACCCACAGATTGAAATGCAAAACAATGTCTCTTGCATTTTCAAGCGGATTCTTTGCTGCTGAGTCACCAGGGAAGCCTGTATTTCCATACAAGTATATTAATATTGTATAAAATGCTTTTTAATTAATGCTAATACATATGTTGACAGGGCATACCCACCTTTTTTTCAGTTTGGGGATCATTGCCAGACATTACCGTTTGGCCTGTATCTGATTTCACATACAGCTGCAGAAAGATAGATTTATTTCCCAGAAAAATATTCATAATCAACAAGTTGTATTAGAACAATAGATATGGATTGACAACTCAATGGGTATGTGCTTATCACTGATAAGAATATTGTGATCAGATTTAATTCCCTGTCGCCGATTTCAAAGGCCTAGTCTCTAAATATATAGTACTGGCCCCAAATCTATCCTAAGAGATTCACATTATGCAATTAATGGTAATGGTGAGGGTGGTAAATACTTTTTGTGTGTGTGTGCTCATTCTTAAGAAATCAGTATAAAGTATTAAAGAAAAAAAAAAACCCGGGAATGAGTTATTTGGTTCCTGTGATGCAAATTTGTATTTATAAAGCATATAATTTTGAAATAAACACATAAACACATACAGCTCATTTGGAACTTTATACAAAATAAAATTTGTAAAGTTTGTACAAAATTAACATTTATGTAATATTTATTTAGGATAAAAATTACTGAGAAAATGCTAACTTGAAAAAGGAATGCATTTTTTTCTTGGGTTTTTCTACTTTAAAATACTTAAAAATACTGTACTTAAAAAAGAATTTGTTGCTGTTGTTCAGTCACTAAGCCGTGTCTGACTCTTTGTGACCCCATGGAGTGCAGCACTCCAGGTTTCCCTGTCCTTCACTATCTCCCGGAATTTGGTCAAACTCATGTCCATTGAGTCAGTGATGCTTGTCTAACCATCTCATCCTCTGTCATGCCCTACTTCTCTTGCCCTCAATCGTCCCAGAATCAGGGTCTCTTCCAATGAGTTGGCTCTTCGCATCAAATGGTCAATGTATTGACCACTTATTGATCAATACAATGTATTGACCATTTATTGACCAATGTATTGACCAGCTTCAGCATCAGTCCTTCCAATGAATATTCAGGGTTGATTTCCTTTAGGATTGACTGGTTTGATCTCCTTGTTGTCCAAAGGACTCTTAAGAGTCTTCTCCAGCACCTCTAAAAACACTGTACTTAAAAAAGAACTTGTAGGAAGAGTATGTAGTAGACATAGCTGATGGTGGGAAGGGGTTTCGCCCTAATGTAGTGAATGGTAGTGGAGATAGTAGAGAAAGATCGCAGAGGTAACTCAGGTTAGCTTCTCTCATAGAGCATGCCCCTTCCTCCTCATGAATCGCTGGAATGGGGTGGTGCAGTAAACAAAATTCAAAAAATGCAAACTACTCCAAGTTAATTAAAATGCATGAATATGGACTTCAACTCAGAGTATATTTACCAGTACTTCTTTCAAATTATGTTTTCAAGGATGAAAATATAAAAACATATTTCTCATTTCCCCCAACATAGATTGAAGATTTTCTTCCTTCTCCTCATCTTCACACCTGGCACAATGTTTTCTATAGGATGATATTAGTTATTTGTTAGTGAAATAATATTCTATACCACCCAGCATAGCAATGCTGCTGTGGTGGTTAAAAGCTAAGATATGGAGCCAAATTATGAACATCCAAATTCTATCTCTGCCATGTTTTAGTTATGTGACTGTGGGGTAGTAACCTACATTATCTATCTGTATTTCCACATCTGTGATTTGAGGAAAATCATTTTACCTATTTCATAGACTTGTGTGGATTAAATATGCCTACAATGTAGAGCTCTGTAATTGCTAGTTAATATTATAGATGACCCTTGAACAATACGAGTTTGAACTGTGAGGGTCCACTTATACGCACATTTTTTTCTCAGTAAATATGTCCTACAGTACTACACTATCTGTGCTTGATTCAGTTCACCACTGCAGAACCACACATGTAGAGTGTGCTATATGCTAAGTCGTTTCAGTCGTGTCTGACTATGCGATGCAGTGGACTGTAGCCTGCCATGTACCTCCGTCCATGGGACTCTCCAGGCAAGAATACTGGAGTGGGTTGCCATGCCCTCCTCCAGGGGATCTTCCCAACCTAAGGATCAGACCCAAGCCTCTAGATATAGAATGGCTGACAATGAGGTTAAACTTAGTTTTTCCATTGCATGAAGAGTCAGTGCTCCCAACCCTTGAATTTTTTTAAATTATTTTTTATTTTTCCAAATATCTAACATAATTCCTTATGCACTTAACAGAACTTAATAAATACTGTTGAATACATGAATGAAGACCTATGGATACTTATACAATATTATGTTTTGAATCATAGACTTGAGGAACGAATACGAAGAAAAGAGAAATTATTCTGGCTTTGGAAAGTGCAATTCATTCTCTACTAAATTCTTTTTTTTTAATTTTATTTTATTTTTAAACTTTACAATATTGTATTAGTTTTGCCAAATATCGAAATGAATCCACCACAGGTATACATGTGTTCCCCATCCCTCCTCCCTCCTCCCTCCCCATTCCATCCCTCTGGGTCGTCCCAGTGCACCAGCCCCAAGCATCCAGTATCGTGCATCGAACCTGGACTGGCAACTCGTTTCATACATGATATTATACATGTTTCAATGCCATTCTCCTAAATCTTCCCACCCTCTCCCTCTCCCACAGAGTCCATAAGACTGTTCTATACATCAGTATCTCTTTTGCTGTCTCGTACACAGGGTTATTGTTACCATCTTTCTAAATTCCATATATATGCGTTAGTATACTGTATTGGTGTCTTTCTTTCTGGTTTACTTCACTCTGTATAATAGGCTCCAGTTTCATCCACCTCATTAGAACTGATTCAAATGTATTCTTTTTAATGGCTGAGTAATACTCCATTGTGTATATGTACCATAGCTTTCTTAGTAGGACACTCTGTCCTCATTCTTCAGTATGTGTGCGTGCATGCTCAGTGGTGCCTGACTCTTTGTGACTATATAGATGGTAGCCTGCCAGGCTCCTCTGTCCATGGAATTTCCTGGGCAAGAATACTGGAATGGGTTGCCATTTCCTTCTCCAGGGGATATTCTAGACTGAGGGATCTAACCTGCATCTCCTACACTGGCAGGCAGATTTTTTACCACTGAGACAGCTGGGAAGGCTCATATACTGCATAGTATATTAGAAACTTTTATTTATTATTTTCAGAATAAACACTTTTCTTCTATTATTCCACCAATGAATTAAAAAATGTATTACATTATTCAACTGAGTGTATTGTTGGTTTTCTTTTCTTTGCTTCTGGACATTTATTAAATTAGTTAAGCAGTGATAATACTTGTGTGTTCACAGAGCCTTTTTTTAAAATTTTTTTTATTTTTAAACCTCAAACACTGTATTAGTTTTGCCAAACATCAAAATGAATCCGCCACAAGTATACATGAGCCTTGCATATGCACATACTAAAGAAATATATTTATTTGGGATGCATAAATAAATGGAAAATCCCATTTTCCAGATACTACTCTTGAAAAAAGAGACAAAGATGATGTGTCAGAATCAAAACATGAGATGAAAGAAATATTTTTCTAATTTTCTAAGATATATGTGCCAATTTATTTTATTGCATGCTTATATGTTTCTGGATATGCATATATATATATATATGTGTGTGTGTTTGTATTTATCTTACTGTAAAGATAGCATTTTTTCTGGTGGGGGCTATATTTTAATGTATCTGCATGCCATAATAGAATGTAACTTTTCCTGGAAGACAGTTCTAGAGCAAGAGTTCATAACACTAAATGCTATATAGCTACACTCTGGGATGTTTCCTCTTTGCAAAACAGTTACCATGATAAAGTCTGAGAACATTCCTAAAGTATAGAAAAGCTGTTCATCAAAATTTAAAATGCTCCTTTAAAAATATATCAGTGAAAAATCTAGTGAGAATATGATCTAGAAGAATTCATTCATTCTTCATTCACTCATTCATTCAAGCCCAGTGTTAGGATCTGAGGGTAAAATGATAAATGATACTCATATGCTTCCTGCTCCCATGCATCACTCTTGCATGAAAAAGAAACGGTAATTTAGATTTCTGAGTGACAAGTGGGAGAGACAGGTAAATTCTGAGGTCAGGGATACTAGGGCAATGCACATTTAGTTGGAATTTTACCTTCAGAATAGTTTACCTTGTCTCTCTCACTTTCTCAAACACCATTTCTTTCTTTAGTTCAAGTTGAGAGTTGAGCCTATACTTACTTATGGTGAATGCATACAAATACTAATAAAGTACATCTAGAAGTCTTTTTATTCAGCTTGTTGAATATGTATTGCTGAAACTCAGGTACCATATAGAATAAAATATAATACATTTGATATATAGCCCTTCATACTCAAGGTATCCCAAAGTACTTTACAGAGCAATGGCTTAGATAATGGAGTGCAGTGATTGTGTTGGCAAACTTGACTGTCATTACTAACTCAGCAATAGATCACACTCTAGCCTTGAACATTATAACCTGTTTGAGTGAGAGAAGCAAAGTTAGCTAAAATGTTAAGAATTATGCCCTGATAGGCTTTTTTAAATGACTCCCTGTATTGTTTTTTTTTTTCCTCCTAAGTCTGTTTTATTTAAAGAGCAAACTATTCCTTTGTTAAACATGTTACCCATAAGATGGCAAGGCATTAATGCTGCAATTTTAATTATATTGTATATTTAAGGAAGAGTAATTGGAAATCTGAATCCAGTTCATGTTTTATGGATTTAAATCTATGTTTGCCTAAATTTTCCTTCATTCCAAAGATAAGTCTGGAAAAAGTTTTTTTGAGGGGAGTACTTTTAGCAAGTATTGAAAAAATATATGTGTATTATAATAATAAATTATTTTTGTTGATAGGTGTGATACATCATTCTAGGAATTTCCTATATCTTACTTTCAATCCTCATAACAACCCAATGAGATGTACATTATTACCTTCATTTTACCAGTGGAGAAACAGGTGCAGAAAGACAGAGGAACTCATTCAAGGTCACATTGTCAATAAGCAGGAAAGTAGTATTTAAATCCAGCTCTGTCTCCTTTCAGAGTGTATGACCCTTTCCCTACATGAACCAGTCAATGTAGTGTGAAGATAAAGAGTATGTTGATTCCTTTGTGTTGAATGTTTCATTGAAAGTTGAAGTTAGAAAACAGAGTCATGCCAATATGTCTAGGCTAAGATTATACCTCAAATATAAAACACTAATTAAGATAATGTCACAGTAACAAATAAAACTATCTTGAAACATTGAAATAGATTCAGACACTTCCAATGTTCAAAAATAGTCTCAGTGTTTTGTTTTAGAAGCAAACCTCTCCAACCAGAAGTGAATCGCTGTGAGGACAAGCAAAGTCTAATTGTTCCCTTGAATAGTTATTTGACTTCTCATAGCAATTGTTCATGGAAACAAAATTGTATACTTACCTCTTTACTCATTGTCTATTAGATATAATATTCTATATTAGGATTGAAGAATTATAAATGTGGACTAAACACAGATGCAGCTCTCAAGAGACTTACATTCTAGTTTGCTTGTACACAAATTTCAAAATGTAACTATTAATAAAATGAAAGAACAAAGGAAAAAGTATTGAAAGAGCAACTGATGAAAGACTTCCAGAGGGAACGTCAGGGAAGACTAATGATTAAAAGGTACATTTGTTGGACAAGTGTCCAAGTCCAATTGTACAGATAACATGCATTTATGCCATCTGCTCTATATTGAATAATAACATCATTATATACTCAGACACTTACATGGGAAATCTACACTCTTTCTTTGATTTTTCTTCCTCATCCAACATGGAATAATGTCAGTCCTAGCTGGTAAGTGTGTTTCTTTTCCATCAGCTTTACCCTCTTCCCTATTCCCATGATATTCCAGACTTCTGTTATTATCCCCTAAGTCTACTCACCTCTGAATTTGCCACATTTCACTCTTCTCTTTGGGCTTCCCTGGTGGCTCAGTGGAAACAAATCCACCTGCCAATGCAGAAGATGTGTGTTCAACCCCTGGTTGGGAAGATCCCCTGGAGCTGGAAATGGCAACCCATGGGAAATCTCATGGAGAGACGAGCCTGTGGACTACAGTCTGTGGGGTCAGAAAAGAGATGGACAAGACAATGATGAAACAACAACAGCAGCAATCTTCTCTTTGAACATTAGCCAAAGTTATCTTTCATTATATAAATATCACTATGCCATCTCCAAGCTTAAATTTTTATCTTAGTCCTCAGTTTAAAGTTCAAATTTTTACATTTTTAGCTGGGTTATTTTTGGTGGCAAATGATTATTTCTCTAGTATCATTTCACCACTTCCCACCTCATTCATACAAGTATTTGAAGTTATTAAAATACACTCTAACTCCTAGGATCCCTAGAAGAGCCTTATAGAAATCCATACATTGATCTATGCACCTTCACTGTCTACCTTCACTATCACTATGACTACCTTCACTATATCCCCTCTAAATATATCTCACTAGATTTTAAGCATCACAAGAACAATAGCTTGCATATAGTACCTGCAAAATACCTATTAGTAAATAAATTTACAAATGCATTATTTTTTTTACCTCTCCTCAAGATTGTTCATTTACCACCTATATATTTTTATGTACATATTTTATATTTTAAAAATATTCAGTAAAATTAAAACCCTGAAAATGGCTTCACAAGTATTTTTACAGGATATTTTGCTTTGTTTGGGTCTTTTTGTGTATATTTCTTTGAAATAATTTCTCTATCAGAAAACTATCTGAGATAGATACTATACAACTATTTATTGAGATTATTCACTGGCACAAGTGATTTTTTTAAAAAGTGAAAATGTCTATAGTTTTCCAATACTTTTAACAAGAACTTTCTAATTGAGAATTTAATGTATTTATCTACATGAAACATATCAGTGCAGCACAAATGTATACATGAGAAGGTTATATTTGTAGGAACTCTTTTATGTAAATAATTAAATCTCTGTTAATATTACGAGGTAAAATAAGATAGAAAAGGGCAAAAGAAGGCAAAATGCTTTTTGAAAAAAATATTTAACAATATGATAAAACTGAGAACTCATTGCTGTGTTTATCTTAGTTTTTAATTCATTCCTTTCTTTCTCCTGCTTGCAGTCTATTCCAGGAGCATTGTGTCATAGTTAGCTAAATTATAAAGAGGTGAAATAATTGGTTATTCAGTCAGTGATTCTACTGGATTAAAAACAAGACAGGTTGGTAATGATCCAGCCAAAGTGAATAAAAAGAGAACAGGTAAGCACATATGGTACAACATCTGCTTCCAAACTTGGAAAATATCTTCTCGAATCCCTGAAGCTTTCTTGGCTTTTCTTCTAATTCTCTTTCTTTGCAGAAGCACTATAAAAACATACCCTGACTATTTTTTACATTTATTATAATTTCTCCAAATATTAAATCACTACAACTTCCATTTCACACTTTCTGATCCTATCACAAAAGCTTTTGAATACTGAAGCAAATAGATTGAGAACAGTTAAACATGATACTGAATCTGTATCTCAAAGAGAATCTTTCTCTTCTTTAAGTGGATTCAGTCTGTTTTGTTCTTTATCTTTTACGATAAAAAGTAATTTTGGTTTTTTAGAAGCCTGTCAATACATTATAGGAATGTTATACAAATGAGTTTATTGTATATTATACTTCTATTATTCTTTACTTTCAGCAAGTTTAACTAAATGTACCCAGGCATCATTCTGAATACTGTGCTGCTTTGAAAGCACATTTTAACCATTCCTTTCTGCAATGATGTTAATTCACTATCTTCTTAAAAGTCTTGATATGAAAAATTAGTTTTCAAATGTATTATTTTGATTTCTGATAATTCAGAATTTCTGATAACTCAGAAGTTCAAATTGATATGTAAAAGGAATTTTCCCATTTATTAAATAAATAAAGTAGGTTCTATAAGCAAGACATTATAAGGGATATTTTAATCGCATAAATATTTACTCAGAGAAGGCAATGGCACCCCACTCCAGTACTCTTGCCTGGAAAATCCCATGGACGGTAGAGCCTGGTGGGCTGCAGTCCCTGAGGTCGCTAAGAGTCGGACACGACTGAGCGACTTCACTTTGACTTTTCACTTTCACACATTGGAGAAGGAAATGGCAACCCACTCCAGTATTCTTGCCTGGAGAATCCCAGGGATGGTGGAACCTGGTGGGCTGCCGTCTATGGGGTCTCACAGAGTTGGACACGACTGAAGCGACTTAGCAGTAGTAGCAGCAAATATTTACTATCTAATTATTTAAAAATAATTATTCAATGATATTTACTTGTTCAGTTCTCCAACCTCTCAAAATGGCTTTACTGCATTGCTCCAAAGCTATTCCACCTTTTACTGAGGACGTTACTAACTCATGAGTTTTCATAACATTTGCCTCATTGACACGCATAGCTACCCTCGGGACATTCCCACACACAGACTAGAAAGTGAGGCTTAGAGCTGGTAAAATGAGTCTGATGTCATAGAGCTGGAAAAGGAGAAGATGACCATTCATTTCAATCTCAGTGTCTTTGATTTCATAACTCATGGACCCCTGAGTATATGCTAATTTATCTTTATCATAACATTTATGAATTTTACAAAAAGTAAAATTTGAATTAAAAAAAAAGTGAAATTTGAATTAATCAAAGACTAATACAAAATTTGTAAATTCTACATGGAGTGAGGAATATTGCATTTATTTTTTGAGTCATTGTAACAACCATCTCTTCAATAACAGCACAGGGAAAATACTGCCTTTCTGAAACTCAGAAAGACATGACACAGGTCAATGACGCAATTCCTTTTGTAAGATATGAGATATAGTGGTGGATTTTTCTTACTTCTAAGGATTAAGGTTTACTTAGAAGATATAAGGCTTCTCTGGTGGCTCAGATAATAAAGAATCTGTCTGCAATGTGGGAAACCTGGGTTTGATCCCTAGGTGGGGAAGATCCCCTGGAGAAGGGAATGATAACCCACTCCAGTATTCTTGCCTGGAGAATTCTATGGGCAGAAGAGCCTGGTGGGCTACAGTACATGTGGTCGCAAAGAATCAGACATGACTGAGTGACTAACACTTTCACTTAAAAGATGCACTTATTATTTTTTCCAATTTACAATCAGAAAATATCTTTAGTATTCTAAATGCTGATGTTGTTTGGAAAGAAGTTGTTTACATTTTCTTGTCTCTCAAATGGATGAAAGGTCAGTGTATAGTCTGCTTCAATATTGTCCTTAAATTTTTCTGTAGTTTTGCCATCATTTATATTATGGCCTCACACAAGAGATAATAACCTCATAAAGATGCAGTTCTAACATCCTTATCTTTTTGTTGAATTAGCTTTTGAACTTGTGAATGGCTTTTACTTTTTTTCTACTGATAATCAGTCATTTCTTGCTGCACAATAGTTTTTATATGAAAGGCATAACTAGTAGCTTCCTTTTACTTGTACATCTAATCGGTTCATAGTGACCATGAGTTATAATCACTAAGTGATTTCAGAACCACTGAACAAGTATTCATGCCATTCTTATTAATCAGGCATTTTATATTATCAGCATCTTCTTCAGTATCATCCTTAGATTATTCTATCTGGCCTATTGTCTTTACATGAAGCACCTCAATAAAAATGTAGGCACCCAGCATTGGAATAACAGAGGAAAGGAGAGTCTATTCATAAAAAAATACAATGTAAGTGAATTTGGTATTATAGCACCAAGTGATATAATTCTATTGTACTGTATTCCATACTTGCAAAGAAATCAATGACTCTTCAAGTGCATTTACTAAAGAGAAAACAGGATGAAAAAGAAAAAGGGGATGGATGGAAATAATCAGCTCTATTCTTCTCCTGGCAGGCAGGAGTCCTGCTAAGCAGATTCCTTAGAGAAAGAGAGAGACTGTGTATCATTTTCCTGCCTATTCCAGACTAGAGCTGCTGCAGACCAGACATCTATGGCTTTCCTAGGAACTGTCATTTCTGTGGATGGAAATATTTAGGGAACTTATCCAACAGCCTGGAATACTATGTAACGTAAGCACCATCTTTTGTAGCAGTGACTCCATAGGATTTTCTTCCTGTAGAGTCAAAAACTTTGCCCAAAATGCTGCAACCCTAAGCCAAAAATGATTCAGTGGTGTGGAGAGGAAATATGAACTCTGTCTATCTTTTGCCTAAAGTGACTTTGCCTTTCCTCAAACATTTATTGAGTGCCCTGAAAACATTTTCAAATGGAATTGGTTAGTAAGCCATAGTTAAACAAATATATTTCATTTATATCACATGCATATTGTTGTTGTTTATCACTGAGTCATGTCTGAGTCTTTGTGACCCCATAGACTATAGCCCACTAGACTCCTCTGTCCATGGGATTTTCCAGGAAAGAATACTTGAGTAGATTGCCATTTCCTTTTCCAGGGGATCTTCCCAACCCAGAAATTGAACCCATGTCTCCTGCATTGGCAGGCAGATTCTTTACCACTGAGCCACCTGGGAAGCTATCACACACGCATATGTTTATTTTTTTATAGTTATTCCATTTTTTAGAAATTAAATCCATCATGGAAGGTTAAAATGTCTGTCCGGGTAAAATAGTCCAGAGACTACATTTCAAATTAGGTTCAGAAATTGCATTACTTGAGCACAATAGGGCCTGAAGTACATAAACTAGCATATCTAATCTCTTCACATGAAAATAATAGATTCAGCTTTTATATATGAAAATGTCTGTAAATCTTATAAAGTCATATAATTTGCTTGCTACTTGACTATGCATTTTAGCTAATTTTAAATATGAATTTATTTCTTACATAAATATGCTGAATAGATAGTTAAATAGGCCTTGCCTTATGTAGTAGAGAAAAAGATTCTTATGCTTCCCCTCATAGATAATTAGCATCTTCTTCAAACTAGTAGATAACGTGAATCTACCTCTATTGGTAGATGATGAAGGTAAGTAGAGGCGGGTTTTCATCAAAGTTTCACTTTAAAGCTGTGAGTAACACAGATGTTATAGATATGAGATACAGATATAGAACACAAGTTCTATTTTGCTTATCTCTTTAAAGTTTCCAGCCCTTGGCATACTCTAAGGTTAGAAATTTTTTTTTTCTCCTTCCACATGGTTGATGGCTATTCAGAAAAGTCTTTAGAACCAGCCTTACCCATTTAGTTAGCCCTAGATTGATGTATATCTTTAACAAGGAATAGTAAACTTTTGCTGCTGCTGCTACTAAGTCGCATCAGTCATGTCCGACTCTACGAGACCCCATAGACGGCAGCCTACCAGGCTCCACCGTCCCTGGGATTCTCCAGGCAAGAACACTGGAGTGAGTTGCCCTTTTCCTTCTCCATGCATGAAAGTGAAACGTGAAAGTGAAGTCACTCAGTCATGTCCGATTCAGCGACCCCATGGACTGCAGCCTACCAGGCTTCTCCGTCCATGGGATTTTCCAGGCAAGAGTACTGGAGTGGGTTGCCATTGCCTTCTCCGGTAAATTTTGATGTAAATATCTAAATGTAAGATAACTTTACCATGATTCCTTATCTTGACCATGAAAATTATAAATGAGAAAAAGATATAACTAGACAAAATGCATTATTTTTGTCTGTGTAAACAACTTGTAAGTTATCTAATTACTGAATACATAAACTGCTAAATCTCTTTCCCCCTTTCTCGCTTTTCAAGTACATGCATTGAGTACATTGTAAACCTTCCAACTTTCCTTGCCCTCAATAGCTTTTATCAGAGTGGTCTCAGGACTTTGAGTTCATGCTAAAAAAGTATCCAAGCCACTGGCCAATCTCTTACTACTTAGATATTTATGTGTAAGGTCTTCTGAGTACAAACTCAGAAGCCTATTAATAATCTTACGGAGGGATGACCGACATTCTGGTTAGTTGGGGCTCCTTCCCCAACTAATGGGAATGATTTTTCATGCGGCAGAGAAAATGACATTCCTAAGTAAATCCATTCTCACACATTTAATCCCAGAAAATTAAACTGCAATGAAAATTTACATGATCTAAGATATAACTTTTGCTCAAAGTCGGTTTGGTTTAAAACTGACAATATAAATGTAAGAAATCTGTTATGAGTTTTATAACTTTTACAGTCACTTTCTTTGTATTATAAAATTAAATTAAAAAGCAAAAAGGCTTTATAGAAAAAGTGATTGATATAAGCACATTTTCCTTTTTTAAGAGCAACCAATTTCACGCATTTTAAAAATGTACACATTTATCAAGTATGAAATGTAAGAGACAAAGAGAAAGACTTGTAATAATATTTATTGATAAAAGTCATGCCCACTATTTTTCAGCTATATTCAGTTAATATTGGCTGATAAGTATGATAGAAGATACTTGTTACAAATTTGTAGCATCATTATCCATTAATTGTCTCACATATTTCTGAAATGCATTATTCGCTACTAGAGACACGTAAAACAAATTATCGTTCCTCTTTGTTCATATATATATAATCATGCCTGGATTAAGAAGTTTAGTTTTTGTTTTAAATTATCTTTCCATACTTTGACTTGAATAATTATCTCATTTATAGAGATAAACCTAAATTGGATTTTTAATAAAAATGATCATATCTATTTTTAAGGGAAATATATCAATTCTGTATGTTGTTTTTCTTTCAATTATTTCATGCGGCCTGACAAGGGCTTCTCCCAGAATAAAAGCAGATGGTTAATACCAGCTTGCAAGTGCAAAGATTGTCTGCATTGTGAAATAAAAAATCAATGTGATGTATCTACATTTACTATTTTTAATAGAGCTGTTTTCCTTTATTTCTTTCCTTTCCAATAAATGGTACTTTTACAGTTCATTGGTGGGACAGAGAGGCAGAGCTGGATCTTTGAAGACCTCTGTTGTCACCTCTATCATTATTTCTGCTCTGATGACAGCAGGGAGCATCCTGTCAATGTCCTCCAGGTAGTACCTTTATTACATGTGTCATCAGAGGATGCTTGCCATATCTGCTTTAACACCACAGACATTTTAAGTAGGTTATTCCATCACTTTGCCATTTTGATTATGACAACAAAATGACACCATATTGAAATGGATTTTGGAAAGAAAGGCTAACTGTCCAAAGAGGTCCATGCTCATTCTAATTAAAATTGGCTTAGGTGGCACAACCTTCATAATTCAGAGTATGACTATGAAGGATATGCATGTTGAAAACCTTCTTTGCTCATTAGTGCTATTTCTGTCAGACACTACTACCTGCTCTTTTCTTAATGAATGCTAAGCCATCTCTTTAGAAGATTGTGCTGCTTCCCTGAACTGAAGGAACTGTCTTATTTCCTCCCAAGTTCGTCAGGAGTAAAATCGGGGAGTCACCTCTTTGACATTTCTCAACCTCTGTACTTATTTATCTCTTTGAGACCCTGCGCTCCAGAGATATCACTGTCTTAATTAAGAAGAAGGATGTGACCATGGTAAATTGACTGATTTCATTGATTAAGGACTAGCTGTACAAGTAACATTGATTTTAACAGTGGGTCTACATAAATGTAATTGTTCGAACATGGGGCTGCATAATTATGGTGATGTACGAGAATAGTTGGTTTGTCCTTTTCAACCTTCACTAACATTCTTTTGCATGATAATGTACCTTGTGCAATTAGCAGAAATTTTAAATGTTACAAAATGTCGTTTGTGAAGACATGAAGTAATAATCATATTCCAATTTAATTCAACAACATCAGACAGGTTTTCTTTTTCTTTTTTTTATCTTTCTTCTCTTTGTACACAGAAGATAATGTATATGGTAACATGAATATGGTATTTTGCCTTCTAATTTCAATGATCAGTCTATACAAATATGTACAAATAACCCATTTTTGAATTAAAAATGAATATGCTATGTATTTTCTGAAACAATAACTTACTATTAAATGAATTTTTAAAATAGGGTCTCCATATCAGAGTTTAAAGGCAAGAAAGTATCTATTATCTTTCTACATATTTATGAAAAAACCATGTAAATGTCACTAAGTTTGCAAAAGATAGATAGTTATTAGGTTTTTATGTTAAATGTTTTAATAAAGCAAACATATAAATCATACATAAATTGCTTTGCAAATAAAAAATATAATCATTGCTTTATTTAATATTACTACTATATTTAGGTGAGGAAACAAAAAGATTTTCAGGATATCACTGTAGAGGATTATCTAACAGAAATTAGATTTCCATGTGGATACTATTTCTCTATAGACAGTCAAGTACTTTTGATACTTGCTTAATGAACTGAAGAAAGAGAAAAATTCTAACTCTGCATACAGTAAAATTGAAAAAAATAAAGAGAAAGGAGTCACAAATTTACCTAGATAAAATAATCTTGGTTGGTGAATCAGGTGCATTGGGTTTTTGTCATAAACCTACCACTAATTAGTTTTGTGACCTTTAGTAGCTGTGTACCATACATAATAAAAAGCAGCATAGGAAATAGTGCAAGGACTCATTCTTCATGTGGTTCTGTCTCTTTGATCCACTGGCAGGCAAACTAAAAAAGAATTCTATAAGCTATTGGGAAAAATGCTAAGTTTCCAGGTTGACTGTGTTGGTATGTATATTTGCTCATTTGTTCATCAGTTGGTTTTTAAATCGTCAATATTTGCAGCTTGAACTAGGATGGAAGGTTAATGATGAAACTGATAGCAAAACTATTCCTATATATCATTAGCATCCAGTAATCACTTGATTCCACTTTTATAAGTTAAACTCTGTTCCATACGTTACACATGTATGTAATAGGGGCAATATTTTTGAAACACCAGCTAATGCATATTCCCTTATCAATAAAACAATTTCTTTTTCTATATATAGACCTTCATTGAGTCTAAGCCTGGCATATTCCTCTTCCATTTCCCACTTCAGAAAGGAGGAGGTTTAATCCTACACAATCCAACCCAATAAACCTTACCCAAAAGCCATAAGGAGGAAGATTCATAACCTTCTGGAATATGGGAAGAATATGAAAGATGGAATTTTTTAAGACATATTCTCTAACAAGAATGTCCTTATTTGCTTCAACTGGGCCAAAATCCCCAAATACTGTGTGTGTGTGTGTGTGTGTGTGGCGGAGGGTGTAATTTGGAAGGTGATGGGAGATGTGGGAAGTAGAGGAGGCTTTTGTTGGGATCCTCATTTGGAATGCTGAGAGAAGAATCATGCTCAGGTGGTTCTGTGCTAACTCTGGGCACCTGCACTAGAGGAAGAAATAACCCTACAGCATGTTGGAAAGAACCAGCATCACCTTCCTTTGGTTCACGTGAGGGACAGATGTGAAAGTGCCATAGGGTAAAATAAATGTAACTGAGTTAAGAGCTAGCATATCTAAAATAAGGCTGCTGCAGCAAGGGCCAAAGTGACCCTACCACAAAAACCACCTATGGCCACCTTGAACACAGCCTTGGAGAATTCTTCTGAGATTTTAAGCTTGATGCTCCTGTAAAAACCAAAAAGAGACAAGTCAAGTAAGGAAATGCCACCGAAATCTGATTCAAGAGAACAAACTGCCCGTCTGTTAGCTGCATGTCAGAAGATATTAATAGCAATGTAATGGTCCCTGGGATCAGAGATGACCCTGAGCATGGAGAAAGCAGATGTTCAGAGAAAAGCTCAGATACCTTACAGGGACCTGAGACCCTTTTCTCCTTTGTTATTAGGACACACAAAGACCAAAACATCTGAAAACCTTCTGGGAAAGAAAGTGAAAGTGTTATCTCTCAGTTATGTCTAACTCTTTGCAACCCCCATGGACTGTAGCCTACCAGACTCCTCTGTCCATGGAATTTTCCAGGCAGGAATACTGGAATGGATTGCCATTTCCTTCTCCAGGGGATCTTCTCAACCCAGGGATCGAACCTGGGTCTCTTGCATTGTGGGCAGATTCTTTACCTTCTGAGCCACCAGGGAAGCTCAGAAGGCCACATAAAGACCAACACATCTGGAAACTTTCTTGGAGGCATTTATCTAAAAGGAAGTATTTAAATTTGAATACAAAGAGAAACAGAGAAGCTAAAGTTAAAGGTATATCTTTGTCCCCAAATTACACCAGCAATTAACCACAGGATGGATCTTCATTAAAGTATATCATTTATACAAATGAAAGAAGTCCCATTTTCTTTAATGTAAGCAGAAGTGTAAGCAGATTTGAAATTATATCCACTAAATTTAACTTCTAGGCATGGTCATTTCCATTTGGTCATGATCTTATTGTTTTTAAATTATCTTTACTTTAAATTCAAATCAGTCAAGAAACCCCACTGGATGGAGGGACTGAGTGGAGAGGAAGTTGCTACTGGCCAAAAGCCTTTATGTTCCAAGTTCTGTGTTGAGCACTCAAGATACATGTGTTATCTTTTTTAAGCCTGGATTTACACATCTTAATCCAATCCAAACTCCGGGAGATGGTGAGGGACAGGGAAGCCTGGCATGCTGCAGTCCATGGGGTTGCAAATAGTCAGACATGACTTGGCGACTGAACAGCAAAACAATCCAGTGTTAACAGTGAGGAAGTGCATCCCAAGATTTTTGGGGAATATGGGGATATAATCCTACCTAATGCTTACTTGTTTCATGCACACACATAAACACACACACATCTATCTTTTGCTCAAAAAAGAGACAATTCATCTACAGTTATAGGAAGAAATGCATTAAATCTATTCACAAACATTTTACTTTCACATTCGAGAGACACATTGTTACTTTCACTAGGGCTAGTCAGAAAAGGAGATCTCTGTAAAAATTTATTCTTAAAATCTGAATAGTTTTTTGCTTGTCGGCAGAAAAGGCACAGACAGAGACCAGAGGAGAGGAGTGAGACCTGAAATATCAAAGGAAGTTTGGAAACCTGCAAATCATTTGGAAGGGTTTGAGCATCCATACAAAATGGCAGTGTTGAGAGATGAAGCTGGTGAGTCATGGGGGCAAATTATAAGTGATTTATGCCTTATTAGAATGCCTTGAGATTTCATCCCAAAGACAGTAGAACACCACTGAAGGCTTTTAAGCAGGTGTCTGACATAATCAAAATGGCATTAAAAAAGTCCTCTGCCATCAATGTAGTGTTTAATACAGAAAGAAGAGACTAGCCAGCAAATATTCAGTTCAGAGGCTTCTGCCAAAATCTTAGAGAGAAACAATGTTTTTGTGAAATAATGCAGTGGCAGGTAAAAGAAGAGGTGGAATATATTTGCAAGATAGGAGACTTCTCATCATCAGGTGGGACCTCAACTCACTTTTTTTTCTCCCAAAATCTGTGGGCATAGGGTGAATAATTACTACAGGAACAATGGTACAAACAGTTTCCAGGCCCTGATTTCCCTGATATTCCCTTGATCACACTTGGGCTCTCCTGAGACTGTGATTCCATGAATTTTTGATAGTCTTGGCTGTCAGTTGAGCAATGGATCAAGGCTAATAAGGTCAGCTAAAATCTTTACTTGCTTCATAAGATCAAATGTGTGTGAAGCCATAGGCAGCACATTTTGTTTTGTTTTGCTTTCTTATATCTATAGATTAAAACACAACAATTTAATTATGCTTCATGGGACTTTCCTGGCAGTCCAGTGGTTAATATTGTGTTTCCAAGGCCAGGAGCATGGCTTTGATCCCTAGTTGGGGAAGTAAGATCCCACATGGCATGCTGTTAAAAAAAATAAAAATTTAATTATGTTTCATAACTTTTGGGCATATTATGTGTATATCAGTTGGACACGACTGAGCAACTGAACTAAACTGAACTGAACTTTCGGGCATATATATATGTATGTGTATAGACATACTATGCTTCTGTATTTAAAATATTGTATCTTATTAATTTTATTGCTTTATGGGTTATGAAATTGAGATAGTTAAATTTAATTTTCTTAATATCTTGTACTAATTAAAATTCTATTATGTAAATATATACCTCGTTCTTTGCAGTTGATTTTGGAAGGTTCAGTTTCTTAAACAGTAATAAAAACAGGTAACATATATTATTAACTTCCTATGTATCAAGAATGATAAGTACTCTATGTGGAATTTTTAAATTTAATCCTCACAAGTACAAAGTGAGGTGAGTATTGTTATAGGGAAACTAATACTCATGAAGTTTCCCCAAGATCACATAACTCAAAAGAGTTAGTAAGATCAATTCAGATTCAAACTATTAGACTTCAGGTCTTTTGGTACAGATGGGTTAATTTGCCAGGCAGTGACTGGGGTACAGTAGTTGCTCAGTAAAGATTTATTGCATGAGTAAGGAAGTAAACGTCCACCTACAGATTTTGCCCACCTCTAAGTAAATGTCAAACTTATATTCATAGACCTAGGATGACCTTCCTTGAGAACAATGGGTGGACATCAGGCAACATGAGGGCTGTCACATGAGTGTTGTGCTTCAGTTGTGTCTGACTCTTTGTGACTCTATGGACTGTAGCCCACCAGGCTCTTCTGTCCATGGGATTCCACAGGAAAGAATACTAGAGTGGATTGCCATGCCCTACTCCAGAGGATCTTCCTGACCCAATGATTGAATCCACGTCTCTTATGTCACCTGTATTGGCAGGTGGGTTCTTTACCACTAGTGCCACCTAGATTTGCTTTATAGGTAACAAAATCGGGTTCCAAAACCAAAAGTACATATGGCAAAGGAGACAGTGAATCTAGTCAAAGAGCCGTTGCAGTAATCTAATGAGAGCTTAAAAAAATGGAAGAAAGGATGGAGGAAAATGAATTTTATATAAATTAGGGATGGAGAATGAACTGAAGTTAATGACTAATATGATGTTGTGGATTAGGAAGAAAAATGAGATATTTTTTACACAGTATTATGCAAAAATATCTAAAATTCACAGCTCCTTTCCTTTATTGATACTTATGGGGTCATGTCTTATAATTCTCAAAACTCACATAATTTGTTGCAACAATTTGAAATCTACATATGAGGAAAATAGATATTGCCATATTGAGAACTATAAGTTGAGAAAAAGAGAAAAATGAGTTATTGGAAAAGATTGTTTAGGACTTAGGTATGTGACATTTGAATGCTAAGATGCCTTAATGTTTCTCTTGTATGTCTTATTTGAACACAGCCAATATCTGTGTTCTTTTCAAATCAAGTAAACAAGTATTGCTTAAGAATCTATTATGCTTATTCATCCATTTAAAAAAGTAAACACTGAGCAGGTGGCAGGTGTTGTACCAAACACATTTCCTATTTAGTCACTTACTTTATAATGACATATAGAAAATATAGCTTCTTGGAACAATAAATTTAGGTGGGCACAAAAAATCATGCAAACTCAACTTCCTCGCAAATTTAAAGAGTGAAATAAAATGGTATGGGTTATTATTCAAACAAATATATGGAGAAATATACCATGTTCATGGATTGGAAAAAGCAATATAATGAAAATGAGTCTACTACCCAAAGCAGTCTATAGATTCAACACAATCCCTATCAAGCTTCAATGGTATTTTTCACAGAACTAGAATAAATAACTTCACAATTTGTATGAAAACACAAAAAACGGAATAGCCAAATCAATCTTTAGAAAGAATAATGGAACTGGAGGAATCAGCCTTCCTGACTTCAGACTATACTGTACTACAAAGCTACACTCATCAAGACAGTATGGGAGTGGCACAAAGACAGAAATATAGGTCAAAGGAACAAAATAGAAAGCCCAGAGACAAATGCATGCACCTATGGACACCTTATCTTTGACAGAAGGGGCAAAAATATACAACAGAGAAAAGACAGTCTCTTTAACAAGTGGTGCTGGGAAAACTAGTCAGCCACCTATAAAAGAATGAAGCTAGAACACTTTCTAACACCATACACAAAAATAAACTCAAAATGGATTAAAGATCTAAATGTAAGACCAGAAACTATAAAACTCTTAGAGGAAAACATAGGCAGAACAGTCTTTGACATAAATCACAGCAAGATCCTCTATGACCCACCTCCCAGAGTAATGGAAATAAAAACAAAAATAAACAAATGAGATTTAATTAAACTTAAAAGTTTTTGAACTGAAAAGCTTTTGGACAGCAAAGGAACCTATAAGCAAAGTGAAAAGGCAGCCTTCAGAATGGGAGAAAATAATAGCAAATGAAAGGATTGACAAAGAATTAATCTTCAATATAAAAGCAGTTCATGCAGCTTAATACCAGAAATACGAACAACCCAATCAGATAGTGGGCTAAAGAACTAAACAGACATTTCTCATGAAAAGATCAACCTTACTCATTATTAGAGAAATGCAAATCAAAACCAGAACGAGGTATCATCTCACGCCAGTCAGAATGGCCACCATCAAAAAGTCTACAAACAACAAATGCAGAAGAGGGTATGGAGAAAAGGGAACCCTCTTACACTGCTGGTGGGAATGCAAACTGGTACAGTCACTGTGAAGAACAGTGCGGAGATTCCTTAAAAAACTAGAAATAGAACTGCCATACTACCCAGAAATACCACTGCTGGGCATACACACTGAGGAAACCAGAATTGAAAGAGACACAGGTATCCCAATGTTCACTGAGCACTGTTTACAACAGCTAGGACATGGAAACAACCTAGATGTCCATCGGCAGATAAGTGGATCAGGAAGTTGTGGTACATATACACAATGGAATATTACTCAGCTATAAAAAAAGAATGCATTTGAGTCAGTTCTAATGAGGTGGATGAAACTGGGGCCTATTATACAGAGTGAAGTAAGTCATAAAGAGAAATTAAAATGTAGTATATTAATGCATAGATATGGGATTCAGAAAGATGGTAATGACAATCCTCCAAGCAAGGCAACAAGAGACACAGATGTAAAGGACAGACTTTTGGACTCTGTGGGAGAAGGTGAGGGTAGGATAATTTGAGAGAATAGTATTGGAACATGTATATTACCATATGTAAAAGAGATGACCAATGCAAGTTCAATGCATGAAGCACAACACTCAAAACCAGTGCTCTGGGATAACCCAGGGGGATGAGGTGGGGAGGGAGGTGGGAGGGGTGTTCAGGATGGGGGGACACCTGTGCACCCATGCTGATTCATGTTGATGTATGGCAAAAACCACCACAATACTGTAAAGTAATTATCCTCCAGTTAAAGTAATTGACAAAAATAAAAAATAAAATAAAAATAAAAAGACCGTCCTCAAGAGGAAAGCAAAGTAGGATAGTTATTGTGACTATTCTGTAGCATGGCTTTTTTTAGACTTTGATAGGGAATATAAAAATAAGAAAAACTGTCTTCTCACATGATGCTTAGCATTTCTCTGAGGAATTCTCAAAACTTGAATTGTCAGAAAACCAGAAGAAAGTATCTCAAACAAGAAAATGGTATGTGTAAAAGAATCCCCAAGAAACTGGTGTATTGGGGTAGGGGAGACATACTGGGAAGTAGAGGAAGATGGCTGTGGATACATAAAACAGGACTATTTTATTGTCAGCTTTTGGGGTGCATATGAGGTCCTTGGGAAAACTCATCTTAGTATGGCTCACATAAAACGGGATTGCTTGTTTTTTTCTTTAAAACAAAGTTACAGTCAAAGAAACACCAGTCCAATTTCAAATGTCTCAAAGAGTAATGTAAAGCTTTATGTTAGTGTACCTTGAAGGAACAGACAGAGCTTTACAGTGTGCCAAATAGGAAATCTTGTAACTGCTCTTTGATTGCTCTTCTTCTTTATGTCTCTCCATCTTCATAGTATTCCTCCCCCTGCCTCCCACACTGCACTGTTTTGGTTTTTTTTTTTCACTCCTGAGTAGAGGTATTAATGTGCTACCCCATGATAAATGCCTAGACGCACTGCACAGGGACCTTCTTAATCTTTCTCAGATTCCTTCCCCCCCCCACCCCAATCCCACTCCTCTAAGGAGCAACCCTTCTAGAATCCTGATAAATAAAAATGTTCACCTTTTACTACATCACCTACATAGAAAACAACAGCTCTTCCAACAAAGTTATTTTGAAACTCACTCAGACTATGAGGAGAGAAACACTTTTTAAAAAAATGAAAATACAAAATCGTATGTATTCATCAACATGTTGTGATTCAATGTTTCTGTATATTTGTTTACTAACAACCCACTTTTTTTCAATTCCACTTTTTCTTCCTCTTGGGCTTGGCATTTACTCTTTCTGTTGCCCTTGAGAATTCTATTACCTGTATTAACCAGCTAAAGTCTACTAAAATTTATTGTAGAAAACACTTTGTTTGTTTGTTTGTTTGCCTTGGTTAATTGCTCCAGGAGTTAATATCACTTCAGTTTCTTTTGGCAAGTGTATGATTGGGCACATAATGCCCTTGCATGATGCAATGGCAAAAAATGTAAGTAAGACGACATCTTGGGCCCTTCAGCCGACATTAGTAAGGTGACTACCCTATGTTGAGTAAACGGCAGCTGAGGACCTGCCATCCATCCTATAGATACTATTTTTGCCCAACTCTGCTGATGAAAGCACATTAGAAGATTTTTCTTTAGTCACTCAGTCGTGTCTGACTCTGCAACCCTATAGACTGCAGCATGACAGGATTCCCTGTCCTACACTATCTGCCAGAGTTTGCTCAAACTCATGTCCATCAAACCAGGGATACCATCCAACCATCTCATCCTCTGTCACCCCTTCTCCACCTGCCCTCAGTCTTTCCCAGCATCAGGGTCTTTTCCAGTGAGTCACCTCTTCACATCAGGTGGCCAAAGTATTGGAACTTCAGCTTCAGCCTCAGTGCTTCCAATGACTATTAGTCTCCACTCAAAGTTCTGGACTATTTTAGTTTGGAGATCATGCTTTACATACTAGGACTTTGCTTGTCAAACCTTAATTTCAATAGGGGAAGATGTGAATGTATTGATTCCAGTTAGTAAAACTCAGAAACTAACAAGTTGAATGCTTTTTATAACACATCTTAATTCAATTTTTACACAGGAAAGCACACAACAAAATATCTTCCAACAAAAGATTTTCCTTACAGAATTATAATGGATAAATACAGACAGACTAGGAAATTAAAAATCAGTTTAGAATAATACAGAAATAATTGCTGCAGGTGAGACTCAATAATGAATATTAACATTAGTAGGTGAAAGTTTAAGAAGAAACAGGATATTTGTAAAATCCCAAAGTATTTCTCAGGCTTCCCTGGTAACTCAGCTGTTAAAGAACCCACCTGCAATGCAGGAGACTCTATTTCAATTCCTGGATTGGAAAGATCCCCTGGAGAAGGGATAGACTACCTACTCCAGTATTCTTGGGCTTCCCTGGTGGCTCAGATGGTCAAGAATCCTCCTACAATGTGGGAGACCTGGGTTCAATCTCTGGGTTGGGAGGATCCCATGGAGGAGAGCATGGTAACCCAATGCAATATTCTTGCCTGGAGAATTTCCATGGACAGAGGAGCCTGAAGGGCTACAGTTCTTGGATTTACCAAGAGTCATAAATGACTGAGCAACTAAGCACAGCACACAAAGTATTTCTCTCCCAAAATATTTAATTATTAGGGTGATTTTACCATTAAGTCCACATATTCTTATACATATATTATGTTTTTCAAGAGGTGATTTTTAATTCCCCTTTATTTGAGTGTGAACTGGACTTAGGAGTCAATGAATAGAGTATGGAAAGGGAAAAAAGAATGACTACAGCAAAGAAAACTGACAGACACCATTTTATACACTAATATCACCAGTGTGTGTGTTCAGTCACTCAGTCATGTCTGACTCTTTGCAGCCCCATAGACTGTAGCCCACCAGGCTCCTGTGCCCATTGAATTTTCCAGGCAAGAATACTAGAGTGGGGTGACATTTCCTACTCCATGGGATCTTTCCATCCTGGGAACTGAACCTGAATCTCTTGAGTCTCTGGAACTGGCAGGTGGATTCTTTACCGAGACTGCTACCTGGGAAGTCAGTAATGAGACATACTGCTATTATACACCCAATTTCAGGTGACAAGAAAGAAGTAATACTTCTGTAGTATTCTTCCCCCAAATCCATAATCTCATTCTAATTGTGAAAAACAGCAAACAAACCCATATCAAGGGGCTTTCTGTGAAAATACCTAATCAGTGCCTTTTAAAAGCATAAAGGATATGAAAAACAAGTTCTTCCTTGAGTTTCTGTCACAGAACACTAAGGAGATATCACAGTTAAATATGATATGGTATCTTGGATCAAATCCTTGAAATTAGTGTAAAATTTGGACAATTTGAATAATGTCTGCCCTTTAGTTATAGTATTGTCCTGATGTTAATTTCTTAGCTTTAATAATTCAAGGTATTACCATTTTGATGATGACACTAGATGAAGCTGAATGAATATGTGGGAACTTTCTGTATTTTCCTTTCAACTTTAATGGAAGTCTAAAAAGATTTCAAAACAGAAGTAAAGGGAAAATTTAAATAAAAATATATGTCCTTCCCCAATTTTTTTAAACTTAAAATTCCTTTTTTTTCCTAAAATTTCATATTCACTTGAGCTGAAAAACCTCTCTCTTTTTCTCTTTGTGCACTTTTCCTGATCCTATGAAGCTGTCTTCAACCTCCTGTCCCTGATGTTGTTACAGAACCAAACTTGGGTCTCTTTGCCCATGGACAGTGAAGCCAATCTTCTGACCCTGGGTTACTCTGAAGGCAAAAAATACTGTGTTGATTGCAGAGCACCAAACAAGGGGTATACGGGGGCTCATGCTCAAAAAGCCCAAACTTCCTGATTTCAGGAAAGCTTTTAAAGACAGAGTGAGGGAGAGGGTTTCAGGGTGCCTGGTCAGCACCCTGAATTTGTGGGTGGTGAGGTAATAGGAAGTCAACATCATTAGCCTTCTGGTTCCAACTGGTCTGTGGTCTACCTGCTTGTAGTCATCATGCAGTTAACTTCTTCTACCTGGAGGGGGCTTTAGTATCTGCAAAATAACTCAAGAATATGATTGAAGATATTATCCATAGCCTTTGAGAAGGAACTAAATGTCTTTGGCTTTGTTTAATGGCTAAGCTATTATTATTATGTCATATTTGACTGTTTTCTCTTGTTTCTTCATTTTCACTTCTCTGATTAAATTTGATCTTTGGAACTCAGGGAAGACCTAGTACTCTAAAGCTTTCCTACAAGCAAGAGGCAGGGGAGGACTTCCGTGATGATCCAGTGGTTATGAATCTGCCTGGTTATGCAGTGGTTATGAATCCCCAAAGTAGGGGATAGTGGTTCAGTCCCTGGTGTGGGAAGAACCCACATGCTGTGAGGCAACTAAGCCTGTGAGCTGCAACTCCTAAAACCTAAGCACCCTAGAGCTCATGCCCTGCAACAAGAGAAGCCACCACAAGGAGAAACCTGCACACTGCAACTAGAGAGTTGTCCCCACTTGTCGCAACTGGAGGAAGCTAGCATGCAGCAATGCAAATCCAGTGCAGCCAAACAAATAAAAGAGGCAGGTGACATGGCAAAGTCCTTCTTGGTTTCAGTGGCATGTTTTTTCAGAGCCAGTCAAAAACAAAATACAGTAAAAATAAAATAAAAATACAGGCTTAACAGCTAATTTTCCCAGCCAGGCAAAGTTCACTAGGGCTATTTAGACCTTGAGTCTTGAAATGTCTTGATTAATTGATTCCCACATCCTGATTAGTAAGCTTTTCCTAAGTTGGGAGTAAGGGTAGGACAGGGTGAGATTAGAATTATGCTCTCTTGTTTGCTTTCTAATTTAGAAATCCTCCCTCAAGAATTTGGAGCCCTTCTAATGACAGACTCACAATCTGAGCTATAATCCTTACTCTTTTTCTTATTGACTCTGGAAACACAGAATGATCATTTAACCTCTGTAGACTCGATTTCTTTAAATACAAAATTGTGATAATTGCTTCACAGAGAAGTTGGTATCATCATATATTTGAACATCTCAAGTCTTTCACTTTTCATCTCCACTGGCACTCAACCCTGTTCAAGCATCAATCCTTTCTTCTCTGAACCACTGTTTGAGCCTCTAAGCAGATTGACCTATATTCACTGGCCATTATCCAATCCATTCCTCATCTTGTGATATAAACAAGATTTCTAAAACACAAATCTAATCATTCTCTTCTTCCACCTTCAACCTTCACAATGTTACCATGGCTTGTGAAATAAATGCAAAATGGTTCAAAGACCCTTGAAAGCTCAACCTTCTCTGCACTTCTGTAGGTCCCTCACATGTCATGCTCCTCCATGCTGTCTTGTTTTTTAAATTGGAATAGAGATGCTACATAATATTATGTTAGTTTCTGCTATGCAGCTAATTGAATTAACCATACATATACATACATGAAAAGAAGGGAAGCAAAAAGCAAAGGAGAAAAGGAAAGATATAAGCATCTGAATGCAGAGTTCCAAAGAATAGCAAGAAGAGATAAGAAAGCCTTCTTCAGCGATCAATGCAAAGAAATAGAGGAAAACAATAGAATGGGAAAGACTAGATATCTCTTCAAGAAAATTAGAGATACCAAGGGAACATTTCATGCAAAGATGGGCTCACTAAAGGACAGAAATAGTAGGGACCTAACAGAAGCAGAGGATATTAAGAAGAGGTGACAAGAATACACAGAAGAGCTGTATGAAAAAGATCTTCATGACCCAGATATTCATGATGGTGTGATCACTCACCTAGAACCAGACATCCTGCAATGTGAAGTCAAGTGGCCCTTAGGAAGCCTCACTATGAACAAAACTAGTGGAGATGATGGAATTCCAGTTGAGCTATTTCAAATCCTGGAAGATGATGCTGTGAAAGTGCTGCACTCAATATGCCAACAAATTTGGAAAACAGCAGTGGCCACAGGACTGGAAAAGGTCAGTTTTCATTTCAATCCCTAAGAAAGACAATGCCAAAGAATGGTCAAACTACACACAATTGCACTCATCCAACACGCTAGTAAAGTAATGCTCAAAATTCTCCAAACCAGGCTTCAACAATACATGAATCGTGAACTTCCTGATGTTCAAGCTGGTTTTAGAAAAGGCAGAGGAACCAGAGATCAAACTGCCAACATCTGCTGGATCATTGAAAAAGCAAGAGAGTTCCAGAAAAACATCTCTTTCTGCTTTATTGACTATGCCAAAGCCTTTGACTGTGTGAATCACAATAAACTGTGGAAAATTCTGAAAGAGATGGGAATACCAGACCACCTGACCTGCCTCTTGAGAAATCTATATGCAGGTCAGGAAGCAAGTTAGAACTGGATATGGAACAACAGATTGGTTCCAAATAGGAAAAGGAGGACGTCAAGGCTGTATATTGTCACCCTGCTTATTTAACTTATATGCAGAGTACATCACGAGAAATGCTGGGCTAGAGGAAGCACAAGCTGGAATCAAGATTGCCGGGAGAAACATCAATAATCTCAGATGTACAGATGATATCACCCTTATGGCAGAAAGTGAAGAACTAAAGAGCCTCTTGATGAAAGTGAGAAAGGAGAGTGAAAAATTTGGCTTAAAGCTCAACATTCAGAAAACTAAGATCATGGCATCTGGCCCCATCACTTCATGGGAAATAGATAGGAAAGCAGTGAGAGAATTTCTTTTGGGGGGGTGTGGGGCTCCAAAATCACTGCAGATGGTGACTGTAGCCATGAAATTAAAAGACGCTTACTCCTTGGAAGAAAGTTAGGACCAACCTGACAGCATATTAAAAAGCAGAGACATTACTTTGTAAACAAAGGTCCATCTAGTCAAGGCTATCATTTTTCCCGTGGTCATGTATGGATGTGAGAGTTGGACTGTGAAGAAAGCTGAGTGCTGAAGAATTAATGCTTTTGAACTATGTTGTTGGACAAGACTCTTGAGAGTCTCTTGGACTGCAAGGAGATCCAACCAGTCCGTCCTAAAGGAGATCAGTCCTGGGTGTTCATTGGTAGGACTAATGTTGAAGTTGAAACTGCAATACTTTGTCCACATTATGTGAAGATGACTCATTTGAAAAGACCCTGATGCTGGGAAAGATTGAGGGCAGGAGGAGAAGGGGATGACAGAGGATGAAATGGTTGGATGGCATCACCGACTCAATGGACATGGGTTTGGGTGGACTCCAGGACTTAGTGATGGACTGGGATTCCTGGCGTGCTGCAGTTCTTGGGGTCACAAAGAGTCGGACACGACTGAGTGACAACTGAACTGAATTGATACATACATCCCCTCTTCCTAGGATTTCCTTCGCATTTAGGTCACCATGGAGCACTGAGTAAAGTTCCCTGTTCTATACAGTTGGTTCTCATTATTTGTCTGTTTTATCTATAGTAGTGTATATAATGCCAATTCTAATCGCCCAAATCATCCCACCCCACCTTGCCTTCATTGGTATCCCTACATTTGCTCTCTACATGTACTGGCTATTGTAAATAGTGCGGCAGTGAACACTGATGTGCATGTGTCTTTTTAAATTATGGTTTTCTCTGGGTATATGCCCAGTTCTTCCCCATGCAGTCTTAATTCCAGCCACAGTATTCTTCTTTCAATCTTTTATATATTATGCAGCCTCCAGCCTGTACTTCTTTTCCTTCAGTTATCTCCAAATCTGACTCTTCTCTTCATACTTCAGTCCAGGCCACTTCTTCAAGAAAGACCTCTCCAACTTCCCTTTTATCACTTTATAAATATTTATACTATTTTGTGTATCTATCCTTTAACATCTGATTCAGTAGAAACTGTCCATGTATGTGTGTGATTATTTGATTAATGCCTACAACTTATTTCACATGAAGTATACACCCAAGATTTCTAAGGATAAGATCATTTCTATTTTGGGTTAATTGGTGTTTAATAAAATGTCACTTATCAGTGTTTGAAAAAGATTTGTTGAACTATTAGTTAAAAATAATTGCCATATGTAGATAACTATATAAATAGTTATATTGTCACCAAATCATTACCTAAACAGTATCTTTGATCTATGCAACCATGATATTTTAGACTTTAGGGATAACTTGGCTTTAGAATAGACTCTCTGGGTTTGTTGAAAAATATTACTGTGTCCCCATCAAAAGAATAGAATATAAATTAACTCAATTCTCATTATTCTTGGTAGTTATATTCTATAATAATGTGTACATGCTCAGTCGTGTCTGATGTTTTGTGATCCCTTGAACTGTAGCCTGTCACACTTCTTTGTCCCTGGGATTTTCCTGGCAAGAATACTGGAGTGGGTTACTATTTCTTCCCCCACAGGATCTTCCCCACCCAGGGATCGAACTCGCATCATCTGTGTCTTCTGCATTGCAGGTGGATTCTTTACCACTGAACCACTGGGGAAACCCAGCTGCCATAAGCACTGAATTAGCAAATACTGAACCATAACTTCTGGTGATGGAATTCCAGTTGAGCTATTCCAAATCCTGAAAGATGATGCTGTGAAAGTGCTGCACTCAATATGCCAACAAATTTGGGAAACTCAGCAGTGGCCACAGGACTGGAAAAGGTCCGTTTTCATTCCAATCCCAAAGAAAGGCAATGCCAAAGAATGCTCAAACTACTGCACAATTGCACTCATCTCACATGCTAGTAAAGTAATGCTCATAATTCTCCAAGCCAGGCTTCAGCAATATGTGAACCGTGAAATTCCTGATGTTCAAGTTGGTTTTAGAAAAGGCATAGGAACCAGAGATCAAATTGCTAACATCTGCTGGATCATGGAAAAAGCAAAAGAGTTCCAGAAAAACATCTATTTCTGCTTTATTGACTATGCCAAAACCTTTGACTGTGTGGATCACAAGAAACTGTGGAAAATTCTGAAAGAGATGGGAATACCAGACCACCTGACCTGCCTCTTGAGAAATTTGTATGCAGGTCAGGAAGCAACAGTTAGAACTGGACATGGAACAACAGACTGGTTCCAAATAGGAAAAGGAGTTCGTCAAGGCTGTATATTGTCACCGTGTTTATTTAACTTCTATGCAGAGTACATCATGAGAAACGCTGGGCTGGAAGAGACACAAGCTGGAATCAAGATTGCCAGAAGAAATATCAGTAACCTCAGATATGCAGATGACACCACCTTTATGGCAGAAAGTGAAGAGGAACTCAAAAGCCTCTTGATGAAAGTGAAAGAGGAGAGTGAAAAAGTTGGCTTAAAGCTCAACATTCAGAAAACGAAGATCATGGCATCCAGTCCCACCACTTCATGGGAAACAGTGGAAACAGTGTCAGGCTTTATTTTTCTGGGCTCCAAAATCACTGCAGACGGTGACTGCAGCCATGAAATTAAAAGACACTTACTCCTTGGAAGGAAAGTTATGACCAACCTAGATAGCATATTCAAAAGCAGAGACATTACTTTGCCAACAAAGGTTCGTCTAGTCAAGGCTATGGTTTTCCCTGTGGTCATGTATGGATGTGAGAGTTGGACTGTGAAGAAGGCTGAGCGCCAAAGAATTGATGCTTTTGAACTGTGGTGTTGGAGAAGACTCTTGAGAGTCCCTTGGACTGCAAGGAGATCCAACCAGTCCATTCTGAAGGAGATCAGCCCTGGGATTTCTTTGGAGGGAATGATGCTAAAGCTGAAACTGCAGTACTTTGGCCACCTCATGCGAAGAGTTGACTCATTGGAAAAGATTCTGATGCTGGGAGGGATTGGGGGCAGGAGGAGAAGGGGATGACAGAAGATGAGATGGCTGGATGGCATCACTGACTCGATGGACGTGAGTCTGAGTGAACTCCGGGAGTTGATGATGGATAGGGAGGCCTGGCGTGCTGCAAGTCATGGGGTCGCAAAGAGTCGGACACGACTGAGCAAGTGATCTGATCTAATCTGGTCTGAACCATAACTTCTAGAAGAGATAGAAGGTTAAGTTCCTGAGAGCCTCTGGCCATAGCATTATCAGTTGATCATATGTAACCTTGTTTTACATGACTTCTCTTTAAAGAAACTTTACTTAATATATACTATTATTTAACATTTAACTCATGGCCAACAGCAACTATAACTCATGTCTGAGTGAAGTTTATCTAACATAAATATTTTCTCTGTTAAGTCACATCACAGCCTTCTTGCATTTCAGAGCACCAAGTAGCACTTGTAACACTTGATATTTGGAGTCATTTTAAAATAGCTAACTCACACACAAAAGAAAACAATAAAAATGTGAAAAATGAAAAACATGACACTAAATAAACTGCAAAGGGGATACTTGTTTACAGTATGAGAGCTAGCTAAGCTGAAACAAAAAAGGCAGAATGTTACTTTTCACCTCAGCTTGGAACCTGCAATCAGCAAGGTAAATTTTTCACAGTTCTTCATTTGCTGTTAATTTCTCAGTGATCTGCACATGTTGGTGGATGACTGCCCTGATAGCACTGAGCTTGGCTTTACAAATACATTTCAACAAGTAAGCAAATTCACAACTATGGGATCCAGGCGGGGAAAAAAATGAAGATACTCTGACTATGTTGCTTCAGGTTGATCTAAAGGTGACTTCTTTTGTATTTTCTCTGAAAAATTATAGACTGAAAAAGTATAAAAACGTGTTTTTTTAGCAGAAATAATCCACCCAATCCAATCCATTCTGAAAGGAATCTACTTCAAACTGGGGTCTCCTGCATTGCAGGCAGATTCTTTACCAACTCAGTTATCAGGGGAACCTTTCTGAAATATATGACTAGTGAATTTCTACCTTCCATAGTACAGAATCAAATAAAATATTGTCCTTGGAGGACAAAATATGTTACTAAAGGTATTATATTATATACTCATATAGTGCACAGTAATTTCCTTTGTACATTTAAATATTTCTTTAGAATGTTTTATCGTGTATTTGGGTTGGTTCCAGGAAAATGTTTCAAGTTTGTCACAGTTCTACATACACTTGCCAGTGCTATGTTGAAACCTGTATCACTAACATGGGTGGACCAAGGATGACCGCAGCAAAAACATACCCACAGGTAACTCTGGGAGTCAAGGAGGAGATCATGCAAAAATGCTGCCTTCTTCACAAACTGAAGTCATACAGATATCATCTAAAACATGATATTTTGTAATTTGATATGCATATGAATAGTTTACAGGTAGTATACATATATTATTATTAGTGTACATATATTATTACATATATATGTATTACACATGTTACAGGTTATACTTGTACTGTGCAATATAAATGCTAATTCACTTAATTTAATGACATTTTTCTATGCTACCTCTTAGGATGGATGGTAGCATGGTCATTTTTAAGACAAAAGACAACTACAGAATTTTCTCATGCAATTTAAAACACACCAGTTTAATATTTTCTTCTGAGAATGATTCATTTTTAACAGGAATTTCTGCACCAATAGTGGAGATTAAAAAATACAAAATTTTTAACAGGTCAACATACAGTGCTTTTAAGAAATGCAATTTTGCACCAGATGCATCAATTTTTTTTTTTCAGAAAACAAGTATAACTTTGCTTATTAGGTTGAATTGAAGTGAGGACGTGTGTACATAACATTTAAAATAAGAAAGACAGGCATCGAAACAGAGATTAATACGATATATTTGGTATCAGAGGCCAACAGCATCTGATTATAAATGCACAATCAATAATATAATTTGAAACACTGGATCTTTCACATTGTGTTCATGTCCATAGTGCACTAATAATACTACTAAAGACCTCATACAAATGGACAGTCTCACGAGTTTGAGCACAGAAGAGAAGGAACACTTTAAGCATCTAAGCCAGAGTGGAATACTGTGTACTTTTACCCTTTTAGTCTTTACTCTATTTGCACTATCTTTTCCTGACCTATACAATTTCTCTGGCTCTCAGTGACGGTGGAAAAGAATTGATTTTACCCAGACTTCTAATACCGGCAGTCTTCTATTCACTTAAGTCAGTGTTTTATTACACCTTCTTGGGGGGAGAGTGGGAGATTAGAGAAGAAACAGAGTTGAGAGATCAGGTTAAATTGTTTTGCATTTGTTTATTGCTCTTGGAACTTCTTAGAATGATCTATGTCTCCTTACATTTGCCCATTTTCCTCCTCTCTCTCACCTCCTCTCATTTTCTTTCTGGGTATGTGTGTATATATATTATATTTATAATATATAATGCATATCTGAATATTATATATATGGATATATATTAATCTACCTATGGTATGAAATATATGTGTATGTATATGTATATATGTATATATATATGAAGTGAAAAGTGTGTTAGTCGCTCAGTCTTGTAGGACTCTTTACAACCTCATGGACTTTAGTCCGCCAGGCTCCTCTGTCCATGGAATTTCTCAGGCAAGAATACTGGATAAGGTTTCCTTTCCCTTCTCCAAGGGATCTTCCTGACTCAGGGTTTGAACCAGAGTCTCCTGCATTGCAGGCCGATTCTTTACCATCTGAGCCACCAGGGAAGCCCCACAAACATACATTTTATTCCATATTCCTTGCCATTTAAAATGATGACCAAAAACTGAGAAATTTCTTTATACTGGTATCTCCTAGAATTCTTTTGTCATATAGCTCTTTGAGGTAAGTTCTAAGTACAGTGTTTAGGTGACCACATATATTGAGGTGAATAATGGCATATAATGAGGTGAATAATAATTTGAAGACACTTAGTGGAATCCGTAACTACCCATCTTCGCTGGCTGAGCACATCTGGCAAGGTGACTTTTGACACACTTGAATCGACCTGCCTCATCTGATGTTTAAGAATAGCCATCTCTCTGCTAATGTCTAAATGAGAAGCTGAGCCTGCAAGTCAAAGCACTACATTTATATTGACTTTTTGACGTTTGTGAGTAGCTATGTTTATATGCCTACATTGTGCATAAGTACCACATACAGATACACCAAAAATGTTTCGGTTTTGCTCATGTAGGTCATAGCTGAAACATAGATATATAGGGAGCCCATAAACATACTTAAAAGGTTGAAAATAATGGTACAGAAAGAGTCACAGATCTGGAAAATCACAGAAGTCAAAACTCAGTGATGTAGATGAGTCAGAGACATAAACAATATTACTTCTATAACAGGAAATACTTTTTAGAAAGCTGTAAAAGGTAGACATTGCTATGTCATAAGAAAATAAAAGTGAATTTCAGCTCTGTACACTTTAGATACTTATGCAAAAAGTCAACAAGTAGTATTGAGATGTGTTTATGTCTAGTAAAATGCCTATTGATTAAAGATATTTCAGATCTCTGGCTGCAAATCAAATGTGATGAACATAATAGGCAATGGCTATGAGAATTGAGCAGATAGGATCTCATCTGCTTACCTGGGCAGATTCTTAGTCTTACTAACTTGAATTAGTTTCTTCTTTTGTGGAATGTAATTTTATTTTTCTTAAGATTATTATGGTCTTAAAACTTTTATTTAAAATCCAATCCAATTATTTATATTGAGTATTTGAAGATAATGCAAAATAACTATAAACTATAACTATAAACTATAAACACTGCACAAGGTAGAAGAAAGGAGACAGAGATTAAGAGGGATTATGTATGTGGTGTCTATGGAAAGGATACAGAGAAATTCTCAGCTTCTTAACTTGTGCAGTTAAGAAATGAAATTAAAACTTCCCAAATAATTCATTGCTTTTCTCAAAGATGCCAGGAGAATGACTTTCTTTCTCTAAATCATGCTATGTTACCTAATAATTACCTAAAACTCCTCAAATGTCTCACCATTCCACTCAAAGAAGTCACTTAATGTCCAGAATCAAAACTCCAAGTGAAGTCGCTCAGTCGTGTCTGACTCTTTGCAACCCCATGGACTCTAGCCTACCAGGCTCCTCCGTCCATAGAATTTTCCAGGCAAGAGTACTGGAATGGGTTGCCATTTCCTTCTCCAGGGTATCTTCCAACCCCAGTGATCAAACCCGGGTCTCCCGCATTGCAGGCAGACGTTTTTACCATCTGAGCTGCCAGGGAACCCCCAAAATACAAGTTGTTGTCTAAATCTTAGATGATACCTTCAAGGTGGCAACTAGAAGTTTACTGGTGATTTTGTCCTATTTTCAGTTTTGTTTTTGTTATAGGCTTAAGTTAAAAACACAAAACTCACTCTTGTCAGTACTGACAGTTGATTCACTGTAGTCCAAGAGTCACTGAAGATTATTGTAAGACTCTCAACAATGGATTTATACCACGTGTATGTACGTATTAAGACACTTACAACATATGTTTCAATATAACATGCTTTTACATTTGACTCCTCTACTTGTTTGTGAGTTTTCTGAGGAATGTATCACTCATTCCCAACCTCTAACTCAGCATTTCAAGACACAGAAAGTGCTTAACGAATGTTTGTTGAATGAATGAATCAATGAAGTTCACATTTAAATTTACTATATATTTATTTTAAATAAACACTGATAATTGGTCTGTGCTTTTCATTCAGTTTAATAATGGGAAATAACTGAATCTTACAATGCCTTTTCCAAGGTATTTTACCAGTATCAACTTTTTTTAAATGCCATTATTTTTAAGCATAATATTCTATGTTTTTATGTGATTTGGAAATTTTTTATTCAACTATAAAATTTTTGAGTGCATTACTATTGAAAGGTCTATCAAATATACATATATTTAAATTGGAAGGTTGAATTTTCTCTATTCTTACACTGGTAATATACAAAATCATGAAACTAACTAAAAAAGGAGATGAAAAACCCAACTGTAGATGAAAGGCTTCATGCAATACTTACAGAATATTTATTAGAAATTAGAAAACAATACTAGATAAAATCAAAAGTACTCATATTTTCTTATTTTGCTTCTACTTAACTCTGATTAGTGATGCTTATCTCTCATTGCTCTTAAAAATATAGCAGTGATATTTGATAATAATAATACCTTAAGAAAAAAAGGTTTCCAAATTTGTCAGATTTTTCCAAAAAGATTCTGTAATTCTTTGCTCATAACTCACGGGGTTCATGTTGAATGCCTTATACTACACACATAGACCTAAAAAACAGGCAAAATTTTAAACTCTAGCAAATAGAACTTACAACTTTTAATGGACTCTAAAGCAGTTTATGTAGATTAGGAAAGGCTAGAAAATATAATTTTAAAGTTTTCTCACTCAGAAGTTAATACCTATCTGATTTATATAAAAAAAAAAACAGTATTTAACTTAATACAATAATGACCTTTTTGTAGTAATTTGCAATATGTATTATTCCTTTAGGGGAATATCGTTATGCATCCTGGTAAGATGAGCTTTCCTATGTAAATGCTACCCTTTTAAGGTCAAAAGCTGTGCTCAGTTAATGACAGCAAACGAAAAACAGTTAAGTCAGATGTTCAATATAAACAACAAAGAAAATCCAGAGCTTTGTGGTAATCCTCTAATATACTTTAAAGCAGTTATAGCTATTTTAATATATCTATATATGCACATATACTTATAAACAGAGCTATATAGATAGACACACACAAATACATGTTTCTCCAGAGTAGCACACAATTATGCTATTATTTTAAATTTCAATTTGAGTCTTAATCTATACTAACAAGGTTAGTAAGACCTTTCTAAATACCATTAGCATTGTGCATTCAATATTTTACTTCAAGCATTGGGCATACATCTGTTTTTATATTGTTAAGAATCTAAAGTGCACATTGGACCAAACATCCATACAACATCAATATTCCCTGTAAAATTTACCATTCTACGTACACACTTAGGAAATCATCTTTAAAGTAAAAAGAGATTTGGTATTCTTTTTTCTATAATTGCTTTACAATGTTATGTTAGTTTCTCCTGTACAACAACGTGAATCAACTATGTATATAAATATACCCAACTCTCGTGGCCTTCCCTCTCCCCACCTCATCCCACCTCTAGATGATCACAGAGCACTGAGCTGAGCTCCCTGTGCTATATAACACCTCCCCATTAGCTATTTATTTTACACATGGTAATGTATATATGTCAATCCGACTCTCTCAATTCCTTCCATCTTTTGGAGAGCAGGGGACTTAGTATTTTAAATAATTATCTCTTTATTTATCATCAAGGAATTTAGTGAAGCCACTATTCAGAATCTTTCCCTTCTGTTACCATTACCATAGCTTCACAAGGCAGTACAGTCTAAACAACCTAAATGCCAGCATATTATATATACTTTCCATAAGATCAGCTTTTCTCAGTGAAAAAAATTAAGAGGAAACAGCACTTAAATAGCGGGGGGAACTAGAACTTGTTCAGTACAAGTTTAAGATCAGCAGTTACCCACAAAGCTGTCAAGTGGCACTGTTAACTATAGTAATTTATTCTATAATTTAATGTAATCTTGACCCCTGTCACATGTTAATACATCATGAAAAAAGTGGGTAAGAAGCTCATGCTTATTAATGAATTGAAGAAATGTCACATTGTTTTTTGCCTTTAAGTCTATATTCCAATGAAATATCTTAATATTAGAATTAGCAGAGCCTAGACAATTTCAATATGTAACTATGTCTGTGTAGATCTTGCTAATTAGTGCTGCGATCAAGAAATACTTAATTTTTAATTATGTCATAGATGGAGGGTTGATTTTTGAGTCAAGGATAACCGGGATAACTCTGGACATGAACTCTGTAATGTGGACTGTAATTTGTCTGCTGGGAAAGCAGAGAGTTTTAGCAGAAAGACAAACTAGATTACTAGAGTTAAGGTGGGCAATTACTTAGCTGTTAACCTCCATGGTTTTAATGCTTTCACTGGTTAAAATACTTGTCACAAATACAAAGTAAGTGCATTTTGTTTAGTCATATTGTGTTGACAGATCGGTGCCAGGATATATTTTATTCTCTCTTCTTTCTTGTGTGTTCCATTCCTCATCTCCCCACAAAATACACACATACATAATACATATATGAATAAGATGAACAATGGTGTGTGCTGCTAATTTCTTCATTTCCGATTCCATCATAAAAGTTACCCTTACCTACAAGATAACATGTCATAGGTTAGTAGGAAAATAACTTTGTTTAGCAAAGTAAAGAGAATCCTCTGTTGGGAAGCACTTTGATGGGAGTTAGTCCCCTTTTCCTTTCATTGTGTGTGTGTATTTTTTTTCTCAGCCTGTAATATTCCACTTGACTACTCCCTCCAACCACTGATTTCTAATTGAAGTGAATTATTAAATTAATATGAAAATGACAAGTGTTCTAGAATTATTTATTTGAAAAGGGAAGTCACTTCAATATAATAAATTAACCTACAATCCCATAATAAAGTTATTGAAGGCATAAGATGATAACATCTGATTTTTACTGGTCTGACAATCCTAGGCAAATTACTACATCGTACTGGAAACACAGAGCTAGATGAGGGTATAGAAGATGGCCAGATTGTGCAAAATTAATTTATCCAAGCTGCTCCACACAGATGAAAACATATAATATAAAAGAACACTTTGTTGTTGCTTTGTTTTTTCTAATGGGATTGAATGCTCATATTTCCTGTCTTCATGTTTAAATGGGGATCACTGCTATCTATGTTGGGTACATGTTGGGTGAATATAGACAGCAAACAAAAAGTATCGTATTGCTCTACTTACTTTTTCAGGTCTGTGACTTCTTTAACACCTCCCAAGGAATGGATTTTTCCTTGAAGTTGACTGATACCATGTCCTGACGCACTGAAAAGAGCCATCACCCTCTTAGCACAATTTACTGAAACTCACAGGGGATGCGGTGCCTCACCTGCCTGGCAGCCACTGTCTTATATTTGCTAGGGTGTGATGTAGATACAGGTTATTCTAAAGAATGCCTCAACAAAATCTTAAAAGAGCATCATTATCATAATACAAGAGAACTAAAGATTTACATGCAAATTTAAACTTTCCCTTGGGCTGCATGAAAGAAGACTCAAACTTTTGCAAGGAGGGATCTCCTGTGTATTTTCACTTAGAATCTGACTTGGCTTTTTCTCTTCTAGGTCCTTCAAACTCACTGCAGCCTCTCTCAAGAGTATCAGTCTGGGGACCACTTCATCTTGCCTTAAAAACCATCTTAATCTCTCCACAGATTTTTTTCCCTTGATTCCTTCATTAGTTTTTGAAAATTCTAGAGATTCTTCAGCATATAGTGAACATATTTTCATAGCCTCCTTAGGATCTATAATCTCATACAAAGAATGAAGGTAGGTGTGTCAATTTCTGTTCAATATCCCACTAGTAAGTATGAATCACTTGTGAAAAATAAATCCACTCTTCCCATCAACAGCAAACATTTCCCTTGGAGACAAAATCTTATAATCCACTAAGAGGTGAATGGTTTTCTCCTTTGAGTTGTAAAGCTCCTCCTCACTACTAAGGAGAGAGTACTTGGCTGTGTTGACTGGGACATGCTTCATTAGTAGCAACCAGCATTTGTCATTGTGATACTTGGCAACAAGGTACTGCTCTGATTATATTATCTTGATTTTTAAAAAATCTACCTTTAAAAGCAGAATGCTAGAATTTGTTTTGACCATTTCCACTATTAGTGATAACAGTCTAGATTCTGAGTCAAACTGGCTGAACTTAAACCCACTGTCACCATTTACTCTATTCATTTAAGCACTTTGACTAGTCTCTATAAGCTCAGTTTATTCTTCTGTTAAAAATATTGCATAACCTATATAAAATCCTTGAAATATTGAGTATATATTTATATAAAATGTAACATTTACATTATAATACACACAAACACATATGTGTGTGTGTGTACACACACACACACACACACACATATATGCAGAGTACATCATGAGAAATGCTGTGCTGGAAGAAGCACAAGCTGGAATCAAGATTGCCAGGAGAAATATCAATAACCTCAGATATGCAGATGACACCACTCTTATGGCAGAAAGGAAAGAGGAACTAAAAAGCCTCTTGATGAAAGTGAAAGGGGAGAGTGAAAAAGTTGGCTTAAAGCTCAACATTCAGAAAACAAAGATCATGGCATCTGGTCCCATCACTTCATGGGAAATCAATGGGGAAACAGTGGAAACAGTGTCAGACTTTATTTTGGGGGGCTCCAAAATAACTGCAGATGGTGACTGCAGCCATGAAATTAAAAGACTCTTACTCCTTGGAAGAAAAGTTATGACCAACCTAGATAGCATAGTGAAAAGCAGAGACATTACTGTGCCAACAAAGGTCTGTCTAGTCAAGGCTATGGTTTTTCCAGTGGTCATGTATAGATGTGAGAGTTGGACTGTGAAGAAAGCTGAGCACTAAAGATTGATGCTTTTGAACTGTGGTGTTGGAGAAGACTCTTGAGAGTCCCTTGGACTGCAAGGAGATCCAACCAGTCCATTCTAAAAGAGATCAGCCCTGGGTGTTCTTTGGAAGGAATGATGCTAAAGCCGAAACTCTAGTACTTTGGCCACCTCATGTGAAGAGCTGACTCATTGGAAAAGACTCTGATACTGGGAGGGACTGGGGCAGGAGGAGAAGGGTATGACAGAGGATGAGATGGCTGGATGGCATCACCGACTCGATGGACATGAGTTTGAGTGAACTCCGGGAGATGGTGATGGACAGGGAGGCCTGGCGTGCTGCTTTTCATGGAGTCGTGAAGAGTCGGACACGACTGAGCCACTGAACTGAACTGAATGTGTTAGTTGCTCAGCCATGTCAGACTCTTTGTGACCCCATAGACTGTAGCCCACCATGCTCCTCTGTCCATAGGATTTTCCAGGCAAGAATACTGGAGTGGGTTGCCATTTCTTTCTCTATATATAAATATAAAGGTGCATATATATGCATATATAAAGAAGGCTGAGCGCTGAAAAATTGATACTTTCAAACTGTGGTGCTGGAGAAGACTCTTGAGCGTCCCTTGGACTGCAAGGAGATCAAACCAGTCAATCCTAAAGGAAATCAACCCTGAATATGCATTGGAAGGACTATTGCTGACGCTGAAGCTCCAATACTTTGGTTACCTGATGTGAAGAGTTGACTCATCGGAACAGACCCTGATGCTGGGAAAGGCTGAAGGCAAAAAGAGAAGGCAGAGGATGAGATGGTTAGATAGCATCACTGATTCAATGGACATAAATCTGAGCAAACTCCAGGACAAAGTGAAAGACAGGGGAGACTGGTGTGCTGCAGTCCATGGGAATCACAGAGTTGGGCATAGCTTACCAAGTGAACAGCAAAAGAACAACAACAAATACACACATATTGAAAGAAAGAAAAAGGAGACAGACTTAGAGGTTTCTAGAAAAGTGCCTATATGTAGTAATGACTTTATCAAAGACGTGGTTGAAGATGTGATGACTATACAGTGTAGTCCTAAATTTACATGACCTTGCAGACATAGGCTTATAACCTCATTCAATAAATCACTATGTTTAGTTATACTCACTTCTTTGAATCTAAAAAATAATATGAACAAGCAAGTTTAAAAATAATTTTTTTCTAGCTTTTCTTCCCCTAAACTTTATTCAACATTCTGAAGTTTGTGAAGTTTTTCTACCAGAATTTTCATTACCAATAAATCACTTGGACAATAATATATTTAAGTTCATCCCAATTAGGAATTTTCCTCACTACAACATTATATAACGATTTTATTCTTAAATAGAGCATCATGATAGCTGAACTACTGCCAGTCCAGTTTTTTTAAAATAATCTTTTCATATTGGGATCAAAAATTAAGGTGTTAAAAATCAGCAAGTAATAACACTCACCAACTGAATTTATGTTTGCTGAAAAAAATGTAAGAATAATGTCAGCATCATGGCAGACTGAGACACTCCCTTTATTTCTCCCCTTCAAGCTACACATAAGATATCCACAACTTAGCAAAAATGCTTCTGCCCAACACACCAGGATGCTGGAGAATTCCACACATCTGTGGCTGTAAAGGTGGGTGAACTGGAGCACATAAAGCAGTCAGAACTAGAGGAACAGTGAAGGTAACGCTTGCACTCTGGATATAGCAGCTGAGTCTCTACTAGAAAAAGACAAATAAATGAAGCTCAAAGTCAGTAGAAGAAAGGAAATAATAAAGATCAGAGCAGAAGGAAATGGAATAGAGACTAAAAACACAACAGGAAAATCAGTGAAACTAAGAGCTAGTTCTTTGAAAAAATGAACAGAACTGAAAAATCTTGGGATTTTTCTCTGGTCCAGTGGTTAAGACTTGGTCTTCCAATGCAGGGGATGTGGGGTTCAATGCTTGGTTGGGGAACTAAGATTCCACATCAGTCAGTCATTTCAGTTCAGCCACTCAGTCATGTTCAACTCTTTACAAACCCATGGACTGCAGTCCACCAGGCTGCAGTCCACATGCTGCAAGGTTCCACATGCTGCAGGCCAGTTAAGCCTGCATACCACACTGAAGATCTCCTGTGCCTCAACCAAGACCTGACCCAGACAAATGAATAATAGATTTTTTTAAAAGAAATCTTTAGCTAGACTCACTGCAAAAAAAGAGAGAAGACTCTGAAATAAAATCAGAATGGAACAAAAAGAAATAACAAATACTACAGAAATGTAAAAGGTTATAAGAGATATTAGGAATAAATACCAACATATTTGATAACTTAGACAAAAGGGGGAAATTTCTGGAAACCTACAATGGCTCAAAACTGAATCATGAAAAAGACAATCTGAATAGACTGATCATCAATACAGAGATTGAAACAGTGATCATAAAGCTTCCCACTAAAAAAAGGTCCAGGATTGATTGCTTCACAGATGAATTCTACCAAACATTCAAAGGGAATTTTATATCTATCCTTCTCAAACTCTTGCAAAAAAAATGAAGAGAAAGAAACACTTCCCTATTCATTTTCAGAGGCCAACTCACCCTGATACTGAAATCAGATAAAGACAACATTAAAAAAGCAAATTATAGGGAATACATGTATACTGCTAAGTCACTTCAGTCATGTCCGACTCTGTGCGACCCCACAGACGGCAGCCCACCAGGCTACCCCGTCCCTGGGATTCTCCAGTCAAGAACACTGGAGTGGGTTGCCATTTCCTTCTCCAATGCATGAAAGTGAAAAGTGAAAGTGAAGTCACTCAGTCGTGTCCAACCCTCAGCGACACCATGGACTGCAGCCTTCCAGGATCCTCCGTCCATGGGATTTTCCAAGCACGAGTACTGGAGTGGGGTGCCATTGCTTTCTCCAATATGTATACCTATGGCTGACTCATGTTGATATATGGCAGAAACCAACACAATATTCTAAAGCAATTACCCTCCAATTAATAAAATAAAATTTAAAAAAATGAGTTTAACTTAAAAATAAAAATAAAATAAATTTTAAAAAGCAAAGATCTCTGATGAACATAGATGTAAAAGTCTTCAACAAAATATTATCAAACTAAACACGATACATTAAAAGAACTGTATACTATATTAAAGTGAGATTTATTCCAAAGATGCAAGAATGGTTCAACATCTACAAATCATTTAACATGATATATCACATTAACAAAATGAAAGAAAAAAATCATATGATCATCTCAATAGATTTAGAAAAAAGCATTTGACAAGATTTAGCACACATTTATGATAAAATGGGCATACCTCAACATAATAAGGGCCATATATGACAAAATCATAGCTAACATCAAACTCAATGATAAAAAAATCAAAAGCTCTTCCTCTAAAATTAGGAAAAAGACAAGGATGCCTACTCTCACTACTGTTATTCAACATAGTATTGAAAGCCCTAGCCAGAGCAATTAGGCAAGTAAAATAAATAAAATAATTGTAATTTAGAAAAGAAAGAACTTTCACTATTCATAGATAACATAATTATATAGGCTGTTCCCTCAGTAAGTCATCTATGTAGATTTCCCAGTAGTAATACTCAACAATACTACATTTATAAATACACTTTTTTCTGTTTTTATATGTAGGCAAGGCGTATATGTGACTCCCAAAATGTTCAATAAACGTTTTGTGCAATCTTCTAAAATATGTTAAAGTGTTTTCTCATCATGCATACACTACTAACTTAAACATTGCTTGTCAAATTGAACCAGGTGATGTCTCTACTTTATCAAAATTTATTCAAGATCAGGAGAAATGTGGCAGCAGAGGACCAACTTGGCAATTTGCCGGTGTGTTTGAGAGAGGATGACCCTGCAAGACTCAGGAGGTACGAAAAAAGCAAGAATTTAGAATGAGGGCCTTTCAGAAAAGACTCAGTTTGATACACTCACATGCTAAGCTCCATCACTTCGAGTCTCTTCTTTTCATTAGCTTAATGTTCAGATACTTAAGTCATACATTTCTTTGATATTACAATTGGAAGACATTCTTCTTCCCACTTAATAAAACTGAAAATAATTTCCTATTTTTTTTTCACTCCTGTTAATGAGTATTTGGAAGCAGACTTATCATTCAAAAATTAAATGTTTTTTTCAGTTTTGAAAAATATATGCTAACAATTAGCAAGCTTTTAATATTACAGAAAAATTTCAAAAGTTTCATACTCTTTTGCATTATAATTTAATTAATATTGTGTCCTTATACTTCTTGTACTTCTTATATATATATCAATGCCATGATTCTATGCATCTGAAATAATGTACAATGTCCATCATTTCTGTACGAGCAGAGATTTTGCTTTCATTTTCTTTCTACTTTGTTCAGCAGAGGTTTTTGACTCTGCCATCACCCTATCTCAGTGTAACTTCCATGAATTTGACCTCAGCCATACATATTGCTGGGCTTTCCTGGTGGCTCAGTTGGTAAAGAATCCGCCTGCAATGTGAGAGAACTGGGTTCAATCCCTGTGTTGGGAAGATCCCCTGGAGAAGGGAAAGGCTACTCACTCCAGTATTCTTGCCTAGAGAATTCCATGGACTGTATAGTCCATGATGTCGCAAAGAGCTGGACACGACTGAGTGATTTTAACTGTCATCAGGTCAGTTCAGTCACTCAGCTTTGTCTCTTTGTGACCTCACGGACTGCAGCATACTAAGCTTCCCTGTCCATCACCAACTCCCTGAGCTTTCTCAAATTCATGTTCATCAAGTCAAGGATTCCATCCAACCAACTCATCCCCTGTTGTCCCCTTCTCCTCCCGCCTTCAATCTTTCACTGCATCAGGGTCTTTTCCAATGAGTCAGTTCTTTCCATCAGGTGGCCAAAGTATGTAGCTTCAGCATCCGTCCTTTGAATGAATATTCAGCACTGATTTCCTTTAGGATTGAAGGATTGATTTCCTTCACTTTCATACATATTGCTAAAGCATATGTCAAGTAAAGTAGCTTTACTAAATACCTGCGTGAGTGGTGAGCGCTTGCTCAGTCGCTTCAGTTGGGTTCATCTCTGCAACTCCCCGGACTGTAGCCCTCCAGGCTCCTCTGTCCATGGGATTCCCCAGGCAGAAATACTAGAGTGGCTTGGCATGCCCTCCTCCAAGGGATCTGCCCAAGCCAGGAATCAAACCAGCAATTTTACATCTCCTGAATTAGCAGGTGTGTTCTTTACTACTAATGCCACCTGGGAAGCCCAAAACCACATTAATAATAGCTAAATTGTACAATTCCTATGCATCAGTGCAAACTAGTTGATCTTCATTATTTCATGCAGTCTTTATAATAATAATGTTCCTATGAGGGGAATATGCTTTAACCTGTATTTCTACGATGAGAAAACTATCAGTCATAGAATCCTAGACGTCACTCAAATCTAAGTGAACATTCAAATATAAACAGAATCAACAAGATCTGCCTAACCCCAGACAACTGTATCCAGATCAATGAGCTTTGATTTTCACTTTTGGTGCACAGATGAATCATGGAAAAAGGCAGCTGGGGTTGGGAGAATAGAGAGAGAATAAATGTGAAGGTGGAGAGAGGGAATTAGAAATTTTCTCAAATGGAGATGCTATGAGAGCTTGGAGGTTGAAGTTTGAATAAGATTTATGTTGATAACAAATATCAAATATTAGCACATATATATGGAATCTAGAAAAATGGTATAGATGAACCTATGAGCAAGGCAGGAATAGAGATGCAGATGTAGAGAACAGACATGTGAAGACAGAGCTAAAGGGGAGGGTGGGATGAACAGGGATAGTAGGATTAACATATGTACACTTTGTTGCTGTTCAGTCACTAAGTCATGTCCAACTTAAGACTGCAGCACACCAGGCTCCTCTGTACAGTATCATATATAAAATAGACAGCAAGTGGGAAGCTGCTGCATAGTACAGGGAGCTCAGCTCAATGCTCTGTGATGACCTAGATGGGTGGGATGGGGGGTGGGGAATGGGTGGGAGGGAGGCTCAAGAGAGAGGGGATATATGTGATATATGTATACTTGGCAACCCACTCCAGTGTTCTTGCCTGGAGAATCCCTTGGACGGAGAAGCCTGGTAGGCTGCAGTCTATGGGGTCACACAGAGTCAGACACAACTGAAGAGACTTAGCAGCAGCAGCAGCATAGCTTATTCACATTATTTTACAGTAGAAACTAACACACTGAGAATGAGAATTTATTCTTCTATAAATTTAGCACTCATAATTAAATCAAGGGCTTAATCATCACCCAAGTCTGTTTTTCTGCTCTGGGAAATAAAGGTCTCTTTATATTGTGCCATGGAAACCCTTTGACACTGACATTTTTATTTAAATTGTTAATTAGTAGATCTGAGTCTGTCATTTTTTCTCTTCAATGAATCAATGATGATTATCAAAGCCACAAATTCCACAGTTCTTATAGGTACCTACTCCTCTTTATCTCCCAAATGCACTAGACCAAGTTTTTTTTCTTCTTCTTTTTAAAAATTGTATTTTATATTGGAGTATATTTGATTTAAAACGTTGTACACCTTCAGGTATACAGCAAATTGATTCAATTATATATAGTGGAGTAGTGTTAGTCACTTAGTTGTGACCTGCTCTTTGTGACCTCATGGACTATAGCTCACCAGTCTCCTGTATCCATGGGATTCTCCAGTCAAGAATACTGGAGTGAGTAGAAATTCCCTTCTTCAGCAGATCTTCCCGACCCACCAGTCAAATTCTTATGTCTCCTGCATTGGCAGATGGGTTGTTTACCACTAGTGCCACATGGGAAGCCCTGGGCCATAGTACACCTGGATTTTTGACCAATAGAACAATGAGATAATGAAATTGTATTGTGTTAAGCCACTAACCTCATGGTAACTTGCTACAGCAGCAACAGAAACTAATATCAGGGGAAAAGCTATCTAAAATACTACACTCATGTTAATGCAGACTGCAGACCATCAAATGATTAGGCTATATCAACAGTATATGAAACATGAACTTCCAGATGTTCAAGCTGGATTTAGAAAAAGCAAAGGAACCAGAGATCAAATTGCCAACATCCACTGGATCATTGAAAAAACAAGAGAGTTCCAGAAAAATATCTATTTCTGCTTTATTGACTATGTCAAAGCCTTTGACTGTGTGGACCACAACAAACTCTGGAAAATTCTGAAAGAGATGGGAATACCAGACCACCTGACCTGCCTCTTGAGAAATCTGTATGCAGGTCAGGAAGCAACGGTTAGAACTGGACATGGAATGACAGACTGGTTCCAAATTGGGAAAGGAGTACATTAAGGCTGTATATTGTTACCCTGCTTATTTAACTTATATGCAGAGTACATCATGAGAAATGCTGGGCTAAACGAAGCACAAACCGGAATCAAGATTGCCGGGAGAAATATCAATAACCTCAGATATGCAGATGACACCACCCTTATGGCAGAAAGTGAAGAAGAACTAAATAGCATCTTGATGAAAGTGAAAGAAGAGCGTGAAAAAATTGGCTTAAAAGTCAACATTCAGAAAACTAAGATCATGGCATCCGGCCCCATCACTTCCTGGCAAATAGATGGGAAAACAGTGAAAATAGTGAGGGATTTTATTTTGGGGGGCTCCAAAACAATATTTTTGAGTAGATGGACCATTGTCAGCAAGGTAATGTCTCTGCTTTTTAATATGGTGTTTAGGCTTGTCACAGTTTTTCTTCCAAGGAGCAAGCATCTTTTAATTTCATGGATACAGTCACCATCCATAGTGATTTTGGAGCCCATGAAAATAAAGTCTGTCACTGTTTCCATTATTTCCCCATCTATTTGCTAGCAAGTGATGGGACCAGATGCCATGATCTTAGCTTTTTGAATGTTGAGTTTCAAGCCAACTTTTTCACTCTTCTCTTTCACTTTCATCAAGAGGCTCTTCAATTTCTCTTCTCTTTCTGCCATGAGCACGGTGTCATCTGAATATCTAAAGTATTGATATTTCTCTCTGCAAACTTGATTCCTGCTTGTGCTTCATCCAGCCCGGCATTTTGCATGATGTACTCTGCACATAAATTAAATAAGCAGGGTGACAATATACAGCCTTGACATACTCCTTTCCCAGTTTGGAACCAGTTGCTCCATGTCCAGTTCTAATTGCCTCTTCTTAACCTGCATACAGATGTCTCAGGAAGCAGATAAGATGGTCATCTCTTTAAGAATTTTCCACAGTTTAATATGATCCACACCATCAACAATTAGGCTTCCCTCATGGTTCAGCTGGTAAAGAATCTGCCTGCAATGCCAGAGACCTGGGTTTGATCTCTGGGTTGAGAAGACCTGGATAAGGGAGAGGCTACCAACTCCAGTATTCTGGACTGGAGAATTCCACGGACTCTGTAGTCCATGGGGTTGCAAAGAGTGAGACACAACTGAGCGACTTTCACTCACTCACTCACACAGTCAAAAGCTTTGGCATGGTCAATAAAGCAGAAGTAGAAGTTTTCCTGGAACTCTCTTGCCATTTCCATGATCCAACAGATGAAACAGATCTTAAATTATCACATATTTTCCAAGGGTTAATATTATATAATTTATTGTAGTAGAAATTATAGTGTAAACCAATACTACCATTAACCTAATGGCCTCAGACACTTTTTATTTTATTTTATTTTAAATGAAATGAAACTATTATTCATTACTTGTCTTCACATAATATCTTTAATCACCAAACTCTAAATTTTACTCATAGCACCATCTATTATATATATAGAATTATATGATATACTATATGTGTATATATTATATACATACCAAGCATTACGCAAACCTGTGCAATTGTAATTGGAGAGTAAACATAGTCCTCAAAGTTTGGGAGATTTTAAGAACAGTGTCATGATAATAGTAAGATGGCTTTTTTTTTGTAAGCAGCCTGAGATGACCTCTAAAAATGGTTCATTATTCACTTAACCCAGAAAACCCCACAAAATCATGCATATCAAGAGTTCAAATCTTAGTGTTCATTTTAAGAACACTAATGAAAGTGTCCTGACCATTAAGGATATGTGTATCCTAAAAGCCATGAAGTATCTGAAATAGTAGTTGTTCGTAGTTTAGTTGCTAAGTCATATTGAACTCTTGCGACTCCATGGACTATAGCCTGCCAGTGTCCCCTGTCTATGGAATTCTCCAGCCAAGAATACCCGAGTGGGTTGCCATTTCCTTCTCTAGGGGATCTTCCCCACCCAGGGATCGAACCCAGGTCTTCTGCATTGCAGGCAATCTCCCATGTTGCAGGCAGATTCTTTACTGACTGAGCCACCAGGGAAGCCATGTATTTGAAGGATGTCACTTTAAGGAAGCAATGTGTGCCATTCTGTTGTTTCATTGGTGGAGCTGGTAGGTGTTCACAGGCCAGACAGTGAGGCTGAATGCAGGGTCGATGGTCCAAAAAAAGTGTTGAATTTTTACTGCACATGCTCAAAAATGCAGAGAGCAATGCTGAACTTAAGGGCTTAGATGTAGATTCTCTGATCATTGAGCACGTCCAGGAGAACAAAGCCCCCAAGATGCAGTGCAGGACTTACAGAGTTTGTAGTCAACTCAACCCATACATGCACTCTCCTTGCCACACTGAGATGATCCTTAACTGAAAAAGAACAGATTGTTCCCAAACCAAAAGAGGAGGTGGCACAGAGCAAAAACATATCCTAGAAGAAACAAAAACATATGGCCCTGAAATACATGGCACAAAAACTAAGAGCAAATAAAGTTAAAAAAAAAAAAGTGAGATGGGGCAGATGCTATATTAAAATAAGATTTCTTGACACTTAAATACTTCATATGTAAGATTACTTTTCCTTTCCCCAGGTGGCTCAGTGGTAAAAATTCCACCTGCCAAGACAGGAGCTGCAGGAGATGTGGGTTTGATCCCTGGGTCAGGAAGATTCCTTGGAGAAGGAAATGGCAACCTGTTCCAGTATTCTTGCCTGGGAAATTGCATGAACAGAGAAGCCTGGTGGGCTACAGTCCATAAGGTCCCAAAGAGTCACACATGACTTAGCAACTGAGCATGTAAACATGCATAATAAACAAGCTGACAAGTGTTGTTTTATTCCTTCAGTGTCATTGGGAAGTTTCTCAGTTATGTCCAACTCTTTGCAATCTCCTGGACTGTAGCCCACCAGGCTCTTCCATCCATGGAATTTTCCAGACAAGAGTACTGGAGTGGGTTGCCATTTCCTTCTCCAGGGGATCTTCCTGACCCAGGGATCGAACCTGGGTCTCCCACATTGCAGGCAGACGCTTTACCATCTGAGCCAACAGGGAGTTTTATTCCTTACTCACATTTTTTTTTTTTTTTCTGTTTTCCTTGGTCAGTTCATAAAATGCACAACTTTTGGAAATTTCTGTTTGACACACTTCCAGCCATTTTTTCAAGAACCAGCAGCCAACATTTGATTAGATTTAATTGTAAGAAAATTTAAAAGTTATTAAATATAATGTATCCTGGACAGAAACTGGTAAATGTTTTAGTTATATACAAATATTGTTTCTTTTCAACTTCCAATTAACTTTAAAAATTGATTCATGTATAATATCTATCATTTTTTTCTAAATGTTTTAGCTCAACAGTCTTTTTTTTTAAGCATTTATTTTATCTATTTTATTTTTCAAAAAATTTTTGGTTGTACTGGGTCTTCATCACTGCACACGGGCTTTTTCTAGTTGTGGTAAGCAGAGGCTACTCTTCGTTGCCGTGCACAGGCTTCTCATTTGCAGGGCTACTTTTCTTGCAGAGCACAGGCTCTGGGTGTATGGGCTTCAGTAGTTGCTGCACATGAGCTCAGTAGTTGTGGCTTGAGGGCTCAGAAGTTGTGGTGCACAGGATTAGTTGCCCCGCATCATGTGGAATCTTTCCAGACCAGGAATTGAGCCACAGACTCCCACCCACTGAGCCACCAGGGAAGTCCTCAACAGTCTTAAGAGTTAAGCAGATTAAGACAACAGCCCTGGAACTCTATGGATGCTTAAATGATAATGATCTTATTTCTGTCATCCATTTCTCCTAATAAAAATCTGCTCTTTCTTCCATTAATAGATTCATCCAATTCCCAGCTAAACCTCTCTTTCTTCTTCTTCAACTAGTTTGATAAAAAAGTAACAAAGATTCTATAACTGCCAGATATGAAAAGAATGAAAACAAATCTTTAAATTTCTATGACATATATTTAACTTGTTTGGGAATATCAGAAATATTTGTTACCCCAGTTTCCTTTCTTTGAAAAACCAGATAGGATAAACCACATGTCTAAGACACAAATTCTAATATTTCTGTAAAATGCAGCTGTAGATGTCATCAAGAGTAGGGACTTTTATAGTGCCATAAAAATTCAGTATTACTATAAATTTATGCTGCTGAAAATGTCGACATTTATAGCAACTTCTACAAGGACATATTTTAAAATGATGCTAAAACTCGATGCAGCAACTTTTATTTAGTTAAAAAGTAGGATTATAGAACAAAAACATTTACTCTAATTTTTTAAACTATCAGTATGGATGATTAATTGTTAAAATTCTCAAATCACATCAGGGTTTGATGGGTACTTAAAACTTAGATCACTCAAAATTAAAAGGCATGAAAGCATGTTCAGGTATTATTATTCAAATTAACAGTTAATTACTGCATATAATTATTATTTCTTTACAAGACTTTTCATACAGACTTTTAATACTTGATAAAATTATTAATGATATAAGCATACAATGATGCTTATTTAAGTATTATGATAATCTCAGAATTATATTGGCAATCTATTTTCATTCACTTCATATTGAAAAGCAAGCAAAGTTACTATTTGGATTAATACAAAATAAGAAAATTCATAATAGAATTATCCAAATTCACCAATTCATGCAGAAGGATTTTTCCCTTTTTAGCTCTACAAGTTCCTTTGCAATGAGGAAGAATAACCTCATTAAATGGTCTATTTTTGGCAACTGCAGAAAAACCAGTATTTAAGTTACAATAGCTGCTGTAGGCTAATAAGGTATATTTGACAGTGCTGATTGGTTAGGTGGAAATCTTTGGCAAAGATTTAGAAATTCAACCAGAATCTGTCTCTCTCTCTTTCTCTTTTTTTTTCCTTCAGTGCTGGAGACCCGATTTGATCCCTGGGTTGACAAGATCCCTTAGAATGGCAACGCACTCCAATGTTCTTGCCTGGAGAATCCCATGGACACAGGAGCCTGGCAGGCTACAGTCCACAGTGTTACAAAGAATTGGACACATCTGAGCAACTAACACTTTCACTTTCATAACTGGGCAAGTTGACAACCCAGGAGGCTTAGTCTTATCCTGAAAAATCCTGTCTTGAAAATTAGGGATTCAGAGAGCTCTTGTCTAACTCTCAGAGACAGAAGTGCTGCTCCTTGGGTTCAGATCCCATGTTATAATTTCTGTAATGGAGAGAGTTCTGTGTGAGTGCTTCCTGAGGTAAAGTGCTCACATTTAATAAAGCTACGTTTACCTGGATAATTTCATTGTTCCCTCTCTATGTTGAAAATGTGCTCTTATGAGGTTTAAGACATAATTCTTATAGATAGAATGCCTGGCCCACAAACCAATATCATGCTATAAATGTTACCAGTATATTTTTACATGATTTGCTCTGTAGTCTCATATCCAAATTTGTTCAGAGATGATCTGTCAGATGAGTAAGTATCTTATCTATCCTAAAGGGATAAAAGAGTTTCAAGCTGAAAGACAACTTCTGAGGGTGTAGAGTAGTTCAGACTTCTAGCAAGTAATTGTTATCTAGTGATAAAAGCAAATCAGGGACTACTACTTCCAGAAAAATGGAACAGACATACTTTCATTTCTGTTACTAAGTATGACTAAAAACCTTGGATATTGTATACAAGACAAAAATAAGACACTGAAAGATGGAGTGAAGAAAGCAGACCAGCTACAAACTTTAGGACACATTGAATACCTTGATGGAGAGTTTTGTGAATTTTCTTTCTGCCCTGTATATTCTTTTTTTCTTTACACTTTTTCTTTCTTTTTAATTTTTAAAATTAATTAAATAAATTTTTGGTTACAGCACATGGCATGTGGGATCCTAGTTCCCCTACCAGGGATTGAACCTGCACCCCCTGCATTTAAAGAGCAGAGTCTTAACCACAGACCGCTAGGGAAGTCCCTGCCCTGTATATTCTAGATTTGGGTTCCCAATTTGAAGCTGTTAACGATGTAGGAAAAAAAAATGCAATAAGAGCCTGCTTTCTCTAACCAAAGAAATAGCAAAGGGGCAGGCCAGCAAGACAGAAAGCATTCAAACAATGATTACTCTGTTCTTGCCACAGGAAAACAAAGAAAGAACAAAATTGTGGCCCATTCTCACCCTGGACAGCAAAGGGCAAGTGGCAACCCCAAAATTTCACTCAGGGGAGGCTGTAGGGGACCATCTCAATCTTTATGCTGCTGCTGCTGCTGCTAAGTTGCTTCAGTCATGTTCGACTCTGTGAGACCCCATAGACGGCAGCCCACCAGGCTCCCCCGTCCCTGGGATTCTCCAGGCAAGAACACAGGAGTGGGTTGCCATTTCCTTCTCCAATGCATGAAAGTGAAAAGTGAAAGTGAAGTCGCTCAGTCGTGTCCGACTCTTAGCGACCCCATGAACTGCGGCCCACCAGGCTCCTCCATCCATGTGATTTTCCAGGCAAGAGTTCTGGAGTGGGGTGCCATTGCCTTCTCCTAATCGTTATGCTGCTGCCGCTGCTGCAGCTGCCGCTAATTCGCTTCAGTCGTGTCCGACCCTGTGCGACCCCATAGACGGCAGGCCACCAGGCTCCCCCGTTCCTGGGATTCTCCAGGCAAGAGCACTGGAGTGGGTTGCCATTGCCTTTTCCATCATAATCACCTAGTAGGAATGAAAGTCGTGTTTCCCAACTAGGCTTTCTTTGACATAACCTAGCATAAAGATGTCAAAGAAAGCCTAGTTGGGAAACGCGACTTTCATAAAGATGTCAAAGAAAGCCTAGTTGGGAAACGCGACTTTCATAAAGATGTCAAAGAAAGCCTAGTTGGGAAACGCGACTTTCATAAAGATGTCAAAGAAAGCCTAGTTGGAAAACGCGACTTTCATTCCTACTAGGTGATTATGATGGAAAAGGCAATGGAAACCCAGTCCAGTGCTCTTGCCTGGAGAATCCCAGGAACGGGGGAGCCTGGTGGCCTGCCGTCTATGGGGTCGCACAGGGTCAGACACGACTGAAGCGACTTAGCGGCAGCAGCAACAGCAGCAGGAGTGATTATGAAGCCCCCAATTCTCCCCAAGGCATTAGTGGAGGTCATATGAGGAGCTGGACTGCCACCCTCAATCTCTACTCTGCTGTGTTTGGGTGGTATCAGAAAAGGCCTAATGGAGAGTTGAGAAATGAAAACAAATGCTCAAACAAAAGCTTCCACACAAATGTTTATAGGAGCTGCTGCTGCTGCTAAGTCGCTTCAGTCATGTCCGACTCTGTGCGACCCCATAGACGACAGCCCACCAGGCTCCCCCGTCCCTGGCATTCTCCAGGCAAGAACACTGGAGTGGGTTGCCATTTCCTTCTCCAGTTTATAGGAGCAGTATTTGTAATAGCAAAAAAGGTAGACAAAACCCAAATATCCTTTAGCTAATGAGCAGAGAAACAGATTGTGGCATATTAATAAAACAAAATATTCAGCCATAAGAAAGAATGAAGTATTGACACATGCTAAAACATGAATAAACCTTAAAAACATTATGCTAATTGAAATAAATCAGGCAAAACTTTCACATATACTATGGTTCCATTTATATTAAATATCCAAAATAGGAAAATGCAAAGATAAGAAAGCAAATTAGTGGTTGGCAGAAGAGTTGGACATGACTGAGCATGCACGCCACACCACACAGGAGCCGTGCAATAGGATGATGGTGAATAATTTCCCAAAGGGTATGGGTTTTCCTTTTGAGGTGATAAAAATGTTCTGAAATTTATAGTCATGATGGCTGCACAATATTGTGGATTTACTAAGTGGAGCTGATTTATATACCTTAAAATGGTTCAAATGATAAATTTTATATGATTATTTTATCACAATAAAAAAATAACCCAAATACATCAGTAATTACATTAAATTTAAATCTAAATATAACAATTAATAGACAGATACTGAAATAGCAGATAAAAATTTATGACCCAACTATATTGTTTATAAAGAATTCAATTCAAATATAATAATATGAGTAGTTAGAAAGTAAAGATTGAAAATTGTATAATGCAAATATTGATCAAAAGGAAGCAAAACTAATGTCAGGTAAATTGTACTTAAAGGCAAAAAATTACTGGAGACAAAGAGGCACTATTTGTTGAAAAATCTATCTTTTGTCATGGAATCACCTTCACACATTTGTAAAACATTAACCAATCAAAAATGTCATAATTGTTGATGGACATTTAGGTTGCTTCTGTGTCCTGGTTACTGTCAATACTGCTTAAGTGAACATTAGGGTGCATATATTTTTTCTACTTCTGGTTTTCTCCAGATATATGCCCATGAGTGGGATTGCTGGATTATGTGGTAACTATTTTTAGTTTTTTAAGGTACCTCTATACTGTTCTCGTCCCTGGTGGCTCAGATGGTAAAGCGTCTGCCTACAATGCGGGAGACCTGGGTTCAATCCCTGGGTTGGGAAGATCTCCTGGAGAAGGAAAGGGCAACCCACTCCAGTATTCTTGCCTGGAAAATCCCATGGATGGAGGAACTTGGTATGCTATGGTCCATGGGGTGGCAAAGAGTCGGACATGACTGAGCAACTTCACTACTACTCACTATACTGTTCTCTACAGTGGCTATACCAGTTTACATTCCCACTAGCAGTATAAGAGGATTCCCTTTTCTCTGCATCCTCTCTAGCATTTATTGTTTGTAGATTTCTTGATGATGGCCATTCTGACCAGTGTGAAGTGACACCTCGTTGTATACTCCCCAAAATTTTTAATGGAATAACTAATTTTGGACTCTCGGCTTTGTTCTATTGGTTTATATGAATACTGTTATCCTGAATGAAGTGAAAGCCTCTCAGTGGTGTCTGAATCTTTGTGACCCTATACAGTCCATGAAATTCTCCAGGCCTAGTACGGCATGAAATTGTATGGATATACCATATGTTTCCAAGTGTCTTTTGATGGATATTTAAGTTGTTTCCAGTTTTTGGCTATAACAAATAATAATGCTATGGATGTTCATATGCAAGTCTTAATGTGGACATGAGTGTTTATTTCTCTTGTGTATATATCTAAGAGTAGAATTACTAGATCAAATGATTACTCCATTTACTCTTTGAAGGAACAGGCAGATTATTTTCCTAAGTGGCTAGATAATTTTATACGGAGCTTCCCTGGTTGTTCAGACGGTAAAGAATCTTCCTGCAATGCAGGAGACCCAAGTTTGATCCCTGGGTCAGGAAGATCTCCTGGAGGAAGGCATGGCAACCCGCTCCAGTATTCTTGTCTGGAGAATCTCAGAGACAAAGGAGCCTGGGGGACTACAGTCCATTCAGTTGCAAAGAGTCAGGCACGACTGAAGTGACTGAGCAGGCACTCCTCTGGTTGTGAAGTTTTATGAGTTCCTTATATCTCTACAAAGAAGTCTTTCATTAGATATACTGATTTGAAAATATATTCTCCAAGGTTATAGTTTGTCTTTCACTTTTACATATTATCTTTGAAGCATATAGGTTTTTAACTTTGATTACATAGAAGTGAAACTGTTAGTTGCTCAGTGGTGTACAACTCTTTGCGATCTCATGTACTGTAGCCTGCCAGGCTCCTCTGTCCATGGGATTTTCTAGGCAAGAATACTGAAGTGTGTTGCCATTGCCTTCTCCAGGGGATCTTCCCAATTCAGGGGTTGAACCCAGGTCTCCCGCATTGCAGGCAGAGCCACCAGGGAAGTAGAGATGATCATTTTTTCTCTTTTATGTATAATCATTCACATATTTTGATGTTATATCTAAGAACTCTGCCTGACCCAAGATCATGAAGATCTCCAAAAGTTTTATACTAGAAGTTGAAATTTTTTGGTTTTTACATTTATGTCTATGACCCATTATAACTTAATCTTTGTAGACACTTTAAGAGTGTAATTTCACATTTTGTTTGTATACATCCAACTGTAGCAGCATCATTTGTTGATAAGGCTGTCTTTTCCTGTGGTTACCTTGACATCTTTGTAAAATATCATCCAGTCTTCAATGTAAAGGCTTATTTTAGGGATCTCAGTTGTGTCCCATTGGTCTGAAGCCCATTACTGTCTTAGTGCAATACTGTCTTTATAATTGTAGCTCGATATAACATTTTAAAACCAGGAAATGTAGTCCTCTATTTTTATTGGATGTTTTCTCTATTTTAGGTATTTTGCATTTCTAAATAAGTTTTAGGATTAACTTCTTAATTTCTGTAAAAGGGCTTGCTGGGATTTTGAGAGGGATTGTATTAAATCTAGAAGTCAATTTGAAAAGAATTATTTTACAATTACTGAGTGTTCTAATTCATAAAATGCATCGTCTCTTCTTCTGCTTAAATCTTCTATGATATCACTCAACAATGTATTGAAGTTTTTGGTGTGCAAATATTGAATTTACTTTCTTAAATTTATTCCAAGGTATTTCATTCTTTTTTATTTTACTATGAAAGATTTAATTGGTAAAGAATTTCAAAATTTATGAAATGCTTTTGAAAATGAAAAATCCAAGCTAACAATTAGTATTAGATCTATACCCATTAGTTAATAGTCTAAAATAATAGTTTGTAAAGAGTAGGTAAGCAGCCCAAATTTGTGCTTGAAATTTTTAAGAGATGACAAGCATCAGCTTTTTACATCATAGGATGGTAATAGTTTAATTTATCAAAGCAGATGATATGACATATATATATATACATATATATATATATAAAGAGAAAATACTCATTATTATAACAGAGGAAAATGTAAATATATTTAAAATGGCCAAGAGGCAAAAAGCCACAATCCTCTTGGAAGTTGGCATAGAAATATCTTTCTAAACATTGTGAACACACACACACAACACATTCATCATAAATAAACACTGAATCAAAACTAAAGGCAAATTTGAATACAAAAATCTTGAAAATGTGTGCAAATTTCAGACAGAGAAAAATTTAAAGTAAGATATAAAAACACTGTGTAAAAAAAAATGGAAAAGAACAAAAAGTCTAAACATTTAGAAATAGCTACTACTTTCCACCTAAAAACTATGGTTCCCAGGTGACTTGGAAGGAGTTAAGCAAATCAAGAGCTGTACCTTAGATCATGTTTTCTTATTCCTGGCTCCAGCCATTTGTAGTATAATCTAGGCAGATGGGTGCTAAATTGCTTCAGTCATGTCTGACTCTGTGCACCCCAATGGACTGTAGTCTGCAAGCTCCTCTGTCCATGGGATTCTGCAGACAAGAATCCTGGAGAGGGTTGCCATGCCCTTCTCCAGGGGATCTTCTGGACCCTGGGATTGAAACTGTGTTTCTTACGTCTCTCTACACTGTCAGGCAGAGTCTTTACCACTAGCGCCACCTGGGAAGGCCAGTATAATCTACACTTTGCATTTTGCGTTTGACAGATCAGGGCTAAACAAGCAAGGATTCAGCAGGGCAGGGTTCAGCAAGCAAGGAAGGAGAACCCAGGGAAGTGGCACTAGAGGCAAGCTTTCCTACCCAGAGATCTATCATGAAGACTGCCTGGTCTTCAGCTAGACAAGTGTTTCCACCCACTAACTAGATGTTCTGAGGAGACATTAAAGCCAGACTGGCTATGTTCCATTTAGCAACCACTGGGGCAGCAGATATTCTTAGCTCAGACATTGGCTGTAGAACTGAGTCCTAGTATACATTAAGTAGATATGTGACTTTAGATGAGTTATAGGATCTTTTAAGTCTGTTTTTTTTTTTAACCATAAAAGCATAGTTTTTAAAACTATTGGTATATTCAGAAAAGAAAAGGAGTTTTGACAACTCAGTTGCCTTCTCAAAATCAGAGCCATATAAATACATAATTTCTCAAGGCATCAATTTTAAGTTTCCAGCCATATCAGAGAAGGAGGAACAATTTTATTTTAATTATTTTGATTACGTTTACATTTGTATTAGAATTTCTCAGGTTTTTGTTTAAAATCAAAACTGAAAAACAGCTATTTATTAGTAAAGAAGGTTATATTCATCTCCAATTCTGCAGCGTTTTCCTTATTTCCCTGCTTACTGATTCTGAACAGTCCCTTTCATCTCATTGAAGGACTTATTTACAGTGTGATGATTTTTAACATTTTAGTTTGTATTTAAAAACTTTTAAAATGTATCAATTTTATCTTATTTTCAACGTATTTATTTGTATGGTTATGGTTATAGTAAGTGATACTGGATTTCTATGCATGATAGTGGCACACTTGTGATTTTAAAAAAATGTATTGGCACATTTCTGAATAGATGTAAAGAAAACATGAGGGGAAAAAGAGGTGCATTGTGTCAAGAAGATGGTGACGGATATGGCAAAGTTTTCAAAGATGGTATGCCAAATGACCTAAGTCTGGGGAGCAACGTCTAAGTGTGGAAAATTCCTTGGACAGGGGAGCCTGGTGCACTACAGTCCACAGGGTTGTGAAAGAGTTGGACACAACTTAATGACTAAAACAGTAACAACAAAAGGGCTCTCAGGCTGAAATTCCCGGTATTTGATTCTTTATGGTATAAAGCACACAGGATGAAGTCCTTTTGCAACTCCATGGACTGTAGTCCACCAGGCTCCTCTGTCCATGGAATTTTCCATGCGGGAATACTGGAGTGGGTTGCCTTTTCTTACCCCAGGAGAATCTTTCAGATCCAGGGATAGAACTCACATCTCCTGCTTGGCAGGCAGAATCTTTACAATATCAGATAAATTGTTTTATTGAAAATACGTTCTCTAAACATTATTTAATGTTATTACTATTTATCAAATTTCAAGGCCACCACCAACTTTTTTTTTTTTTCTTGCACTTAGACATTGCTCCCCAGACTTAGGTCATTTGGCATACCATCTTTGAAAACTTTGCCATATCCGTCACCACCTCCTTGACAAAATGCACTTTTTTCCTCATGTTTTCTTTATATCTATTTAGACATGACTTCGGAGAAGGCAATGGCATCCCACTCCAGTACTCTTGCCTGGAAAATCCCATGGACGGAGGAGCCTGGTAGGCTGCAGTCCATGGGGTCACTAAGAGTCGGGCATGACTGAGCGACTTCACTTTCACTTTTCACTTTCATGCATTGGAGAAGGCAATGGCGACCCACTCCAGTGTTTTTGCCTGGAGAATCCCAGGGATGGGGGAGCCTGGTGGGCTGCCGTCTATGGGGTTGCACAGAGTTGGATACGACTGAAGTGACTTAGCAGCAGCAGCAGCAGCAGCAGACATGACATAGAGACTGAACACACATACATACATGTTTCCATCTAGTGTGTGTATCTGTGTCTACGTGTGTGTTAACCCAAGTATCATGTAAAGATAAGGGTTAACCTACATCTCCTGCTTGGCAGGCAGAATCTTAACTGACCAGCCATCAGGAAAGCCCAACAGAATATTTTTCTGTATCCAAACACATAAAATCATATACTTGTTTGCCCCTTCTAGACCTCAGGTGCAGATTGCGAGGTTAATCACATTCTTCAGTTCCTGGTGTGAATCATCAGTATCAAGTCTTTTACATTTTTAAATATTTTACCCATATCTTCAGCTTTTCACAGAATCACTACCACTTCCCCCACGTAATACTTATTTAATATACTTGAAGAGCATCCTTGGATATGTATATAATCATATGAAATAAATAGCCTTATGTATTGTGCATGCTTACTTAATTTACAAAGACTATATTTGCTGTCAGAGAAGGCAATGGCAACCCACTCCAGTACTCTTGCCTGGAAAACCCCATGGATGGAGGGGCCTGGTGGGCTGCATGCAGTCCATGGGGTCTCTAGGAGTCGGGCACAACTAAGCGACTTCACTTTCACTTTTCACTTTCATGCATTGGAGAAGGAAATGGCAACTCGTTCCAATATTCTTGCCTGGAGAATCCCAGGGATGGGGGAGACTGGTGGGCTGCCGTCTATGGGGTCTCACAGAGTCGGACATGACTGAAGCAACTTAGCAGCAGCAGCAGCATATTTGCTGTAAATCACATGCTGCTTTTTAAAAATCAACTTCTTCTTGTAAGTGTTTTCTAGTATTTTTTTTTTCAAAAAAAAAGAAACATTAAAATCTTTGCACAAAGTCACTTGTCTCAATGTAAAATCAGTTTTATCTTAAAAAATTTTAGAAGTAAAGTCAGATTTTTAGCACTTCATTAGCATTGTCTCAGTTTCAATTAGTTAATTAATTAAGGATTGTCTTTAAAATTACAAACCTTACAATTATTAAGTTTTGAAAAAAATTTGATCCAAGTATTTGCCTGTACTACACAGCCTCAGTTCAGTTCAGTTCAGTTCAGTAACTCAGTCATGTCTGACCCCATGAATCTCAGCACGCCAGGCTTCCCTGTCCATCACCAACTCCCAGAGTTCACTCAAACTCTCGTCCATCTAGTCGGTGATGCCATCCAGCCATCTCATCCTCTGTCGTCCCCTTCTCCTCCTGCCCCCAATCCCTCCCAGCATCAGAGTCTTTTCCAATGAGTCAACTCTTCGCATGAGGTGGCCAAAGTACTGCAGTTTCAGCCTCAGCATGAGTCCTTCCAATGAACAGCCAGGACTGATCTCCTTTAGAATGGACTGGTTGGATCTCCTTGCAGTCCAAGGGACTCTCAAGAGTCTTCTCCAACACCACAGTTCAAAAGCATCAATTCTTTGGCACTCAGCTTCAGAGTCTAACTCTCACATCCATACAGCCTGGTACATACAAATAAATTTCTTTAATATATCACTTTCTACATAATTTATCAGTAGAAATTATATGTTTTCATTAAACGTGCTTGATATCTATTTAGACTTTGAAGACTTCTGTTCCAACTGGAGCAACATTTATGTGTCTGTCTCCATGTAATACTGTTTACTTTGAAGTCAATTAAGTTAGAAAAATCACACTGTCATAACACATAGTTTATTTGCCTTAAGTAAAAACATGTAACGAATATAATTCAAAACAGTGTTTTAAAACAAACTGATAACATATAGACTAGTATAGGCAGTAAATTTTATTTTTTTTCTTAAAATTAGCCTTTCTTTATTTACACACATTAATTAAGAAAGCCTGTTTGCATTTTAGATTATAACATAAACTGAATTTTTATTACCATAACTGTTTCATATAAGCAAATTATTAACTCAACTTTTAAAATACTGTATCTTTTTTCCTTAATAAGTCATTGGTTCTGGAGTGTAGATTTTAGAGCATGGATCACAAATGTAAACCTGCTGTAATTTAGTCTAAGGAAATGATTATTCCTTATCAAGTGTTCAAACTGGGAGAAGCCCCCTACCATCTCTGTGTGCAAACTTTCCATCTAGAAAATAGGGGAGGCAAGAATATGGTCCTAATAGGGCTGCAAAAGTGTTATACTGTTGCCAACACTTAGTATAAGCAGAGCAAACTAATAATAAGCAGTGTTCAAATTGTGAAGAATGTGTGGATATACCCTTAAAATGTGCAAATATCGTGTTTATTATTTGTCTTTATCTTTTCACACCGAACAAGGGAGATTCAGTTCAGTTCAGTTCAGTCACTCAGTTGTGTCCAACTCTTTGTGACCCCATGAATTGCAGCACGCCAGACCTCCCTGTCCATCACCAACTCCCGGAGTTTACCCAAACTCACATGGAGTTGGTGATGCCATCCAGCCATCTCATCCTCCGTCGTCCCCTTCTCCTCCTGCTCCCAATCCCTCCCAGCATCAGGGTCCCTTCCAATGAGTCAACTCTTCGCATGAGGTGGCCAAAATATTGGAGTTTCAGCCTCAGCATCAGTCCTTCCAATGAACACCCAGGACTGATCTTCTTTAGGATGGACTGGTTGCATCTCCTTGCAGCCCAAGGGACTCTCAAGAGTCTTCTCCAACACCACAGTTCAAAAGCATCAATTCTTCGGTGCTCAGCTGTCTTCACAGTCCAACTCTCAAATCCATACATGACTACTGGAAAAACCATAGCCTTGACTAGATGGACCTTTATTGGCAAAGTAATGTCTCTGCTTTTCAATATGCTCTCTAGGTTGGTCACAACTTTTCTTCCAAGGAGAAAGTGTCTTTTAATTTCATGGCTGCAATCACCATCTGCAGTGATTTTGGAGCCCAAAATAATAAAGTCTGACACTGTTTCCCCTTCTGTTTGAAATGAAGTGATAGGACCAGATGCCATGATCTTACTTTTCTGAATCTTGAGCTTTAAGCCAACTTTTTCACTCTCCTCTTTCACTTTCATCAAGAAGCTTTTTAGTTCCTCTTCACTTTCTGCCATAAGGGTGGTGTCATCTGCATATCTAAGGTTATTGACATTTCTCCCAGCAATCTTGATTCCAGCTGGTGCTTCTTCCAGCCCAGCGTTTCTTATGATGTATTCTGCAAGAAGTTAAATAAGCAGGGTGACAATATACAGCCTTGATGTACTCTTTTTCCTATTTGGAACCAGTCTGTTGTTCCATGTCCAGTTCTAACTGTTGCTTCTTGACCTGCACATAGGTTTCTCAAGAGACAGGTCAGGTGCTTATAATGGCCAATGAAAGACTAAAATTTCCTCAGTTTTTATTTTACCTCATTCACATATAAGAAACTCATTCATCTAATTCCTACTTTCCTGTAAGAACGTAACCATACAGGAATTTTAGCTTTAAACTACATGTGAAGGAAAATTCTTTCCAATATTTTTAAATTACAAGTTATTTATTCAATCATTATAAAACTTAAAAGTTTAGGTTAATCTGGATCAAATGATTAGATTAAAGAAGAATGGTAATGTGAAATTATCCCAGATACAAAACTAATAATTATCCAAAGATTTTAATTATAATTAATGCCTCAAGTTGGAATGCCTATTTTTAATTTTATTTTATTCTTTATTTATAAACTAGACACTATTCTGAAAATAATATTATTCCAGATTAAACTAGGGATGAAGTTTGTAAGAAGCAGCATACGCAAAAAAAAAAAAAAATCACACTAGTTTATGTCCGCAACATCATGTGCGTCAGACATAAAAACCCACAGCCTCTGCTGTTTCTATTACAGAAGTTGTGGCCACATGAGTAATTATGTAGGACTGGCACAGAAATATTCCCTAACATCAGTGAACAAGACTCTGCAACACTTATCTCAGAGTTGTCTTTATATGAGACAGGGTACTTTCCTCATCAAAACTTGGTAGCAACATATAATAGAAATTTCCAAGTAGAAAATTTTATGTCTGCTAAAATTGCTTACAACATTTTGACAGAATTTCTAATAAATGTAATTAATTAACCCAGTACCTCACCTCTGATCTAGGGCTCCGATGAATCAAACATTCTCACCAGATTGACCAGATATTCAAAATGCATATACAGTCCCTTTCTTTTTAATAAAGGGTCATAGACTCTACTTCTAGCAATAGTGGGTCCCACATCAACCCTTCTTCTGAGAATAATAAAATTTGTCAAATTTTATATATAGGTGTGTATGCTTAGTCTCTCAATCATGTCCAACTCTTTGTGACCCATGGACTGTAGCCTACCAGGCTCTTCTGTCCATGGAATTCTCCAGGCAAGAATTCTGGAGTGGGTTGCTATTCCCTTCTCCAGGGCATCTTCCCGACCGAGAGATCAAATGTGGGTCTCCTGCATTGCTGGCAGATTCTTTACCATCTTAGCTACCAAGGATTCAGGTATGGCAGAAACCATCACAATATTATAAAGAAATTATTCTCTAATTAAAAAAAAATAAGAGAGGAACAATTTTTAAAAAGGAACTCAAGATAGGCATTCCCTAAGGAGAAATCTCTTATATTGCAGGTATAGAAAGCTATTTTGTTTATTCTTATTTATACTCCTCTCAAACTCAGAGGACACCCTCTCTCAGGGTTTATATGTCTGAAGAACAATGGATTATAAATGAAAGGAAGAATTTCAGAAAGAAGAGATTTTGGAAGATAAAGAGTTTATGCTACAATCCCAATATAAACTGTCACTTCAAATATTTTTCTACTCTTTATTTGTAAAAAAAAAAAATTTTTATGATTTATTTTCAAGAATGTAAACCTAATCAGCTTTGTTAGCTGTAAATTTGAACACTCAACTAGAGAGGAGAATGAAACAGACTGGGGAGTTGCCCATATTCTCTGTTTTCTTGTTAGTATTACATTTCATACTGAGAATTTACCAATGCAAGAGATCCAGTTTCGATCTGGGTTGGGAAGATTCCCTGGAAAAGGGAATGGTTACCCACTCCAGCATTCTTGCCTGGAGAATTCCATGGACAGAGCCTGGAGGACTACAGTTCATGGAGTCACAAAGAGTTGGACACGACAGAGAGACTCACAGTTTTTCTGTCTTACGATGGATGTTGTGTTTGTGGATTATGAAGGCTCTCTACTGCCACATTTTATTTCCATACCTCTAGATATTCACCAAAGTAAATATGTAATCTCTAAATATACAAGATGCAGTGAAATAAATCATTTAGTTAAAAAAAAAATCCTTTGGACCTCCCTCATGCTCTAGTGGTTAGGACTGTGTTTCAAATACAAGGGCATAGGTTTGATCCTTATTTGGAGAACTAGGATTTCACTTGACAAGTGGTACGGACAAAAAAATTTTTTTTAAGATAACATCCTTGCAATAATCTATCTTCTCTGTACTCTGACCCTTTTTTAGTCCTTAATATGGCTGAGGATTTCAAGAGTTCTAAAATCTCCTGTGAAAACTAAGCTGTTTACATTTCTTTTTTATTTACTTTGGAACTTAATTCTCCTACTTTGGGGCTTTTCAATTTTGATATCCTTTTTCTATTGGCTCTTTCTGCATATTTTTGAATGGTTGAAAGAATAATTAGTTTAATTTGGATAAAGGACTTCTTAACACTTGCTTTCTATATCAAATATAGATAATTTAGTCATATATATAAATTCGGACACCATGCAACATGATCAATATAATTAAGCTTAAGTATGGCAAAATGCTTATTTTAAAGATTCAAATGAGAGTTACGGTCTTTAATTTTACTTACATTTAAATTAAATATGGTCCTTACTTCAACATGAGTCCAGAAATAGTGAAAACACCTGGAAAGAAAAATAGTGTTCTAGGTCCTGTCAGAGATAATGGAAGCTGTATCAGAGAAATTATCCTTGAGAGACAAAAAAAACAAAAACAAAAGGTATTTGGTGAAGGTGCCAACTCCAGACCTGTGTCCCAAATTGTGATGCTTATGTAAAGTAAGGCTATTTTGGGTTTTCTCTATTATTATAGTCAAGTAATTGTGACATAGTCTCTCCAGTAAAAAGCAGTTTTGAGTACAGTAAACCTATTTTACACATCAGCGCATTAAAGTGCATACCTCTATAAAATATGATTGTCATGGTTGTCATCATATCAGTGGAAAAGAGTGGAGAAAACCATAAAGGAGAGTTTACTGAGCATATCACAAGGGGTGGGGGAAGGGGAAAACCTTTCCTACCACTGAAGGTATATCCTATAGTTACTTGTGATCACTTCATGGGACTTAACTTATACAATTCTGTTTAACCAGCTAATTTGAAGCAAACAGATGAACCTCCCAAGAAGTCCTTACCATTCTGTGGCATATATCCTGATATCGACAACTATTAGAGAGCTTTATCACGTGGGAACTCCTGAGCAACTGATGAAACAATGATTTATACATTTACTAATTCTCTTAAAAGGTAGAAATAGAGTGTCCCTACAGTATATACTCACTGAAGTTTGTAATTTTAAAATCTAATTCCCCTTTCTTCTGAATCTCTTATCCCCAGCCCAACATTTATTTGAGGGAATGAGAGGTATATGAAACATTTGACATTAAAAAGATTCCCTTGTAATTTTCTGGTCATATGCATTGTCTTCTCTGTGCATTATGAATTTATTTCAAGTGGGTAAGGATACTTTGCATAATGAGGCAAAGCTTTTAAACGAGATAGTCTTGTGTATAAGGCATTGTTCTCTTTTTTGAGAGCTTAGCTCTATCTTAGTTACACAAAATGCAAGATTTAGAAGCATGTAAACCAATAATAGTTATTCAATCCAAGCTGTAAGGGTAACTTACTATGGGCACTGGAGGTTGAGATGGGATATTGTATTTGCATATATACAGTATATGGAAAACTATTCTACCATTTTATGGAGCAGCAATCATATTTAGTTTAATGTCTTTTAAGTCCCATAAAAATGATATTAGGAAATTTTGCTATTTGGATGGTGAGCAATCAAAGCTGTGGTGTTAACTCATCATAACACTACTAGTTTGACTCTTCAGGCTTCATTAAATTGGGGATATAAATATGCCAGATCAACCAAATGAAATTAGAATGCTCCTATTTCGGGGTTTAGAGTAGGCTGAATCAGCTTGGTACCTGTTTTATATTTGTGGTTAGGTACTATACTTGCCTACCTGTGATTGCATGGCTATTTCAAAAAGAATCGAGATTAATGTATATCGATAATTCTCAACTTTATATCATGACTCTCTTGAGTATCCTGTAAAATAGAAATCCCGAAATGATTTCTTTCATGGATTTTCTCATCTTTTGTTGTTGCTTTTTTTCTCTTGTGTACCTAGCACAAGCCCACAGTGTGTTTTGTAGCTGTTCCAAGTAATAGCATTTTCTTTTTTTTTTTCTTATTTGTAATTATTTTATTTTTAAACTTTAAAATATTGTATTAGTTTTGCCAAATATCAAAATGAATCCTTCACAGGTATACATGTATTCCCCATCCTGAACCCTCCTCCCTCCTCCCTCCTCCCTCCCCATACCATCCCTCTGGATTGTCCCAGTGCACCAGCCCCAAGCATCCAGTATCGTGCATCGAACCTGCAAGTTAAACTGACTGCATTATGGGGAACTCTGAAATTTTCTTAGAAAAACAACAGGTCAAATCATCTGATTCTTACCATCTATATTTTGTCAATGGAATATTTGGAGTTTGGAAGTTCTATCTCTGTCATTTCTCTTGGAAGTCACTAACTGGTCCTCAAAATAAGTAAGAGAAAGCTACAATGAAGTTAAAAATACTCAAATAAATTTTCTTTTATAGTTTTAATGAGTTTAAAAATACTTCTCAAATTTATAAAAATGGGAAATATTTCCACATATTCTGGGGTTAATATATAATTTTAATTTTCTTTATTTTATGTAAGAAATTGATTTATTTAGAGAGAAACACACTATATAGTGTGGACCACTGCTGAATGTGGCATGCCTTAATTTTCTATATTTACCTTTAACAGGGGAAAACAAAAGTCATTTTGAAATTATATTTCCTCCTTATTTAAAAAAAAATTTTTGAGATTTTTGTCCTAATAGAAAAGTCTCTTAGAGGCAACCACAAGACATACATGATACCTAAATATTTAAAAATAAGGGCATTCAGTTCAGTTCAGTCGCTCAGTCGTGTCCGACTCTTTGCGACCCCATGAATCGCAGCACACCAGGCCTCCCTGTCCATCACCAACTCCCAGAGTTCACTCAGACTCACGTCCATCGAGTCAGTGATGCCATCCAGCCATCTCATCCTCTGCCGTCCCCTTCTCCTCTTGCCCCCAATCCCTCCCAGCATCAGAGTCTTTTCCAGTGAGTCAATACTTCGCATGAGGTGGCCAAAGTACTGGAGGTTAAGCTTCATTATCACTCCTTCCAAAGAAATCCCAGGGCTGATCTCCTTCAGAATGGACTGGTTGGATCTCCTTGCAGTCCAAGGGACTCTCAAGAGTCTTCTCCAACACCACAGTTCAAAAGCATCAATTCTTTGGCTCTCAGCCTTCTTCACAGTCCAACTCTCACATCCATACATGACCACAGGAAAAACCATAGCCTTGACTAGATGAACCTTTGTTGGCAAAGTAACGTCTCTGCTTTTGAATATTAGGACTCTATTTGCTTGTCTTAGGCATCTGTGAAATAAAATGAAGGATATAATTGAACATGAAATATAAATCTTTTTTTTTTATTTTATTTTTAAACTTTACATAATTGTATTAGTTTTGCCAAATATCAAAATGAATCCGCCACAGGTTCATTGCTAATAATATTGAGTGAAATTCATGCAATCCCTGAATCCAAAATAGAAATATAGATAACATTAAGAATAAATAAATAAGTAAAGGTCACTAATGTCACAGTTATAATGCATATATTGTTTCATAGTATACACACATTGTTTCATAGTAACAATGTTTTATTTTTACATTTTGTTACATTATTGTTACAATAAATGTTGCAGTAACATTTATTGCTATATTTTTATTGTAAATATACACTTGCTCAATTTTTTGTAAAAAATTAGGCAACCTAAAAAACTAATGGTTATTTGTTAGCCTAGACACCTGATATTTGTTATTCAATGAAAAACTGGATTATGAATTCTAAATAAAGTACTTTTAAATGCCTATTTGAAAGATAATGCATTTTTAGATTGGTGATCTACCCCCTTCGACACACAGGTTCCATAATTCTGATTGATCTAAGTAAATTATTTTTATGTTCTTAAAATATTTTCAAACATCTAATAATGCCAAATTTCAGTCAAAGGATTACTGATCACACCACTGAATAATAGCAATTTTTAGAAATGTTTTGATTCTTTACAAATATTTTGAATTCTTTTCCAAGTAATTATAATTAAGAAAAATAGACATCAGATGAGGAAATAAATAGTCAAATGCTTGGGTAGAAAACCAACAGCAATTAAAGTTATGAATAAAAATATATTAGCTTCATTCACTGAAAAAATTTAGCAATTCCTGGATTATTTTAAATTATGACATAAATTTTTCAGAATCCAAATTTTACTTTCATTTTGCATAATTCAGATTAGGATTAGCTGTCAAATTGCTGCTTCACTTTTTAAACTAAAATTTATTTCAGTATAAATGATTCAAAGTTACATGCTATTACTGAGAATTAAAAATGAACAAACTACAGTAAATCAAGTTGGACTTTTTATCAGATTATTTCTGTTATAGTTAAGTAGAAGAGATTCTAAAGAATATTACCACCTCTTTCTTCAGTGTATAGGGAGTTCAAAACCACATATGGTAGGAAATACATTTTACTCTTATTTGCTTACTGGGATCATTTTTAGATGCTTTTCACAGCTCAGATCCATTATGTCCTGGAATGTCAATTGAAAGTTGTTTGCTTGGTTTCCAGTAGAGAGTTAGTTATTGTGTATCTGTCTGCACTATTCTCATTGTGAGTGACAATCATAGGCTATTCGGCTGAATACCACCCCTGTCATTGTTGGGGCTTGCTACTTGACTATTTTGTCTTTTTTTCCACTCTTCACAAGCGGATAGAAAAATCAAGTAATTCCTTTGAAGAAATACAAAGTTACTCAGCTTTCAAAACTGCCTGCTGTCATTTTTCTATAGTTAAGATCTTTGCCTGAAGAACTGACTGTCTCACCCTGACATCAGACTGTAGTAATTAATCATTAAATAGTGATTGAGGCAGTGGACCTCAGAAAATATCTCCATATACTACCATATGCTGGAGCCAGCTGCAAGCCAGTACTTAGAAGAAGCCTCATGGAGGAGACAGCGTCTGGCAGTTTCCTGCTGTGAAGTCCAAGTGCAATGTGCTTCTAACTAAGGGCCAAAAACAGAATGCTTGCTTGTGTTGACCTTCACTACCTGACACCATTTAAAAGATAAAATGTCAGTGTTAATGCACTGGAAGTTTAAACATTTAATCACATTCTAATGAGTACACCAGCATTTTTCACACTTTACCATTTTTTTTTCATTTTGTTTCCATAACAACATTAACAAATCACTTTAGCAACACATACCTGTTCTTTAAAAAATAGAAAGGAAATTTAAAACTGATCCCTCACTAGTAAACCAAATAAAGCAAATCTAAGATATTTAATTTTTTTAAATTAAAGAATAACTGGTGGGTGACAAAGATGTTGGCTTCAAATACTTAAAGGGCTAGTTGTATAGAAAACAAAGCAAAAATCTGTTATCCATTTCTGCACAAGCAGTTGATAGAACTTGTGAGTGCAAGTTAATAAAAGATATATTTGAACTCAATTTAATTGTTTATTGACAATTAGAACTGTCTAATAATATCACTGCCTCTGTCAAGAAGTAATGAGTTTCTTATCACATTTTGGGACTCAACATTTGATAAAACTGTAGTGAGAGTGTTAAACGAATTCCTTGAGAATGTGATTTAATAGATCACATGATCATATAAAAATTAAGTTTATAAGCAATGTTGACCAACTACTATATACTTATCATTACTCTAGATATTTTACAGACTTGTCCAATTTTAAAATACATCCAAAATTTAAAATATCAACCTTTCTTTCTTACTGAGTATAGAGGAATACTCATTTGCAATAGGAATTTTATTTTAGTTATTTATTTTATATTTTCTGAAATGAAAATGAAAAATTTGCTCTGCTTGCATTAGATACATTTTATATACTGCTTCTATTCTTACAAGTGTGTGTACCCGCTCAATCATTAAGTTGTGTCCAACCCTTTGTGACCCCATGAACTGTAGCCCACCAGGCTCCTCTATCCACAGGATTCTCCAAGCAAAAATATGGTAGCAGGTTGCCATTTCCTCCTCCAAGGGATCTTCCCAACGTAGAGTTTGAACCCTTGTCTCCTGTGTCTCTTGCACTGGCAGGTGGATTCTTTACCACTGAGCCACCTGAGAATCATTCTTACCACATACAAATAGCATTCATAGATTTTCTTTTGAGTACAGTCCATCAAAGTTGATTGCCAAATTTACACCTGGAGAAAGTTTCTAGATAGGTTTTTGCTATAATTTGGATAATATTTTTTTTAAAAAATAGAGCTAGAAATCTTAAACTGGGAAAAGGTATCAAAAATTGCATGATTCAGAGGGCTTCCCTGGTGGCTCAGTGGTAAAGAATCAACCTGCCAATGCAGGAGACATGGGTTCGATCCCTGATCCAGGAAGATCCCACAAGTCACGGAGCAACTAAGCCTGTGTGCCACAACTACTGAGCCTGTGCTGCAGAGTCTGAGAACCGCAACTGCTGAGCCACGTGCTGCAACTGTTGAAGCCCATGCATTCTAGAGCCCATGCTCCACAAGAGAAGCCACTGCACTGAGAAGCCTGTGCACCGCCACTAGAGAGAAGTCCCTGTTCACCACAACTGGAGAAAAGCCTGCCCAGTGACGGACACTCAGCATAGCCAGAAATAAATATATATTTTTAAATTGCATGATTCAAACCCTCTGATTTTGGGCATTTTTATTTTATTCCCATTTCATAAATGAAACAACTCATAGAATGGTTAAATAATGGTCCCCAGGAGAGTGGATAGAGTGTCTGAATATAGAGTTGAAATATTTGGTGGTAAGAAATTTTCCAGACTTCAGTTGATGAGATTTTATTGCCAACTCTTTTAGATACTGTAATGTAGAGGCCAAGCTTCACTTCTTTCAGATATAAGAAGATATACAAAGATCTGGGATAAAGAGTACATATATATACTTTAAAAAGGGAGTTTAATATGTTAAATCATAAAATATTCATTTGATTTCTTTTTCTTTCATCTAGAAATTGTTGCTGTTGCTTCTTTGTTTACTTGATACTTATACCAGAAATGTTTATATAATGAAAAACATATCCATTAGTTTCCCTCATGGATGACATTGCTCTGCATTTGGTGGTACTTTTAATTAATGTGTCTATACTCTCATTTTGGGGTATAATTCCTTCAAGTAAGAAATGAAGTATTTAGCTGAGATATTTGAAGTTACTTTTGACTTGCTAAAATTTGGTCATCTTCCTTTCTATTACATTCAAGAATGATTCACAAATGGAAATTATCTGGTAAGGTGTCAGTACAAGTTTTTGTCAGTTAAAGGTTCTAGTCATAATGACCATTAATATATATTTTCCTTTTCTTAAGAATTTAAATATGTTAACTCCGTATGCACAAGTTTAGATCTTTACTCCATTTGAGATACTAATTCTCTTCCTCTTACCTCCACTTTTTTTTTTTTTAGGTTAACATTAACGTATATTTTTTTTTCTATTTTATTTATTTTTTTCATACATGATATTTTACATGTTTGAATGCCATTCTCCCAAATCTTCCCACCCTCTCCCTCTCCAATAGAGTCCATAAGACTGTTCTATACATCAGTGTCTCTTTTGCTGTCTCATACACAGGGTTATTGTTACCATCTTTCTAAATTCCATATATATGCGTTAGTATACTGTATTGGTGTTTTTCTTTCTGGCTTACTTCACCCTAAAATAACAGTTGTTTACCTGAAGACTAGGGCTTCCCTGGTAGCTCAGCTGGTAAAGAATCTGCCTGCAATGCAGGAGACCCTGGTTCCATCCCTGGGTCAGGAAGATCCCCTGGAGAGGGGATAAAGCTACCCACTGCAGTTTTCTTGGGCTTCCCTGGTGGCTTAGATGGTAAAGAATCCACCTGCAATACGGGAGACCTGGTTCACTCTCTGGGTTGGGAAGATCCCTTGGGGAAGGCAATTCTCCAGGTATTCTTACCTGGAGAATTCCATGGACAAAGGAGCCTGGCAGCCTACAATCCATGGAGTCTCAAAGAGTTGGACACGACGGAGCAACTTTCACTTTCACCTGTGGACTGAAGTTAGTTTGCTAATTACTGATGTCTGGCTTTACTATTGGGTAGGCCAAAATGTTCATTTCATTTTTCCATAACATCTTACATAAAAACCCAGATGAACTTTTTGGCCAGCCCAATGTATAGCTTCTGTGCCTATCTTGTTTGGCAGTTGTCTCTAGTTTCCTCATTATTTTTCCTTCAAAATTTAGTTGTTTTTTTTTGGTCCAACATCAAAAATCAAAAATAAGGGATATTTCTAAAGGCTTAGATATCCTACTGCATAATTAATAGCCTTTATATTTTTCACAAATTTGATTCAGTTTGATATTTCACTTTTATGCATCAAATTTTAGGTTACTCTTTTGGGTCATATAACCTTGAAATATGAATATTTTGACAGAGCTTATTTAAAAAATATCTTCTAAACTAATGGTAAGCACTAATCTATATATTTTTTCCAGATGAATTAATCCTTCTGTCAAGAATAAGTATAGTAAAATTACTTGATTTAAGAAGGAAACATCTGTTTATTTTTGCCTTTCTAAACAAAATTTCCTTGAAGTTAGCATTGCCAGTAGCATCAGGTCTCCTTTTAAAATTGCTTTTGCTGCTTATTTATAACATTTAGTTGAAATTATACATGGATACATAGCTAAAAAGATAAAAACAAAAATCAGAATTGTAGATGATCTCTTTTAGAAAATGCAGTTTGAACAAAATTGGGCAAATTTGGAAAATCATATATTAATGCTTTGAATGAGGTATCATAAGAGGGAAAAGAAAAAAAAATGACATCTTGTTTCTGTATCAGCTCCTTTGGCCAACTCTTGAAATAATTATGGAAAATGTATCTTTTACAAACATTGACTAAGACATATGTCTTAAAATGGGCTTATGCCACTAATGGACACAGAGAAATCCAAGCCCTTTCTGTCTCATAAATCCAAATAAATATCAGAAAAAAAAATTAAATTCCAACAGAATGAAATGAAGCTACTGTACATCTATCTAACTTAATTTTATGTGAAGATTTTTTTTGGGGGGGAAACATCATATGTCTTTCTCAGTATAAAAGTGAAGTGATCAAAATCACTTTTAATTAAGCTCTTTCTCAGTTCACTAAGGAATACTGAGAGAATGCCAAACGATATTAATGTACTCCATTATGACTTTGACTATATTTTACAACTTGAAAAATTTTCATTTTTATGGTGCCATCAGCCTGCTACTTAATAGAAAATGTTTTATTGACATTTATGTTCTTTACCTAATGATGTGTATTTAAATGATGGCTGCCATCTTCATTAGAAGTGACTGTTGAAAGAGTAGTAAGAGAATACAGAAAACTGTTTTCATTCTAATTGTGCAAACTGAGAGTATAACCCTGGGCTGAACAGTTTACCAATTTGCCTACAGAGTTTAATTAAAAATACCATCATGCTCCAACACTGTATGATTGTTTTAATTGTGAATTATTATTTTAAAAAATGTCCGTATTGTCTATTTGTTCTTAAAAATAAATATACTAATTAATTATTTAAAATTTCTTTTTGTTAAAAAAAATCCAAATTCCTTAATATTGCCAATGATCATCAGAAAAGTATCAGGCCTGGGATAGTAGAAATCATCTCAAAGATAAAATCCACCAATATGCCAGTACTGATGAGCATATGCCAGTGGAGGTCATTTAGACTTTTATTTGATACTCACAAAAATCCTCATTCTTCAAACAATTGGTTAATTATGTTATATTTATCATTAATTTAGTTAATTTTTATTAGAATTAATTATGGTTCATTTCAATCACTATTTGATTTCCTGTTAAGTTACAATTCCCTTTTTTTCCATTTCAAGATTGTTCAGAATCATATTCTTAAATAAAAATTTGTCAGTGAAGTTTTCATTATTCAGAATAAAAAATCTGAAGAACAAATTTATTTAAACATAATCAAAATACATAGTATAGCTTAGCTCATTTTTCTAATGAAGTATAATCTTCCACTTCACTGAAAATGCAAACTTGGACATTTGTAATATATTAAATGATAAACAAGCAATATTTAGTTCTAAACATTAACCATTTATATATACTCTATTTCATTTTGTTGAGGAATTTTATCAGATTCCCAACATAATTCCAAACTGGAATTTGTATTATTTCTTCAAAAACAGTTATGACTTTATTATTCATTTATGGACTATGTATTTACTATATATATATATAATGGACATATATATTTTTGTATATATAATATTACTGTCTAATTAATACTAATTAGACAGTAATTAATTAATAGATTATACTGTAATTTAATTAATATTACTGTCTAATTTTTGTAATGATTTGTTTCAATTCCTCCAAGATGGCCATGATGGTTCTTGTCTCTTGTGTAGGTGGTTATTCTTGCATAATAAAATGAATATAAAGCAACTGATGTGTTTGACTTCCTAGGATAGTTCATAAAAGCTAATATAGCATCAGCATTGTTTTCTTCAATTACTTGCTATGGGAAAAAGCAACTGTCATGCCATGTCAAGCATCCCGGTAGCAAGGTCTAGATGGAAAGGAAGTAAAACTCCCAGTCACCAGCCATCACTCCCTTTCCATGTGAGTGGATCCTCTCAGTCACTCTAGTGAGTCCTCTCAGTCACTCTGACAATGAGTTTACAGGACACCCTGAGTCAGATCCTAGTGTAGCTACCATTGACTTCCTGACACACAAAATCCTTGAGATATAATACATGAATATTGTTATTTTAAGTCATTACATTTTTGGAAAGAGTTGTTAAGCAGTCATTTGTTGTGGTTCAGGCGTTCAGTCATGTCCAACTCTATGTGACCCCATGGATTGCAGCATGCCAGGCTTCCCTATCCTTAACCATCTCCTGGAGTTTGCTCAAACTTATGTCTATTGAGTAGATGATGCCATCCAACCATCTCATCCTCTGTTGTCCCCTTCTACTTCTGCCTTCAATCTTACCCAGCATCAAACTTACCTTCTACTTCTTGCCTTCATTAGCTGCTGCTGCTGCTGCTAAGTCGCTTCAGTCGTGTCCAACTCTGTGCAACCCCATAGATGGAAGCCCACCAGGCTTCCCCATCCCTGGGATTCTCCAGGCAAGAACACTGGAGTGGGTTACCATTTCCTTCTCCAATGCATGAAAATGAAAAGTGAAAGTGAAGTCGCTCAGTAATGTCCAACTCTTAGCGACCCCATGGACTGCAGCCTACTAGGCTCCACTGTCCATGGGATTTTCCAGGCAAGAGTACTGGAGTAGGGTGCCATTGCCTTCTCTGCAGGGTCTTAGCAGTCATAGGCAATTAATATAAAATTTTCACATCCTACAGGAAATTTCTTGACTATTTGGGCTGTGATTTTCCCCCCACCTATATTGCACAATGCTTGTCACACAGTTGGCTGATTATAAATTAATGAATTCGTGTGATCCTCCTCTGATGTCATAAGTTCAGAAAGAGCTTAAAAGGCCTGAACATTTTGTCATAAGTTCATAAAGAGCTTAAAAGGCCTGAACATTTGTTATTCAAATATTGTGAGGAAGAAGAGATCAACATCAACTTGGTCAAAGAAACAAAATATCATTTTAGGCAAATATAGTTTGTTTGTTTGTTTGTTTGTTTTTTGGGATTTTGTAAAATCTTTTTTTTTTTTAATTTTATTTTATTTTTAAACTTTACATAACTGTATTAGTTTTGCCAAATATCAAAATGAATCCGCCACAGGTATACATGAGTTCCCCATCCTGAACCCTCTAATTTGATCCATCAGGGCAATTCATGTAGTTATTCTGAGTGAAAATCTGCTAACTTATCTCAACAATCTAGCCATAGAAATGTTTATTCAAAATTATACATTTTCAAAGAATCATCTGGGCTCCACAGGTGGCTCAGTAGTGAAGAATCCACCTGCCAAGCAGGAGACATGGGTTGGATCCCTGGGTCAGGAAGATTCCCTGGAGAAGGAAATGGCAATCCACTCCAGTATTCTTGCCTGGGAAATCCCATGGACAGAGGAGCATGGTGGGCTAGTCCATGAGGTCACAAAGATTGGAAATGACTTATTGACTAAACAATAAGAATCATCTGAAATCTGTAAGAATGTTATAATTGTAATACCTGTATTTCTACTTTTCCAGTTTCATATGTTTTTCCTATATTCTATGACACAATAATTTTGTATCTCAACTTTCCAGGTGCACTGACAGAAGCAAAGTCTCCCTCACCTATGAAAAAAAGCAAAAATTACAACAACAAATTTTGCTAAGATTGCTTTAGTTCTGCCCAATGTGATACTTGAATATGCAAAATGGAATTCTACCCAGCCTTTGGTCTCAGAACTAAGATTTGGATTAATTCAGCCCAGCTGTCATCTCTTTTTATGCATCATCAGCTCCTCAGAAAACTGGATCAGATTAATTTCACTTACCAAAAACACCTTTTCATTAATTATAGCTTTAGAATACTTTCTTATCTTTTATTGAAGGATGACATAAGAATTAAGTCATATGTGGAAAGCTTCCATTTTATAAATTATTTTTGGATAGAGAGGTTTACTGAGTTATCTCAAATGATCAGAATAGATTCTAAAAGTTAAAGCATTAGAGATCAAAGAAAAGACAAAGTAAAGATTTCTACAGGTTTAGATTGAAACAAGATTTTTTTTAAAGGATATGAACAAGGGCCAGTATTAGACCTAGAATCTGAACATTATTATAAGAATTTTTGAAAAGACTTTATTAATAAACTAGTGAAAATTAATTTGGATTTAATATCACAGTGCTTAACGTATCTCATGTTTTTATTAATTATTTAAAACAAAAAAATCTTTAATTTTGCTTAACTCTGAAGAGATAATTTTTATTGTCTAAGTGCTCATATTATAAAATGATTTTGAGTTTCTTTAGAAGGAGACTCCTAAACTTCAGTGAACTCCAGCACTGTGTGTCACTCTATTAATACTCTTGTAAAAACATGTCCGAGGAGGGCATGGCAACCCACTCCAGTATTCTTGCTGGAGAATCCCATGGACAGAGGAGCCTGGTGGGTTACAATCCATAGGGTCACACAGAGTTGGAGGAGCCTGGAGGGTTATAGTCCATGGGGTCTGAAAAAGTCAGACACAACTGAAATAATTTAGCCTTGAAGAACAAGTCCAGATTAAGCATCAGTTCAGTTCAGTCTCTCAGTGATGTCCGACCCTTTGCGACCCCATGAATTGTAGCACGCCAGGCCTCCCTGTCCATCACCAACTCCTGGAGTTTACCCAAACTCATGTGCTTCTAGTCGGTGATGCCTTCCAGCTGTCTCATCCTCTGTCGTCCCCTTCTCCCCCTGCCCCAGTCCCTCCCAGCATCAGGGTCTTTTCCAATGAGTCAACTCTTCGCATGAGGTGGCCAAAGTATTGAAGTTTCAGCCTCAGCATCAGTCCTTCCAATGAACACCCAGGACTGGTCTCCTTTAGAATGGACTGGTTGGATCTCCTTGCAGTCCAAGGGACTTCAAAGAGTTTTCTCCAGCACCACAGTTCAAAAGCATCAATTCTTTGGCACTCAGCTTTCTTCACCTAAGACTTACATAATCAATGCCCTAGCATGGACAAACTTGTTTCAGTCAACTTTACATAAATATAACATTGATTTGCAGATTTACTAATTATAGTTTTTCATTTTGAACATGTCTGAGGCCATTTTTACAAATTAAATTTGGTCCATTTGATACCATAATTTAATTATTTCATGATCAATATAAATAGGAATAAAACAATAAAGTAATGGTTTTTGTGAAGGAGCAATCTGCCTAATGCCTGTAAAGAAGAAAAAACCATGAGGGCAATGAGTTAAACGCAATATAACTTACCAATTCATTTTATTGATTAGAAGTAGTTGTGGTCATGGCCAAGTGGAGAACAAAAAAGAAATCAAGATAAGATTATACTGAGCAAAGAAATAATTTTCTTAAAAAGTAGAGAAACTAAGAATATGATCTATATTGGGGATGTTTCTTAACTTTCCCTAAAACCAGATATTAGCCTTGCTAGTTTCAAAGATACCATTTTCTTCTTTGCCTTTTCTCAGTCATTATAAAGAATGACCAAGTGTAAGAATGACAAATTATCTGAAAGATTTTGTTTACAATTAAATGTGAATTAAATTCTTCCTTTTGGTCTTTTTATTGATCACGTGATACACAAACTCATCAATGACCAACTCAGCAGATTGAAGAATTAGCCCTTGTCTCTAAAACATTATCTCAATCAAGTTTTTTTTTTCAATTAAGAAAAAATCATCTTTTCTGTTTGTTCCATGGGCTGCAGTCCGTGAGATCGCAAATAATCAGATAGGACTTTGCAACTGAGCACACACATCATTAATGTTAGAATATTGGCAATGCTAATAATTTTTATTTTTCTTTTACTTTTTTATATTTATATATTGTGTGTGATATTTATTATATTCATGTTATAATGAACTAATATGTTACATAGACTATAAAATATATACAAAAATAGAAACTTCAAAAGGATGAAATTTTTTTTAATTAATAGAAATGGAAGTTGAAGTGGTCTTTCTGAACACTTGTGAATCATCTTGAATTCCCTTCTCAGTTGATTTAAAGAGCTGACTCTTCTGAATGATCCAGATGTTTGCATCATTAATCTGTCCCCTTCTAAACTTTTATAATCCTTAATAACTTATTATTCAAAATCTTGCTGCTGCTGCTATTGCTAAATCACTTCAGTCATGAACTCTTGATTTTTGATATTTTTGTTCCAAGCAATCAGGTTTGCTTTTTGTAGTGAACAAAAGGGGCAACTGAGGGTCAAGTTTACAAGGCAAGTAATGTCAGATCAAGTGGTTTTCAGTAAGATCCCTGGCCTATCCAAGCCCTCCAAAATTGCTCTGTCATGGCTCATTTTTCTCTTCCATTCATTGGATCTTTTTTTTTAAATTTAAATTTATTTATTTTAATTGGAGGCTAAGTACTTTACAATATTGTACTGGTTTTGTTATACATCAACATGAATCCATCACAGGTGTACACATGTTCCCAATCCTGAACCCCTCTCCCACCTCCCTCCCCATACCATCCCCCTGGGTAATCCCAGTGCACCAGCCCCAGGCATCCTGTATCCTGCATCGAACCTAGACTGGTGATTCGTTTCTTATATGATATTACACATGTTTCAATGCCATTCTCCCAAATCATCCCAACCTCTCCCTCTCCCACAGAGTCCAAAAGACGTTTTATACATCTGTGACTCTTTTGCTGTCTCGTATACAGGGTTATCGTTATCATCTTTCTAAATTCTATATATATGCATTAGTATACTGTATTGGCGGAGAAGGTAATGGCAACCCACTCCAGTACTCTTGCCTGGAAAATCCCATGGATGGAGGGACCTGGTAGGCTGCAGTCCATGGGGTCGCTAGGAGTCAGATACAACTGAGCGACTTCACTTTCACTTTTCACTTTCACGCATTGGAGAAGGAAATGGCAACCCACTCCAGTCTTCTTGCCTGGAGAATCCCAGGGACAGGGAGCCTGGTGGGCTGCCACCTGTGGTGTTGCACAGAGTCGGATACAACTGAAGCAACTTAGCAGCAGCAGCAGCATACTTACTGTATTGGTGTTTTTCTTTCTGGCTTACTTCACTCTGTATAATAGGCTCCGGTTTCATCCAACTCATTAGAACTGATTCAAATGTATTCTTTTTAATGGCTGAGTAATACTCCATTGTGTATATGTACCACAGCTTTCTTATCCATTCATCTGCTGATAGTAGAATGGCTAACACTGGTACAAAAAAATAAACAAGAGATGAAAAGTGTTGGCAAGGATGTGGAGCAATTAGAACCCTTATGCACTGTTGGTGAGAATGCACAATGTTGTAGACAGTATGGGAAACAATGTTTTAGTTTGTCAACATATTTAAAATAAAGATTATCATATGATCTGGCCATCTTGCTTCCAGCTCTATATTTAAAAGAATTGAAATCAGGATCTCAAAGAGATACATGAATTTCCATGTTCATTGCAGCACTATTCATGGTAGACGAGGTATGGAAAAAACCTTAACTGTATATTGATAGATTAATTGAGAAAGAAAATACTGTTTATAGCATCTGGACTTCCCTGGTGGCTCAGCAGTCAAGAATCGCCTGCCAATGCCAGAGACGCCAGTTCAATCCTAGGGTCAGGAAGATCCCTTGGAGTAGGAAATGGCAAGCTACTTCAGTATTCTTGCCTGGAAAATTCCATGGACAGAGGATCTTGGTGGGCTACAATCCATGGGTTGCAAAGAGTCAGACATGACTCAGCACAGCTCAGCAACAACAAAAAAGAAAATCATGCCATATATGACAACATGGATAAACTTGGAAGACATTATGCTGAAAGAAACATCAGCTAACAGAAGGACTAATGCTAAGTCAAGCCATAAGAGGTATCTAGTGTAGTCAGGCTCATAGAAACAGACAATGTTGATCATCAGAGGCTGGGGAGACAAGGACATGGTGAGTTGCTGTTCAAAGGCTATCTGGTTTCAGTTATGCAAGAAGAATGAGTTCCAGAGCTCTGTTGTTCATCATTGTACCTATAGCTTATAAGACTGTACAGGACAGAACTTAAATTTCTTAAAAGGGTAGACCTCATGTTATGTGTTCTTACCATGATAAAATGTAAAAATAAATTAATATAAAAAGGGATGAAAAGCAACATAGATAGGAGGCAGAGGCTTAGAAAGGCATAAAGAAGTGAAAATGTGTGACATGCGAAGGACTCCAGGAATAGTTGCTTATGGTGAAAGCCTGGGTTGTAAGGTGCAAGTAGAACACCAGAGTGGCAAAGAAAGACAAAAAAGGTTGCCAGTGAAGCAATTAAATATTTTTTCACTAACATCAAATGTAACTTTCTCGGATTTAAGTTCTTGGAGGGAGATTTTGTTTGAAAGATTCTCAGTGCTTAGAATACAGACCTGTTCAGTTCAGTTCAGTCGCTCAGTCATATCTGACTCTTTGCCACCCCATGAACCACAGAATGCCAGGCCTCCCTGTCCATCACCAACTCCCGGAGTCCACCCAAATCCATGTCCATTGTGTCAGTGATGCCATCCAACCATCTCATCCTCCATCGTCCCCTTCTCCTCCTGCCCTCAATCTTTCCCAGCATCAGGGTCTTTTCAAATGAGCCAGCTCTTTGCATCAGGTGGCCAAAGAATTGGAGTTTCAGCTTCAAAATCAGTAGGCAATGGTTATTCAGTAAAGCTTGAGTTCATAACTGAATGCACGTATTAATGGACAAACACACACACACACACACTCACACAAACAAATATATATGTAAAGAGAGACAGAAATGAAACTCCATAACTCTTTCTGTAGATTACTTTAAAAACTGTTAGAGTATAAGAAGGATCCATTTTTGAAAGAGAGCAGGGTAAAAGAGAAATCTTTTTAGTGAGTATATGTGAAAATTATATAAGCAGTGTATTGTATTTACTAGGAAAAATGTTTAAATACATTGTTCTGGGTGTGTGTTAGTCACTCTAAAATCCTATGGACTGCAGCCCACCAGGCTCCTCTGCCCACGGGATTCTCCAGGCAAGAATACTGGAGTGGCTTGCCATTACCTCCTCCAGGGGATCTTCCTGACCCAGGGATTGAACCTGGGTCTCTTTCACTGTGAACAGATTCTTTATTGTCTAAGCCAGCAGGGAAGCCACTATTGATTTTAAGGCATACAGAAAGCTATAAGGGAACTAAAAATACTGACAATGCTGAGGGAGCCATTGAATAACCCTTCTGCTAGAATTGCGGGTGCTGATTTGTGAATTGAGCTGCTGTGTTCAAGTAGGATTTGAGTTTTTCTTACTGTCTGCACTCTGCTGAAGACATAGAATGCCAATGGAGAATTAATCATATGTCCTGATACATAAAATTGAAACTTTTGTTTTTTAATTAAAATTCAAGTAGCTAAAAGTGGATACAGTAGACAGTTGGACAGCTTATTTGGCAGAGAAGCTATGTTTGAGAGAAGAAAAGAGAGAAACAATTTCCTTACATGACTGCTTTGGATCTCTGTTCTCTGAGCCCTTCTTGGTGCATGAAGTGAAACTTTACCCCAAATGCATAGTTTGGAAACAAAACAAAAAAATAGCTTTTTTTTTTTTTTTGAAGAGTACAATGGAAACCGCATAAATCAACGTTCCCTCTTTGGATGACTTTGATAATTTGCATTCATCTGTTTAAAGAGAGATGTCTTTGGAGACTTCCTATTTTTACATAAAAATTACACTCAGCATCTCCCAGTCTCTTTTGTTCACTAAAATTAGATTTGCTCACTTATACAATTCAGAAGGACTAATTTGTTCAGAGGGAAGTTACATGCTATTTACGGTATGCCCTCTCCTTACCTACCTCCTTCAAAAAAAAAATACATATATATATATGTATATATGGACTGCACCTCCCACCCCTCTTCCAGGGAAATGGACACGCTCTCCTGATTCATGGAGTACACTCCTATGGGTGAAAGGCCACCTGTCTATTACAAACTGGAAAAGAAAAATTAGCAAAATGTAAGATTTGCAAGTACCATGAGATTTTGCAAGAGTAATTACCCAGGCCTTCAGTATCAATGAGCAGTTAGTGGACCATCCATGAAGCAGTCCACCGAACCTGCAGCTTCAACAGATCTAGTCTTGTGGTTTGCCAGTGAACACTGTGCCATGTACTTAGCCATGTCCAACTCTTTGCAACCCCATGGACTGCAGCCCACCAGGCTCCTCAGTTCATGGGATTCTCCGGGCAAGAATACTGGAGTGGTTTGCCATTTCCTCCTCCAGGGGATCTTCCCCACCCAGGAATTGAGCCTGTGTCTCCTGTATCTCCTGCATTACAGGCAGATTCTTTACCTGGTGAGCCATTGGGGAATGGAGGCTTGACTCTATGCCGATGCTGAAAACCCTGAGATTTCTGTGGTTATTATGGCTGTATTGTAGACTTCTTCCATTGGATGTGTAATCTCACACCAATTTGGAAACCTATTAGCAGGACAGTTGCAGAGAGAAGTGTACTTACTATATAGTAACAGCAAGGAGACATTTTATGAGACAGTGAAAAATAAAGAGCACATAGACATTTAAATATAATTTTGTAAATGGTGTGTATAATATTGCTACTTGTGCTCTGTAAGACTATAAACAAGTCACAGAGAGCTAGGCATTTAGTCATACATACATATGTATATGTCCATCTTCGTTGTTTACAAGGTATGTACACTTGGGCAAAGCAGCTAAACCTTTTGAATCCTGGGTTTTGTAGTTGTGGAATAGGGATGTATGTAATTGTATGTAACATGCTTGAGACCTCCAATGTCAAGTTATCAAAGCCAGATTCGCAGATGTATGGGCAGTTACCAGGGCCCTGTGCTCAGAAATGCCCACAGTTGGTTTAAGGCTCTGCTGTTGCTGTCTTGAAATTCTTAATGAGTTTTAAACAGGGGTCTCCTTTATTTTCCTTTTGTGCTGGGTTCCACTAATTATGTAGTTCATCCTGCCAATGAATGAGTCATCCGGCCCAGTGATTGCCATAGGTCAGTCACTCACTATGTTTGTCTCTTCTTGTCCTCCTCCTTCTCCTAAAAATGCAGACAAAGGGACTGTCAGAGGGTCTACTACTTCATATTGGCTTCCCACACACAACACTCTCAGGCACTAAAGACGTGCTCATTTATTCTCAGTGGCTGCCTTTTCCCACTGTTTCTAGCTACCAATACCTAACAATTCCCTGGTTCCGTGTGCCACCTTTCCCTTACAAAGGGTGTCATCAAAAGCCTTAGGAAACAGTTACTTGATCCCCTTTTGTGGTAGAGAACTGCCCCTAATTACTAGATTAAGACAGGAGGGTGAGGAAATCATAATGGTTCTTTGAAATGAAGTTTGGTTTTGGTGTTCATCTAAATCTACCCTTTGCTTTTGACTTTGGCATCAGGTCCAGGTTTTAGAGGACCCAAATTACAGAGGGTCTACTTAATGTCAGTTCTAACCTCTAGGGGCTATGTTTCATTACTGACCTTGTAATCTCATGTTAATTCAGTGTAATGGTGTCAGTAATACAAACAAGTCTGGCGTTTGAATAGTTAATATCAGAATAAGCATATTTAAATACAGACAAGAATTCCAGATGTGTTTTGGAATTTTTGCCTGTCTTTGATGCAATTTGGAGTAAAATTAGCTCTGAAGTGCTTTATATGTTGAAATTCTAGCTTTTAGTGACTGTAAATATTCACTGTCTATCAGGGGCTTTCCTGGTGGCTCAGTCGTAAAGAATCTGTCTGTCAGTGTAGGAGATAGGGCTTTGATCCCTTGGTTGAGAAGATTCCCCTGGAGAAGGAAATGGCAACCCACTCTTGCATTCTCACCTCGGAAATTCCATAAACAGAGGAACTTGGTTGGCTACTGTCCGTGGGGTTGCAAAGTCAGACAGGACTTAGCAAATAAACAATGATTTATCATGAAGGGGGAAATTGAAAGTCCTATGTACTAATTGCCATTTTATTACTTGTTTTCCAGTTTATGTAATTCTTCTCTGTTCATTTATTTCTTCTTCTTTAAAAATTTCTTTCCTTGTCATTTGATGATTTTCTTTAGAACTGTGTTTATATTCCCTTAGCTCAGGCTGGGATGTGAGCCGTGGCAGTTGCAGAAAACTGAGCAGCCTCTGAAGGGCTCCTCAATCTGCCCTTTCCACCCTGCCATATAAGTAAGCCAACACTTGCCTGCTCCTCACCATTGGAGACCAGGCTTCCCACAGCCCACCTGTTAGTCCCAGTGGCCCACCAACCAGCCAATGGGGCTGGTCTTCCCTGATTGGACCTCAGAGCTGAGGCCCAATGTGTGATTCAAAACTCTCACTCACGGTGAATCTCTGCCCATGTGTTGTCTCTTTCCCTCGGATACCCCTCACAGGGTCACAGGTCCCAACCTAACCACTTCTCTTCCCTTCCTGCCCAGTTCTGTGTGGATATTTCTTAGAGCCCTGGTTGTACTAGAGTCTCTCTGCCAGTTTCCAGTTAGTTTCAGTGAGAACTATTCCACTTATATTAATATATGTATGCTTGATGTGTTCATGTGGGTAAGTGAGTTGCATATCCTACTACTCTACCATCTTGCTCAATCACTCTTCCTTTGTGGTTTTTACTGACCATTTATTATGATTCTATTTTTTTCCTTAGCTTATAGTTTATATATATATACATGTGTGCTAAGTGGCTTCAGTTGTTTCCCACACTTTTCCCACACTTTGTGGTTTTTACTGACCATTTATTATGATTCTATTTTTTTCCTTAGCTTATAGTTTATTTATATATGCATGTGTGCTAAGTCGCTTCAGTTGTTTCCCACACTTTGTGACCCTATGGACTGTAGGCCACCAGGCTCCTCTGTGCATAGGATTCTCCAGGCAAAAATACTGGAGTGGGTTGCCATGTCCTCCTCTAGGGAACCTTCCTGACCCAGGGATCAAAGCTGCTCCTTTTACATCTCCTGCACTGGAGATGCAGAGATTATTATTATTTTTTTTTTATTTAGTAGTTGCCCTGGAGTTGCAATATACATTTACACCTAACCCAGGTCCACTTTTAAATAACATATCACTCAGCCTTCCCTTGTAGCTCAGCTGGCAAAAAAGCTGCCTGCAATGCAGAAGACCTGGGTTTGATTCCTGGGTCAGGAAGTTCCCCTGGAGAAGGAAATAGCACCCAGTTCCAGTATTCTTGCCTGAAGAATCCCATGGACAGAGGAGCCTGGTGGCCTATAGTCCATGCGGTTGCAAAGTCAGATATGACTTAGCAACTAAACCACCATACCACTTCACAGGTAGTATGAATATCTTATAACAAAATAACCCTAACTCTCCCTGCTTCCTTTGTATCAATACTGTCATTTATTTCACTCATATATAAGCATATATGTATGCTTATGATAGATATGTATGCATATGATAGATAAGCATACATAATTGGAAGCATTATTATTATAAATGAAATATGTGTTAAAGAATTTTTTAAGTTTTAATTTTATCTTTTTTAAAGTTTTAATTTTACCTTACTTTAGTTTTAATCTTTTAAAAAAATTAATCTCTTCATTCTCTTTTTTTAATACTTTTTATTTTATATTGAAGTATAGCTGATTAAGTGTTGTTATAGTTTCAGGGGCACAGCAAAAAGACTCAGTCATACATATATATATCTCCATTCTCCCCCAAATTCCTCTCTTCTTTATGTAGATCTAAGTTTCCAACCTATATTATAATCTTTTTAATAAATCTTTTAACATTTAAAGAAGTCAGACTTACTAACAGCAAATTTTCTCAATTTTGTTTATCTGAGAAAATCTTTATTTCTTCCTCACTTTTAATGAATAATTTCACAGACAGATAGACGTCATAAGAAAGAACCAAAATGAAAGGCTAGATATAAAATGCACTGTAACAGAGGTGAAGAATGCCTTTTATAGACCAAGCTGGTGACATTTTTGCTCAACACTTTAAATTCTTCACCCCACTAACTTATTGCTTGCCTTGTTTCAGAGGGTTTGTCAGATATAATTTTAATCTTTGTTCCTTAATAGGTTAGGTGTTTTTATCCTCTGAGTTCTTTCAGGATTTTTAATTCATCTTTGATTTTCTGTAGTTTAAAAATTATTTTGGAGAGGTGGAGAGAGGGCAGGCATTTTTTTCTATTAGGTGTTCTTTGAGCCTTTGGATTTGTGATTTGGTGTCTGATGTTAATTTGCCAAAATTCTCAGTCATTTCTGTTTCAAAATTTTCTTCTGTTCTTTTGTCTTTTTTCTCCTTCCTTCTGGTAACGCCATCATCAGTATGTTACATCTTTTGTAATTGTCATACATTTCTTGGATATTCTGTTCTATACTTATCAGTCTGTTCTATACTTATCTATCAGTTCCAAACTTATCTTTCTTTTTTAGCTTTTTGAGGATTCTATTGATATATCTTCTAGATCAGATATTCTTTCCTAAATTGTGTCCAGTCTGCTAATAAGTCTATCAAAGGAATTCTTCAATTCTGTCACAGTTTTTTTTTTTAACATATAGCCTTTCTTTTTGATTCTTATGATTTCCATTTTCAAGCTTACATTACTCATCTCTTCTTGTATGCTGTTTAACTTATCCATAGGACCCTTAGCATGTTTACCATAGTTGTTTTTAAATCCCTGTTCTGATAATTCCAACCTCACTGTCACATCCAGTTCTGATGTTTGCTCTATCTCTTGAAATTTTGAGAATTTTTGCCTTTATACCATTATTGATAGATGAACATGATGTAACAGGTAAAAGGAACTGCTGAATTAGACCTACATCAATTTGTGGTGGTGGGATGTATTTGTTAGGGGATACAATGTATACAATGATTAGGTCTCAGTCTGTTAATGAGAAAATGCCTCTGAATTTTGAACTTCACAAGTGTTTCTGCTTTCTTCCTTCCTCCTTAGGTGTTATAAGTTGGCCAAAATGGGCAGTACCTGGGTATTTCCCAATCCTCAGGATCAGTTAAGTTCTGATAATGCCCTAGCAGATTAGGATCTGGTTAGTTAGTTTTCCCTAAGATGAGGTGTTGTTAGGAGGTGTAGAATGCTCTGGTGCATTTCAAAGTGATTCTTTCTCCCTTCTTCTGTTAGAATCCAAGGGAATTTTCTCCAATGTTTACTGTAAGAATCTGGTCAAGCTTCTGAAGGTAAAACTCACAATATTGTGGAAGTCTAATTAATACTGGGTTCTTTGATTTTTTTTTTAAATTCAGAGTTATACACATTGAACTTACAATGACTTGTCAATTACAGTTCAGACTGTCCTGCCCCAGCACTGGTTTCTGCAGCAGGACTTGTGAGTCTCTACCTGGGTAGCCATAGCTCTGTTTATTTACAGACTTCCCAGGTGGTGCTGGTTGTAAAGAACCCACCTGCCAATGTGGGAGACATAAGAGATGCAGGTTGCATCCCTGGGTCAGGAAGACCGCCTGGAAGAGAGCATGGAAACCCACTCCAGTATTCTTGCCTGAAAAATACCATAGACAGAGGAGCCTGGAGGGCTACAGTCCATGGGATCGCAAGGAGTCAGACACGACTGAAGCAACTTAGCACACAGCATGTACACACACACACACACACACACACACACACACACACACATATGTGTGTAGCCTTGAGAAAGAAGGAAATCTTATCATTTTGAACAGCATGGATGAACCCAGAAGACATCATTATAAGCAGAATAAGCCTGACAGAGAAGGAAATACAGTATGATCTCACTTATATGTGAAATCTGGAAAAGAAATCAAATTCATAGAAGTAATGAGTAGAATGGTGGTTATCAGGAATGAGACATGGTCAGTGAGTAGAAGCCTTCAGTTATAAGATGAATAAGTTCTGGGGTTCTAATATACAGCATGGAGACTATAGTTAATCATGTTATACTGTATACTTGAAGTACCCACTGGTATGACCTTTCCTATGCTATGTTTCAAGCAAAGTAGGTTCCTCTGGGGATGTCTTTGAAAGTCTCTGTTCATTTCGATGACTTTTTCTTCTGGGCAAAATCTCTGAGCCATTGCTGAGAATCACGAGCATGTCAATGATCTGCTTCCATTAGATTAATACTTCTGATAATGAGAACAATGTTCAGTGAACACAACAACCTCTGCTTTTGTAAATTTACTTCTGCAAGTGTGAAACCTGTGGTCATGAGTGAACTGATGAAGGGACCACGCAGGCCCCAGTATCTTCATCTGCCATGCCTAGAGCTGGGCATCTTGTCTATAAGCAGAATTTAAGAGTAGGAAATCAACACTGGTTTCTAGGCTGCACTTGCAGGAATTTATTCTTTGGAACTTGGAGCTGGTGAGAACAGAGAAATGCTTCTGGCTTACTCTTCTTAATAAGAAACATATCCCATGACTATAAGCTCATGGTGCAATTGATAATTATAGTTACTATAGCATAATACGGAGAAAGCAATGGCACCCCACTCCAGTACACTTGCCTGGAAAATCCCATGGATGGAGGAGCCTGGTAGGCTGCAGTCCATGGGGTAGCTAAGAGTCAGACACGACTGAGCAACTTCGCTTTCACTTTTCACTTTCATGCATTGGAGAAGGAAATGGCAACCCACTCCAGTGTTCTTGCCTGGAGAATCCCAGGGATGGGGGAGCCTGGTGGCTGCCATCTATGGGGTCACACAGAGTTGGACACGACTGAAGTAATAGCATAGCATAATAGCTCTGCATCACATTCCCATGTCTTACTTATGTTGTATCTGGAAGTTTGTTCCTCTTAATCACCTTCATCCTAAATGGTTAAGATTTTTAAAAAATAATATTCTCTGTATTCATCCAACTCTCTCACTTTCTCCCTTTGTCTACAAGTCCACTCTCTACATCTGTGTTTCTATTGCTGCCCTGCTAATAGGTTCATCAGTACCATCTTTAAAAAAATATGTACATATATATGTATATATATACACACACATTAATACATGTGTGAAACAGACAGTGGGAAGCTGCTATGTAACACAAGGAGCCCAGCCTACTGCTCTGTGTTGACCTGGAGGGCTGGGATTGGGGTAGGTGTAGAAGGGAGGCTCAAGAGCGAGCCATTTATATAACACATACTTATGGATGATTTTTGTTGTTGCATGGCAGAAACCAACAGAACATTGTAAAGCAGTTATAGACCAATTAAAAATATTTAAGGAAAAATAAATAATAATTTTTAAGAGCTATAGCAGTTCTCTGGGTAGCAACTTCATGCAGCTCCTCATACTGCAATTATATGTCTCATAACATTTTTAACAGATAGAGTGTCTAATGAACTATGGAATGAGGTTTGTGACATTGTCAGGAGACAGGGATCAAGACCATCTCCACGGAAAAGAAATGCAAAAAAGCAAAATGGCTGTCTGGCAAGGCCTTACAAATAGCTGTGAAAAGAAGAGAAGTAAAAGCAAAGGAGAAAAGAAAAGATATAAGCAACTGAATGAAGAGTTCCAAAGAATAGCAAGAAAGAAGAGATAAGAAAGCCTTCCTCAGTGATCAATGCAAAGAAATAGAGGAAAACAACAGAATGGGAAAGACTAGAGATCTCTTCAAGAAAATTAGAGATACCAAGGGAACATTTCATGCAAAGATGTGCTCAATAAAGGACAGAGATGGTATGGACCTAACAGAAGCAGAAGATATTAAGAAGAGGCGGCAAGAATACACAGAAGAACTGTACAAAAAAGATCTTCATGACCGAGATAATCACGATGCTGTGATCACTCACCTAGAGCCAAACATCCTGGAACATGAGGTCAAGTGGGCCTTAGAAAGCATCACTATGAACAAAACTAGTGGAGGTGATGGAATTCCAGTTGAGCTAATTCAAATCCTGAAAGATGATGCTGTGAAAGTGCTGCACTCAATATGCCAGCAAATTTGGAAAACTCAGCAGTGGCCACAGGACTGGAAATGGTCCATTTTCATTCCAATCCCAAAGAAAGGCAATGCCAAAGAATGCTCAAACTACTGCACAACTTTACTCATCTCACATGCTAGTAAAGCAATGCTCAAAATTCTCCAAGCCAGGCTTCAGCAATATGTGAACCGTGAACTTCCAGATGTTCAAGCTGGTTTTAGAAAAGGCAGAGGAAACAGAGATCAAATTGCCAACATCTGCTGGATCATCGAAAAAGCAAGAGAGTTCCAGAAAAATATCTATTTCTGCTTTATTGACTATGCCAAGGCCTTTGACTGTGTGGATCACAATAAACTGTGGAAAATTCTGAAAGAGATGGGAATACCAGACCACCTGACTTCTCTCTTCAGAAACCTATATGCAGGTCAAGAAGCAACAGTTAGAACTGGACGTGAGGAACACGTGTGTACTCTTGGCAGATGCATGTTGATGTATGGCAAAACCAATACCATATTGTAAAGTAAAAAAATAATAATAATAATAATAAATAATCATTTGAAAAAAATCAAATAAATAAAATTACAAAAAAAAAAAAAAAAAAAGAACTGGACATGGAACAACAGACTGGTTCCAAATAGGAAAAGGAGTACATCAAGGCTGAATATTGTCATCCTGCTTATTTAACTTCTATGCAGAGTACATCATGAGAAACACTGGGCTGGAAGAAGCCCAAGCTGGAATCAAGATTGCCAGGAGAAATATCAATAACCTCAGAAAGGCAGATGACACCACCCTTATGGCAGAAAGTGAAGAGGAACTAAAAAGCCTCTTGATGAAAGTGAAAGAGGAGAGTGAAAAAGTTGGCTTAAAACTCAACATTCAGAAAACAAAGATCATGGCATTTGGTCCCATCACTTCATGGGAAATAGATGGGAAAACAGTGGAAACAGTGTCAGACTTTATTTTTGGGGGCTCCAAAATCACTGCAGATGGTGAGTGCAGCCATGAAATTAAAAGATGCTTACTCCCTGGAAGGTAAGTTATGACTAATCTAGATAGCATAAAGCAGAAACATTACTTTGCCAACAAAGGTCTGTCTAGTCAAGGCTATGGTTTTTCCAGTAGTCATGTATGGATTTGAGAGTTGGACTGTGAAGAAAGCTGAGTGCCAAAGAATTGATGCTTTTGAACTCTTGTGTTGGAGAAGACCCTTGAGAGTCCCTTGGACTGCAAGGAGATCCAACCAGTCCATTCTAAAGGAGATCGGTCCTGGGTGCTCTTTGGAAGGACTGATACTAAAGATGAAACTCCAGTACTTTGGCCACCTCATGCGAAAAGTTGACTCATTGGAAAAGACTCTGATGCTGGGAGGGATGGGGGCAGGAGGAGAAGGGGACGACAGAGGATGAGATGGCTGGATGGCATCATCGACTCGATGGACATGAGATTGAGTGAACTCCGGGAGTTGGTGATGGACAGGGAGGCCTGGCGTGCTGCAATTCATGGGGTCACAAAGAGTCAGACATGACTGAGCGACTGAACTGAACTGAACTGAACTGGGCAAGTTTGGGAAAGAACTTGAAATGGATTCTTCTACTTGCAAAATTGCTACCAAAACTAAGGATCCAGATTTTCAATCATAGAAGATTTATTTCAAAGTGAAGGACCATTAGAAACGAAACCAACAGTGAGAAAACATCATATCTATCATTCTAAATGTGTCTACATAGGTTGAGACTATTCAAATAGTGCCTGTTTTATTTATGATATTGAATAATTACAGTAATGATGTGAAAAGCAATTAAATTTATATCAGAGACTGCCTTGGAATAGACAAGGAAAAACATGGAAATGGAACTTAGAAGTGAAAGTGAAAATAAATATGTTATATCAATAAGTATTCTCAGATAAACTTTAACATTGTGTAGTAAAAATATATGATACCTTCTTTCTGCTAAATTCAAATTATGTAAGCTAGAACCCAACTTTCTATTGTTCCAAGCTATGCAATTTTAAATGATCTGATTGTGTTGTATTTTGCAGAAGGTATATTACTGTCAATGACCCATGTGACACCACTCCACAGAATCATTTTGATCTCCTGCTAGAAAGTTGCCCTTTGCTATCATAAAGAATGTTAACTGAGTTTATTTTTCTTTATTTAAACATGTGATGCATTTTTCTTTTTATTTTATCAGACTTTTTTACCTCTGAAGCAGAGACATTTCTTAATTTATAAATCTACTCATTACAATTTTCCTATACTCTATAGTGCCAGATAGTTAAACTAGATAATAAACCATAAATAATGCCTTCATGTCACCCCATCTATTTAACCCGACTATCTTTGACCTGAAAAGGAATCAATTATGTTCCAAATGCTCGAAAACTTGAACTAACAACTTATGGTTAAAAACATTGTTTTTTAACATGATGCTCAAATTAATTATTTTTCAAATGAGGCATGAAATGCCCTATGTCAGATTAAATTTTTAAAATGAATGACATCATTTGCTTGATAATTATGCCAAAGTTTACGTGCAATATAACTAGCTGCTATGTTAGGATGTATATAAGTTGGAATGAGGAAGGTATGTCAAAATGCAAGTCTTACAACAAAAGTACATCTATTTCTGCCTACAGGCTGTGATTCTTTTTCAATAAAGAATGTTTGAACAACTTTCACTGGTAGCGTGCTGTTGCTCTCTGTTCAAGGATTAATTAAAACATGTTCCAATAAAAACCTCCAGCATGAATACATGGAACCAGAGCATGTTCTGTGTGCTGCACCTTCTTGTGTGATAAGCTATACTTTCCTTCAATGGATACACATTGCTTTCGTTTTTAGAACTATTAAGCCAGGATAATTATGGAACAATCTAGGCAATGTTCAATAGCCCATGCAGATGCCTGACAGGGCATGTTGTCTCTTAATTAGGAAGTTGAATGCCTAACGCTTGTATATTAACTGAAATAATTGAATAGATGTTTTACATTTCTTTCACTTTCACCGACATCAAAGCCAGACTAGCTGAAGTCATGTGTTTCAAAAAGAAAAAACTATAGTTTTCTATGTTACATAAGAACAAAGGATGTTGTTGAATATTATATTTAGCAGATATTGTCTTAATAATTTTGCTTACATATTTTAGCCAAATATTCAATATGGTATTTTACAGGTTCTGATATAGCCTGTATCACCTTCTATTGCTACTGGAAATTGAAGTTAGATGTTTCACTTTTTTTTGTTTTCCTACATATCTGTTCTAATTAGGCTGTGTAAACACTGTATTTGTGTGAGAAGTGTGTCACTGATATAGTATAAACATCTGTATTGCTTATATTTAAAATGCTTGATAACTTAGTGTTTATTCACAACTATTAATACAAAAGCTGTTTTTAAACATAACAAATTGCTCTCTATTAGGAATACACATAATGACCTATTTCCATAAACATTTTTCATAAGAGATATCTTGATGTGCAAAACCCTGCAGACATTTTATGGAAATTAGACAATATTGTGCAGGAGTACATCAGAGCCATATTGTTTTTGCTTAATATTCTGAGAGGTGGATTATTTTTGCTTGATATATAATGCAAATAAAGGACCCTAAGTAGAAGTGAATATGAGCCTTTGTATGTTTCAATATATTTCTCCCTTTATTTTGCTCATGTACCTGGTTTATTTCTAAGATTTTATGCATAAAACAAAAAAGATATTATTTGAGAACTATGTGCTCAAAGTACTCTCAAATGCACAATCAGATTATTGTTGATTATAAACAATAATAATTTCCTTCATGAGCTCAAAGAGTCTTAAGAGGTATGAGTTTTGGTAAAAAGAAAAAAAAGAATATTTAGCCATCCAAATGGCCTATATTATTTAACTCAATTTTTTGAAGAAAAAATATAAATTTTGTCTTACACTGGAGAGTTGTGGGATTTAGAAATGTTTAATGTGAGACAAAGATATGCATATCAGCTTTTGTCCTAAATAATATGAATTATTTCACATTAGATTAATGTGATAGTCATGCAAAAGCATAGGGAGTAGAAGCTGTGTAGAAAAACAAAGCTATAATTCAGAAGAAGATGAACTCTCCTTATAAGAAAAGAGTTGAACATCATAAACTATTCTAATTTTGTGTTATAATTCAGAAATGCTGACACTCTTTGCATTTTTAAGCAGGCATTCAGCATCTCCTATTTTTTGCAGTTTATTTTGCCATTTTAAAATCAGAAAACCCATATGAATATATTAGGTTGACTTAAATAATATATCAACTCTTCTCTTGTCTTTTTTATAAGAATATATATATATAATAAATAAATAATAAATGTATCAGCCCATGTTTGATAGGAAAAGATATATACCATAATGAAAAGATAACAGCAATATTATTAATAGAACAGGAAATACTCAATGGCCAATAGTCATTCCTTCTAAATAACAACAACAAATTGAGTCCCATTAATGTATTCAACAAAGCCTTGGTGACATATCAGATGCCATCTGTCATTACATGCTTATTATGTTGTTGGAATAGAATTATAAGGTTTTGCTGACAATTGCTACAGAACATAGTATGTTGCATTCTTCTCTTTTTGTTTGGGGGGGTAGGCTGTATTTCATTTCCACTTAGTCTACAGACAGCCTGAAGAAAAAAAAAAACAAATATATGAATCGTACTAAAATTGAACTAAGAAATCACATTCTGTGACTCCTTAGATATATAACTAGAAATAGAGACATTCCCCTCTTTGATTCTTTGTTCCTTTCACTATCTTCTTTTTGATGGATATAATTTTATTTATATACATTTAGGAAAATGTATTTTTAATTCAAAATGTCCTTTGTTTCCAACCAATAAATCCTTTTGGAATGGAAATTTACAGAAAGAATTATTTACAGGAATCAACTATAATTACATATAATTCATGCTGCAGCTGCTTATAATTGTAGTTTTCCCCAGGACCTTTCCCTACTTATAATCACCCGAGAATTGCTTCTTTCTAAATGGTTAATCGGAATAATAATTTTTCTATAACTAGATGCAATGGTATTAAACGATTAGTGAGACACTTTCTTCCCTATAATCAGATGGAAAAAATTTTGATTTGACAGAAAAACTTTGATGAACACATACTATGTGTAGAAAACTGGCCAAGGTGATGCAAGTTAAGATGTAAGATATTTGGAAATGATAGTCTCTATCTGAGAAAAAATTTTAAATCTTGCCTGAGGATCAAAAACATAATCATACATAAAAACAGTGTGAAATTACTTGTAATAGATAACATTGAAGAAGTACAAAATATAATATATTATTTTCCTATGTACGAGACCCAGTCTTTCATAAAAAGGTAGTTTAAAATGTCTTCAAATAAACCTGCTTAAGAGACTAATGTAATGCTAGCTCATTGCTGTGTATTCTTATGTTGTTGGAGTTCCAAAGACCATGTAATCCCATGAAAATATGTGAAGTTTGGAATTAATCAGAATGAAACTCACATCTAGCACTGACACTTCGTGATTAAACGAACTACTTATTTGAGGCAAATTATTTGCACTTTCTCAGGTGTCCCCTAATTAAAAAAGATAACTCTCTATCTCTTAATTATTAGAAAGATTAATTCAGACACTGTACATGAAAGCCCAACTTATAGCACATCCAGGAATAATTGACTATTGCAATGGCAGAATCCCATAAGAGCCGCTGTGGATAGTGCTTTGTTGTCTTTTAAGCACTAGAATCTTTTATTATAATAATAATCATAGGATTAATATTCTCTACTTATATGCAATACCTAGAGGTGCCTTTCATTCAGGAATTCATAAGGAAAACAAAAGTATTTCCTGAGAGTGACTGAATGCATATTATACATTAAAATATATGTACATTCTAACACATACACAGACACATACATATTTGCTTCTATATAACAAACATAAGATTATTCAAAGATGTTTAGTTCCTCCATCTTTAGAAAAATAATGATACCCTTTAGAACTTGTTCAGTCTAGGCGATCTGTGTGTCTGTTAGAGAATTCTTAAAGTTTCTGAACATACTCGAAGTACGGACTCTCTGAGTTGAGGATTATCTGAGTTGAGTCTCTCAAAAGAGTGTGCCTCTTGATGTTCATGTCCTTTGTAATTCCCATCTTTTTGTTTATGGCTTTGCCCTATGACTCATTTTGAACAACAGAGTCCAATGAAGTGACTCCATGAGACTTCCAAGAATAGGTCATTTAAAAAGCCTCATAGTTTCCTCCAAGGTCTCAAGAAAACCTTGCTCTTTGGCTGGACAGCTACTAAAGGGGCCCAACTACCTTGGGACAAATATGGATACCCCAGATGTGGCCCTGATTGTCAAAGAGAGATTTCCATACCTGCTATGTGACTGGATAGGTTTATGAAAATTCTGGCTTTCCCAGCAATTGCTAGAAGATTCTAGCAATTGCTAGAATTCAATTGGATGAATTCTGACATCCATTTCTCATGGGCAGTAAAGATTTTTCTCATGACCCTTATGTTGACGAATGAGAGACAGGAAACTGTAAGAACAGGTGATGAACTGCTTGCTCATCTTTCCTCTTCATGGGATATTCCAAGATGCTCCAGTTTCACATGGTCTCCAGGAATATATCCCAAGAAACTCAGAAACTAGCTGTGTTTATGGAGAATGGATGGCTCACTCAGTAATAAACCTTGTGCCACTCCTCTTGCCTACTCCTATTTTCTCACTTCTCTTTTTTACTCACTGTTATCTGTCTGATTGTCCCTTCCAATAAAACACTAATAGGAAAGCTTTCAGAGCTTCCCCAATGGCTCAAGAGGCAAAGAATCCACCTGCAGTGCAGGAGAGGTAAGAGACACTGGTTCAGTCCCTGGGTTGGGAAGATTCCCTGGAGGAGGAAATGGCAACTCACTCCAGTAGTCTTGCCTGGGAAATCCCATGAACAGAGGAACCTGACAGGCTATAGTCCATGGGGTTGCAAAGAGTCAGACATGACTGAGCATTCAAGCAAAACATATTTAAAAAAAAAAAAAATATAGGGCAAGCTTTGACCACAGCCTCCATTTTCTAGAGAACCTAGGTATGAGCACCAGAAAAGGGACATTATAAAATACTTAAACTGACCTGTGTAAGGATAGATTAGAGTACAATAGACTGAAATCTTAGACTTTAGGGACTTTAAAATTTTATTTTGAAAGTTTTACATTTCCCAAAATATTTTGGAAGTCTAGCATTTTCTCAGCTTAAATGTTTTAGCTTGATTTTTTAGTAGCCACCAGATCCCTGTTCTGCCACATGAATAAAATTGCGGTCCACTCTGGGTTCGGTTTGAGATATAAGAGGCAAAAATACTTTTTGTTGTAAGTATGCTCAGTTTCAACCCTGCTTTTATATTTAGGATGAATTCAAATTTACATGTGAGTAGTATTAAAACCATCTAAAAAAGAGTGGACATTACATGTATGTGTTAATATAACTGATACACTTTGCTATACAACAGAAACAAACATACCATTGTAAATCAACTAGACTTTAATAAAACTTAATAAAAAAATAAAGTTCTCATTTGAAAATGACTGTCAGCACTATAATGAGCTCTCACGACTTATATTAAAGGGAATGTGATGTTGCATAAGAGAGGTCATTTTCTTCTGTAAATGTAAACATTTTACGAGGCAGGAAAAGTGCCACTTGAGTCAATACCTCAGCGTATCCAAGACCAGGACTGAAAGTCAGGAGAATTAGCTGCTGGTGCTTAGGGTTTAGAAAGTGCTGAAGGGAGGAAAGGCCGATGTGTTGGCTCCAGGTTAGTTCTTATGATCAACTATTCTTTTTATCTTTCCCTAAGACCACCTCTCTCGTTTGCTGCAGAGGGTGGGAGGGCTAAAGGGAGGGGGCCAAGGAGTTAGAATGTTTGATTTCAAATAGGAAATGGAATTCCTCAGATGATGGCCCTGTAGCAATGAGAAAAAGCACATTAGCTTAAGTAGACTGGAGAGGGAGGCGGAGGATAGGGGCACCAGAATTATTCCCATAATTTAAAGCATTAAAAGTAAATCAAGACAATGGCCTGTTCCGTGTTTAGACCTGTGCGATTTCTGGCCCCCTTTCCACACATTTTTCTTTTGTTTATCTCCTGAGAGATGCCCACATGTGTACAATACAAAGAACTGAGTCATAAAAGCAGAGGCCTGTTAGCCTCCCTGAGGACCAATTAATGATGCTCCAAGTCTTATGGGCAGGCAGATAAAAAGGATAGAGAGAGTGAAGGGAAAGAGGATGAATACTCAACTAGAGTAGGGCAGGATTTCTTTTTTCAGATGTTGGAAGGGACTTCTTTATCTATTCTTATCTAACTTCTTTGGGGTTTGTGGGTGTTTTTTTCTTTCCTATTTTTTTTCCCCTCTCTCCACTGCTTCTGTAGTCCCCCTACTTGTAAAATGAACAGAGAGAAAAGTCGTACTTCAAAATATCAATTAGACTTTCATCCGAACTGATGACAGCACGAGCCTAGTTGGAGAAAAAAATTAAAAAAAGGCCATTTAGAATGTTTCTGTTCCTCCTTTCATATATTGGCAGTTTTATTGATAGGTGCTTGAGTTTGTATTACCATTTGTATCTCCAAGCTGGATATTACTGTGAATTGCAAGGAGCTTTGTAGTTCAACCTTTAACTCCAATCTCACCCCCTACGAGTCCACAGGCCTTTGAACAGCCACAGAGTGGCACTTTGAAATCAGGAGTTGAAAGTGTTTGACATGGAAAGGGGAGCTTGAAAGTCTTGCTCTTTGAACCTTTTCTTTTCAAAGTCCCACAGAAAGTACAGGCGGGACAATAATAGGCAGTCTAGGGGGCTCTCTGAAGAGGGGCTCTGTGGTAATGAGGTTTTAAGTATTTCCCTGGCTCCATCCCATTCTGTTTCCTCTGCATGAGGAAATTAAAGCTGTCTTAAAGATAACACAGTCACCTTTGGGTGGCAGTAGTTGGATTTCTTAAGGAAAAAAAAAAAAGTTAATCCTCGTTCAATGACATTGTGAGAAACATCCAGCCAGCCAGTGAAGACTAGAAAGTAGACATCAGAATTCTCTCTGGCCCAGGGAAGTTGGAAGAATGTAGCATGATGTTTCAAAACTTTCCAGTGACCAGGAAGAGGCTGTAAAAGGGAAGAGCAAATCTGATTCCATATTGGATTTTCTTTTCACTCTAACTTTTGTATTCCATTGCTTTTACTACTAGTTAAAAATGTTCCTCTAGTTTGAAATATATAGGATAACCCATTCTCAAGTCACTGACCTTTAAAGGTATAACACTTTTCCAGTCATGTAGTGAAAAAGTTGCAGAAAGAGAATAACTTTTGTCTTGTTGAAGCCTCATAGGAATATCTTGACCAGACCCACATGGGCAGCTTCAGCAATGAAGGATTCTGACATCAAGAAATTTGATACAACTAGCTACATCCCTCCCCTTTTAGTGTTAAAAGTAGCCTGAATTCTAACTCTGGTAAAATAGTGTTTAGGGACATTAGTCCACCATCTTCTCAGTCTGCTGGCTTTTCTAACAAAGTCATTATTCCTTGCTCCAGCACCTCATCTCCAATTTATTGGCCTGTACTGATTTAGTAACAAGGTGATTTCTGAAGCTAATCTACTGAAGGGAAGATGTGCTGCTTACCTTTACTTGAACAGGGATTTGGTCATTACTGTGGCATGATCAAGCTTTACTTCTTGGCTGAGAACTGGATTACGTTCCAAACCCATTATTGGTTTTAAAACAAAATTCAGATCTTTGATGAGCATGGTGAGGTAAGATCATACCTTAAACTTTGGGACAATTTAACTCAATGTCAACAGAATGAAAAGGTGAAGTTGCAAGGAAAACAGCTCTACATGTATTTTCTGTCTTATTGGACATCCTTTGAGGATGAAGATGCTTCCATCAGGGCAGTCTTTAAAATATTCATCTTATCTTTCATGAAGTCCTCCTTTCCACCAGTGTACACTCCCTTTGTACCAAATCCATTATGGTGATGGAATGCAGAAAGCAAAACAGCTTGCAAAGTAAAGCAATGAATGACATTGAATTTGATGTGTTAAAAATAAAAATTTATCAATACATTTGGTCTGGTGGCTAAGATAATCAACAGATAACCATATCAGATGGAAATTTAATCAGTGTTAAATTTGAAAAAGGAAAAAGCAACAAGAATATTTATTAAGCACCTAATATGTGACTGACACAGTATGTTCCAATGTGCTTTAGAGATGTTTGCCTATTAGCCTTCTTTATAACCTAGATATAGGTGTGGTTATCCCTAGTTTATGGATGACCTTGATAATTATAGAGAGTAAGTAGCTAAAACATGATCACAGTGCTAAAATGTAGTGAAATCAAATATTTACATCCAATCATTATTATTTCAAAATTCATGATTTTTGAATTGTATGGCAAATGGGTGGGTGTGTGCTCAGTCACTTCAGTCATGCTCAACTCTTCGCAACCCCATGAACTGTAGCCTGCCAGGCTCCTCTGTCCATGGCATTTTCCCAGCAAGAATACTGGCATGGGTTCCCATGAGCTCTTCCAGGGAATCTTCCTGACCCAGGGATCAGACTCATGCCTCCTGCATCTCCTGCATTACAGGCAGATTTTTTTACCTCTGAGCCACTGAGAAGGCCCTATGGCAAATGAATAACAGGAATTAATTCATAACAAAGACATATTTTGAGTAAATTATGTAGATCATTTATTATAACAATGACTATTAATCCCATTTTGGTATCAGCAAATTGCTTTCTTAAATAAGGAGAATTTAAACACATTTAATATAGTTTTAAAGATTTTGGGGATTAAAAGTATATACCAGTCCTAAGTGAAAACTCTTTCCAAACATTCTCATTAACCAACAATAATACATAATGCAGTTGTTGAAAATGATTGAAAAGCACAGAGTCTGGAAATAGCTACCTGAATCCTTTATATAAATACCTTTTAATTATCTCTATGATTACTATGAATCTAAAAGCAAGTTTTCATTAGAGCATGACATTTTGTTCTGTTCCAATACCAAAGTAATTTATGCTATTTTTGTGGCCATTCCTGAAGGATGAAAAAAAAACCTGGACTAAAATAAGAACTCTCTGGGTTGCTATAGTTTATTAATTGAATAAAAAGTACCTTTTTTTCCTGTGCTTTGAAATCCAAAAACATATATTTATTTTCTATTATGAAATGGTGTTTTCTTTGCATAGCTAACGTTCACTATACTGTGACTACATAAGAGTGAGTTAAAAATAATGATCATTACTCTAATAAGCATAGACCCTTGTGAAATCCCTTCTGGCAGTAGATTGTTTTATTCCCTCCACAGTTTCTTGTATAACTAATTTGTGGCTCAGTGTTTTCTATTTTCTGACCTATTTGAAATACAAACACTTTGTTATAATAAAAGAAAAAATTAGTTTGAGCACAAATATTTACAAACATATATACATAAATGTATTGTTTTATATATATATACCTATGCACCATATTAAATTAGCAAGAGTCTTGGACACCAGACTGCTTAGACACTGGGTCCTGGTTCAGATATTTCTTAACTTGAACTATGCAACTTTGGGCAAGTTACTTAAGCTCTCTGTGTCTTTCTTTATTCAATTGCAAAATGATGATAGTATAGCAAATTCACAGAGAAGTTGTGAAAATAAATGAGAAGACAAAAATAGTGCCAATGAAAGCTAGCTGCTATTGTTATTAAAGGTATCATGTCTTTATTTGTTCTAGTGACCTAGTAACCATAGATACCAAAAATTTAAATATAGCTGTAAATAATATGACTGTCATGCATCTCATTTTTTAAAATCTGGGAAACACTGAATAATCATAATTATGCTATTTTTAATCCATTATTATAATTATAGTTGTTACTACTGGTAAACTAAGTAACTAAGACAGAAAGCATAGATAGTCAACCAAAGGGCAATTATAAAAGTTTAATTATTATTAGAACATTTTTTCTAACTAAATTTTATTTTACTACAATACTGATGAAAAGAAAAACAAGCAAATAATAATTGGACCAATTCTAGGATGGGTGATGGGTATGCAACATCTCAAGAAGACCCTTGATTCAGTTCCGTTCAGTCGCTCAGTTGTGTCTGACTCTTTGTGACCCCATGAATCGCAGCACGCCAGGCCTCCCTGTCCATCACCAACTCCCGGAGTTCACTCAAACTCACGTCCATCGAGTCAGTGATGCCATCCAGCCGTCTTATCCTCTGTTGTCCCCTTCTCCTCCTGCCCCCTATTCCTCCCAGCATCAGAGTCTTTTCCAATGAGTCAACTCTTCGCATGAGGTGGCCAAAGTACTGGAGTTTCAGCTTTAGCATCAGTCCTTCCAATGAACACCCAGGACTGATCTCCTTTAGGATGGACTGGTTGTATCTCCTTGCAGTCCAAGGGACTCTCAAGAGTCTTCTCCAACACCACAGTTCAAAAGCAGCAATTTTTCAGCGCTCAGCTTTCTTCACAGTTCAACTCTCATATCCATACGTGACCACTGGAAAAACCATAGCCTTGACTAGACGGACCTTTGTTGGCAAAGTAATGTCTCTGCTTTTGAATATGCTATCTAGGTTGGTCATAACTTTCTTTCCAAGGAGTAAGCGTATTTTAATTTCATGGCTGCAATCACCATCTGCAGTGATTTTGGAGCCCCCAAAAATAAAGTCTGACACTGTTTCCACTGTTTCCCCATCTATTTCCCATGAAGTGATGGGACCAGATGCCATGACCTTAGTTTTCTGAATGTTGAGCTTTAAGCCAACTTTTTCACTCTCCTCTTTCACTTTCATCAAGAAGCTTTTTAGTTCCTTTTCACTTTCTGCCGTAAGGGTGGTGTCATCTGCATATCTGAGATTATTGATATTTCTCCTGGCAATCTTGATTCCAACTTGTGCTTCTTCCAGCCCAGCGTTTCTTTGATTAGGATTCTGTTTTGCAATATAACTAAAATGTGTGTGGGTGTTTATTCAATATAATAGAGTCTACTTTAGAAATATACAGACTATTTACACACACACAAAAAATCATATTTTTTTTCTTCCCTAATCACGAGATTGCATAAAAATGTGTTAAAGCAGAGGTGCAAGTTTGGAAAACAGAGGAAAGAAAACTGTAAGAAGTCTATGTGGGTGAATACATCAAAATAACTCCTAGGGCAATGTTTTTAAAAATTAACTAAAAATCAGTATGTTTCTCTTTATAACAAGGCTATTTCAGTTTATTTGAAGTCTTGACTAATGCTAATACATTAATTTCTTCATTTGCCATTAACTCATAACAATTATATGTGCTGACAATGGCAATTCTTGACATATCATTCCATTATCTGAATTCTAGACACAAAACACTTTAAACAGTCAGTACTCAATCAAAATTTCAGGATCTTGTCATTTTTACACAACATAAAATCACTTATTTTATAGGATAGTCAGTTCTGATAGACATTGGAAATTTTATGAAATTTAAAAATATTTTATTTAATTAGAAAATGCAACATCTTCATCATGTTTTTACCATTTTCCTATCACTGAAGGGTTTCATACTTTTCTTTAATTGAAAAACTAATTATATAACCTAGTATATGTTGCACATATAAAATAGATACAGATAAAATATTAACCTAGGTATTGATATGCAAAGTTATTGTTATACTAGCACTTTTCATTCTACAATATTTCTTTTCCTGATAGACTTGGTGAACTACTTAATTGATGACTATGTTTCTTCCTGTTGACTCAATAACATTGTAGTTTCAAAATAAACATTTTTTCTTACAAAGCAATCAGCCATCTTCATAACAGAAACTAAAAGGCATAATTCTTATAATCCAAAAGGATTAAATGTTATTTAGAAAATGGCACACAAAATTCACATCATATGCAAATTTCCTTCCCCCATATTTACTTGTTTGTAGAACCACATAATAAGAAAAATCTAAGTAATTATGGATTAATTGCACTCCATGAGCCAGACTGAATCTTTTCAGAGTGAGCTGGGAAGTCTGAGTGTGACTTTCACAGGATCTCAATTTTTACATAGATAAGATGAGGCTTCCTAAAATTATGGTTTAGAAAATGCTTTTAAAATCTATGAAACAAGTAGTCACAGGTATTCAACATGATTCCCAGATTTTCAAAATGGTAACCTTCCGACAAACTTTTTTTAAAATGACCAGTTATGACCCATAAAGCTTGATAATAATTAAAATTCCCTGATCCAGCCCTGGAGTTTCTGACTTTTTCAGTCTTCAGTTCAGTTCAGTCACTCAGTGATGTCCAATCCTATGCGACCCCATGGACTGCAGCATACCAGGCCTCCCTGTCCGTCACCAATTCCCGGAGTTCACTCAAACTCATGTCCATTGAGTCAGTGATGCCATCCAGCCATCTCATTCTCTGTTGTCCCCTTCTCCTACCCACCTTCAATCTTTCCCAGCATCAGGGTCTTTTCCAATGAGTCAGTGCTTCGCATCAGGTGGCCAAAGTATTGGAGTTTCAGCTTCAGCATCAGTCCTTCTAATGAATATTTAGGACTGATTTCCTTTGGGATGGACTGGTTGAATCTCCTTGCTGTCCAATGGACTCTCAAGAGTCTTCTCCAAAACCACAGTTCTGCAGAGCCAACCATCTTACAATTTAAATATGTTGCTAGATTTATGAAACATAAGTCTCAAAACTTTTTCTTCTAAAATATTACTATTATGTCTATATTATAAATTACTTTTAAATGAAAAACATTAAAGAATTTGAGTTTTCATTAAGAATAACCTATCTTTCAACCTTCCTGCTTTACTTACTGTTGATTAGACTGGAAAATAAACTAAAAATAATGGCAAATCAAATTGAGTAACTCTTTCTCCAAAGAATTTTTAGCATAAATTGAAATAACATTATTAGGTGGATGGAGCTGAAAGATTCCTCAGAACTCTTGGGTTTCCTAAATGAGTTGAGATGCATGAGCTCTGGAATGAATATTTTAAGTACATTGAGAGATTTAACCATTAATATATTTTCTTTTCATTCCTTTGTTGTTGTTGTTGCTGTAATATGGATTAGCACTTCACAATAGCCATTATTATGACCATGCTCAGCAGCAATTGCAAGGGATCATAATTCAAAAGATTAATGGCAAGTGCTCTGAAGATAGACTTCTTAGTTTCAAATCTTGGCTCTACTACAAAATTGCTCTGTGACTTTGGGTAAGTTGAATCATTGATTTCTAGTTTGAAAATATAGGTATAAAATCATTATCTACCTCACAGAGTCCTGGCAAAGATCACCTGAAATAATATGAAGTTCATATTTTATTGCTTGGCATGAAAAATTTTAATATATATTATCTCTCTGATTATTATTATCATATTTATGAAATGAGTCACATTAAAAAGAAACCTCAAAACAAAACTGAAGTACATTCTGTCACACTGCTGAATAACACATACATTCTTTCACTGAAAAAGTATTGCCTACAGAAAAGTCTATCTTCTCTGTTGTCCCAAGAGTAAATTATATTAGCATTTCATTATAATTGTTAACAATAATTTTGTATATTTTTTCTCATTTAGACTTTGTTATTAAAAGTATGCATACTACTAAAAGAATCACTTGTAACAAACAACAGCAGTCCTATCCCCCTTTAGCTGGCTAATATCACCATTTCTAAACAGAATAATTTTAAGCTACATGCCAACTACATATAGCATGACACTGCTGGGCAATAAAAAGCATTGTGCAAGGTGGCGTTATTCAAAATCATCTTCATAAACAATGGGAAGATTATAATTCTGTGGCCTTTAAAACTGTCAAAACACTGAAAACTTTTGGTATCAGTTATAACTATATAGGAAAATGAAAAAAAAAAATAAAAGTAATATTTAATTACAAAATTGCAATTTAAAACAGTAGAAACATTGAAACCAGAATTTTGTTTAAATAAATTTTGCTGATTTGGTTTTTATTTCAGCTGTGCTGGGTCGTCATTGCAACATGTGGGCTCTCCTTGTGGTGCTTGGGCTTTCTCTAGTTGTGGAGCACAGGATCTAGAGCGTGTGGACTCGGTAGTTGCAGCACCATGCTTAGTTGTCCTGCAGTATGTGAGATTTTAGTTCTCTGATCAGGGTTTGAGCCCGTGTCGCCTGCAGTGGAAGGCGAATTCTTAACCACTGGACCACCAGCCAAAGGCCCTCACCAACAGTATTTTTAACCGTGCTTGTTACCTCCTTGTAAAACATACAATATAGAGCAAGCATCTTTTCAATGCTTTTCTGAGTTGTCCTTCTTTTACCAGCATCACTTCTTCTGAGTGATCCATTCTGTCACAACCACATTCCTAGTTATGTCAAGAAATTATCTTCAGCTAAATTCCAATGAATGGATATCTTGAGCCTCTTAAACAACAGCAGTATTAAAGCATTCACACTGTCTGCTATTTTTTCTATAATCCATTTATGCTGATTCAAAGTTCACTTGCAGCCTTATAACTCTGTTTACTTGTGCACTTCCATCTTGTGCACCATTTACCTGTTTGATTATTCATTCTTATAAAATGTCACATGGGTTTGTCATTGGAAGACAAGGAACTAAAGCATCTCCCCTCTTCTGTGTGTTTAACAGGTCTACAGTAACCAATCACCAACAGAGTTTGAAAGTTGTGATACAATCAGTCACAGATCATGATGGGCAGCTAATATTTACATTATTATTTGCATACTAAGAGCAAGCAGCGGAGTTTTTACATTATGCTATTACTCACAATTATTAATAGTATATATGATAACAAATTTGAACCAGGTCGTAGGGAACTGGTGTCATTAAACTGTGCTTACTGAACTTTGTGTGTTAGAAAAATGCAAAATGAGGACACATATTAATATTTTGACTAGATCTTTTGGAACTTACTTCTGTGCATCTAAATTGCATGGTTATATTTGTGCTTTTTTGTTTAATTTTTAACCATTGTCTTTTGACTTTCCACTATGGAAGAGGATATACAATGTTCTATCACCACCATTTCATTGTTGCTCCCACGCATGCCCACACAAGCATGTGTGCACATATACACAAAAACACACATATTCTGTCCCCATATATATACATATTTATATCATAATTTGGGGTTTGCCAGTTAAATTAGGCTAGATTATGCTGCAATAATAAACAATACTGGTATCTCCATGGCTTAAAATAAAAGGTTTCATTTTTATGTTGTTGTTCTAGCAAAAGCCAATGCGGATCCAGGACACTCTCCAAGACCATTGTCATGAAGGTGATAACTCAACAATTAAGACTGAAGTAGGCTCCATAATTTAATAGTTGATTTCTTTGGAAAGTATGTCTTCTTCAGCCAATTCAGCCAGGAAACAGAGTGCCAAAGGGACCCACACAGGGAATTAAAGTCTTCAAACCAGAAGGGACATAGGTAACCTGTTTCCACAGCCTACTAGCTAGAACTTATGATAAGGCTTTGCCTAACTTCAAGGAGCTGCTGCTGCTGCTGCTGCTAAGTCGCTTCAGTCGTGTCCGACTCTGTGCAACCCCATAGATGGCAGCCCACCGGGCTCCCCCATCCCTGGAATTCTCCAGGCAAGAACACTGGAGTGGGTTACCATTTCCTTCTCCAGTGCATGGTAAAAGTGAAAGTGAAGTCACTCAGTCATGTCCGACTCTTCGCAACCCCATGGACTGAAGCCCACCAGGCTCCCCATCCATGGGATTTTCCAGGCAAGAATACTGGAGTGGGGTGCCATTGCCTTCTCCGAACTTCAAGGAGCTAGGAAAGTGTAATTCTCCTTTACTCCATAGAAAGAGGAAAATTGGTTACAGCTGAGTAGCGGAAGCTTCTTACTAGTTAGGCAGTAATCAGCATCCATATTATTTGAACTCTATGAACACTATTCTTACCAAAGAAAAATACTATCTGTAAAACATCTCTCCTGAAGAGTTTTCTCCCCCACTTCAGAATTGAAAATTGTCTTTACCCCCTTATTTTCCTAGGTATTTTTATTAATTCAATGTTTTACACCTTTTATTTGTCTAAATCTCAACACAGTAATACTCAGCAGCTCTTCTTGAAACATAATTCCATTTAGGAAATCTCTCTCAGATGTGTCTCAACTGCTCTTATATGTATTGATCTTCCTTTACAACAATTGCACAATTCCGTATTATGGAATCTCCCTACTTCACCTTCCATGTGTGTGTGTGTTTGTTAGTCGATCAGTTGTGTCTGACTCTTTGTGACCCCATGGACTGCAACTCCCCAGGCTCCTCTGTCCACAGAATTTTCCAGGCAATAATACTGAGTGGGTTTCCATGCCCTCCTCCATGGGATTTTCCCAACCCAGGGACTGAACCCAGGTCTCCCACACTGCAGGCAGATTCTTTAACATCTGAATCACCAGGGAAGCCCTCATTCTCCACACCATTATTTTAATTTTCTTGAGTTGTGTCTCTGTTTTCTGTACCCTAAGCTTTTTTCTCTTTGATTATATTATCTCACTTAGGTTGATAGGCTGTTTTTTGTTTTGTTTATGGTTTACTTTGCTGTGCAAAAGTTTTTAAGTTTGATTAAGTCCCATTTGTTTATTTTTGCTTTTATTTATACTGCATTGGGAGACTGACTAAGGAAATATTGGTACAATTTTTGTCAGAGAATGCTTTGCCTATGTTCTCTTCTAGGAGTTTTATGGTGTCATGCCTTATATTTAAGTCTTTAAGCCATTTTGAGTTTATTTTTGTGTATGGTGTGGGGGTGTGTCTAAGTTCATTGATTTATGTGTGGCTGTCCAACATTTTCAGCACTACTTGCTGAAGAGACTCTTTTCTCCATTGTATATTCCTGACTCCTTTGTCAAAGATTAATTGTTTACAAGTGAGTGAGTTTATGTTTTGATATGAGTTTTTTGTGTGTTCGGAGCATCTTTTCTTTTCTAGCACTTTTCTGAGATTCTGCAATAATATTTTCCTTGGAGTTGGCCAATTTTCAACAATTGCTCTGTGCCTTTAGTAGGCCCTTTAATTTAGAAACTTGAGTTTTTGATTCTAATGAAATTTTTTAAAGTTTCATTCATTTCTTCCCCTCCAGTATTTTACTTTCTTTCTCTAGAACTGCAATTATGAACTATTGGATGCTTTTAATAGTTCTCTAATATTTCCTCTAGTTTAACTCTAAATTATGGGATATTTACTCAAAATCTTCTAACAAATTTCCCATAGTATTTTTCATAACTGCTACTGTTTTTAATTTTCAAGAATTCTTATCTGCTAATATTCATTTTAAATTGTATAATATTAATTTTGAGTTATCTGATGATATTAATGTTATTTTTAAGAATTGTATTATTGTATAGTAACTAGTCCATAAATGCTAATTCATTCGTTTCTTAGAGACTTTCTTGGGTGTTTTGTGACCCTTGGTCTTTATGAAGATGAATGGAAACTCTGAGAAATAGGATGTTTCTGATTATGAACTTTTTCTTTGAGACCCAGCTTCACATTTCTTTGGTGGAAACCTTCAATATTAATCAGTTCAGTTCAGTTAGTTCAGTCGCTCAGTTGTGTCCAACTCTTTGCAACCCAATGGACTGCAGCACAACAGGCCTCCCTGTCCATCACCAACTACTGGAGTTTACTCAAATTCACACCCATTGAGTCAGTGATGCCATCCAACTATCTCATCCTATGTCATCCCCTTCTCTTCTCGCCTTCAATCTTTCCCAGCATCAGGGTCTTTTCAAATGAGTCAGTTCTTCACATCAGGTGGCCAAAGTATTGGACTTTCAGCCTGAAAATCTGTCCTTCCAATGAATATGCAGGACTGATTTTCTTTAGGATGGACTGGTTGGATCTTCTTGCAGTCCAAGGGACTCTCAAGAGTCTTCTCCAACACCACAGTTCAAAAGCATCGATTCATTTTGATATTTGGCAAAACTAATACAGTTATGTAAAGTTTAAAAATAAAATAAAATTAAAAAAAATAAAAATAAAAAGCAAAAAAAAAAAAACAAAAAAAACAAAAGCATCAATTCTTCGGCGCTCAGCCTTCTTCACAGTCCAACTCTCACATCCATACATGACCACAGGAAAAACCATAGCCTTGACTAGATGGACCTTTGTTGGCAAAGTAATGTCTCTTTTTTTTTTTTTAATATGCTGTCTAGGTTGCTCATACTTTTCTTCCAAGGAGTAAGCATCTTTTAAGTTCATGGCTGCAGTCACCATCTGTAGTGATTTTGGAGCCCCAAAAAATAAAGTCTGTCACTGTTTCCACTGTTTCTCCATCTATTTGCCATAAAGTGATGGGACCAGATGCCATGATCTTAGTTTTCTGAATGGTGAGTTTTAAGCCAGCTTTTTCACTCTCCTCTTTCACTTTCATCAAGAGGGTCTTTTTTTTTTTTTTGGTATCAATTTATTTTTTTATTATTTTTTTAATTTTATTTTATTTTTAAACTTTACATAATTGTATTAGTTTTGCCAAATATCAAAATGAATGCGCCACAGGTATACATGTGTTCCAAAAAAAAAAAAAAAGACCCTCTTGATGAAAGTGAAAGAGGAGAGTGAAAAAGCTGGCTTAAAACTCACCATTCAGAAAACTAAGATCATGGCATCTGGTCCCATCACTTTATGGCAATCTTCTTCACTTTCTGCCATAAGGGTGGTGTCATCTGCATACCTGAGTTTATTGATATTTCTTCCTGCAGTCTTGATTCTAGCTTGTGCTTCATCCAGTCCAGCATTTCTCATGATTTACTCTGCATATAAGTTAAATAAGCAGGGTTACAATGTACAGCCTTGACATATTCCTTTTCCTATTTGGAACCAGTCTGTTGTTCCATGTCCAGTTCTAACTGTTGCTTCCTGACCTGCAGGTCAGGTGGTCTGGTATTCCTACCTCTTTGAGAATTTTCCACAATTTGTGGTGATCCACACAGTCAAAGGCTATAGCATAGTCAGTAAAGCAGAAATAGATGTTTTTCTGAAACTCTTTTGCTTTTTTGATAATCCAGTAGATGTTGGCAATTTGATCTCTGGTTCTTCTGCCATTTCTAAAACCATCTTGAAAATCTGGAAGTTCATGATTCACGTACTGTTGAAGCCTGGCTTGGAGAATTTTGAGCATTACTTTACTAGCGTGTGAGATGAGTGCAATTGTGTGGTAGTTTAAGCATTCTTTGGCATTGCCTTTCTTTAGGATTGGAATGAAAACTGGCTTTTTCCAGTCCCATGGCCACTGCTCAGTATTAATGCCTTTAGCCTTTTCCTTGTAGCTGGATGTATTCAACAAGGGGAAATCCTCAAATGTCCTGCCTGGAGGATAAAAATATGGTGGCCAGCTTTGAAGGAACCAAATGGGTGAGAATAAGATTCCCAAACTTAGTATGTAAATATTAATCATTTGATTTCTGTTTGGGACTCTTGCCTTTGTGGCTCCTGTGTTCCACTGATGATCCCTCTGTTTCACCCTGGTAAATAATTGAGACTCTAATGTTGCAAGAGACAGAAGTGACTAGAAAATCTAACCTCTTAAACAGGTTTCAAGAAACCCTCTTCCTTTAGCTTGGTTTCCACCTGTCTTTGAGGTGGTGTCTACTGCTACCAGGATTTAAGCTTCTGTGCATTCTGTGGTTTATCAGGTCAGTGCTCAGTTTTCTGCTCTACCAGCTTATCATTTAGCTCTCACAGGTCTCTCAAAGTTGTTACCATCCAACACTTGCTTTTCACAACCAAAATTTTATTTTTTCTCACATTCCTCACATTGTCCTTATTAGTTAATATCTTTGAAATTTTCCTTTACTGTTTTTTTTAACAGACTTTTAGTAGAAAGAAAAATATATGTGTATTATTTCAATGTCTATTTTCAATTTTTAATCTGTACCTAGAAGCTTCTTTATAGTTTTTAAATATAAACTAAAAATCCGCAATTCCCTAAGGTATTTTAATCCTCTTGATCGACATTCCTGGAAATCTTTTTGGTGGATGTATGAAAGAACCTTGAAATTTAACCCTCCAGTCAGGTATAAGTGGCCCTCAACCACTTTTTGGAGGAGAATTTCCTTCTCTTACATGGAGACCATTCACTTGGGCCGGATGCATCAAAGAAATGTTGATTTTCCTCCTCATGATCTTTCCCATCTATTCTTATTGACTGTAGACAAATGGTTCTTAGGAATGTAGACCTTGATCAGCAGCAGAATCATTATCTGGAAACATATTAGAAATAAGACCTTGGCCTACTGAATCAGAAACTCTGTAGGAGGCCTACCCACCCATTTTATCAAGTCCCCCAGGAGGTTTTGGTTCATGCTAAAGTCTGAGAAACACTGCTGTAGACAAATAACTAGGATCAGATCTTATCATAACACCAATGTAAAATTATGCACCCACGCTATAGAAAACAATGCTTATTCATCACAAGGACTGTAAAATGATTCAATAAATATTGGTTGCAAAATGGGGATGGTTCTTAAAAATGTTAGAAGAAGGACATAATTTAAGGTTGAAGGAGAAAGAGTTCATTGAAATTGGGTCACTCAGGATCTAATATCTGGCAAGAGCACCTAGAGTGAGTCCTAATAAGCTAGCTAATTGAAACATAAGCATGACAATGAAGTGGGGATGTCATATTCCCTTGATAGAGTATTGAGGAAAAGGTCACTAGGGCATTACAACTGGGCATACAAAACAGAATATGACTCTGTCTGACTCTATTCCCCAAGAGGGCTTACAAAGCCTTCTACTTATGCAAGTAAAATAACTGTCTTGTGAGATGAGCAACAGCATCATTAAATAAGCTAATGAAAAAGTAATTAATTCATTACTTAAGAAACATCAGTGGTGTCTATCTTTTGCAAGCAAGTGATCATGGTAGGTCATTGCCTTGCATTTGGACTCTCTAGTGTCAAGGCAGATCATAGGATGCTAAGGTAACAGAGGTCATATTGTGGGAATTATAGGTTTTCTATGTGGCACTAGTGGTAAAGAACCTGTCTGTCAATGCAGGAGATGTAAGAAATGTGTGTTTGATCCTTAGATTGGGAAGATCCCCTGGAAAAGAAAATGGCAATCCACTCCAGTATTCTTGCCTGAAGAATCCCATGGACAGAGGAGCCTGGTGGGCTACAGTCCATGAGGTCACAAAGAGTTGGCATGACTGAAGTGACTTAGCATGCACACACACATGGTGGCCATTAAGAAGGGGAAGATAACTATTGTATTAACTTTCAAGCTTAAATGATAACCAGAGAACATTGTTCTGCAGACATTTATGGTGATGGTGCTAACAACCAAGGTATCTATAGGTTCAAGAAACCTGGGCGGCCACATGTGGTATTACTTTCCTTCTATAACCAAGATCAAGAGCTGTAAGATGAAGGGCAATGTCAGTTGCCACAATGTAAAATTGTGAGAGTTTCTTCAGTTTCCAGATCTAAAGTAATTCTCAAATTCAGATCTCCATTAACTGAACAGGAGGGCAGATCCATTTGAGGAAGAATTCAGCAAAACATTTGGCCCTCCTTCTGTAGTTATGAATTCATCACTACCTGAAAAGCATCTCCTGATATATTCTTAGGCCCTTGGAGAGACTGAGCACCCAAGACATAACTCACTGCTGAAATCATAGTTGCTCTTCATTAGCTGTGTATTTTTATATTTACCAAGTTGGTGGAAGGACAGCAACAATCCCTCTGGTGATGGAAATGGAACATTTTAGATCGGCCCTAATCAGGTCCAGAGTGCCCCTCAGTTGTAGCTGTTGCTTCTTGGTAAGCAACTGAGAGAGGGGGAGAAATATATGGTCCTGTCAGAACATGGGTCACCTTGATATAGTGACACAAGCAGAAATTAGATTTCCATTACAGTGATGTGCTCAAATCAACCCTTTAGGGAGCGTTTCAAACAGTATACTTGACTATCGAGTTTGAATGGAGGGACAATAACCTAAGGGAAGAATGTGCAGACTTTTGGACAGTGGCTAAAAGCTTGGCTGCTGGGCAGGAAAGATTGTAAAATAAGGATGAGGTTTTCTAGAAAAGAGACATAGATCTCTGGAAGGAGAATAGAAGAGAATGAATTTTTATGAGTTATGTCAGGGCCCATCAGAAAATTCACTTCAGAGATTATGTTCAATACCCTCTTATTCATCACCCTTTGCTTTTGTCTATTTTCTTTGTTCCCATGTCTTTCTCTTTCATAGTTTTCTTCCTTATTTAGGTGGATTCCCTTTTCTGACGGCTTCCCCAAAACAGTTGCATAAAAATTACATTTCTTTAAAACATTTATATCTTTGGTATACTCTTATGACTTATATTAAATTGGGTAGATAATTCTATGCTTGAAATTATTTTCCTTCAGAAATTTTAGGGTATCACATTTTTATTTTTTGAGTTGCAATGTTGCTGCTAAAAAATCTAATATCAATTTTTTTTCTCTTTTTATACATTATTCCTTTTGTTTTTCTGTATGTAAGCTTTTAATCTATACTTGGTATCCTGAATTATAAAGATAATGCATTTTTAAAATTTTGTTAAAGATTTTAAATTTCATTTATTGCCCCAAGCCTTCAATGGGGAGCTTTTAATCTAGAAACTTATGATAATTAATTCTACAAACATTTTAATATATTTGATTATTTTCTCCTACTCATTTTCTAAGTCACTTCTTCAGGAAATTGTGTTAATTGAATGTTGGTGTTCATTCAACACCACTGCAGTATTCTTGTTTTGTACTTTGTTTTATCCTATTTTAAACTTTATTTTCATCTTTCTTTGTGAGAATTTTCTAAAGTTTGAAATAAAAATTCTTTACTTCATTGATTATTTTGACACATGATTAATATAATAGGCTTTTCTTTCTCAATTTTTCTCTTTAAATTACATTTTATAATACATAATAAATTCATATATTTTGGAATTTTTATTTTGCTCATGAAATATTTATTTCTCTTAGGTTTCTGTGTTTTGCTTATTTGTCTGTGAATCATCCTAGGTACCTATTTATATTTAAAGGAAAAGCATTAAGCAGCATTAGAGTGGTGTAATGAATTTATTATGCTGTTATATATTATTGGAAGATTCCAAATTTTTGGCACCTGTATTTTTTTTTTTTACTTTAGTAATATTCAGAAGAGAAGAATTCTTTAGAATCCAAGATAAACAAGAGCATCAAGGGCCTTACTTTCACTGATTCCTCCCCCCCTTTTACCCCAGAGTTCCCCTATCTTTATTTGTAGAGATCTGCCTCATTCATCTGCTAAAGTGACCATTGTTCCCAAAGTCCAGGGGAACAATGGTCCTGCTTTGCATCAGTATTAGTAGTAGTCCCCTGAAACTGATGTGAACTTGGGAATATGAAGGTTTAACTTTTCCTTATAAAGTCTTTCATCCAATCCACTTATTCATTTTTGTGAAGTATTTAATACTCCAGTCAGCATTAGTTCAAACAACCAAAACAATGGTGTCCAATAGAAACATTAAAAGGAAGAAAAAGTAAGCAAGAAATATGTTCTTTGTGGAATTTGGCTTAGTGACATTTTTTTTTCTATTTAGGAACAATATAGAAAATTATATTAGATATAAAATATGCAGAGATACATAAGTAGATAGATATAGATAGATGTCATTGTTGTTTGGTTGCTAAGTCGTGTCTGACTCTTTTGTGACCCCATGGACTGTAGCCCTCCAGGTTCCTCTGTCCATGGGCTTTCCCAGGCAAGAATAATGGAGTGGGTTGCCATTTCCTTCTCCAAGGGATCTCTCCAACCCGGGATGGAACCTGTGTCTCTCGTGTCTTCTGCATTGGCAGACAGATACTTTACCACTAGTGCCACCTGAGATGCTATAGGTAATTATAAGTACAATAACTCATGACTAATGGTTGAGTGATTCTACAGTTAGGTTCCTATAGAGAAAATGCTATACAATCAGTAGCAAACAAAGAGAAGTTTAAATGCAGAGATACGGCAGCAAGAAAATAAAAACTTAAAAGCCAATTTAAAAAATACAGATAAAATTTTATGGAACTTATGAAAAGAATGGGAGTATAAAATCAGCATTTGCTTTTCTTCTCACTGCATTTGGTTAGATAGACATTCTTGGCCATTAAAGATTTTTAGAAATATGCTGAAAAATACCTTTATTTTATTAGAAAACTATATTGGCCCCATCTTTATTGCATACATATATTTTTCATTCATATTTCATTCAATTTGATCTTTTGGATTTAATAGATTTAAATACCTGCCTAGGGCAAATATAAAGAAAAAATTTTGTCCCCCATACATACATTTTAATAAATGAAAGCAGTAGGGCATAATAAAATTCCAGATTCTTTAAACAAATAAAATATTCATTATTAATATGGCTTTTTATTAGAAGAAATCTTCTTAATTTTAAATGTTAGAAAACTGAAACTGAGAGAAGTTCTATATGACAAAAAATCATACATCAATTACTAGAGCATCTGTTCTCCGACATATTGGTCTACATACCATGTGCTTGCTAAGTCACTTCAGTCATGTCCGACTCTGTGAGACCCCATAGACAGCAGCCCACAAGCCTCCCTGTCCCTGGGATTCTCCAGGCAAGAATACTGGAGTGGGTTGCCATTTCCTTCTCCAATGCATGAAGGTGAAAAGTGAAAGTGAAGTCGCTCAGTCTTGTCCGACTCTGAATGACCCCATGGACTTCAGCCTACTGGGCTCCTCCATCCATGGGATTTTCCAGGCAAGAGTACTGGAGTGGGGTGCCATCGCCTTCTCCGTGTGCCTAAGTGTCTCTAAAATATTATTTTTAAGCCCAATTATTGCTTTTCATTGGGCTTCCCTGGTGGCTCAATGGTAAAGAATCAGACTGCCAATGCAGGAGATGCAGGTTCGATCCCTGCGTCAGGAAGATACCCTGGAGGAAGGAATAGAAACCCACTCTAGTATTCTTGCCTGGGAAATCCCATGGACAGAGGAGGCTGGCAGGTTACAGTTCATGGGGTCACAAAAATGTCAGACATGACTTTACAACTAAACAACAACAATATGACTTGTCATTATGTAAACCAGTACATTTTCTAGGTATGCAATTATTTCTAAAGGATTCACACAAATTTCTCAGAATTTATTGTTATTCATTCTTTGTCCTTCAGCAGATGTTTCTTAAGTATTATGTGTGTTTACACTATACTAGGAATATCATTAATATGCAAAAAAGAAATGTCTATTGGATATTCTTCACCAATAGTTGAATTTTTAAAATAAGAAGCAAGAAGGTGTGCTGCTAAGAATCTTTCAAAATTTAATGCCTCTCTCCACCTTTTTGTTCTACATAAGAACATCCAGGAGCTCCAGCTTCCTCCACTCATGAGAAATTTATCACCATGAGGCCTAGTCAGAATAATGTAAATGCTATAATCAACATGTTCCGTAAGGAATGCAGTAGTCACTACAGGTTAAATAGAGACAGTTTTAATATTCAGGATGTTTTTCCTAGCACGCTGAAAAGCTTCAGTACCAAGATAAGACTCTAGGTGACATAAGGCGACCACAGCAACATCCTGTGCACCTGGGAGGAACCCTACAGCAGACCATGCCTTTGTGATAACAAGCACCACCTAGAATAACAATTGCTGTTGTTAGCTGTTTAGTCATGTCCCACTCTTTGACCATGGACTGTAACCTGCGAGGTTCCTCTGTCCACGGGGATTCTCCAGGCAAGGATATTGGAGGGTGTTGCCATGCTCACCTTCAGGGGGTTTTTCCCAGCCCGGGGACTGAACCCTCATCCCTAAAGTCTCCTGCTTTGGTAGGACAGTTATTTACCACTAGTGCCACCTGGAAAGCCCAAAGTACCCTTTAATGAGCTTTAATGTGTACTGTTTGGAGAAGGAAATGGCAACCCACTCCAGTATTCTTTCCTGGAGAATTCCATGGACAGAGGAGCCTCGTGGACTCCAGTTCATGGGGTTGCAAAGAGTCGGACATGACTGAGCGACTAATAAATGTGTATTTTTGCATTTATTTCAGGTCCTTAGAGCCAGCTCTTAACTTAGTGTATAGAGTATATATCCATATCAGAAATAGAAATATTTTTGTTACTTTTTCACTAAGATAACTTCAAGTAGAAATTGTTGCTGATGTTGTTTAGTCACTAAGTGGTATCTGACTCTTTGCGACCCCATGTACTCTTTGAGGAGCCCAGCAGGCTCCTCTGTCTATGGGATTTCCCAGGCAAGAATACTGAGTGGGCTGCCATTTCCTTCTCCAGGTGATTTTTCTGACCCAGGGGTTGAACCTGAGTCTCCTGTGTTGGTAGGCAGATTCTTTCCTACTGAGTCATCAGGGAAGCTAAATAGAAATAAAGTAGATTAATAAATCCCTAACCCTACATCACATTCATTCTCACAATGCCCAGCAAAGAGTTGTTTCTATAGCAATATCAAATTTTAATATAAGTCCACTTATATTGAGGCCCTCTTCTAATTACTTGTAATAATTCATAAAATGCTACAACTCCAATGAATAGATGTTATTATTGTCTTCATTTTAAAATAGAGAATTTGAGTCACAGGTTAAATAGTTTGCCCAGGTTTACAACAGTGGTAAGTAACTCTAAACCCTTGGATTTTAAACTCTGAGTTTTGCTATCTCTGAGTGTTCAGTATCATTTTATATGGAGAATAAATTAATATAGAATGGAAAAGAATCTTATAAATATTTCCTAATTTTTTTTCAGTACCATTCTCAAACTAAACTTAGTAAATCCGTTGTATCTTTTAACCTCATTACAGTACCTTGAAGATTTCTGAGGACTAATTACTGTTTATCAAGGAAAAAACATCAGTTCACATTGTATTCAATGAGGAAATCTTGGATAATTTTCTAGATGTTTTTCACACATTCAGAAAAGTTAAAGGCAAGTGTAATTATTGCACTGGGTTGTGTGGGAAGGATGTATTTTTATTTCACTTATACTGCCCTAGATATGAGACTTCCATTCAAAGGACTCTAGCCAGATCATGAATTTAACCAAGGGTATAACGGTGGCTCATTTTTATAACAGAGGAGAAAACATAAGTCAATACAGCCAAAAAGACCAGCATTTAAAAATGAATGATGATAGCCGATGAATCAGTTCTGCCTATTACCATGTTACAGTAATAAGAGGAAAAGGATATTCAAAGCTGAAGGGTAGTAAATATGGAGAAAATAAACGTAAATGGTATAACAAAGTGCACAATCAACCTATGGGATATACTACTACAGAATGTAATCTCATTGAATAATGTAGATGGATTCCTCAAACATTCAGGCAATTTTATGACCATCAATCACATTTGTCTTCATATAAGTTAAAAAGATGATAATCAAATCTCATGCTTCTGGAAGGAAAGTGATTGCCTATTAGACATTGTTTTGGATAATGTTTTTATTTGGTTTCTTCTGCATTATAAGCTGATATAGGGAGGGTGTGAGCTTTCTTTTTATTCCTTTGTATTTCCTGTTTGTCTCACTTCGGGACATTTATCTCATGCTGCTGTATTGCAGTTATTTGTGCACAAATCTAAGTCATTTAAATATTTAAGCTAACTCCTCAGTGGGAAGAACTACATTTATTCAACTGATGTTTTCTGAATAGCTGATAAAGCAAATAACATATGATAAAGAGTTAAGAAGTATATGCTACGTGTTTTTCTTCCTTAGAGTAAGAGCAACCTACTGAAAAGATGAAAAATATTTTAACATTCTTCTGAAATGTTATTTGGAAAAAGAGAATATGTCCTCCATATATATTACTTCTAAGTAACATGATTAATAACATAGTCAGCTTTAATTTTTCATTGATTTATTTCTTCATTATTCCTTTCTGAGATACTGACTTGATATTATAATATTATACCCAACTTACAGAAGGGAAAACTGAACACTAGGAAGGTGGTCAACTCCTTCTATCTAACTGGTGCAGGTAAAATCAAGAACCCAAGAAGTCAAACCTATTCATTTTTAACCCATGATCTTTCTGTATAAAAGTCTGTACCTCAGCAATTATTTAATCCCCAGAACTAAAGTATTTCACTATGCTAAATACATGAAGCCCCAGGGCAAATCATTACTTTTATTGGTTAAATTTTCAGTAGTCGGTTTACTATTTTACAAGTACAAACTTTGCTTGGACCTTTAGACATAGCTTTTGGAGAGAAGGCTGTGAGAAAGCACCAATATGATGAATAACAATGACCTGGTTGTGTAAGATTAAAAATGATTTAATTGTAGAACGTAGGATGAGAAAAAGCCTTAATTAAGCAGTTTAAAAGTTCTATCCTTTCATTTGTATGGTAGTGTGTAAATGGGTACTGCTCAATCACTTCAGTCATGTCCCACTCTTTGTGACCCCCTGGCTGTAACCCACCAGGATCCTCTGTCATGGGAATCTCCAAGCAAGAATACTGGAGTGGTTAGCCATTCCCTCCTCCAATAGGATCTATCCCTCCTACTCAGGGATCGAATTCACTTCTCTTGCATTGGCAGGTGATTCTTTACCACTAACACCCCCTGGGAAGCTCTTGCATATGTATATGTACAAATAAATAGTAACAATTTGCAAGATTTTTGAGAAAAACCTACACTTTTCCCTACAGACAATAGAAGCTTATGTTTTTAATGATCTAGAAGAGAAGTAAGGTGGTTAACAGCAGTGATTCTGTAATCACTCTCTAAAAGTTCTCAGTTCAGTTCATTTCAGTCGCTCAGTCATGTCCGATTCTTTGCGACTCCCTGAATCATAGCACGCCAGGCCTCCCTGTCCATCACCAACTCCCAGAGTTCACTCAAACTCATGTCCATCGAGTTGGTGATGCCATCCAGCCATCTCATCCTTTGTCGTCCCTTTCTCCTCCTGCCCCCAATCCCTCCCAGCATCAGAGTCTTTTCCAATGAGTCAACTCTGCATGAGGTGGCCAAAGTACTAGAGTTTCAGCTTTAGCATCATTCCTTCCAAAGAACACCCAGGGATGATCTCCTTTACAATGGACTGGTTGGATCTCCTTGCAGTCCAAGGGACTCTCAAGAGTCTTCTCCAACATCACAGTTCAAAAGCATCAATTCTTTGGCACTCAGCTTTCTTCACAGTCCAACTCTCACATCCATACATGAACACTGGAGAAACCATAGTCTTGACTAGACGGACCTTTGTTGGCAAAGTAATGTCTCTGCTTTTCAATATGCTATCTAGGTTGGTCCTAACTTTTCTCCCAAAGAGTAAGTGTCTTTTAATTTCATGGCTGAAATCACCATCTGCAGTGATTTGGGAGCCCAAAAACATAAAGTCTGACCCTGTTTCCACTGTTTCCCCATCTATTTCCCATGAAGGGATGGCACCAGATGCCATTATCTTCGTTTTCTGAATGTTGAGCTTTAAGCCAACTTTTTCACTCTCCTCTTTCTCTTTCATCAAGAGGCTTTTGAGTTCCTCTTCACTTTCTGCCATAAGGGTGGTGTCATCTGCATATCTGAGGTTATTGATATTTCTCCTGGCAATCTTGATTCCAGCTTGGGCTTCTTCCAGCCCAGCGTTTCTCATGATGTACTCTGCGTGGAAGTTAAATAAGCAGGATGACAATATACAGCCTTGACAAACTCCTTTTCCTCTTTGGAACCAGTCTGTTGTTCCATGTCCAGTCCTAACTGTTGTTTCCTGACATGCATATAGGTTTCTCAAGAGGCAGGTCAGGTGGCCTGGTATTACCATCTCTTTCAGAATTTTCCACAGTTTATTGTGATCCACACAGTCAAGCAAACTTAAATACCCTACCAGCCACATAGTACATCACCTAGAACAATTTCTTGATACTTCAAACCTAAAATTGAAAGATGCTTCCTCCGTGGAAGAAAAGCTGTGACCATCCTAGAAAGCATATTAAAAAGCAAAGACTTTGCCAACAAAGGTCCATCTAGTCAAAGCTATGGTTTTTCCAGGAGTCATGTATGGATATGAAAGTGAAAGTCACTTAGTTGTGTCCCACTCTTTGTGACCCGGTGGACTGTAGCCCACCAGGCTCCTCCATCCATGGGATTCTTCAGGCAAGAATACTGGAGTGGGTTGCCATTTCCTTCTCCAGGGGATCTTTCTGACCCAGGGATCGAACCCAGGTCTCCTGCATTGCAGGCAGACACTTTAACCTCTGAGCCACCAGGGAAGCCCATATGGATATGAGAATTGGACTATAAAGAAACCTGAGCACTGAAGAATTGATGCTTTTGAATTGTGGTGTTGGAGAAGACTCTTGAGAGTCCCTTGGACTGCAAGATAAAACCAGTCCATCCTAAAGGAAATCAGTCCTGAATATTCATTTGAAGGAGTGATGCCGAAGCTGAAGTTCCAATACATTGGCCACCTGATGTGAAGAACTGACTTACTGGAAAAGATCCTTATGCTGGGAAAGATTGAAGGCAGGAGAAGAAGGGGACGACAGAGGATGAGATGGTTGGAAGGCATCACCAACCTGATGCACATGAGTTTGAGTAAGCTCTGTGCGTTGGTGATGGACACAGAAAGCCTGGCATGCTGCAGCCCACGGGGTCGCAAAGAGTCAGACATGACTGAGTGAATGAATTGAACTGAATTGAATATGACCAAAACTTCTGACATTTCATCCAACACCTCCTTTTACCCAATTCTCATGATATTATTAAATAGCAATTCCATATTTTCATCTGCTCAGACTTTAAAACTAGGATTAACCTTCATTTTCTCATTCTCTCACACTCTATAAGAAATCCACTCACAAATCCTTACAGTTTCATTTTCAAAGTCAGTCGGGAATCTAATCAAAGTTAGTCTGTGTTTGGAAAAACTGTCAGCCCAGAACAACCCCCATCATCCATCACCTACATAATCTACTACTGGTCTCCCTGTCTTCCCACTTCTCCTATGTCTCATTTTAGCATCCAGAATTATCATTTTATTTTTTGTTTTCGACCTCACTATGGAACATGAGAGATCTTAGGTCCCCCGCCGGGGATTGAACCCATGCCACCTGCAGTGGAAGCATGGACTCTTAAACACTGGGCCACCAGGAAAGTTCCCAGAATTATCATTTTATAATAAAAGAGACATTTTCCTTTCACATCTCATATTGTTTATAATAAAATCCCAAACTATACTTTTCAAGACCTTGCATGATCTGATGCCTCATTACATTTTCAACTTTATTTCCTATCCCAGTTTCTTCTCTTTCTTGGACCCAGAACTGTTGCTCTTCCAACTATTCTGCAAAACTACCTAGAAAGCCCACTTTTAATATTCTTGTCCTAGATATTCAAAAGGTGGCATATTTGATTTTCTTTAACATGTCACCTCCTCAAAGTCTTCCATGATTACCCCTATGTAAAGAAGAAACCTCTCATAGTGGTTCCTTGATTACTACTGACATTATATTTTATATTGATTGTTCTTTGTCTGAACTCCTCACCAGAATATAATATTCTTGAGCATGGAAACTCAGTCCACTGTAATACCCCTAAATACTAAAAATAATAACTGTCACACAGTGGGTATTCTGTAAGTATTGGATGAACTAATGGCTATTTCATTTGTTTATATTTATGTAAAATGTGTTGAAAGAATAAATACATTGCTTGTGAAACAGTTCAATCTGAATGCATGCACATACATACAGGTGCTCCTAATTTGCTAGATGTTTAATTAGAGAAGTGACAGGTTAATTGGGAGGAAAAAGCAATATAACAGGGTAATGATAAAATGAAGAGATGTAAATGTGTGAGAGAAGAGAATCTCAAGGAAAACATGCAAAGAAAGCAAATGAAAATAAAGTGGATCATTGGAGTAACTGAAGAAAAGAAGTATTGTATGAGTATTGTGAGCTTCCCTGTAGCTCAGCTGGTAAAGAATCTGCCTGCAATGTGGGAGGCCTGCATTTGATAGCCGGGTTGGGAAGATCCCCAAGGAACAGCTATGCACTCCAGTATTCTGGCCTGGAGGATTCCACGGACTGTATAGTATTGTATGAGTAAAACAAAAGAAATTTGTGAAGAAAGTGGTTTTATTTACTTACACGTACATGTGTTCATGCTCAGTCATGTTCCACCAGGCACCTCTGTCCATGGAATTTTCCAGGCAAGAATACTGGAGTGCATTGCTATTTCTTCAACCAGGGGATCTTCCTGACCCAGGGATCAAAACCAAGTGTCTTGCATCTCCTGCATTGGCAGGTGGATTCTTTTCCACTGCACCACCTGGGAAGCCCTGTATTTACTTAACAGAGTGGATATTTGTGTGTATCAATGGGCAAAACGCAATCAGTAGACAGCCTGGACTGTATGATGCTAGTTAAGATGGGTTCCTTAAAATGATATTTTCCTGGGCTGCCTGCTTCACCAAGATACCCCTCCCGAAACAAGTGAGAGCAAGGTTACCAACAATGTTAGATGACTGGCTCCTTTTCTCCCCCCTGATTCTTAACAACGATAGTTTTTCAACTCTGGAAGTCAAATCATGACATCTCTTTAAACTCGTACGTATTATTTCCCTGGTGCCAGAAATTGATGTGTCATGGAAAGATGGCCTACAGCTATGCCTTATAAGGCTGAAAAATAAATAAAGCGCACTGTGTTCCTCCTGTTGTCAAGCTTCCTCCTTGTAACTAAACCAGGCTGTCCCCCTTCATTCTGTTTGTTCTGACAAGTTTGCAAGTCAGGCCATCTATTCCCTTTCAGAGTGTTCTGTTGATAAAGTACTTGGTCGTAGGAATAGTCCTAGAGAGCTCATCAGTGCAAGATTTTCACTGATCCAGCTGTTTATACTATTTTTCATGGCAAGTCAGCAAGGCTGAAGTGAGCAACCATTGCCAGAGTGCACCGGAAATGATAGATCCAGGCAGCTGTTTTGCGGGTTGTTTGTAAAATGTATTCTATCAGATCTGCTCAGTGTTTTGACATAAATGTTCTACTTGAATCCTAAGAAAAACACAGGAATCACCATTTTTTTTTCTTTTGATACTTAGAAAATGATCATCATCACAACTAAATTCCATTTAGTGGAAGCCATTAGACACTTGTTACCAAGACACGTCTTTAAGAAACCCCTTCCATGCAGTCTAAGAAGAGCTGAAAAAAGCTGCCATTGGCTAAAGAGGTTATGTTGTTTGCTTACACTCATCCCTGAATATCAGCCTGAACATTCACGATTCACCTGCCTTGGCAAAATTACTATTTATTTTAAACTGTGGGTCTCTGATCTGAAAATACTCAAATCTGAGAATGGTACCCTTGGAAGACAAAGGTTCTACAATATAGGCACTTTTTGTACATCTTGGGGCTTCCCAGGTAGCACTATTGTTAAAGAACCCATCTGCCAATGCAAGACACATAAGAGATGAAAGTTTGATCCCTGGGTTGAGAAGATCCCCTGGAGAAGAACAAGGTAACTCACTCCAGTATTCTTGCCTGGAGAATCCCATGGACAGAGAAGCCTGCCAGGCTACAGTCCACAGAGTCGCAGGGTCAGATATGACTGAAGGGACTTAGCATCCACATGTATATCTCAATCTATCTTGTTTCCAGGAATTGTGTGCAATGGCCTAAGCTAAACCAAGAGAAGTAGGAACCAGTTATCAATGTTAAAAATTCGTGAAAAATATTCTAACAAAATTGAACAAAGACTTGGAAATTATTTGATGAAGGAATTATCTGATGAGTTTCACTATTGTAGGGACATAAAATGATTTGGTTAACCATCTCACTTTGTATTCATTTCACTTATTTATGAAAGACTCATAATTAAAGTTTTATTCCCAAATTATTTAAATAATTTGGTTCCAGCTTTCTGAAAACTGGACTAAAATGTATTGATATGTACCCTAAATGAAATATTAAAATGATTTTTAGATTAAAATTCATTGAGTTGTGGCCATATGTTTTCAAGATTTAAGTTATACAGATTAAAATTTGAAAATTTTGATACTTCCAGGGAATTTTGGGAAGATAATTACATTATCTAATGAGATTGAGTTCAGTTCAGTTGCTCAGTCATGTCCTACTCTTTGTGACCCTATGAATTGCAGCAGGCCATGCCTCCCTGTCTATCACCAACTCCCGGAGTTCACTCAAACTCATGTCCATCGAGGTGGTGATGCCATCCAGCCATCTCATCCTCTTTCGTCCCCTTCTCCTCCTGCCCCCAATCCCTTCCAGCATCAAAGTCTTTTCCAATGAGTCAGCTCTTCACATAAGGTGGCCAAAGTATTGGCGTTTCAGCTTTAGCATCAGTCCTTCCAATGAACACCCAGGACTGATCTCTTTTAGGATGGATGGGTTGGATCTCCTTGCAGGCCAAGGGACTCCAAGAGTCTTCTCCAACACCACAGTTCAAAAGCATTAATTCTTCGGTGCTCAGCTTTCTTCAAAGTTCAACTCTCACATCCATACATGACCACTGGAAAAACCATAGCCTTGACTAGACGGACCTTTGTTGGCAAAGTAATGTCTCTGCTTTTGAATATGCTATCTAGGTTGGTCCTAACTTTCCTTCCAAGGAGTAAGTGTCTTTTAATTTCATGGCTGCAATCACAATCTGCAGTGATTTGGGAGCCCAAAAAAATAAAGTCTGACACTGTTTTCACTGTTTCCCCATCTATTTCCCATGAAGGGATGGCACCAGATGCCATGATCTTCGTTTTCTGAATGTTGAGCTTTAAGCCAACGTTTTCACTCTCCTCTTTCTCTTTCATCAAGAGGCTTTTGAGTTCCTCTTCAATTTCTGCCATAAGCGTGGTGTCATCTGCATATATGAGGTTATTGATATTTCTCCCAGCAATCTTGATTCCAGCTTGGGCTTCTTCCAGCCCAGCATTTCTCATGATGTACTCTGCATATAAGTTAAATAAGCAGGGTGACAATATACAGCCTTGACGAACTCCTTTTCCTCTTTGGAACCAGTCTGTTGTTCCATGTCCAGTTCTATCTGTTGCTTCCTGACCTGTATACAGATCTCTCAGGAGGCAGGTCAGGTGGTCTGGTATTACCATCTCTTTCAGAATTTTCCACAGGTTATTGTGATCCACACAGTCAAAGGCTTTGGCATAGTCAATAAAGCAGAAATAGATGTTTTTCTAGAACCCTCTTGCTTTTTCAATGATCCAGAGGATGTTGGCAATTTGATCTCTGTTTCCTCTGCCTTTTCTAAAACCAGCTTGAACATCTGGAAGTTCACGGTTCACATATTGCTGAAGCCTGGCTTGGAGAATTATGAGCATTACTTTACTAGCGTGTGAGATGAGTGCAATTGTACAGTAGTTTGAGCATTCTTTGGCATTGCCTTTCTTTGGGATTGGAATGAAAATGGACCATTTCCAGTCCTGTGGCCACTGATGAGTTTTCCAAATTTGCTGGCATATTGAGTGCAGCACTTTCACAGCATCATCTTTCAGGATTTGAAATAGCTCAACTGGAATTCTATCACCTCCACTAGCTTTGTTTGTAGTGATGCTTTCTAAGGCCCACTTGACTTCACATTCCAGGCTGTCTGGCTCTAGGTGAGTGATCACACCATCGTGATTATCTTGTTTGTGAAGATCTTTTTTATACTGTTCTTCTGTGTATTCTTGCCACCTCTTTTTAATATCTTCTGCTTCTGTGAGGTCCATACAATTTCTGTCCTTTATTGAGCCATCTTTGCATGAAATGTTCCCTTGGTATCTCTAATTTTCTTGAAGAGATCTCTAGTCTTTCCCATTCTGTTGTTTTCCTCTATTTCTTTGCATTGATCGCTGAGGAAGGCTTTCTTATCTCTCCTTGCTTTTCTTTGGAACTCTGCATTCAGATGCTTATATCTTTTCTTTTCTCTTCTGCTTTTCGCTTCTCTTCTTTTCACAGCCATTTGTAAGGCCTCCCCAGACAGCCATTTTGCTTTTTTGCATTTCTTAGATAATCCAAATTGGTTCTGTCTTCTAATAATGAGACAAATTAATCTGGAACATTCTTATTGCAAAAATAAGAATGTTATTTTAAAAAACTGAAAATATAAAATATTTGTTGTTCATGTAATCCAAAATTACTAATTATAAACCATCTATTACTTCAATTTTGATTGTTTATAAGCACTCTTTGGGAGAATGAAAATAATCTTAATATAATAACATAGATATTTCTTGAAACTGCTTGAATAAATACAAAGTGGTCAACTGAGCTTAAGATATTTAAAAATGTACCCTCAATGTTTCCTCTCCTAATCTAACTTATTGAGAGATTAACTAACACAATCAGCAATATATAATTCATAAATCTCAGAGGTAATATAGAGTTGGCATTCCAGTATTTAACTTTTTTTTTTTTTACCATTTCTTCTTATAAGATAGATTACTATGTATGTCTAAAAATTAGATGTAATTCTGTTGTCATTGTTTGGTCACTAAGTTGTGTCCAACTCTTTGTGACCCTATGGACTGTAGCCCGCCAATCTCCTGGGTCCGTGAGATTTTCTAGGCAAGAATACTGAAGTGGGTTGCCATTTCCTCACTGAGGGGATCTTCTTGTTCCAGGGACTGAACTCACATCTCTTACATCTCCTGCATTGGTGGGAGGATTCTTTACCAGTGAGCTACCTGCAAAGCCCCATTACATGGGTAGGGAAAGCATTGAATTTAATAACATTCACAGCAACTGAAGAAAATCATCATTTCCAATTCCCTTTTAGATGTAGACCAACTTAATCTTCAGCAGTGGGAAGAAATTCCATTCATTTATCCCTTCATTCATTCATTTATTCAGATTTTCAGTAAATATTTTTACTGTCAGCCCAGATTTCAAAACTAACTTGACTTCTGTGGCAATTATATGACTTTGAACAAGACATTTTATATATATGATCCTCTATTTTCTTATCAGTAAAAAATAATGGGGCATAGCAATAGTAATGATTTTACAGGATTTTTTTTTTAAGTATTAAATGAGTTAATGAATGTAAAGCACTTAACAGGGCTCCCGATACTTGGAAAACATTTAATAGTTCTTACTAACATTTGTAAAATTATACTGTCATGTGTCAGAACCTGTGACACATGTTCTGTGTCTGTGTCTGTGAACCTGAAGCTATAAAGTATGTAGTAAAGACACAGTTTATACTGTTATATAAATTAAAAGCTTGTGATTGAGATACATAATAACTAAACAAACATGTGCACCTTATAAAACTGTGATTGTGTTCAATGATCCAAAGAAAGGTGCTAACTTCTGTGAGAGCTTTAATAGAGACATTTATCACAGTGAGAATGAAGAGTTGCTTTATTCTGGGTTTGGTTTTGTTTTGTTTTTTTTAATGACAGAAGGAGGAGAATGGGTCAAGTGGATTTAACAGAAATGTATTTAGCACAAGGATACTTGTCTTCAAGCACAACATATCATCCACAACTATAACATTTTTCCATTTTCTGTTCAATGAAGGAGATATTTGAACTTCTGCTAGTTCAGTTCAGTTCAGTCACTCAGTTATGTCTGACTCTTTGCAACCCCATGGACTGCAGAATGCCAGGCTTCCCTGTCCATCACCAACTCCCAGAGCTTGCTCAAACTTATGTCTTGCATTCCTCCAAAATAGAAGCAGTGCATAGCATTTCACCAATTTGACCCCCAATTTTGATATTCCCAAATTAGAAAGAAGGATTGGATGGGGCATTTAGTTACTAGGCAGGATAAAAACAAAATTGCACAAAGTAAAAAGCTCAAGCTCCTTATGAACTGTTTCCTTAGCTTGTATTTTTCAAACTTTTTGAACATTGCTCAATATGTAGTTTTCCAGATGCCTACTCTGAAGATTCTAATTCACTGGACCTGTAGGTGGGACCATTTAAAAAATTTCCCCTATTACATCTTTCTTTTCTCAATATATGACTTTTAAAACATTTCATTTTATATTGGAGTATGTGTTGTTGTTTAGTCATTCAGTCCTGTCTGATTCTTTGAAACCCAATGGACTGCAGCAAGCCAGGCTTTCCTGTCCTTCACTATCTGTCGGAGTATGTCCAAACTCATGAGTTTGAGTAGATGCTGCCATCCAACCATCTCATCCTCTGTCATTCCTTTCTCCTCCTTCCCTCAAAAAGCATCAGGGTCTCTTCCAATGAGTCATCTCTTTGCATCACATAGCCAAAGGATTGGAGCTTTAGCTTCAGCATCAGTCCTTCCAATGAATATTCAGGATGTTTTCCTTCAGCATTGACTGATTTGATCTCCTTGCTATCCAAGGGATTCTCAAGCATCTTCTCCAGCACTGCAGTTTAAAAGCATCAGTTCTTTGGCACTCAGCCTTCTTTATAGTCCAACTCTCACATTCATATGGGACTACTGGAAAAACCATAGCTTTGACTATATGGACCTTTGTTGGCAAAGTGATGTCTCTACTTTTTAATAGGCTGTCTAGGTTTGTCATGGCTCTTCTTCCAAGGAGCAAGTGTCTTTTAATTTCACATTAGATTCTAGCCAATTAACAACGTTGTGATAGTTTAAGGTGGACATCAGAAGGGTTCAGCCACACACATATATGTATCCATTCTCTCTCAAACTCCCCTTCCATCCAAGCTGCCACTTAACAATAAGCAGAATTCCCTGTGCTATACAGTAGGACCATTTTGCTTATCCATTTTGAAACAGCAAAATGTACATGTCTAATAAATAGTGCAGATGGTGATTGCAGCCATGAAATTAAAAGATGCTTACTCCTTGGAAGGAAAGTGAGGACCAACCTAGATAGCATATTAAAAAGCATAGACATTACTTTGCCAACAAAGGTCCATCTAGTCAAGGCTATGGTTTTTCCAGTGGTCATGTGTGGATGTGAGATTTGGACTGTGAAGAAAGCTGAGCACCGAAGAATTGATGCTTTTGACCTGTGGTGTTGGAGAAGACTCTTGAGAGTCCCTTGGATTGCAAGGAGATCCAACCAGTCCATCCTAAAGGAGATCAGTCCTGGGTGTTCTTTGGAAGGAATGATGCTAAAGCTGAAACTCCAGTACCTTGACCACCTCACGCGAAGAGTTGACTCATTGGAAAAGACCCTGATGCTGGAAGGGAGTGGGGGCAGGAGGAGAAAGGGACCACAGATGATGAGATGGCTGGATGACATCACCGACTCGATGCACATGAGTTTGGGTCAACTCTGGGAGTTGGTGAGGGACAGGGAGGCCTGGCGTGCTGCGATTCATGGGGTCACAAAGAGTCGGACATGACTGACCGACTGAACTGAATAAATCCATGTAAAAAAATGCATAAAATTCTTGTCACTCAATGTGGATTTCATCTCTCTCAACAAATTACTATCTTGTTATCTTCATAAAGTTTCAAGTTCAGGAATTCCAGGATACTCTTACAGAAAGACCAGTAGAGAGAAGATGTAGCATCAAGATGGTAATACCAAAAATAAGCATCACTGGTTAGAAATCAAATAAAGTATTTCCCCCTATTTTTAAAAGGCATCCATTGTTTAGTATTTTTAAAAATATTTATGCTGGGAGGGATTGGAGGCAGGAGGAAAAGGGGATGACAGAGGATGAGATGGTTGAATGGCATCACCGACTCGATGGACGTGAGTTTGAGTGAACTCTGGGAGATGGTGATGGACAGGGAGGCCTGGCGTGCTGCAATTTATGGGGTTGCAAAGAGTTGGACACAACTGAACGACTGAACTGAACTGAAGCAAATATGGCAAAAATATTAACAGTTGTTGAAACTTGTTGGTGGTATATATGGGTGTCTTTTTCTGTGAGTCTGAAAATTTTTATATAAAAGAGTTTACTGAATATATAAGCAAATGATAAAAAAAAAATTATTTATTTATTTTTGGCTGGGGCTTCATTGCCGGGTCTTTGTTGCTGCATGGACTTTTCTCTAGTTGTGATGAGTGGGGGCTGCTCTCTTGTGGTGCATGGGTTTCTCATTGCAGTGGCTTCTCTTGCTGCAGAGCACAGGCTCTAGGGCACATGGGCTTTAGTAGTACTGGCCCGTGGCCTCAGTAGTGGCGGCTCCTGGGTTCTGGAGCATAGACTCAGTAGTTGTGGCGCATGGGCTTAGTTGCTCCACTGCATGTGGGATCTTTCCAGATCAGAGATTGAACCTGTGTCATCTGCATTAGTAGGCAGATATTTTTTTTTTACTACTGAGCCACCGGGGAAGCCCCTCCAACTATTTTTTAATTAAATAAGGCTATACATGAGCAGGTATTAGGATTTTTCTTATTTATAGCAAATATACTGGTACATCGGAGAAGGCAATGGCACCCCACTCCAGTACTCTTGTCTGGAAAATCCCATGGATGGAGGAGCCTGGTAGGCTGCAGTCCATGGGGTCGCAAAGAGTCGGACACGACTGAACAACTCCACTTTCACTTTTCACTTTCATGCATTGGAGAAGGAAATGGCAACCCACTCCAGTGTTCTTGCCTGGAGAATCCCAGGGACGGGGGAGCCTGGTGGGCTGCTGTCTATGGGGTCACACAGAGTCGGACACGACTGAAGCGACGTAGCAGCAGCAGTAGCAGCAGCAGCAGCAGCAGCATACTGGTACATCATAGATTTTTATTCATAATCTTCATATATGCTTTTTATTTTTGCCCCATTATAGCAATGTTTATTACAGCTATTTAGCCTAAAACTTTATTTACTTCAGTCATCTTATATCTATCCTTTCCACACACCTATACCTGAGAATCCTAGAGACTGGATCAGTATCACTAAGCATAAATGAACAGAACTCTGGTCCCTGAAGTAATCTACTATGCCTTTTGGTCTTTGGTTCATTAATACACCCTTTTTTTTTTTTTAAACTAAAAATCCTGAAAACCAACTGAAGACTATTTCTAGAGTTGTATAAGTTTTAGAATGTGTGAATTTCTCTCAATATAGTGATTTATGCTATTAAATTCTCCCAAATATCTTTAAAACTCACATCAGTGCCTTCAAAGACAACCTTTATAAAAATTTATGCATGTAACAGTGTAGGAAATGCTAACAATTAAAACCATGGAGCAATTAACACCACGCACACATACACACTCACACACACACATAGGCGCACGCACATTCATTGTGTGTTCCAACATCTCTCTTCCATTCCAGGCTATGAACTGAGTGTGTGTGTGTGTGTGTGTGTGTGTGTTAGTCACTCAGTCATATCCAACTTTTTGTGACCTCATGGACTGTAGCCCACTAGGCTCCTCTGTCCATGGGACTTCCCAGGCAAGATTACTGGAGTGGGTTGCCGTTTCCTTCTTCAGGGGAACTTCCCGTTCCAGGGATCAAACCCATGTCTCCACACTGCCTGCAGATTCTTTACTGTCTGAGCCACTGGGGAAGCCCATAAACTGAGTATGTGTGTGTGTGTGTGTGTGTGTGTGTGTATATATATGTATATATATATAGTAGGTGTTTCTATGTCCATTACTGCAAACCATACTCTGCAATGTTTTAAGATGCTTTCATGTATTAACCTTTGTTACTTAAAAAAAAAAAAAATCTGTGTAAAGCAAGTAGATAGGAATGAAGCAAGGAAATAAAATTCACCTTTCTCACAATGCTTGAGCATTTTCATTTCCATACGTCTTCAAAGAGTCTCGGCTAATTTGGGTTATGTTTCCATCACTATAGGTCGGCCCACCTATGCTAATTCAACTTTGCCTTAAGTAGCATAGATATCAAAAGTATCTCCTGCTGCTAAAATATATTGCACTCTTCATTAAGGACTGAGGGATATGTGTGCAAAGGTAATGAGTACCCATGTGGGTTTCACACCCATCATGAAATGAAAATGTCTTGTTTTTCCATGGCTGTTCCTTGTATGCCAATTTCAAAGCCTCTGCACTGTGTCTCTTCCCTCTCTCTCTTTCTCCCTGCCTCAAGTTTTTAATAAAATTTTCACTCTTAAGGTGATGATGATGTATTTAAGTATTAGATACCTAAAATAGGAATTTTATATTAATCACATATAATTATAATAAATTTAGTTTGGAAATACATTTGCTACTCAATTTGTAGCCTATTTATTAAAGGAATTATAGAATTAAAGCAACTACTATTTTCCTAATCTAAGCAGTTTTGTTCCATAGATGGATCCTTGCAAGTATGCAGAAACTCCAGAGTTATTTCAACTGCCCTTGTGTAGCAAAAATATGTTTACATTTGCCAAAACAAGATTTTAAATTTACCAAAAAAAGTAAAATAAATTTACCAAAATGATAATTTTGGCCATGTTTGCAATTAAGTTTATATAATACAAACCTAAATGAAATGAAAGGCTGATGTATTATTTGTCTATTGTTCTTTATATTCCTCATGATTATAACTATAACTATACTTTTTAGTAAGAGAAAAGAATGAAGGTGGGCAAGGGAGAGATAAGGATTATTTACAGGGCTGTAGAACACCTTGGGGTCCACTAAAACCATAATTCAATGTCCACTTGTGTGGACAATGGGCCAGGAGTCAGTATTTTATCTTTACTTTCCTAGAGAATGAAGAGATATAGCTTAATCTGACTTTATGTAGATTCAGGAGACATGCATCAGATTTCTGTGTTGGGATGTATCTCAACTGTGGGGCCCAAACCTGGCTTAGCCTAGACCCCCAAGGAGATCTCATTAAAAATAAGAACATGGAGCATTAGCCCTCTTCCAAGGGATTGTCCCAACCCAGGGATCAAACCCAGGTCTCTATTTAGAAAGCATATGGAATCACATAGTAAAAAAGAAAATTTACTGTATATGAGGAAACCTTTTTGTTTTTCAAATTCTATTTTGCATATATTTTCCTTATATCCTATTTCATTAAAACAAATTTCTTTAATATTAGTATTCCATCTAGCTTTTTAGTTAGTTCCTAAACATCTTAGGACTATTTTGAGCATTCTGTGTGGTGCTATAATCTAAGTATTGAGTCTTACAAGGCAGAACTTCCTCTACAGTTAAAAAATGTAGGGGGATTCACTTTCCAATTTCTTCATATATGAGAGTCAGTGTGTTAAATCCTAAGCCAAAGATGGTCTGAATGAGGAATACTAAGATGATATTTGATTTTTTCTAGTGCCTTCAGTGTCTAGTCCAGTAGCATCGTCAGTGAGATTCAATTCAAGCGCATCTCACTAGCTTCCTTGTTTGCAAAGGCAGAACATACTCACCAAAAGTTTATTTTAATTTTTACTTTTAGAAGTAATTCATGTTTTTATCTTTGTACTGTTTTCTAAAGAAGTAAAACAAAACAAAAACAAAGAAACCTCTACAACTTTGTAACTTGTCAGAGTTTCAAGTAGCCGGGCTTTTACATTGCTGCTGCCACCTAGTGGCTGCACAGTGGAAATCTATTAGCTAGATTTAGGGAATAAACTGAGACGTGTCAAACCACTGCGTGGTCAAGTTGATTTTCTTCTGTGTTAGTCCTCTTGAGAAACATGCTCTAACAAACAGAAGAAAATACTTCCCATGAAAAAGAATTCGAAGTCCTTCATTAACAAAGAACAGAGAAGCTGATAAATTTCAATGACTGAATCAGAGAAGTATAACTTATCTAAATTTCATATACAAATCTACAAAAGCCTCCTTTTTTTGCTGTGATTTAAGATTTGCTCTTGTCATTTCAGGTAGTAGATGCACTGGTCTCCACAGATTAAAAGAAGAGCAAGGGGGAGAAATGAATTAAAAGAGAGATGAGAAGCCTGAAATAGGCAGCGTTTTGTCTCATAATTAGTTGCTTACTAGGTCCTAGAAAATGATGCTTATGATCATTGTTTTTGCTGTGGTCTTTCCCTCTACTCTCTGTTCATACTCTCTGAATTGTACAGGAAATAATTAATCTTCTAGAGATTAATGCCAGTTGTTCATCAAGTTGAGCAAATAAACCAACATCCTTAGAAATGATTACACAAAAAGGAGACTATCCTTCATGGTCTTCTAGGTAATTTGATGTAAGAATTAATTTATTAACTAATTTTCTAAAGGAATAACTGACCGCTTGCTTGACGTAGGATAAGTGTTTGGACATAGAAGGGAAGATTAGGTGTGCATAATTTTAGGCAATGTAAAAACACAGGAAAAAAAATGCATGGTTATATAATAAGGTAAAATGTCTGAAAAACTTATCAAAATTGCTAAAAGTATTTTGACCACTTTCAGCTTTACATTGCATTGGTTATAACTGTCAGGTATTCAAGTTGCAAATGTCCTAAAACATCACTCTACACTCTGAATTTGTGTTGCATGTAGTTCTTTATCATGGGCAATATGGTGTCGAAAGCCTATGATAGGGAGAAACAGATGATGTATACTGTTTTAAATAGTGGAAAAGTAAAACATAATAATAATTGGATGTAATTCAGTCAATACTTGATGATATATCAATTAAGGTGCAGTAGTGAAAATAAAAATAACTCCAAGTCTATTAAAGAGAGAATTTCATGCAGGGGATGGTGATACAAGTAATGGAATACATGAGAAACCTCAACCTTAAAATGAGCAGTTGTCAAAAGCTCTTACCAATCCTAGATTTCACCAGGAGAAGGAGTCAATGTTATTCAAAAGAAGAGATCAAAGCCAATCAAAAGAAGCCAATACACAGAGTAGCCTGCCCTTCTCTTCTTACTCTCCAGTCTTACAACAGGGCCTTTAATTGGTTGAAAGAAGTCTGAAGCCAGGTCATATGGGAACCTGGAAATGCAACCTGCACACTTGATCATCTTTCAAAATAGATCCAAAAAAAAAAAAAAAAAAGAGAGAAATGAATTCAATAATACACACACCCATATATATTATATGGAGAAGGAAATGGCAACCTGCTCCAGTATCCTTGCCTGGGAAATCCCATGATCAGAGGAGCCTGGTGGGCTACAGTCCATGGGTCACAAAGAGTCAGACATAATTTAGTGACTGAACCACCATTATCTATATATTATATATCCACACACAACTAAAATGGCCTAAAACAGACATCCATGTAATTACAGTTGCAAGATGGAGACATTTTAGAGCTAACATTGTTCATTCATTCTCAGTGGATCATTGTTCCTTTTTATAGGGTAGTGTTAGAAATGAGTGTCAAGTTTGAAATCAGATCTGCTAAGTGAGGGTTTTGCTGCTTGACCTCTGCACTGGGTCCTCAAATAAGCCTATGTGAATGTAGTTCTTTGCCCTGTGTAAAGAAGCAGCCATATCCAAACAGAATAGGAGGAAAAATCTAGAACTATTTCAAGTTTTATTTTTTATACGAAAATAAAACAATGATGATAATAATAATAAAGAATAAGTCAAGGACCGGCACAAGTAAGGACAATAAGAAACAGACAGCTTAAGAGACCTGACAGTGGAACATGACCTGAACCATAAAGAAAGAGTAGAATGTAAAGAGGAAAACGAAAGGACAAGCGTATTGTGGCAATAGTTCAAGGCTAGATGGAAAGGAAACTCTGCAAAGGGTACAATCAGGAAGCAAGGGGGGGAAAACGACACAACTGTAAAACAGAGACATGAAAAACAGACTTGTGGACACAGTGTGGGAAGGAGAGGGTGGGTTGAATTGAGTGAGTAGCACTGAAACATAAACAGTACCATATTTAAAACAGATAGCCAGTGGGAATTTACTGTAGCACTGTGTGACGCAGGGAGCTCAACCCAGTGCTCTGTGACCACCTAAAGGGGTAGGATGGAGTAGGTTGGAGGACGGTTCAAGAGGGAGGGGACGTATGTATACCGACAGCTGATTTATGTTGATGCTTGGCAGAAACCAACACAATATTCTAAATAAATTATCTTCCAATTAAAAATACATAGTTTTTTTTTTTTTTAAGGCACTTGTCATCTAGAAAACTTGGGCATGTTAGGAAGCCTTGAGTACTAGAAAGACAGAGCTCTAAATCAATCTTAAAAATCCGCACTTCCCAAAAGCTGTTATATAGGATTCTAATTCTGGAAGATGCCGAAAGTTTTTCTTGTGAAAAGCGTGTCATCTTCGAAAGAGTTTGAGAAAATCAAGATTTTCTTAACTAAGACATCAAGATTCCTTAAAATCTTAATTAAGAAATTAAGAATTGTTAATTTCCTAGGGAAGATCCCCTGGAGAAGGGGATGGCAACCACTCCAGTATTTTTGCCTGGAGAATCCTATAGACAGAGGAGACTGGTGGACTACAGTCCATAGGGTCTCAGAGTCAGACACATCTGAAGCAATTAAGCATGCAAGCATGTGTTCTTTGAATTCATGAAGTATATATCATAAGTCAAGGTTTACAAATTTACTTGGTGGCAGTTTATTTCTTTTGTTTACTTGTTTGTTTAGGGTGTATTTCATGAGCCCAGTGTTTTGGCAAAAGATATTCTAGAAAAATATTCAATAATTTGGAGATTCTGCTACTTAGTAGCACACTGAATGAGGTGTTCATAGAGCAACAAAACCCCCAAAATTGAAGTAAGTGAAATTACTATTATAATAAGCTATAATTTATTCAGATTTCAACTAATTCAGAGTCCATGATCTATTATCTGGAATTATGCTCTTCATTGAAAAAGTGTTTGTTTAAAATAATCAGATGTTTTAATGGATTTTAATAGAACAGATTTGATCTTAAATAAGAAAGCTGATCATTACAGTTTCATTTATTCACCAAGGAATAAATGGCAGGATCTTTTATTAGGTCAGGAGTTTTAGTTGCTAAAATAATTGTAAAAATGTTTAAGATTATTCTAGATGAAATTATTATCTAATTCAGAAACTGCTGCTGTAGGATGGGGATGGGACATCTGTTTAGAAGGTCAAAAGTGGTTCTTGATAAAAAAATTTTACAACAAGTAAAACAAACCCCATTTTCTCCTGGAATCCAGTAACAGGAAGGATAAACTAGGAAAGGAAATAGGAAATCCAGCTAAGAAGGAGTTAACATCAGAGAAGTAATTTCCATACAATCTCTTTGACCAACAGATGGAATAATACTTTGAAAATAGTAAGTAGAGGCAAGCAATCTAAGACTGACTGTAGGATAATAAGATACAAATAACTTGGTGCCATTTACACGGAACACGATAGATACAAAACTATATAAATAACCGTGCTCTTAGAATGGGGGAAAGAGATAGGAGAGAAAGAATACGTTTAGAAGACAACAGATTTGCTAACTTGGCAACCATGCATGGGGATAAATGATGGGGGAAGAGTCATGCTACCCAGAAAGAAGATGGCACTCTGGCAGGAAAATAGAAAAAGAAAGAAAAAAAATCAAGGAGTTGAACTGATATCTGGTTTATCTGGCTGACTTTGTCAAGGTGGGTATTGAAAACTAGGATGAAAAAGAGAATGCTAATGTGGCTGGCATCATTGAGCTGATCAAACATTACAGATTCTAGTGGGATAAGAAAGCTGCTTTACATCCTCCTGAATCTCTGTATAAGGTTCCTAAAATACGTCAAATATATCCAGGCTTGTTCAGTCACTAAGTCGTATTTGACTCTTTGCGACCCCATGGACTGCAGCATGCTAGGCTTCCCTGTCCTTCACTGTCTCCTGGAGTTTGCTCAGACTCACGTCCATCAATTCAGTGATGACATCAACGATCTCATCCTCTGTCTTCCCCTTCTCCTCCTGCCCTCAATCTTTCCCAGCATCAGTCTTTTCCAGTGAGTCAGTTCTTCACATCAGGTGGCCAAGTTGTTGGAGCTTCAGCTTCAGCATCAGTCCTTCCAATGAATATTCAGGGTTGATTTCATTTAGCACTGATAGTTTTATCTCCTTGGTGTCCAAGAGACTCTCAAGAGTCTTCTCTAACAACACAGTTTGAAAGCATCAATTCTTCCACATTCAGCCTTTTTAATGGTCCAATTCTCACATCCATACCTGACTAACAGAAAAAGCATAGCTATGACTATATGGACCTTTGTTGACAAAGGTGATGTCTCTGCTTTTTAATACACTGTCTAGGGTGGTCATAGCTTTTCTTCCAAGGAGCAAGCGTCTTTTAATTTCATGACAGTGGTTACCATCCACAGTGATTGTCCCAGCCTAGAAAAATTCAAATCCAAGCATGAGGATCATGATTTAGAATGGAAAATTCTGAAACAAAGGGCTGAATTTATCTCATCAGTTAAAGCCAGATATTTGAAAAATATTAATGATAGGTGAGATATGTTCACCCCATCCCAGGTGGAAGATCAAAGGCATTTTGCTTTGAAATGGTCTGGGAATAGTATGCAAAACTTTTTGAATTATTGAATACACTGCTTCATTGTACAGAGATTCCCATGGAGGATAGAAAGAAAACATCTAAAAGGTCAAAAGTAAATAAAACTGGGTGGTATAGAGATGCTGTGGTGGTAGGTAATGACCATGAGAATTATGCTGCAAATTAGAAAATGGGGTAATAGAAAATTTTACATACTCTGTGACTATATCGATGGCTGTGCGGTGCTGGAGTGGTGAGCCACAGCTGCGTGGTGCTTGAGCGCCGAGCAGCCAGAAGAGATACCCTATGTCCAAGGTCAGTAGTGGTGGCCAGGAGTAGATATCCCATGTCCAAGGTAAGGAGCAGCAGCTGTGCTTTGCTGGAGCAGCCGTGAAGAGATACCTCATGTCCAAGGTAAGAGAAGCCCCAGTAAGACAGTAGGTGCTGAGAGAGGGAATCAGAGGGCAGACAGACTGAAACCACAATCACAGAAAACTAGCCAGTCTAATCACATGGACCACAGCCTCATTTAACTATATGAAACTAAGCTATGCCGTGTAGGGTCACCCAAGATGGACGGGTCTTGGTGGAGAGTTCTGAAAAAATGTGGTCCATTGGAGGAGAGAATGGCAAACTAACCACTTCAGTATGCTTGCCTTGAGAACCCCATGAACAGTATGAAAAGGCAAAGAGATAGGACACTGAAAGATGAACTCCCCAGGTCAGTAGGTGCCCAATATGCTACTGGAGATAAGTGGGCAAATAACTCCATAAAGAATGAAGAGATGGAGCCAAAGCAAAAACAACACCCAGTTGTGGATGTGTTTGGTGATAGAAGCAAGGTCTGATGCTGTAAAGAGCAATATTGCATAGGAAGCTAGAATGTTAGGTCCATGAATCAAGGCAAATTAGAAGTGGTCAAACAGGAGATGGCAAGAGTGAACATTGACATTTTAGCAATCAGAGAACTAAAATGGACTGGAATGGGTAAATTCAATTCAGATGACCATTATATCTACTACTGTGGGCAAGAATCCCTTAGAGGAAATGGAGTAGCCATCATAATCAACAAGAGAGCCTGAAATGCAGTACTTGGATGCAATCTCAAAAACGACAGAATGGTCTCTGTTCGTTTGTAAGGCAAACCATTCAATATTATGGTAATCCAAGGCTATGCCCTGACTAGTAATGTTGAAGAAGCTGAAGTTGAACAGTTTTATGAAGACCTACAAGACCTTCTAGAACTAACAGCCTCCCAAAAGAAGTCATTTTCATTATAGGGGACTGGAATGCAAAAATAAGAAGTCAAGAAACACCTAGAGTAATGGGCAAATTTGGCCTTGGAGTACAGAGTGGAGCAGGGCAAAGGCTAATAGATTTATGCCAAGAGAACACACTGGACATAGCAAACACTCTCTTCCAACAGCACAAGAGAAGACTCTACACATGGACATCACTAGATGGTCAACATCAAAATCAGATTGATTATATTCTTTGCAGCCAAAGATGGAGAAGCTCCATACAGTCAGCAAAAACAAGACCAGGAGCTGACTGTAACTCAGATCATGAACTCCTTATTGCCAAATTCAGACTTATATTGAAGAAAGTAGGGAAAACCACTAGACCATTCAAATATGACCTAAATCAAATCCCTTATGATTAATAGTGGAAGTGAGACATAGATTTAAGGAATTAGATCTGATAGACAGACTGCCAGATGAGCTATGGACAGAGGTTCATGACATTGTACAGGAGACAAGGTCAAGACCATCCCCAAGAAAAAGAAATGCAAAAAAGCAAAATGGCTGTCTGAGGAGGGCTTACAAATAGCTGTGAAAAGAAGGGAAGTGAAAAGCAAAGGAGAAAAGGAAAGATATACCCATTTGAATGCAGAGTTCCAAAGAATAGCAAGGAGAGGTAAGAAAACCTTCCTCAGTGATCAGTGCAAAGAAATAGAGGAAAACAATAGAATGGGAAAGACTGGAGGTCTCTTCAAGAAAATTAGAGCTACCAAGGGAACATTTCATGCAAAGATGGGATCAATAAAGGACAGAAATGGTATGGACCTAACAGAAGCAGAAGATATTAAGAAGAGGTGGCAAGAATACACAGAAGAACTGTACAAAAAAGATCTTCATGACTCAGATAACCATGATGGTATGATCACTCACCTAGAGCCAGACAAGCTGGAATGTGAAGTACAGTGGGTCTTAGGAAGCATCACTACAAACAAAGCTAGTGGAGGTGATGGAATTCCAGTTGATCTATTTCAAATCCTGAAAGATGATGCTCTGAAAGTGATACACTCAATAAGCCAGCAAATTTGGAAAACTCAGCAGTGGCCACAGGACTGGAAAAGGTCCGTTTTCATTCCAATTCCAAAGAAAGGCAATGCCAAAGAATGCTCAAACTACTGCACAATTGCATTCATCTCACACGCTAGTAAAGTAATGCTCAAAATTCTCCAAGCCAGGCTTCAGCAATACGTGAACCGTAAACTTCCAGATGTTCAAGCTGGTTTTAGAAAAGGCAGAGGAACCAGAGATCAATTTTCCAACATCTGCTGGATCATCGAAAAAGCAAGAGAGTTCCAGAAAAACATTTATTTCTGCTTTATTGACTATGCCAAAGACTTTGACTATGTGGATCACAATAAACTGTGGAAAATTCTGAAAGAGATGGGAATGCCAGACCACCTGACCTGCTTCTTGAGAAATCTGTATGCAGATCAGGAAGCAACAGTTAGAACTGGACATGGAACAACAGACTGGTTCCAGATAGGAAAATGAGTACGTCAAGGCTGTATATTGTCACCCTGCTTATTTAATTTATATGCAGAGTACATCATGAGAAATGCTGGGCTGGAAGAAGCACAAGTTGAAATCAAGATTGCCGGGAGAAATATCAATAACCTCAGATATGCAGATGACACCGCCCTTATGGCAGAAAGCAAATAAGAACTAAAAATGCCTCTTGATGAAAGAAAGGAGAGTGAAAACATTGGCTTAAAGTTCAACATTCAGAACATTAAGATCATGGCATCCAGTCCCATCACTTCATGGCAAATAAATGGAGAAACAGTGCAAATAGTGGCTGACTTTATTTTTGGGGGCTCCAAAATCCTTGCAGATGATGACCGCAGCCATGAAATTAAAAGACACTTACTCTTTGGAAGGAAAGTTATGACCAACTTAGACAGCAACTAAAAAACACAGACATTACTTTTCCAATAAAGGTCCATCTAGTCAAAACTATGGTTTTTCCCATAGTCATGTATGGATGTGAGAGTTGGACTATAAAGAAAGCTGAGCACGGAAGAACTGATGTTTTTGAACTGTTGCATTGGTAAAGACTCTTGAGAGTCCCTTGGACTGCAAGGAAATCAAACCAGTCCATCCTAAAGGAAATCAGTCCTGAGTGTTCATTGGAAGGACTGATGTTGAAGCTGAAACTCCAATACTTTGGCCACCTGATGCAAAGAGCGGGCTCATTGGAAAAGATCCTGATGCTGGGAAAGATTGAGGCATGAGTAGAAGGGGACAACAGAGGATGAGATGGTTGGATGGCATCACTGACTCAATGGAGGTGAGTTTGATTAGACTCCATGAGTTGGTAATGGACAGTGAGACCTGGTGAGCTGTGGTCCTTGGGGCCAGGAAGAGTCAGACACGACTGAGCAACTTAAGTGAGCTGAACTGAATTGATATCACTATTATAAGAATTCAAAGTTGGAATAGAAAATATGTGTGAATGATGAATTCTGGCTTTATTACTCTCAAATGTGATATTGACTGAGTCACCTTCTTTCTCCAGTACTAACTGGATATGATAAAATGGCACCTTTGGAATTGCTCAAGTTTTTCTTTTTTTTTTTTCACCTTTGGAATTATATGTTAGTATATAATTCTGGAATGTCATGGAAAGAAATCACTGCTCTGATAAAGGAAATGGTATTAGATGGAGTAGAATGAGTATTCTTAACTCCTACTTCAAATAGCCCTGTCTGATTAGCACATAATGAAGACTGTCCACAGAGACCAACAGTGTGTTATCAGAGATTAAATTAAATGTTTCCCCCTCATTTCTTTAGTCATGGTCAATATGGGAAAGACTACACAAAAAGTACCAGAACTCTAACAGGCTATAGTGACTGGAACACAATGATGGATGTGTCTGAAGGCTTCTTTTCTGTATTCATTTTTGTGTCCAGCCTGAAGCAATCTGAATTTTAAAGAATGACAGTCAATATAGATGCACAAATTTTTCCACATGGATACTATCATAATTTAATGTGACAAACTTTGAACTTGATGACCATTAAGAATAATTTCCTACGATACATTCAGAATAAAAACTGCCCCTCAGCAGAAGTGGTACAAGAGGAGTTAAAGACCATTGTTCAATATGATACATGTAGACTAAGTGATAATCCCAGATAAACTGCAAGACCTGGTCCTTTCTGTGAAATTTTAACAAATGTTGTGGGATGAGCAACCAGAGACACGTCTCAAACTTTGAGAAATAAATGGTTATGTTTTACTCTGCGACTAAAGAATAAGTCCTGGAAGAACCATTTGTAGAAATCACATTACCCTACTAGGAATACTCCAAAATTCTATTGACTCTAAGGCTTGAAGCTCTCAAAAGTCCTGGATTGTACTTAGAAAATTAAAACTAATTATTTGAATATGTTTACAAGTGATATTTTCACTGACAGAGAAAATAGATTCTTTGTGTACAGGGAGATACCGAAAAATAATAAATATATACCGTTCAGAGCAGGAGGAAATACTAACTACTTTTAATCCACTGTAGTCTGTGAATTGGCCCTATCACAAAGCAAGAACAGGGCAATTTGGGGTAATCAGGTAAAAATGAACTACTGAATGGCAGAAGAGCTGCCAGTGTATCTCTCTGGCTCCATTTAGACCACCTTCCATGACCAATTCCAGATAGCTAAATTAGACCCTTTGGTAGGACAGCTTTTCAACTGTTAATGAGTAATATCTTGTAGAATATCCTTTTTACTTGCCTGGAGTTGCTTTCTGCAGTGTTCCTTGATAGAATCGGGTTCAGTACTGGGGATATTTAAACTATGCCATTAGTTCAGAGGATGATGGCATTGGAGTTCACACTCACAACCTTATAATAGGTATACAGGTGTGTGTGTGTTCTCAGTTGTTCAGTCATGTCTGACTTTTTTCAACCCATGGACTGTAGCCCACCAGGCTCCTCTGTTCATGGAATTTCCCAGGCAAAATTATTGGAGTGGGTTGCCATTTCCTTCTTCAGGGCATCTTCCCAACTTAGGGATCAAACCTGCATCTCCTGCATCTCCTGCATTGGCAGGTGGATTCTTTACCATCTGTAAGTGCACATGTATAGGTGGCATGGCTGGCCATGCTTTTGACCCACTGTGTCTTTTCTTAAGCAAAACGTTAAATATTCTGGATTATATTAAGGAAAAGCTATCAATTCCTGATTCTATAAGAATGTAGAGTGGCAAGAAAAGTAAAATATATGAAAGATCAAAGGCCATTGTTACTTAAATGTGAGACTGAAGAGAATAGCAGTGTATAGAGATTGCAGGCCCGATGTGTGATCACACTCCCTGTGCATTTTAAGAGCTGCGAACGAATATCTGATTTCTTCTTCTTTTTTTTTTTTCCCCCGCAAGTCATATAGTAAATAGCTAGCACTAACAAAGTCAAATATTAATAACCAAGAACTACAGATCCTCAAATCCCCTTTCCCCCAACCAGCAAAACCCATAGAAATTTACACTGACCAAAGTAAATAGAAAATAAAAGTCAAACCACTTAAACGGTTGACATTTAGGGATGGAGCCAGACACTCGCTTTCATCCTTCTGAATCACCAGTGTTATAACATTAACAGAAAATAAGTGATATTATGAACTTGGTGTAAAAGTGAGTGTTCAGGTCCAGTGAACAATAATTTAATTAATACCTGCAGGTGATTAACGTATTTTTAAATTTCATGTTGGCAAAAGAGAACTATTTTCCTTTGCACATCATAGCTGCCTTATCTCTCTTTTTTTTTTCTTTTTCAGTAAGAAAGAACCATTTTAAAGTAAAATAGCTCATAGCCATGGCCACATGGACCATGATCAAAATTAATTTTGAACTGGACTTATTAGTTGTAATGAGCAGACTGACTTAGAATGCAGAGTGTCTAATTTATCAAATTTGCTTTTCTCTGTTTCTCTGATATTCCATCCTTTGAAAATATGAATTTAAAACACATCCTTTGGGAAGTTATTTCCCTGATCCCAGAGAAGGATAAATTTTACCTTATTAAATTGTTCCAGTATGTACTAAAGCCAGCTGTTTTTCAGTAGGTAGTGAAAATAGAGGATTATAGCCAGGAATACAATGGTTGCTGCCTTTCAGTGTCTGGTGTTCTCCTTGTAGTGAGAGTGCTGAATTAGAGAGGGAAAGAAAAACCATGGTTTCTTCTCTTGCCAGACAACGCTAGGGATGATGATGGTTGAGACAGTGTGGGTACTGAAGGATGTCAGAAAAAAGCAACACTGAATGAACACTAAAGTCAACTAGTCAGAATTATGTTCTGTAAAAAAGAAGACCATCACAGGTTGAAAGCACCAGGTAAGCACAGCTCCAAATACGACAGGCGAAGTCCTTTCTCTTGAACACGACTTGCTGTCCCACCCTCTTTCTTTTCCTTCGGTGTGCTCAAAGTTTCCATAAGAAGAGTTGACTTTTCATAGCAAATCTATGGAAAGCAGATCAACTAACTGTATGAGACTCAAGGAATCCCACATGACCATAATCTCTCAATGAGAAAAAAAAATATGTAAGGCGATGGCACCCCACTCCAGTACTCTTGCCTGGAAAATCCCATGGATGGAGGACCCTGGTGGGCCGCAGTCCATGGGGTCGCTAAGAGTTGGACACGACTGAGCGACTTCACTTTCACTTTTCACTTTCATGCACTGGAGAAGGAAATGGCAACCCACTCCAGTGTTCTTGCCTGGAGAATCCCAGGGACGGGGGAGCCTGGTGGGCTGCCGTCTATGGGGTCGCACAGAGTCGGACACGACTGAAGCGACTTAGCAGCAGCAGCAGCAGGAAACTATGAATTGTGGATTCACTGACTATGAGTTTTAAAAATGCTGGCATGTAAAGTGAAAGTGGAAAGAACCAACTTTTTACATGTAGTTAATTAGAATTTTGAAAAAAGTTGACATTTGTTATTATGTTATTCCCAAAACTCTACACAGGGAACATGGCTTTGTGTGTGTGATATCTACTCCAAAATTTGTAGACAATTATATGTTTTATAATCTACAGCTCCAAGAAGAACATAATCATCAATGATAGAGAAAGAAGAGGAAGGAGAAAGAGGAGGAGGGGAAATAAAACAACAAGAAGAAACAAGAAGAATGAAAATAATTGAAAGCCTATCACATGCTCAATATTAGTCTAGGCCCCTTTCCCCTTGTTTTTGTTTCAGTTAATACAGCAATTCTAAGGATAAGTGTTGTTATCTCTTTTATAGATGAGGAAAGAGATATTTAAAGAAGTAAAGAAACTTGTTTAAATCCATTTATAATAATCTGTATTTGGCCTTCAAGATTGGTCCAAATGTTCACATTCATCCCAGTTTATAGGGCAACTCTTTTTTTTTTTAATTAAATTTTTTGGAGTATAGTTCTTTACAATGTTGTGTTAGTCTCCACTGTACAACAAAGTGTATTAGCCATACATATACATATACATATACATATACATATACAGCCCTCCCTTTTGGACTTCCTTCCCATTCAGGTCACCACAGAGCATTAAGTAAAGTTCCCTGTGCTATATGGTATGTTCTCATTAGTTATCTATTTTATATATAGTATCAATAGTGGATACATGTCAGTCCCACTCTTGTAGAGAGCAGCAGTCGAGTCTAGTTCAGACACAAGAATTCTACAAGGAGCTAAAGAATTTCTCTGAAAAATGAAATAAGATTTGAACATAGACACTTCAAATCATATATAGACACAGTTTAAAGTACTTTTTTCCCCCTTTCATGACATCAAATACTAAAGCAAATTAAAATCCATAGGGAACAACAAAAAAGAACATTCCATAAGTATTGGCAGCAACTTTGCTAAGAGATGGTTTCCAGGGAATCTTTGCTGAATCTCAATGCCCTCCTCACCTCCCTCTCATAAGGTATTTTTCCATCACCCAAAGCCTAAATTGAGACAATCTTGGAAATATTAAAATTTGAAAAGTGAAACCTCTCAAGAAGAAAACTGTTAATCCTTTCTGTGTCTCCCCTCCTTAGTATACTAGCAAAAGCTTGAAAGTGATAAAGAATATTTGTCTTTCAGTGAATATGGAAAATATCAGAAAATAGCTATAGTTTTAACATACATATATCAAAAAGAAAAGGCTTATCCAAATCTCTCAATTCCTCCCACCTTCTTCTTTCCCCCCTTGATACTCATATAGCTGTTCTGTACTATTTCTGCAGAAACTAACACAAGATTTTAAAGCAACTATAGTCCAATAAAAATTAATTAAAAAACCATAAACCTGGGATTCAGGATTGATTTTCTAAGAGATTTCATCTCCACTTATGTAAGGATGCACCATAGAATTCCTGTAGAAAACTTTCCTGTTGTTGCATTTAAAAATACTCGATTTGCAAAATTTCCATGTGCTCTAAAATCACAGTCTATTATTAGTAATGATTAAATTATGATAAACTATATTATATAGTGCAAAACAAAGGTTTAAACATAAGTAAATATTATTCAATAAGGTGCCATATTTCTTTAGAAACATTTTCTCCCTGGATTTTTCAATAAATGTTTGGCCAATGTCTGCCCTTGAAAACACTCAGACAACTCCTGCTCAAGTCAAAAATTATGCATACACATATTTAGGACCAAATTTGGCCCGATGCTTAATTAGCATCTGGCTGTGATTACATCTGTGGTGTTGAATTTTCAAATCTAAATTTTGGTGTTGCAACGAAACTTTGTAAATTTGCTTTAATTTCTGTAGGAGAAAACAATGTCGAGAGTAGTTTAGTATTTCAGTAAGTCTGAGAAAATATTTTTTCTTAGTCTGAAAGCAATTCCTCTCAAATGCAAAAAGGAATAAATAGTGACTTAAATAAACACTGAGATATTATAAATAAATAAGCTTTGGCCTCTTGAGTTTGACTTCTGAAGACTGAGAGATTTTTTTAAGGAACACTGTTCTGGGTAATGGGTACTGCCTTTTCTCTCTTGTTATCTGAGAAATAAAAATCATTTTCCCTTTTCTTCTTTTTTTCTTTCTATGATTCTTTCCCCTACTTCATTAATTGTTCACAAGTAGCTACCTAGTTAGTACAATTCAACTCTTCCAACAAACATACTTTTCCCTGGGCCCTATGGGCACTTTTTCCCTTTGTGTATCTGGCACATTCGTTACAAAGCTGGGTTGGAAATTTTCTTTTTGGAAGCAAGTAGATCACTGTTAAACAGCATTTATATATATATTTCACCAGGTTTGTCCTGAGCGTCTTTGGTGGCTCAGATGGGAAAGAATTTGCCTGCAGTGCAGGCGGTCCCTGGGTGGGGAAGGTCCCCTGGAGAAAGGAAGGGCTACCCAACCCACCCCAGTATTCTTGCCTGGAAAATCCTATGGACTGAGGGGTCTGGCCGGCTACAGTCCACGGGGTTGCAAAGAATCAGACACGGCTGGTGACTAACAGGCACACATACGTGGTTTGTCCTGGTATTTTCAGTTACAATGTCTTAGTGCCTACTGGGCCAAAACTTGAGGAAATGTGAGAAAGCCACAGACTTCCCTGGTGGCTCAGTTGTAAAGAACTCGCCTGCCAGTACAGGAGACAGAGGTTAGATCCCTGGATCCGGATGATCCCGGGGAGCAGGAAATGGAAACTCACTCCAGTATTCTAGGGCTTTCATACAAATGTCCTCCACTCTAGGGGTTTCATACAAATGGCCTCTGAAAAATAGAGATTTAGGACTACATGTATTTTAATTGTTTAATCTTCCATTTATTGTTGAGTGAGCAGCAACTGGGTACAACTTAATTTGATCATAATTAACTATTTTATATTTCATAATACTAAATATCAACTCTTATGATTTGATCCCCTAAGCTTTTCAATGGTATTTGATGTTCAAAAAGTGTTTTTAAGGATTCTCGTCATCTCAAGCTTACCTTCACAGCGCAAGAAGGCATAGTTATAATGCCACAGATGCTGACAGGGAGGAGAAAGATTCTTTCAATTGGTTGATACTAATTTTAGAAGATATTTTCTTTGGCTTTATCATATATAATTCTTGTTTGATAAAGTTTTATTTCTTGGCATGTCAAGTACTTCTTAGGAACTGAAATAAACCTCCTTTGTATAAAAATATCTCCAGGATCTGAGTAGTTTGGTGTCTATTAAGGGTAGTTGGAAGATTGTTTACTAAATGAATTTTAGACTTTGCTAAGACCCAAACTAAAAAATATCACAGTGAGTTAAAGACTTTGTATTCAGTTACCTGCTCTAAATAATCCAAGGTCATAAGACATTTCTAATGTTCTTTAATCCCAGATCATATTATGTGGAAATTAAAATGTATTATTTGTCTCAAATATTATAACATTTTCAATAAAAAAACAGAATTTATTTTTTCCTGTAATTTGCTATTGAATTTTACAACAGCAGGCAAATCTTTCCAATATTCTGGAATTTATGGTGTCGACTTCATGTGACATGATCAAGAGCTGTAACTTAACTGAACATATATTATTTCTAAGTTAATATGACTGAAAATTAGTACATCTGAACTCTGTTACACAGAAGGACCGGGGGAAAATAATTACTTCCATTAGAACACTCCAAAATCTTTTTATAGACTATAATCAGTGATATGATTTACTCTTGAAGTGCCACTCTGGGACAAGGAACATTGATAAAAATTCTAATCTTCATTGCAATGGGTGATGCTACTGGCCATCACCGATTTGTGCTTTCTGTCATTTTATTCACTGAATTGTCCACACTTTCTGTAGCTTTCCTTTATAACCAAAGCACTTGCTTTTGCAAATATAGAAAGTAGCATCACATGTACACACACACACACACAAATACATGTGTGTACACTTCAAATATCTGTTCAATTAATACAATTCAAGTTTTCAAAATCAAGGAAACCAGAAAATATATTGTTGGTCAATGAAACGAGAATAGAAATGTAAATTATTCCAGTAGATAGAAAGTCTCATATTGGTAGCCGATCTCAATTCAGAAGCTTATTTAGAGCCATTCCTGTGTAGCTCAGTCAGTACAGAATCTGCCTGCAACGGGGGATACCTCAGTTTGATTTGTGGGTTGGGAAGATCCCCTGGAAAAGGAAATGGCAACCCACTCCAGTATTCTTGCCTGGAGAATCCCCTGGATAGAGGAGCCTGGCAGCTGCAGTCCATGGGATCTCAAGGATCGGACACGACTTAGCGCTACCTTTTTTTTCCCCCAGAAATATTAGAATTGCTATTAAATGATACCTGACAAGCCAAAGCCTGTCCTTTCTCAGTCTTCTTAATTCTTCAAAAGCAAACTTACATGCTTAATGTCTCATAAGGGATAAGCTTGATTGTTTAATTTATGCCTTTAAGATGTAGGGAATTCCACATACGTAATATTCAAAGGTGTTAAAATTTCCTTTGTAATTTGAAACAATCTTTATTTCATTTGGGGTTTTTGTGTGTATGTGCATTCAGATAGGACAAACTGAGATTAGTTTCAGTCGGGCTGTCCAATTTGTGGGGTGCTAATTTCTGCTTAAAGTTCTTGAAAACTCATGAAACTTTGCTAAGAATTTACCAAGGACATATTATTTGTCATGCACTGTGTTAGGCTCTGAGTTTTGAACTTAAAACATACTTTATTTCTTTTATTTTAGGAGCTCATAATACAATTAGGAAAATGAACAAAAATCTAATTGTTATCAAAAAAGTGGGGGTTTCCCTTGTGGCTCAGCCGGTAAAAAATCTGCCTGCAATGTGGGAGACCTGGGTTCCATCCTTGTGTTGGGAAGATCCCCTGGAGAAAGGAAAGGATACCCACTCTAGTATTCTGGCCTGGAGAATTCCATGGACTGTATAGTCCATGGCGTCATAAAGAGTTGGACATGACTGGGAGACTTTCACTTACTTCATTCAATGTAAAGAGTAAAATTATCATAAGATCGCATGTTTCAGTGGAAGCATATGGATGAGGTGGAGAGTTACAGAAAGTTTCTGGTTGGATATGATCGAGTTCTTTGTGATTGACGATGCTGGCATCAGTGGTGACACCTCTTGTGTATATACAGATGAAACCAAACAGAGTGTGTGTTTGAAACTATCTCTTTGCTTTATAGCCTGCCTCAAGGTTGAACTTCAAGAAAGGCATCTATACCTATCTAATTATAAAATTGCCTACTGGCTCATAATTCTCTGGAAATCCATATAAAACTACATTGTCTGAAGGTAGACTTACCTGTATCTTTAAGCATTTATTCTTCCCACCCTGTTCTGTTGTTTCTATCAATCTTACAAATCAATTTTACCAGGATACCCAACTATTATTTTTCACCCAAACATGTCCAGTCTAACAGTTTTGTACAGAAATGAATGCAACTTGATTTATTCAAATCACTGCAGATAATCTTTGAGTAAGATACATGAGACGCATGAGAGAATTGTATTCAGATAGGAATGGTGTCTTTTCACAGAGGAAAAATCATCCAAATAGAGATGATGAATATGTTTTATAATTTGAGGAGATAGTATTCTCACTTTTTATTTTATAGCTATTTCCTAATTTTTAAATTTATTAACTGCAGAAAAAGTATCTTGAATATTGTCAATAAGCCTAAATAAAGCAAAATAAACCATAAAAATACTTTCATTTGCCTCTTAGTTTATAAGTAGAGCGTTACTTTTTTAAGCATCTTTTTTGGGATATACTTTACACAGCAAAAATTAACTTAGTTTAATTTAATGATTTTAATAAACATAATGAAATTGTTCAATTTATACAATAATCCAATTTTAAGGCCATTTGCATCACCCCCCTGGCAACCCACTTCAGTACTCTTGCCTGGAAAATCCCATGAACAGAGGAGCCTGGTAGGCTGCAGTCCATGGGGTCGCTAAGAGTCAGACACGACTGAGCTAAGAGTCAGACACGACTGAGCGACTTCACTTTCACTTTTCACTTTCATGCATTGGAGGAGGAAATGGCAACCCACTCCAGTGTTCTTGTCTGGAGAATCCCAGGGATGGGGGGGCCTGGTGGGCTGCCATCTATGGGGTCGCACAGAGTCGGACAGGACTGAAGTGACTTAGCAGCAGCAGCAGCAGCAAAAGAGATCTCTCATATCCATTTTCAGCCACATCCTGTTCCTCCTACTTGACATTTCTTTTTATTTTATATATATGGTGATTTCTGACTTACAAGCTTTGTTCTAAAATTCAGCTTATATTCACATGTTTGAAACTTGAAAATACACATATATTTGGAGGAACTACATTATTTAAAGAATCATCTAAGCAGTGGTAATAAAACATTCCAATGTAAAATATCTTAAGAATAGAAGTTTGTATTTCTCTCTGGTGTAGCAGGTCCAAGCTGCTAGGGGAGTTCTGCCAACCTTGAAACATGGTTTTTATCTCTGAGTTCAAGGACAAAGATCCAGCTTTTTCCTTTATTAGTCAAAGGGGAAGAAAGAGGAATGAGCCAGAAAGTTACATGTGGATCTCTTATGGGACAAAACCTGAAAATTACACACATCATTTCCATTAAAGCAATGTGGGGAAAAGGGTCTAGGTGTCCAACTAAACACAGACATTTCTGTTATTAGAGATGGGAAAATAGAAGGAGTAACTAGTGACTTTTTCCCGTACCTAATGTATTTAACTAATGTATTTAATGTAATACCATAATGTATTTAACTGAAAAATTTTAAACGTCAAGACTATTTATTTTTAAAAAAATTTACCTTTGCCTCCTCCACAGTGTACCTCTCAGTTACTTAATGCAAATTATTTTAAAAGCAAAAGCAGACTAAAAAAGATGTTTATGTACTTGTTATATTAAAAAAAATGTGACTAGAGCATATCTCAGCTGGATTTATCTATGATTAGGAAAAATTGGAAACTTCACAAAGTCAGTTAATTAAGAGTCAAGAAAAAAGGTTAAATATAGGGGAAATTGACTCTTAATAAACCTCCATACCAATTATCAGATAGGAATATCTGTTTGGGAAGTCATAGATTTTAGCAAGTATCTTTGAGATGGGGGCTTTCCTGGTAGCTCAGCATTAGGAATCCGCCTGCAATATGGAAGCTGCAGGAGACACTGGATCCATCCCTGGGTGGGGAAGATCCTCTGGAACACACCACTTCAGTATTCTTGTCTGGAGAATTCCATGGACAAAAGAGCCTGTTGGGCTACAATCCATGGGGTCACAAAGAGTCAGACATAACTGAAGCAACTTGGAACCTACCCACAACTTTGAGATAAGCAGAAATGATGAGAATTAAAAGTATATATTCACAAATGTACATATAGGGCTTTGTTGCAAATTAGTTTCATAATTTGTTATAATCATTGCCTATGCTGTTAATATCAAGATAGTCAATTTCAAGCCCTTTGGGAAAAATAATTTTGTTATAACTTTCATAAGAAATTTGAAAAATAGAAACAATGTTATAAATCATATACCTCAAACTCTTCATTTAAAAAGCAGTCTTAAGACTTCCCTGGTGGTCCAGTGGTTAAGAATGATCTTGTATATCTCCTGCAGGGGGCATGGTTTGATCCTTAGTCTTGGAACAAAGATCCCTTGTTGAATGGCCAGAAATAAATTGATTAAATAAATGGTACAACTCGAGGGTTTTAGCACATTCCTAGACTTGTGCATCACCAAGTTTTAAATTTTAAAATTTAATAACTTTTTTAAAAAGGCAATCTTTACTTAAAGAGAAATATGACATATTCCAAAGATACATTGTCAGGTCCATTATTCAACTAGTATTTATTAAATATTTACTAAGGAATGGACACCATTTTAGATTCTAGGAATTGAGAAGCACAGCATCTCTACTCTTGAAGTACATATATTTAAAGGAGAGTAGGCAGAAAATAAGCAAACAATTGGCAGAGGTATAATAAAAATACATCAAGTATAGTGTGATCAGTCATGTCCAATCCCGTGGTCCCACGGAATGCTCCTCTGTCTATGGAATTTTCCAGGTAAGGATCCTTACCTGGAGAGTGTGGTACCATTTCTCACTCCAGGGAATCTTCCTAACCCTGGGATCGAACCCATGTCTCTTGAGTCTCTTGTGTCTCCTGCATTGGCAGGTGGAGTCTTTACCACTACTGGCACCTGAAAAGCCCATATCAAGTAAATTATATATTATTGGCTCAGATGGTAAGAAAAAACATCTGCCTGCAATGCAGGAGACCTGGTTCAATCCCTGGATCAGGAAGATCCCCTAGAGAAGGGAATGGCTACCCACTCCAGTATTCTTGCCTGGAGAATTCCATGGGCAGAGGAGCCTGACAGACTATAGTCCATGGGATCTTAAAGAGTCAGACAGGACTGACAGACTAACACACACACACACACACACGCAAAGAATTAAGGTACAGTGATGTGACAGCTATTTTAGATTAGGTGGTCAAAGAATTTTGAGGAAGAGGAATTTAATCTAAGATTCAAAGGAAGCAGTAATATAAAGGACCTGAGGTCCAAACATGCCTGATTTACTCAAGGAAGAAAAAGAAGGCCACTGTGGGAGAAGTGAAGTTTTAGAAGAAACTCTAGATAAGATGATATAAGAACGGCCAGGTTGGATAGGGCTTTGTAAGGCAAGGAAATTGTTTGCATTTTATTTTACAAGCGAAGGTAGCCATTGAATGTTATTAGCAAGACAATGAGATGAGACGAGATCTATTTTGTTTAAGGTCATTTTGCTTTCTATGGTGATTAATTGGATGTTAGGGTGACAAAGAGAATCAGGGCTACTGGATGAGATTACTGTGTTATCCTGGATAAATGTAGTAGTTTGGGGGAGGAAAAATTATGGCCAGATACAAAATATATTTTGGAGAGTACAGTGAACAAAGTTGAAGATGAGTTAGAGATCTGGGAAGAATAGGTGAAGGAAAAAGAAGAATAAAAAATAATGGTTTTTATTTAAAAATTTTTTGTATTGGTGTATGTGTACGTGTGTGCACGCGCGCTTATTTGTGTCTGACTCTGCGAGCCAGATTCCTCTATGGGATTTAACAGGTAAGAATACTGGAGTGGATTGCCATTTCCTTCTCCAGGGGATCTTCCAGACCCGCGGGATCAAACACCTGTCTCCAGAGTCTGCAGCATTGCCAGGCGGATTCTTTACCACCAGCACCACCTGGAGTCACTTTAAAATGTTATTTCCTGCTGTACTTGGACTTCCCTGGTGGCTCAGACGGTAAAGCGTCTGTCTACAATGAGGGAGACCCGGGTTCGATCCCTGGCTTGGGAAGATCCCCTGGAGAAGGAAATGGCAATTCACTCCAGGACTATTGCCCGGAAAATCCCATGGACAGAGGAGCCTGGTGGGCTATAGTCCATGGTGTAGCAAAGAGTCGGACACGACTGAGCGACTTCACTTTCACTTTCCTGCTGTACAGCAAAGTGATTCAGCTACGTGTACATGATCAGCTCAGCCGCTCAGTAACTTATGACTCTTTGCGACCCCATGGACTGTAGCCCACCAGGCTCCTCCGTCCATGGGATTCTCCAGGCAAGACTACTTGAGTGGGTTAACCATTGCCTTCTCCCGTGTAAGGAGCAAACGGGTCCAAAGGTACAGATTTAGGAGTCACTGGTGTGAGGATGTCATCAAAGCCATGGGACTTGATGCAGTTCTTTGGGAGAATGCACACAGAGAGAAGAGAAAGATGTCCGATTCAGACAAAGCTTTGGGGCGCCAATATTTAGAAAACAACTAGAAGAAGAGTTATCCTGCAAAGAAAATTACATGGAAGATTTCAGGTTCAGTCACCTCCTTAAAGTTTCAATTCCACCAGAATGAGACGCAGCACCTTCCTTCCTGCAGACAGAATATCTTCAAAAGAAATCCCTACCTAATCAAAATGTGGCCAATGCAAACCTCTCACTGTGAATGAGCTACATCTCCTTCTGTGCGACTTCTCTCTGGAATGTTGACAACACTCACTTTGTGGCCCCAGCAGAAACCCTGGCTAAACTCAGTTTAACAAAAGGTAACACATATTTCATTATTCATTATTTTAATTCTTTTGTTGTTGTTCAGCTGAACACAAGTGACTACTTTGATTGAATCTTCTTTGAAAACCTAAAATGTTTCATGAACTTTGCATTTTAAAAATTATTAATAAGTTTAAAAAAATTGATTGGTGCTTTGCAATAAGAAAAAATTTAAATTTTAAGCTGCACTTCATTCTTTGGGCTTGCAGGCCTTGAAACAATTTGGAATTTACTAGGTTTCTTTTTTATGTCTAATCTTACAGATAAATGGCATAATCAGCTCTTCTTTTAAATGCAAATCAAATAATCACAGATTAAGAATTTTATAGCCAGAAAGGATCACTTTGGAGAAAGTCCACATTAACCACTTCACGTTATCTTTGATTTGAAGGGAAGGAACTACAATCTTTAAATTACTTGTTTGACACTATAAAACTGATTAATATTAAATCTAATTTTACAAACAAAACTTCCTTCCTTCATACCATGGTGTTCAGTATTTGTACAAAACAACAAGTGATCCTGGTAATCATTATAAAGTGTTGAATGTTTTAATTTAATGGAAGATTTCTTAAGATGCTCTTTTAAAAGTAAACAGTATTAAAGTGCATCAAAAATATCAATAATTATACTTACTGGAAAACAACTGCAATCTCAATTTAAAGATGTTTTATGGGATGGATTTTCCTCTCCTGAATGTCCTTCATATTTTTGGATAATATGACATTATTGTCTTGGCAGGATAAAATTCCTTCTCAGTTCCCTGGATTATGTTTCTTTTCCCCTAGTATAGTGAACAGATGCCATTGTTAGTGTTGGTGAATTTTGAAAGGTGTCTAGATGGGAATTTCCATCAAGAAGCTCCTGGCCTCTCTCACTCTCTTAAACCTTTGCATTCACTCCAGGGCAAGAGAGAAGAAATGAGAAAACACAGGATCGGGTCTGCCACTGTGTTTCCATTAACCTGAGTGGTCCCTTCACAACCTCGGAAGTGCAGAGAGTGAATGATGGCCCAAGTGGGGCAGGACAGATCGATTCGGTAATTTTTACTCACTGTTTCTCCTCAGCTCTAACTGACTATTGATTGGATGAGTTGAAGATGGGTAGTGCCTCTGGGACCTTAGAAAGACTAAGAAGAAATTCCCTCCCTCCACCTAGCAACACCTTCAGGCTCTTATAGTCATTCACTTCCCAGAAGAGAGTAAAACAAAACTTAACAATGAAGTCATCTGAAGAGAAGTAAATTTCATTCTCCAGCAGGAAAATGAACTCACCTGAATGCTTATTTAGTTTTCAGATTCCAGTTACATATCTACATTAAAGAAGACAAATACTTCACATAGGTTTATAAAGTTGCAAAGTGAGTAGAGTATTTAAGATCATACAATCTAATTCTTTTACATAACAGATGTGAAAACAGAAGCTCAGAGTTAGTAATGCACTTCCTTCAAGGCTTAGGGTAACTGGAGTAACCTTGGTTTTCCAATCCCCAGTCCAGCAGCCTCTATTTTTGGCAAGGTTTTCTAACTTCTAGCAGAGCCACAGAGAGACAGATTCTATTCTTGTTATGCTGTATTACAACACCTAAAACTAATGCAGCAGCTTATTCCCAGTGTGAAGATGTAGCCAACATCATTAATGTCAAAGTGGAAAAGGGAAAGGAACCAGGGCTTTTGACCTTGCTAGTATTTTTGCCTGGAGAATCCCAGGGACAGGAAGCCTGGTGGGCTGCCGTGTATGGGGTCGCACAGAGTTGGACACGACTGAAGCGATGCAGCAGCAGCAGCAGCAGACCAATTTTTAAACTTGCCATAACTCTAGAATTTCTTCTTTATGAGATCACAAATTTCTGTAAGTTTAAGGCAGTTTAAGTCAAGATTTTTTTCTTATTTCAGCTTGTGTGTGTGTTAGTCACTCAGTCGTGTCTGCCTCTTTGTGACCCCATGCACTGTAGCTCAGCAGACTCCTCTGCCCATGGAATTTTCCAGGTAAGAACACTGAAGTTGAATTGCCATTCCCTTCTCTGGGAAATTCCTGACACAGGGATTGAACCCAGGTCTCCTGCATTGTGGGTAGATTCTTTATCGTCTGAGCCCCCAGGGAGGCCCTTATTTCAGCTTAAAGAGAAGTGAAGTGAAGTGAAAGTCTTTCAGTCATGTCTGACTCTTTGTGACCTCATGGATTATACAGTCCATGGAATTCTCCAAGCTAGAATACTGGAGTGTAGCCTTTCCCTTCTCCAGGGGATCTTACCAACCCATGGATCAAACCCAGGTCTCCTGCATTGTAGGCGAATTCTTTACCAGCTGAGCCACAAGGGAAGCCCTAGCTTAAAGAGTACTAACTAAAAAAATTATTCTTCTCAACCTTATTCTTTATTTTTTTCTCCAGTGGAAAAGCTATCTAGTCTCCTTGGAGGAATGGAGAATATTTAACTTGAGGAAAAGAAAAGATATTGGCTATCTTTGTTCAAGAAATTCAAACTAGTTGTAAGCAACTAGTCAACTAATTTGATTAGTTGGTCAACTAATATCTCTTGCTGGACAGGATTTCTCATCTATATGAAATGCACAAGAACTTTTTCAGGAATAAGTTTCTTCAGAGGTGGAAAGGCTGAGGGATTTATTCAATAACTTATTTCTTTGCAACCAAAAATCATGTCACTAGGTTTTTATTAAGTTCTTCTACACCGGTGGTTCCAAACCAGAGGTGGGTTTTGTCCTCTGGGAATTTGTCCTACCAGGGGACACCTGTCAATATTTGAACTCATTTTTAGTTGGCACAATTTAAGGGAGGGGTTATTGACATCTCAGTTCAGTTCGGTTGCTCAGTCATGTCCCATGGACTGCAAGCATGCCAGGCTTCCCTGTCCATCACCAACTCCTGCAGCTTGCTCAAACTCATGGCCATCGAGTCGGTGATGCCATCCAACCTTCTCATCCTCTGTTGTCCCCTTTTCCTCCTGCCTTCAATCTTTTCCAGCATCAGGGTCTTTTCCAATGAGTCAGTTCTTTGCATCAGGTGGCCAAAGTATTGGAGTTTTAGCTTCAGCATCAGTCTTTCCAATGAATATTCAGGACTGATTTCCTTTAGGATTGACTGATTAGATCTCCTTGTAGTCCAAGGGAGTCTCAAGAGTCTTCTCCAACACCACAGTTCAAAAGCATCAATTCTTCAGCATCATTGACATCTAGTGAGTAGAAAACAGGGTGATTGTTAATCATTCTCCAGTGCACAGAACTGCCCTGTGCAGCAAATTACAAAGTAAAAAACTGTTAATAATTCTTAGATTGAGAGATCCTGTTTGTTTTGGATTATCTGCTGTTCACAGGAATTTCAGAATTCTCTCATTTTCATAGAGTTCTTCTATGTCACCCAAAAAATGATTGCTTCAGACAGGTTGGCTTGGACAAAGGAGGTTTTTTTGTTATTTTGCAGGAAAATGCCAGATCTTTTAATATTTGATTTTACTGCATCATAGAGTAGATCATAAAGCTGTCAGAAGCCTGAAGGAGAGATCACAGAGAAACTGAAGTCAATGATACAGACTTGGGGATGGTGTTTTGCCTCTTAGAAAATTAATTCAGTTTTTAACAATGCATTTATTCTTAGTGTTTTATGGTGAATGAGAATATTATCTTCTTTACTCTCCTCGAAAATTGATGAACCATGCTGCTAGTTCTACTCAACTGACTGTAGGCAAACAGGGTGGAGCATTTAACTTCTGGTTGGTAACTTCCCAGCTATTTTTACCCTGGTTCCCTGATGGGCAGCACTCAAAGTGGCAGATTCTATCAACACAGTTGATTCAACTCGAGCAATAGATAACTTCGTTATTTCAAGGCACTGAGACTTTGGGTTGTATGCTATTTCAACCTAATCTAGATTTATTTTGACAAATAGAGTTAATAAAAGTTTTAAATGGATCATTTTGTGTTAAAATGCAACTCAATCAAGTATAAAGTTGGAAAGTTAATTTAAATTAAAACCTTAAAAATGGCATCAACAGAAATAGGGGAAATATAACTCTTTAACCCCCACTGTACATCATGTAATTTGCTCATTTTCATTTCATAGATAGTTATTGATCTACTATGAAGTGAAGTCACTCAGTCGTGTCTGACTCTTTGTGACCCCATGGACTGTAGCCCACCAGGCTCCTCTGTCCATGGGATTCTCCAGGCAAGAATAGTGGAGTGGGTTGCCATTTCCTTCTCCAGGGGATCTTCCCGACCCAGGGATTGAACCCACATCTCCTGCATTGCAGGCAGACACTTTAACCTCTGGGCCACCAGGGAATAAGCCATTGATTTACTATACCACTGACTAAATGTTAGATATTTGCAATTGAAAAATGACACAACAGGATGCTCTCAGGTACCAAAGATTTTCTCAGCTTTGCCTGCTAAGGCTCAAAACTTTAAGCTCCACTAAATGAGAGATGTAGTGTCTTCACTGTGGTCAATTTAGCATAGACTACATCAGGTGTCATGGCTTCCCTGGTGGCTCAGACAATAAAGATTCCACCTGTAATGCGGGAGACCCAGGTTCAGTTCCTGGGTTGAGAAGATCCCCTGGAGAAGGGAACAGCACCCCACTCCAGTATTCTTGCCTGGAAAATTCCTCGAGCAAGGGAACCTGGTAGGCTATAGTCCATGGGATTGCAAAGAGTCGGACATGACTGAGTGACTAACACTTTCACTTTCAGCCAGCATATAGTAGGATTTGATGAATGCATTAATAAAAAAGACTTTTAACAACTTAAGTTCAGGGAATTGTGAGCTGTTGGGGCTGCGAGGATCATATCTATTGTAACCAGCAGCTGGATGGGAGATGAGAACATGTAGTCAAATTTTGGAGTTGAGTGCTGTTAACGAAGGCTATTTCTTTAATACATCTCCATTAGAGAGAGTGAGAAAAGCCCTATGAAAGTCACTCGGCAAACTGGGAACACTGTTCTATTAAGTTAAGAATATTAGGCTTCCTAGGTGGCGCTAGTGGTAAAGAACTTATCTGCTAACGCAGGAGACATAAGAGATGTGGGTTCGATCCTTAGTTTGTTAAGATCCCCTGAAGGAAGAAATGGCAACCCATTTCAGTATTCTTGCCTGGAAAATTCCATGGACAGAGAAACCTGGTGACCTACAGTCCATGGGGTCGCAAAGAGTTGGACATGACTGAAACGACTTAGCACACACGTTTGCAAGAATATTCACCATCTTACCTCTGAAAGTTTCTGAAATGCTGAATAAATGATTGCTTAATACTTTTAGGGATATAGAATGACAAAGAGTGAAGGGGTAGATTTTGAGAGTGTTCCAGTGCTGCAGCCCACCTTTGGAGCTACTATGGCAAGAAAATACCTCAAAATGTGGTTGTCCTCTGCATGCTAACCATCCCCAAAACATAATTTACTAAATTTGGAAAGACTAATATCAATAGCAGTGTATGTTTGTGTGTAAGTGTATGTATCTGTATGTATGTGCATGCAACTAGAGGTGGAGGTTAAAACCCATATGATGTCTCTGGACAAGGAATGAAGTAGAGGCATCTCATCTCACTTAAGATCTCTTAAGTACCATCAAATGTGCCCCATGTGGTATTCCCCCACAGAGGGCAGCTGTAATCATTCAATATCACAAAGAGGAGCAATGACTTGGTAGGGAGAGAAAAGGATACTTTATTTTAAAAGATCATAAATTAATTACCTTAAAACAGATATATCTGGGTCTTAGGAACTAGAAGTTTGCTCTTCTCACAGCTAAAATTACTGACCACATGCAGAAATGAACAGGGTTGTCATCAGAGGAGGCAAGTGAGAAAGTGGGAGGTGTCAACTTAGTAGGTGTCAGTTATTAGAAAAATAAACTAGTATTCTGTCTCACTCCAGTAAGCTGAGAATCCTAAATGAATCCATTTCAAAGAAAAAGATAGTCCTTGCTGATGAGGTGCTTACAACGAGTAGGGTGAAAAAGACAAAAATTTCAACAGGGTACGAAAGTAGTGCTGTGGGGATACACTTAGCTACAGGGATGCTCAGAGTATTTCCACTTAGACCAGGGAGATACAGGAAGATTTCCTGAGAAGACAGTATGGTGAGAACTAAAGTTTTAAGGATGAATAAGAGTTATCCAGGCAGAGAATATGGGGAAGTACATTCAGGGCAGTTAAGCAGCATGAGTTAAAGCACAGAGCTGTGAAACAGCATGGTGTGTGAGAAACACAGCAAGTCATTTGATTCCAAGTGCATAAAATAAGAGGTGGGACAAGGCAGGAGAGAAGGTAAGAGTTAGGTCATGAAGGGCTATACAGTATATAATAGTAAAGAATGTTTTATACTATTTTATGCAGTATAAAATAGCAAGTTTTCTAGTGTGAAGATTTTATGGGGAACAGGGTTCCAACAAAGGGTTCTAAAGCAGCCAGGTGGCAAGATCACATCTCATTTCAGGTGGAATATTAATGGTTATGCTAATTCCACAGAGGATGGATTGGAAGAAAGAAGTGCTACCTGCAGACAGCAGTTAGGCACTCATTGCCTGCATGCTAAGTTGCTTCAGTCGTGTCTGACTCTTTGCAACCCTTTGGACTGTAGCCTGCCAGGCTTCTCTGTTCAAGGGATTCACCAGCGAGAGTACTGGGATGGGCTGCCATGCCCTCCTTTAGGGAATCGTCCCAATCCAGGAATCGAACCTGTGTCTTTTATGTCTTCTGCATTGCCAGGCGAGTTCTTTATCCCAAAGGCCACCTGGGAAGCCCTAGGCACTCATTATAAGGGCTACACCCATGGAAGGTCTAAAAGAAAGGAACAATGAGCTGTTTAGAGGAAAGATTATAGATTTATAAACAACTTCGTAGATATATTTAGTAGGGGGCTTCCTGGAAGTTGGAGGAAGGAAAAGAAAGAATTTGACACTGTATCTCAAATATTGTGTTTAAAACATTGCATTTGGACAATTGTTTTATCAGAAATAGGTTATACAAGACCAGGACCAATGTAACAGAGAAAGACAAGTTCATGCCAAGGTTGAGATAGTTTTGAAAACATCTCCAGAAGGAGGATGGATACATAAATCGGAATTTCAGTGTAGACATTAGCATTAGAAATATACAAATGGGACTCATAAACATTGGCTGGTAATTAAAACTAAGAGAGTGGAAAAAAGTCTTCAGGGAGTGTATGCAGAGTGAGAATGACCATAGGTCAATGTTGAGAGACATTTAAGAAGTCAGCAGGAAAAGAGGAAAACCATAGTGGATTGAGAAAGAAAAGTCAAAGAGAGAGAAAATAGATCCCTAATAAGAAATAAAAGAGTGTTCCTACTCTTCTAGTAAGTTAAGAAAGAAGAAAAACTCACTGGATTTATAATTATAGGAGATCCTTGTTTACTCTGACAAAACAGTTTCAATAAAATGATAGAGACAGTGTGTAATTATATGATATCAAAAAGTAGATGGGAAATGAGGAAAATAAGATATTATTTCGAGAAACATACTGGTAAAAGAAAAAGAGAAATCAGATGACAAGGGACCTAAGTTTCAAATAAACGGCTTTCTAGTTATTTTTTTTCCTGGTTGCAGGGGTTGGTACTTAGACACATTATACATGTTTGAAAACTAAGAATAAAGCCAAGACAAAAGGAGAAGGAAAGGAAGAAACTGATGCACTAAAATCTTGGAAGACGTTTAAAAAATAAAAGACAGAGGTCTGGGTCATGTTTGGCCACAAAGAGGCGACTCATCCAATCCTCTAGGTAGGGTGTCTATTAAAATTATGAGGGTGAGGGGGACAGAACAGCATATAATCCATGTTTTATGGGTTAAAATTCCTTATAGGTATTTACTTGTAAAGAATAAGGGTAGGGGTTAGGGAAGGCTTGGAGATAAATATGGAATATTTGTTGAAAGAAGTGGAAGAGGGAATTGATTAAGCAGGTTGCAGAAGAGGTCAAAAGATCTAGGAATATGAATTTGTGGCTACTGGAGTATTTCTTTTTGCTTGTTTTCTTAACTTTTTATTTTACATTGGAGTATACCCAATTAATGATATTGTGATAGTTTTAGGTGGACAGCAAAGGGACTCCTTCATACATATATCCATTCTCCTGCAAACTCTCCTCCCACCCAAGCTGCCACGTAACACTGAGCAGTTCCCTGTGCTATGCAGTAAGGTCCTTGTTGGTTATCCATTTTAAATATAGCAGTGTTTTGTGGCTATAGGAATGTTTAATACTTCTCTAGCAATCTTGAACACTAACATAGTAAAGAAGGTAGACAGCAAAATTAATTCAGAATTGAAATTTTATCAGATAGATGTCTGTAAAGATAAGAGTACAAAACATAAAAGATATTGGTAAAATAGCAGCTCAAGTGATCAATAACAGGGTTCAAGCTAAAGACAGAAGATGGCAAACCTTGGAAAATCTAGCTCAGTTTCTCAGTTGAAAGAGGTGAAGTAGGATCAACAAACTAAATTTTTCCATAGAGTTGTTTAGCAGATGTAGTAGGAATGAAACTGAGAGCTAGAAGGATAGTTGAGTTAAAGTATGAGATACCAGTGCCTAAGGTTCTTGTAGTTGGTGTTGTTTAGTCTCTTAAGTCATGTCCAACTCTTGCTCCCTTAAGGACTGTAGCCTGCCAGGCTCCTCTGTTCACAGAATTTTCCAGGCAAAGATACCCGAAGTGGGTTGCCATGACCTCCTCCAGGCGTTCTTCTGAACCCAGGAGTTGAACATGAGTCTCCTGCATTTCTTGTCAACACATGTGGGCATGTGGGTTCTTACCACTGGGCTACCAGGGAGGCTTAAGGTTCAGATGTGGGAAATTTTGAATTTAACTTTAATGTACATTATTAACTGTGATGAGTTAGAAATTTTGTGCCCAATTTATGACAAAGAAACTGATTTGAAGAGGTTGGATGATTTGTCTAAGGTGTAACAACTAGTAGGCATTAGAATTATAATTTGATCTAGCTGTTTATTCTTTTCTCCAAATTTTCTGTACTTTTACCATATTGTTCTCCACAATTTGACTTTTCAAATACTGAAATAAAGGTATAGAACTTTACTTGCATGTTTGTACTGTTTTAATCTGAAAAGGGATCAGCATAATTCTGATAATCAACTGTCTTAATAGCTTTGTTTTATTTTGTTTATAAATGTTGATCACATTTGTTTCCATTTTATCTGAGTCTGTGCTTTGGTAACATCTTTGGAGATCTTAGAATCATTTAAATTCTGGAGATATTAAGTCCAAAAACATTTTGTTCTTGACACTGTGTTAAACACATCAAAGGAGTTCCTATTAGCTTCAGAATTACATATGATTAGACAAGAGAGTAAGATGTTAAAAGTAAGTCATTTTAATTCAAATTATATGATAGTATAGATATATTGTTTATGTTTTGCCAAAAATATTCTTTAATTGAGCTACCCAAATACCCTTTCTTATAGAATACATACATGCTCTATAAAATCACAGACATCCCCTAATGAGTCCATCCAAATTTCTAGATAATTAGAATGCCCTTCAGCTTAATAATGCAAAGCTGGATCAAAATATTTTATCCATGAAGTTGTGGACACTAGTTTTCCTTAATATCACCATAGAAAGTTCTTAAGATCAATGTTAAACTTCTTAATTCTGTTTAACTGAATTTTTCTGAAGTCATTTACTTCTCCTGTTTTCAATTAGTTGAAACACAGCCTTCCAAATATGTAAGTGTTCTTGTATTTACATAATTGAGTTAATTTCAGAGTTAGCTTCTGTAACAGCATACTTTAAAAATAAGAATAGTAAATACATTTTCTTTTCTTTACAAGGTTAAGTTTGGTCTTATTTGTGGCATTTTATTATGCCCTGGTTATTCTTATAGCATTTATTTCACACTGAAATGTCTGCTTTAAGTTGAATTTGGTACTGTGATTCCAGTAAAAGTAACTCATTAGAAAAATGTTCTGAAACTGAGTTGCTATTCCTTCTGTTTTGCAGAGAATTTTCAGCCAAAATACATCCTCCAATTTAAATAAACTCCTTTATTTTATAAATTAAATTGTTTATAAAAAGAAAATGCAGAAACATGGTTAAACCCTTAAGTATTAGGTCATTAAAAATCCATTCCTGCCTTCCTGCCCATAAATACATCTTTTTTCAGACCTGTCACCCATTTTATTTAAGCACTTAGCTCTCTTCTAATGAATGAATTGGCATTTCATATTACCTTATTATCCTATAAAGCAAAATGCATACTCAATAACATTAACGGTAATTTCTCATAAAGACACATTATCGATCCGGGTGCTACCTGTAAGCATTGAAAATTGCAGCCTGCACACAGAGCCTTTCACATCTGGGCCTGAAGAATTAAAGAAAAATTAAATTTGACAGCAGTAAATTCACAGGCACAATCTAGGCCCCAATTTATATGCAAAATGAAATGCTTTATGAAAATTTCTTCTATTTTCTCACGGAGATTTGGGAAAAAGATTTCACTATATGCTTCTTTCTTTAATATCCCTCTACTTAAATATTATACTGCAGTCACTGCAGACTCTCTTTGATGTATAAATAATCAAGTTAAATTATGTGCAGCAAGGAGACTAGTGCTCTGCCATTCTTATTTTACAAAGTAATTTCTACCCTAGAGGGTCAAATTTCCCTGACAAATTCTTAATTACTATGTTGCAACAGAAGCAGAATCTATTTGTGCATAAATCCTGGGCATTCCCATGTGGCAAGTAACTAATATTACCAACCATTTCACTTGGCCTGCTCACTGAACTCCATAATTAGATAATACTTTTGATGATGGTACATTTGAAGTCTTAATCCATTTAATTTTTTATGAGATTTTTTTTATTTTAATAGGGATATGTTAGTGACCACTGCCTATTTAAAAATCATTAAAATTCTGTCCACAGCAGTAATAAAGATTAAAGATTACTAATATGGCATTCATAACCTTGCTGGTTTTCCAGAAATCTAGGGCTTAAGGTAAATGTTAAAGGTCATTTAATATGTTAGTCACTAATTATAATCCTGGGTAATAGGTTCCTTTTCTAATTATCACGGTATAAGAGTTCTATTGTTTGGGTCTATTCTTCTGATTTCATATTTAGCTTTTTGGAGGATGAGTAATCCTGGAATTAAGCTCCTGAACATTGATGAAAGTAGGTAATGCTTGATGATTAACTGGATAAAAGCTTATATTTGAATGCTGTATGATAGCTTGCCTTGAAGTTACCTACAAAAGATGCAGCATCCCTTTTCTAGCACTGGGTTCAGGGAAAAGGTCACTGTAAGATTAATGCACCCATATTTTAATATCAAACTATGACAAATTTGATAACAGCCTATTGGTGCACCTGCCAAAACATTAAGAAGAGAGCTTGAACAACCTGAAACATGACGATGTTTTTAAAAAGTGAACTAGACTTTGTCTATCCTTTAAGTGAATAATAAAAGCACAGAGTTATCTAATTCATGGGACAGTAAATCATACACTCCTTGTTTAAACACACACACACATACATATGCACGCACATGTACCCTACAAGTTAGAGTAACTACCTAAAAAAAAATCACTAGCTGCCTTCTTGATGAATATTCTGGATCATGATGAGCTCTAACTAGGATAGACTGATTAAAGTCCCTAAAATTTTTGGTCATTGAATTTTATAAATAACTCAAATTGTCTTGATATTTTCCATTTATATGTACCTTTGCTTTGGAATTATCACATATTCTACTTATATGATGTCCACACTTTGAGTTATTTGATTAACATATATTTTCCCTCATTTTGAAAATAATTTGCATATTTTGCCCATTCAGTGCTATTCAGGTGGCAAGAACCCATCTGCCAGTGTAGGAGGCATAAGAGACCTGGGTTCAATCCCTGGTCGGGAAGATCCTCTGGAGAAGGCAATGGCTACTCCCTCCAGTATTCTTGCCTGGAGAATCTCATAGACAGAGGACCCTGGCAGGCTCCAGTCCATAGTGTCTCAAAGAGTTGGACACAACTAAGAGACTTAGCATGCATGTACTTTTGTCCTTGCAGGAAATATTTAGACAAACTTCTAATAGAATATTGAACATATCTTAGGTTGTTAGAACCATAAGACTATTTCATTAGAACTTTTTCTGTAGATATACTTCAATTAATTCATACTTGCTTATTGGCATTTGCTTTGTTCCTGACACATAAAGATGCTTATCATGAAACTTTTATTCTACTGACATGAGATGTACAATAAAGAAAATGAATATATATAGTGTTCAATAATATGTCAACAGGTTCAAAGTACTAAGCAGAAGATAAGGATTGATGATTAGGAAGAAGGTTGCTATTTTAATTTCAAATAATCTTAGAAGGATTCATTGAGAAAATGACATTTGACCAAAGACTGGGACAGGGGACTCAGCAGACACTCCTTAATGTGTTAATACCTTAATAGCAGGTATTAAGGAAGAGCAAACAGCAGATATAAGGTTGTTTGCTCTGAGGCAGGAGCATATCTGGCTTATTTGAGAACAGCATGGAAATGAGTTTGAGTGGCAAAAAGCGAGTAAAAGTAAGAGAGTAACAGGAGATTTCCCTTTCAAAGATATTAGAGGTCAGGTCATGAAGGGTCTTTAGACTCTTGTAGAAACTTTGACTTTTTTCTTCATGAGATGGAGGCCATCTGAGTATTTAAATAAGAAATTTTATAAGTCAGTTTGGATTTAAAAATGACAAATCTGCCTTCTGGTGCTCATAAAAATATAGAGGTAAAGCAGGAAGACTAGTTAAGCTTTAGAAATCATTCATTCAAAAGATGATAGTTGTTTGGATCAGAGGATCATTCTGAATGTGTGCATGCTAAGGGGTTTAGTTGTGTCCTACTCTTTATGACCCTATGGTCTGTAGCCCACCAGGCTCTTCTGTCCATGGAATTCTCCAGGCAAGAATACTGGTGTAAGTTGCCATGCCCTGCTCCAGGGGATCTTACTGACCCAGGAATCGAACCTGGATAATTTACGTCTCTCCAGCATTGGTAGACTGGTTCTTTACCACTAGCACCATCTGGGAAGCCCACCATTCTGAATACTGGAAGTCAAATTCTATATACTTTGAAATTAGAGCAAAACAACTTGGTACCAAATGAGATGTAGGCTGTGAAAGAAAGAAAACAGTCAGTAATGACACTAGAATTGTGGCCGTTAGTGACACAGCTTTCATTTGTAACCTCAATAAAAGCATTTTCAGAATACTGTGGAGTCAAATGCCTAAATGAAATGAATTAAAGGGGCAGTAGGAAAATGGGAATTGAAGATAGAAGATAAAAACAACTCATTCTAAGAGTTTTGCTGTCCAAGGTGAAAAGGAAAGGGAGGCAGTTAGAGGGAAATAGAGGTTTAAGAGGTTTTCTTTTGAAAAGGAAAGAAAAAAAGAAAAAGTGCTCATCAGAATGATCAAGTAGAGAGGAAAAAATAATAGTTACTTGAAATTGATAATTATGAATTTAAATTGAGACAGTGAACTATGTCCAGGTTCAAAGGACTGGCGTAGTTTCAGTAAAAGTTTGTATTGTTGTTCATTCATGTCCAGCTCTTTGTGACTCCACGGACTGTAGCATACCAGGCTCTTCTGTCCTCCACTGTCTCCTGAAGCTTCCTCAGATTCATGTGCATTGAGTCAGTGATGCTATCTAACCATCTCATCCTCTGCTGCTTCCTTCTGCTTTTGCCCTCAGGAGAAGTGTTTTCACAGGGTAGGTTCCCAAGCAGATCCCAAGTGACTTGAATGAATGAATTGGGTGGGGGTGGGGGTGGGCGGTGGCAAATAAATGGCCTTAGTTTTGAAAGTGGTTAAGAGATAGGCTGAGAGAAGAGCCTCTTACAGGGGAGATGGGTTTGCCTGGCTTGAACTTCCCCATCTGGTACCCAGCGAGAACATGAGAGCTTTTTCAGATTCTTTATTAAAAGAGGTCTCCAAGATTCCATCTTGCATTGGCTTCACAAATTATGAAGCCAGTCTTTGTTTTACAGAGGAAATACAAAGATGTCTATTAGGGATTAACAGCTGTGAAGGGAAGAAGGAAAGCAAGATGGGGCAGAAGGAGAGACTGGCCTGTCACTGAAGCCCAACAAAATTTAATATCCCCTGAGTGGAGTCAAATGGCCATGATTTTATTTCCTCTTGTGCTTTTTCAAAGGAAGGATGCTGTGTACTCCTCAGTTGTTGTTTAGTCACTAAGTCGTGCCTGATCTTTTGTGACTCTATGAACTGTAGCCCACCTGGTTTCTCTGTCCATGGGATTCTCCAGGCAAGAATACAGAATTGAGTTGCCATTTTCTTCTCCGGGGATCTTCCTGACCCATGGATCGAACGTGTTTTTTCTGCATTGGCAGATGAATTCTTTCCCACTGAGCCATAGTTGTATCCCTCAGAGGTAGGGGCAAATCCTTCTCTGAAGGGTAACCTGGGCAGGTTCATTTCTTCATTTACCAAACTGAAGCAACTACTCAAAATCTTTATCTTTGTTATAGACTTTTGAATACAAATTAGAATATTTGATGTTTTTCAGTAAATTAAATAAGTCTGAAATAAAGGACTTAGAGGTACTCATATTAATGAGTGTCCGACTCTTCACAACCCCATGGACTGTAGCCTACCAGACTTCTCCATCCATGGGATTTTCCAGGCAAGAGTACTGGAGTGGGCTGCCATTTCCTTCTCCAATGATATTAATAGATAACAAGAAAAAGCATAAAATTTATTGTTAAAGAAGTGGCATTCAGACTTCAACTTCATCATTTATTAGATCCTTGACTTAGTACTAATAGCTATGGAAAGCTCAGCCTCTTTGAGGGTTAGTGTTTTTTTTTTTTTTTTTTAATTCAGATGGTAACAGTACAAACAAATATTTATTGTGATGAATAAAAATATGAAATAACTGTTGAAGAACAAAGGCTTTATATAAATGTTATTTATCTTCTAGAGCTTCGAAGTATAAACCTACTGGCCTGTGCTTAGGCCACTCAAAACTCTATTCTTTTGCAGTAGAAGAAAGCTTTAAAATTAGAGTTGATTCAGTATGTTTTATTATATTTTCACCCTTCTGTTAATAACTTTCTTTTCAAAAGCAAACTTTTAAACATACTAAAATGTTCATGCCCATCAATCTATGCATATCTAACATTCTCCATGGTTTTAAATTTCTTATACTCAAATTACAAATAAAAATGTAAACATAATGTGAATCCTCACCCAGGCCACCAAAGATAAAATAGAGTCCAAACATATTTAGGGCTCTATCTCAATTACATAGAGGTAAGTCTTCAGTTCATTTGGAGATGGTGGTAAAGAATCTACCTGCCAATGCAAGAGATGTGAGAGTTGTAGGTTCAAATCCCATGGTTGGAAAGATCCCCTGGAGTAGAATATGGAAACCCACTACAGTATTTTTTCCTGAAAAATTCCATGGACAGAGGATCCTGGTGGGCTATAATCCATGGGGTTGCAAAGCATGGGACATGACTGGAGCAACTGAGCACACACACACAAAATGAAATAAATAGGTCCCAAGTTTGAACAAAAAAAGTCTTAAACTTGCTCCAGATTCCCTTGAAAAGAAGGTTGTGTAATCTCATGATGTCCCTGGAGGTTTAAAAAGAAAGAGCCATTGCGTTATAATACTGCCTATGTTTCTTTTGGATTCTAATTTTTTTAAACTGAAGTCTTAAGATAGGGTTGGATGTTTAAAATTAAAGTGTTTTCATCACTTAAAATTCTACAGCTGTTTCTTTTCTTACAATGTTTAGTGTCATGCAGGCAAACCCTGTCCCTATTACATAAGAACAGATTTATCATTCCTGGTCTCTGAAATAGCTCAGAATAGAATTGGAGATAGAAATTGTATATACTTGTATTTATATGGGACTGGTAATATCAAATAGAACTGTACACACACCCTTCATAGGAATCTTTAATAGGAAAATGGTCGTTTTACAGCCTATTTCTCCATTTACATATTTATTTTAAAGCTAATTTAAGGAAACACTTAGCTCACTGATATTTTGAAGTTAGCTAACATTTGGGTATCCAACACCAGAGTACAGAGATATTTGACAATGTCAAGAAAAAGAAACCAAAAAAATTACTGTTTTTCTCAATCCATCCGTTCTTTCTTTTTCTCCCCTCTGCTACACTGTGCTAGGCATATATGTCTTATTTAATCCTTTATTGAGAAATGTAAAATGTCATAATATTAAACTGTGTGCTACGTGGTTAGTTGTGTGTGACTTTTTGAGACCCAGTGGACTGTAGCCCTCCAGGCTCCTCTGTCAATGAAATTCTCCATGCAAGAGTACTGGAGTGGGTTGCCATTTCCTTCTCCAGGGAATCTTCCCAGCCCAGGGACTGAACCTGAGGCTCCTGGATCTCCTGCATTGCACTCAGATTCTTTACCTACTGAGCAATTGGGGAAACCCATTATTAAATTAAAATGCAAATACTATGCTCTTCTTGAATGCCATTCTGTTGCCCAAACCCTGCATCAAACACGAAAGTGAAAATAAGAGTGGAAAAATGGTAAGGCCTATGTCTAAATTATATTTGTTAGGCCTAGAGATCTACACCTTAATACTAAATAATGAGAGAAAGAAAGAAACAGAATGAGAATTAGAATCATTAAGAATGTAGCCAGAAAGGTAACTTGAAAGTACAGTTGTATTTGATTCCCTTGATACTCATAGAAAAGTTGACCCAATTATCAGTGATTTCAACTTGCTACTTTCTTCAGAACATATACTCTATCCCTTCATAGCTATTAAAAAGATTAAAAGTCATGATCACAGCACTTGAAAAGAACAATGCAAGCTCATTTTTGGCTAATCTGATATCTTAAAATAGACCATCATAAAAATCACCCCAGAAAGATGAGAATCTATTTTTAAATGCTTCCAGAAAAAAAAAAAGTAGTTTATCTTCCTCAGTTTATCAGTCTTGACCATGAAGAAAAAGGCTGCCTAGTTCTAAATCTAATTTTTAATTTAGTTATTTAATCATATACTTTTATGCTGAATATTAGTGAAAATGTGAGCTTCCTCCTCTCAAACTCTAAAAGTTTTCTTTCTGATTCTCTTCTTCTAGTGAACTTACTCAAAGCATGGTTTTTGGACAGTTTATATTAGAATCACCTCATATACTGAACATGATGCCAGAAAATCTACCTTTGTAATTTAATTTCATTTTTTTAAACAAATAGTTGATGATCTAATAATTACTAATGTCAAGAACCCTTTTGACCTAACCTCTTTATTATCATAACCAAATTATACTTTAAATTCTTTTCAGGTTACTCACCTCCATAAACAACTTCTCATATTACTATGATATCAGCATAGACTTCAATTTTTGTCACAATTCAGAAAAGTCATCCATCCTAATGATTTATGTTTTTCAACAAATTCAGCTCATATCTACTGAGCACTTTTTCTACTGCTCTATATTTAGGGTAACAGCAATAAAACTAATAGAAAAAAAAACAATAATCAATTTCATGGAATTGGAACTTACTTTCTATTTTCTATAAGGGAGAGGTACAGACAATAAATAAAACAATTAACCCAAATATATTAAGAAGGTGATAATGTGTTAAGGAGAGTGGGGATGCCAGAAGGGAGCTGTGGTTTTAAATAGGGCAGTCAGATTTACTAGTAAAAATTTAAACAAGATGAGTTTGGGCATGGTAAGTCAGGTCCAACTCTTTGCGACCCTATGGACTGTAGGCCGTCTAGCTTCTCTGTCCATGGGATTTCTCAGGCAAGAATACTGAAGTGGGTTGCCATTTCCTCCTCTAGGAGATCTTCCCAACTCAGGGATCAAACTCGTGTCTCCAGCATTGCAGGCAGATTCTTTACCACTGAGCCATCAGGAAAGCCCCCAACAAGATGAGATAAAGGAGTAAATCAAGCAGATGTCTGAAAAAGTGCACCCACAAGACGGAAAGGAGCAATTATAATGGCTCTTGGTTAGAAGTACCGGCTCTTGGTTAGAAGTACCACTAATAACACTCAAAAAATAACAAAAAAGGAGCTGAGCTTAATAGAAGTGAGAAGGGGAGAAATAAGAAATGTCATTAGAAACGTAGAGAGAGTCCAGACTGGGTAGGCCTTGGGTGAGATGAGAATCCCTAGAGAAATTTTAGCAAACTAATGACCTGATCTGGCCAAGTTTGAAAGAACTCCTCTCTCTGCTCTATGGAGAACAGATTGTAGAAGGAGCAAGGAAGGATGAAAACAGGGAAACCATATAGAAGCTATTACAATAATATTGGGGAGTATCTTCCCTGGTGGCCCAGTGATTAGGATTCCGTGCTCCGAGTTCAGGGGATTCGGATTTGTTCCCTGATGGGGGAACTAAGAGCCCACATGCTACTTGGCATGGCCAAATAAATAAATAAATACACATCATAAATAAATACAATCCACCCATTAAAAAATAATATTAGGTAGAAATGATAATGGCTTGGACCATGGAGAAAGTTGTGATTGGGAGTCAGGTTCTGTACATAGTCTAAAGATAGATTCAGTAGTATTTTTTAACTATTTGGGAATGGAGAATGAGAATGAAGGGTCATGAGTCCTCTGAGGTGTTCTTGGCTTCAATAACTGGAAATGTACAGAATGCTTTGAGTTAAAGAATATTACAGGCAGACAAAGTTTGAAGAGATCAAAAGAATGATTTTCAACATTGTATGACTGGGAACTATATGAGATATTCTAGCGGAAATAAGAAGTATCCAAGTAGATACAGGGGTCTTTGGTTAAAGAGAGAAAGCCAGGCTGGATCATATTGCTGTTATTGTTGTTCAGCTGCTCAGTTTGACTCTTTGTGACCCTATGGACTGCAGCACTCCAGGCTTCCCTGTCGTTCACTATCTCCTGTAATTTGCTCAAATTCATGTCCATTGAGTTGATGATTCCATCCAACCATCTCATCCTCAGTCACCCCACTTCTTCTCCTGCCCTCAATCTTTCCCAGCATCAAGGGTTTTTTCCAATGAGTTGGCTCTTTGTATCAGGTGGCCAAAGTATTGGAGGTTCAGCTTCAGTATGTCCTTCCAATGAATATACAGGATTGATTTCCTTTAGAATTGACTGGTTTGATCTGCTTGCAGTGGGAAGGACTCTCAAGAGTTTTCTCCAACACAGTAGTTTGAAAGCATCAGTTCTTCGGCTCTCAGCCCTTTTTATGATCCAACTCACATCTGTGTATGACTACTGGAAAAACCATAACTTGATATGATTGCATTCAAAAGCATCAAACTGAACAAAGCAATTTGGAAGAGAAGAGAGGTAACTAAGGGAAGTTTCTGCGGAACTCCATTTAAGAGATCCAGTGCCAGAGCAGGGAATGGAGATCTCATCCACGATTTCAAATGTGATTTGCAGGTCAAATTAAAAAATGTAGTGAGAATTTACCTTTAGATTTGTCAACATAGAAGAATTGTTGACTTTGATGCAAGCGGTTTTAATCAAGTGGAGAATGAGAAGCAATAACCAGATTAGAGTGGATTTAGGGGACAATGGAAAGAGAAATTTATATCTTTCAGATATATATTGTTGCCATGCTCAGTTTTGCCCTTTCTGTATCATTTAATGAAGTTTTCTATTTTTTCTCCACCCAATTAGGTCACTTTTGATTAATAGGTTTAATATGAAAAGTGAAATGTGAGTCACTCAGTCATGTCCAACTCTTTGCGACCCCATAAATTATAGCACATGAGGCTTCTCTGTCCATGGAATTTTCTAGGAAAGAATACTGGAGAAGGTCCCCACCTTGTCCAGGGGATCTCCCCTTCTCCAGGGGATCTTCCTGATCCAGGGATTGAACCCATGTCTCCTGCACTGTAGGTGGATTCTTACCCTCTGAGCTTTCTGGGATGCACCCCTAGATTTAACATAAGTATACACTTTTTTTGGCCTCTTCCCCTCATTTTCTATATTGGAGTATAGAAGAGCCTAGTGGGCTACCGTCCATGGAGTGGCAAAAGAATCTGACATTACTGAGCACCTAAATAGCAAGAAAACAACAGTTGCTTTACAATATTTTGTTAGTTTCTGAAGTACAATGCCATGTATCACTATATACATACATACATATATATATATATATGCCCTCCCTCTTGGATCTCCCTCCTAACTCCCCAATCTCACTCATCTATGTCATCTCAGAACACCAAGCTTGTATTTCTTTTTTATTGATGATTCACAGTGTACATTATTAGGGGCATTGTTGTTATTGGGGACTGTGATAAAATCTATCCTATATCTTGTAAAGACAGGATTTTCATGAACTCTATCCAGGTAGTTGGATGAATTTCTATTTGCAAACAAAATATATTTTTTAACTAGGATGATGTGTCAACAGATTTATAGCAACATATCTTACTTATTTCCCTTTAACTTCGTTGCATTTTCAATTTTTTAACAATCAAATGCAAAATGTACACATAACTAAATACAACATATTCCACTACAAACCATCCTGTCTCAACTTGTCTCAACTTGTCTGATGCTTAACAGCAATATTGTAATACTTCAAAAATTTTAAGTCTCTGAAAACTGATACTTAAAGTTGGATAAAACAAAACAAAATGCTTGAGTAGATCCTCCAAATATTTATGAGTAACAACATATAACAATAACATGTTATTCTATGTATGTGTGTGCATGCTAAGTCACTTCAGTCATGTCTGACTCTTTGAGACTCTATGGAGCATAGCCCTCCAGGCTCCTCTGTCCATGGGTTTCTCCAGGCAAGAATACTGGAGTCAGTTGCCATGCCCTCCTCCAGGGGATCTTCCCAACCCAGGGACTGAACCTGAGTCTCTTATGTCTTCTGCATTGGCAGGCGGGTTCTTTACTTTTAGTGCCACCTGGGAAGCCCATATTGTATCAGTGCCACATATTAATTCTACTTTTTAAAATGTAGCAACTAACCATCTTAGAATTATTCACACCCTAAAAGGTTAAAATATATTTAAAGGAGGAAAGATACAAACTCTTAGCCATCCAGAATTCTCTGCTTTACTGAATAAAATACTTCTAAGTAATATCTTGCCCCAAACTACAGATTATTAAAACTTGCTAGTAACTTAAATAATAAAATGCAATTCAAATATTCAAAGACACGTCCACATTTATTATTTCTACTGTTTAATTTTCCTCTTTGTGCATGTATTAATTAATTAATGTACTGCCTTTCCTATGTGATGACTTGCTTAGAAAGGTAGAATTATTAATAAAGAATATTTTTCTTGTGTTAGCATATTTAGGGCAAAGAGCAAATGCTTGAGATATTTAAACTTATTTTAGCTTATGACAAGCTTAAAAAGAGCAGGAAATGTGTCCCAGATACACTCTATAAGATAAAAATTGAAAAAGCTGTGACATAAAAGCTGGACAAGAAAGGAAAAATGCACACACACAAAAATAATTTTTACAAGTCCAATTCTTTTGAACTCTATGAAAACTGAAGAGAAGAATAGCATTACAATAATACTAAGTTGAGTAGAATCAAAATATCAGAATGAATATAAAGGACATGAAATCATCTAAAGGAAGAAAAAATTATTTTAAACTAGACACTATTTCCAGGATCCAAAAGAATTCTTTTAAATCCTTCATTAGAAAAGATATTAGCAAAAATTTTGGAGAGGGCAAACGTGCTTAAGTAATCTGTAATTAGCTACTATTTTTTACATACTGTCCTGATGAGTTGAAATTAGCCTTATTGTAACAAGTCTAGAACCAGTGGTTTAGGGTAATCTATTATTTGATATCTCCTCCATACAGATATAAACAGGATCAGCTTATCCATTAGGCACTGTAAGCATAGTGGGTCAAAGAAAACTTCATAATATAATATTAGTATGTTATTATATCAGTCCTGTTGCAAAATATCTTTGAATTTTGTGTTTAGTAGAATAAGGGACCTACAGAGTTAGTGCCTCGAGCCCACAAAAGTTATAATGTGACCCTGGACTGTGAACCAAGTCCTATATTTATTCTGTTACCAGATGGCGAGATATTTCCTCCTCCCTTTTACTGAAAGTGAGGTTAAGACCATTTGCCTTTCAGTTCTTAAGGAAAATGAAGGCAAGAACAGATTTTGAAATCATATAAATATTATATTTATTCTCATTCAGAATGCTTTTGTATCTACTTCTGAAAAGCTCTGTGGTCATTAGACACAGCTACTTTACCTTGAAATTTATGAATAGAAAAATTGGTCCCCTCTATGGTAGAGACTATATTGCTCAGAAACAGTATGAAATATGCAAAGATCACATGCTTCGACGGAGAAGGCAATGGCAACCCGCTCCAGTACTCTTGCCTGGAAAATCCCATGGATGGAGGAGCCTAGAAGGCTGCAGTCCGTGGGGTCGCTAAGAGTGGGACACGACTGAGCGACTTCACTTTCACTTTTCACTTTCATGCATTGGAGAAGGAAATGGCAACCCACTCCAGTGTTCTTGCCTGGAGAGTCCCAGGGACGGGGGAGCCTGGTGGCCTGCCTTCTATGGGGTCGCACAGAGTCAGACACGACTGAAGCGACTTAGTTGCAGCAGCACACCCTTTATCTCGGTGATGTTAGGTTTGTACATTTAGGCAGTTTTCCTTTATTAGTTTTATTGGAATACAGTTGACATACAATTTGTCATCTATATACATTATGAAATGATCACAAGTCTAGTAACCATCTGTCTCCATACAAAGTCATTATAATATTATTGATCGTGGTTCTTATGCTATATATTACAACCCTGTGACTTATTTACTATACATAACTAGAGGTTTGTACCTCTTAATCCTCTACACCTATTTTGTCCACCCCCACCACCCTCCCTTTTGGCAACCACCTGTTTGTTCTCTGTATCTGCTTTTCTTTTGTTATTTATTTGTTTTTTGTTTTTTTTTTTTTTTTTTTTAGGTTCCACACATGAGAGATCATATGATATTTGCTTGGCAGTTTTCATTACCTCCCTCCCAGGTGACTCAGATGGTAAAGCGTCTGCCCACAGTGTCAGAGACCTGGGTTCGATCCCTGGGTCAGAAAGATCCCCTGGAGAAGGAAATGGCAACCCACTCCAGTACTTTTGCCTAGAAAATTCCATGGATGGAGGAGCCTGGTGGGCTACAGTCCGTGGGGTTGCAGAGTCGGACACGACTGGGCAACTTCACTTTCTTTCTTTCTTATGCCACCTTGCCTCTGTATGTAAAAAAGAGTATCATGACATGTAACAGGATGGTTATGATATTTCCCTGGAAAACCTGAACTCATACAGTATTTATTCCATGCCCATATAGCAGAAAATGCCACCACTACTCACCAAGCTGCTCAGAACAAAAACCTTTGGCCTGATCCATGAACCCTATCTTTCACAACCCGTGTCTGATTTGCCATCATCTTCATCAGCTCAAATTGTCTAAACCATTAATATCGCTCTCCTAGACCATAGCCTTCAAATTGCTAGCACCCTCTGTGACTCTTTATCTGATAATCTATGCCACATAGATGTCAGAGTTCTCTTTTAAATTAGAAAGCAAATTATTATAACACCAGTGCTTCCAACAGAGTATGCGTGCATGTGAGCACAGTTGCTTCCGTCGTGCGTGACTCTTTGTGACCCTATGGACTGTAGCCAGGCTCCTCTATCCATGGGATTCTCCAGGTAAGAATACTGGAATGGGTTGCCATGCCCTCCTCTAGGGGATCTCCCTTGAACCCAGGGATCAAACCTATATCTCTTACATGTCCTGTATCGGCAGGTGGGTTCTTTACCACTAGCACCACCTGGGAAGCTCCCCCCCTCCAACAGAATATACAAAATCTTTATTAAACTACAGTCTTCAAGGCATTCTTTGATATGGCCCCTTTCTATCCCTCTGACTTCACTTCCTAACTTTCTAGTTACAATGGGATTTTCATCTTGTACTTAAAATAAACTTTAAATTTAAAATTCTTTAAAATTTACAGAAAAGCCAAGAAAATATAGTAGACAGTTTCCATATATCCCATAACTAGTTTCTCTCTTACTGACACCTTTTTTCATCATTAAACAAAATATTTTATTAACTGATATATAATGTGATATAGATGGGGAAACAGTGGAAACAGTGTCAGACTTTATGTTTTTGGGCTCCAAAATCACTGTAGATGGTGATTGCAGCCATGAAATTAAAAGACACTTACTCCTTGGAAGGAAAGTTATGACCAACCTAGATAGCATATTCAAAAGCAGAGACATTACTTTGTTAACAAAGATCCGTCTAGTCAAGGCTATGGTTTTTCCAGCGGTCATGTATGGATATGAGAGTTGGACTGTGAAGAAGGCTGAGAGCTGAAGAATTGATGCTTTTGAACTGCAGTGTTGCAGAAGACTTGAGAGTCCCTTGGACTGCAAGGAGATCCAACCAGTCCATTCTAAAGGAGATCAGTCCTGGGTGTTCATTAAAAGGAGTGATGCTAAAGCTGAAACTCCAGTACTTTGGCCACCTCATGCGAAGAGTTGACTCATTGGAAAAGACTCTGATGCTGGGAGGGATTGGGGGCAGGAGGAGAAGGGGATGACAGGGGATGAGATGGCTGGATGGCATCACCAACTCAATGGACATGAATTTGAGTAAACTCTGGGAGTTGGTGATGGACAGGGAGGCCTGGCGTACTGTGATTCATAGGGTTGCAAAGAGTTGGACACAACTGAGTGACTGAACTGAACTGAACTGAATGTGATATATAAGCACAGATTCATGCAAATGTACAGAATCATGTAAATTGAGACAGTCAAATTGAATATTTGCATTAATACCGTAAAAAACCAGTTCAGCATGATGGATAGTTGCCAGCAATTATTATGAAGAAACTAAGTGCCAAGAACTTATCTAGTGCAACCCATTGGATGGACAGTTTATTAATCCATTAGTATGAAATATTTTTTATAATCAATGAATTAACATTGATATTATTACTGTTAAAGTCTACGTATATGTGTGTGTTAGTCACTCAGTTGTGTCCGACTCTTTGTGACCCCGTGGACTATAGCCCCCCAGGCTCCTCTGTCCATGGAATTCTCCAGGCAAGAATACTGGAGTGGGTAGCCCAAGGGATCTTCCCTATCCAAGGACTGAACCCAGATCTCCTGCATTTCAGGTGGATTCTTTACCATCTGAGCTGCCAGGAAAGCCCTAGCATCACCGACTCAATGGACAAGAGTTTGAGCAAATTTTGGGAGATGGTGAAGCACAGGGAAGCCTGGCACGCTGCAGTCCATGGAGTCACAAAGAGTCGGGCATGACACAGTGACTGAACAACAATTAACGAGTCCATGATTTATTATGATATCTTAAGTTTTTACTTAATTTCCTTTTTCTTTTTTTTTTAATCCAACTCTATCTGTAATTGTTTTATTTTTTTTTTATTATTTTTTTTTATGTTTCACTTTTTCTTTTTCTTTTTTTTTTTAAATTTTATTTTATTTTTAAACTTAACATAACTGTATTAGATTTGCTTTTTCTACTCCAGAATATCATTTACATTACATTTAGTTGTTCCTTCTCCTTCAGCATCTCATGGTATGTCAGTTCTCAGACTTAAATCACCTGAATGCTTGTGAGAATGATTGGTAAGGTAAACTGCAGAATGTCCCTCAACTGGAAATTTTCTGTTATTTTTCTCATGACCAGACTGGAGTTAAAGGATTTTTAGAGAAAGATCTCAGAAGAATTATGTAATTCTCATCACATCATAACACATCAATGGGACATAATATCAACACACTTCACCATTGTTGATGCTAACCTTAATCACCTTGCTAAGCCTGTGTTTGTCAATTTTTTCTGTGGCAATAGTACACTCTCCCCACTTTTCCATACTGTGTTCTTAGGAAGGAAGTCATAATGTGCATTCCACACTTAAGGAATTTAGGGACTTATGCACACTTTAAGGGTGAAGTGTCTCCATAATTTCAGTTGGATATTTGTCTTTTATCCTCCATTTCTTTATTCATTCACTCATTTCTAATAGTGTGGGCTCAGATATTTTCTTTATATTTGGGTTTATAATTCAGTACTATTTTATTTTATTGTTTATATAGTTCCATCTCTGGGCTTTGCTGGTGCCTCAGTGGTAAAGTATGAGCCTGCTAATGCAGGAGACACAGGAGATGCAGGTTTGATCCCTGGGTTTGGGGCATCCCCTGGAGGAGGAAATGACAAGCCATTCCATTATTCCTGCCTGTAGAATCCCAAAACAGAGGAGCTTGATGGGCTACAGTCCAAAGGGTCACAAAGAGTTGAACCCAACTGAGTGACTGAGCATGCATGCACAGTTCCATCTTTGGGTATCAGAAGCTATTCAGAGGAGTGTCCCTTTGACATGCTCCTACTATTTTATGTATTGTTTTATTTTATTTATTTTTTGTTGTTGTTGTTAGCACTTCTTTATTTTCTATCATATAAAATGCTCTAGGTTTACTTTGTGTACTCCCACTTTCAATCCTAAAATCAACTATTTTTCTAAGGAGTTCTTATTACTCTTATTGGAGAACAGTATTGGAAGCCAAGATCTGGGCACTGGGTTTGCTCATTGTTACTAAGGTGTGATGACTATACCTTCTCAAACCTCAGAACAATGCCGTCAATATATGTTAACATGCTAACTTGTGTTTGTACATGTAGCTATATATATATTTCTCTATGTATCAACTTATAAATATTAAAATAAATCTAGGTCCATATTGATGTCTGTACTTCTAGTCCACTTGGATCATTCTAGCCTTTTCCCTTTGCGTGTCTGTAGCTTGCAACTACAGCAGTGAGAAACTGGGCTCCTTGACCCACCATCATCATTAATATAATTATTTAATTCCAATGTACATGTACAGTGGTTCCAGGATTGTTAACTCATATCCTCATGGGTAGCAACTTTATCAACTAAAGTACAGTGTGCAGTGCCTTTTGCCTTTAGTCTTACAGACTCGACTTATTTCCAGAGTTACTTAGCTTAGCTCCCTTTGCTCCCAGCCCTTACAGGGAGTTATTTCACATGTTTGTTAAATATTACATCACAGCCTGCATTCCACCCTTGCATCCCTGGCCTCTTAAATAATTTTTTAAATTTTCATACATGATGGGTGACTGTGCTATAAATTTCCTGGGGTTTAACTGAGTGTTTTATCTATTTCACTATAGTCATGTACAGAGTAGTTTTGCCACCCTAAAAATTTCCCCTGCCTTACCTAAACAACCCTTTCTTCTCCCCCATATTCCTGGCAGCTGCTTACCTGTTTACTGTCTCTGTGTTTTTGCCTCTGTCAACATTTCATTCTTCTTTTGGCTTCACTTGGCAATCCATTTATTTTTATCATTAAATTGTGTGCTATTGTGTGGATGTACCAGACTTTATCCATTAACCTATTTATCAGCTTACTTATTAAAATTTTTTTGATTGCTTCTAGTTTGGGGCAATTAAGAAGAAAGGTGCTGTAAATATTCATGGTCTTATTTTCAACTCAAACGGTTAAATACCACAGAACACTAGTACTGGATCATAAGAAAAGACTTGATTTAGTATTATAAGAAACTGCCAAGTTGTCTTCTAAAATGGATATACAATTTTTCATTCCCACCAGCAATGAAATTCCACCAGAAATGAAAGTACCTATTGCTCTACATCTCATCAGCATTTGGTTTTGACAGTATTTTGGATTTTAGCCACTCTGATATGTTGGAATATCTCATTTTGTTTTAATTAACATTAAAGTATGTTGAGTATCTTCTCACATACTTATTTGTTGTCTGTATATCTGTTTGGTGAGGTGTCTGTTCAGATCCTTTGCTGATTTTTAAAATTGAGTTTTTTGTCTTCTTCCTGTTGAAATTTGAACCTTCTTTGTATAATATATTTATATTCCAGTTTGTTAGCATACAGGTGTTAAAAAAGATTTCCTCCCAATCTCTGACTTGCCTTTTCATTCTTTTAACAGTGTCCTTCATAGAAGAGGAAATTTTAATTTTAAAACCCAACTTATTTATTTTTTAAAAAATTCATGAACAGCACTTTGGTATTATATCAAAAACTCAATATCTAACCCACAGTTACCTAAATATTCTCCTGTCTTCTTCTAGAAGTTTTATGATTTTGCATTTTACATTTCTATCTATGATATATTTTGTGTTAACTTTGTAAAAGTGTAAGGTCTATGCCTAGGTTCATAGTTATTTTGATGCTGTTGTTGTTCATGTGCAGCTGTTCATATGCAATATGTTCATATGCAATTGTTCCAGCACCATTTTTTAAAAGACGAGATTTTTTTCACCAAATTGTGTTAGCAAGTTCACTTAAAAAATTTAAAAAACAGTTAACTATATTTGTCTTCATTCATCTAGGCTCTCTATTCTATTCCATTGATTTACATCTTTATTCTTTTGCCAATACATGATCTCTTATTTACTGTAGCTTTGTACTAAATCTTGAAAACTCGTAACTGGAGCCCTCCAATTTGATTCTTCATCTTCAATACTGTGATGGCTACTCCAGGTGCTTTACCTTTCCATATAAGATTTAAAATCAGTATTTTAAAACCACAAAATAACTTGCTAGGCTTTTGATTGGAGTTTCCTTAAATTAATAAATAAGGTTGGGAGGAATTTACATCTTAATAATATTGATACTACTGATAATGGAATGTCTCTCCATTTATTTATATCTTCTTGAATTTCTTTCCTCATTGTTCTTTACTTTGGGCATTGAATTCCTATTCATCCTTGGTTATTTATATCCAAATAATTTTTTTATAGGGCCAGAGGAGAAGCTATTTTAAATAATGCCTTTTTTTAAATTTCAAATTCCAATTACTTGTTGATGCATATATGAAAGCAACTGACTTTAATATATTGCTCTTACATTATATACTAACCTTGCTAAATAACTGCTTATCTTTCCCAGAAGTTTAGTTTTAGACTTTTCCTGCTTTTTTATTATGTAATTTAATGATATAGATTTCCAATAAGCACTGCTTTAAGCAACTTTCTCTTTATCAAAAATATTTTGGTAAATAGTCTTTTCATTTCTAAATTAGTTTGATGATTTTCAAAAATTTCTCTTGATATTTCTTCTTTACTTCATGAATTATTTTAGAAGTGTATTGCTAATTTACAAGTATTCAGGGATTATCCTGACTTTTTTTCGTCTAATTGATTTGTAGTTATTTCCATTGTGGTTCAATAACGTATTTTTGTATATATATTTTTTAATTTGTGAAAGTGTATTTTATGTCCCCAAATGAGATATATCTTGATTAATATTCCATGTTATCCTGAGAAGATTATGTGCTCTGCAGTTGTTAAATGCAGTATTATATAAATATTAATTAGATTGATAGAGCTGTCTTGGACATCTGTATTCTTACTGATTTCCACATGTCTGATCTATCTAGCAATACCTCTCCTTTCATTGGTGTATTTAGACCACTCACAATAATAGTTATTGATATATCTAGATATACAACATACCTTTGGAATGCTTCTATTCACTGTGTATGTTCTTCAATCCTCTTTTTCCATTATTTTTCTGCCTTTATTGGCAGAAAATTGTAGTTGCATATTTTATATTATTTATTTTTTTCTCTGCTACTAGTAGAGATGTAATGTATTACTTCCCATGTTACACCTACTTGTAAAATGTTTTTACTTCTTTATAAAATGGTGCTATTGTTTACTTGAAGGGTATACAGATTAACAACCCTGTATTAATTTTTTAATTGAGTTTTCTTTATGTTAAAATTTAACCTTGATTTAAGGTCATAGATTTCAAAGACATAATTCTGCAAGACTGGCCAAATTAAGTTAGGAATTTAGGGACCTAGAAATAGACTATGAACTCAGGAGTTGATGCCAAGTTATGTGGTAAATTTAGCCTGGGCAGCATGGGAAGTATTTTTCCCTCATGGCTCCACCTACCCTTGCCTTCTCCCATCCTTCGGTGTCAAATATCTTGACCTAAACTGAACATCTACTGTTCTTAAGGTGAATATTTACAAGGAAATTTTGATAAGGAAACAATGTACTTTTGTTACATGAGTAGATTGGCCAAACCAGATGTGCGGCATCGTTCTCTAAAACCTCAGTATTTTTGCTGATCTTACAAGTAAGCTAAATTACTACCTTGATCTTAAAGAAATTGCAAAATTTATTATACCATCTTCAAGATATTAACATGGAGAAAATAAAACGGAATTATAAAAAAAAAAAAAAATCAGCCACCAGAGCTTACAGGACATGCCCTTTTACGTCTTAGGATGGCTTTGATGACATTTTTTGAATTTGAGCTCTGAGGAGATTTTAAATAATATGCTTTTTTTAGACTTACACCCATGGTCAGAGTTAGCATGCCCGTAAGTACACACACACACACATACACACACACACACACGCTTACACCATAAATCTGATTGGTTAATGCTCACTCTGTATCTATGTGTATGTTTGTACAGATGTGTATGTCAGTGCAATGGGGAGTGAAGTGTGTGTGTAAAGGTTGGTCCTAATGAGAGAGACATTGGAAATATAGACTTAAAAAATCAAGATTATCTCAATCATACTTCCTTCCCCCATAATCATCCTTTAACCCTAAATTTCATAAACCCACATGTTTCTTTCACTTTGGATTCTAAATGCACTTTCATTACCTCAATGAAACAAGATTTCCTCTCTGGCTTTAACGTCCAAATAGATCAAATGAAACAAGGGCAGTTTTCTGTGAAGTTCATTTCCGTTATGAACATTACTTTTCTTTGATTACTTGAGTAATATATTTAAGTCTATAATACAGGAAATATTTAATCTAAGTATATATTGACTCTCATGCTGAATTTTGAGTTTAAATATATATAATTTCTAGATACATTTCATGTGAAAATGTTACCAAATAAAAGTGTGAAGGAAAATTAGGTAGAAAATATATTTGAAATATAATTTACAAACTTCAGAAAGTACATCACAGATTTTTAATTACACATCTTCTGAGTTTTATATTATATTGAGTAGTTTCAAAAATGAAATCTTTTTTTGTCTCTTGATCAAAACAATATGTAGACAGCATTAGGAAAAAAAAATTGAATATATAAAAACTGGTAATACCCAGAAAAGTAGACTATATATATTTATACATATTAATGCCTATATATATATATACACATAGGCATTAATATGTGTGCACATATACACACACACACACACACACACCTGTGCATATTTATGTGTTCAGTCACTCAGTCGTGTCTGACTCTTTGCGACCCCATGGTCTGCAGCACGCCAGTCTTCCCTGTCTATCACCAACTCCCAGAGCTTACTCAAACTCTTGTCTATCTAGTTAGTGATGCCATCCAACCATCTCATCCTCTGTCATCCCCTTCTCCTCCTGCCTTCAATGTTTCCCAGGATCAGGGTCTTTTCCAATGAGTCAGTTCTTTGCATCAGGTGGCCAAAGTATTGGAATTTCAGCTTCAGTATCAGTCCTTCCAATGAATATTCAGGACTGATTTCCTTTAGGATGGACTGGTTAGATCTCCTTTCAGTCCAAGGAACTCTCAAGAATCTTCTCCAACACCACAGTTCAAAAGCATCAGTTCTTCAGTGCTCAGGTTTCTTCATAGTCCAGCTCTCACATCCATACATGACTACTGGAAAAACCATAGTTTGGTCTAGACAGGCCTTTGGTGGTAAAGTAATATCTCTGCTTTTTAATATGCTGTCTAGGTTGGTCATAGCTTTTCTTTCAAGGAAGATATGTATATACATACCTACTCATGTGTATTGGCATATATATTCATATATGTATAGTGTATACACATATATTTATATATGTATTTTCTGATGTTATTTAGTCATTAAATCATGTCCAACTCTTTGTGACCCCATGGACTGTAGCCCACCAGGCTCCTCTGTCTGTGGGATTCTCCAGGCAAGTATACTGGAGTGGGCTGCCATTCCCTTTTCCAGGGGATCTTCCTGACCCAGGGATCAAACCACTAGGAAATTCTTTACCACTGAGCCACCAGCGAAGCCCTTATATAAGTATATATTATATAATAAATACTATAAAAACTGAGTTATTGTATTTTCATTGAATTTTTTCTCTGACATTATGAACCCTGTTTTATATCTATAAGGATAGGCATTTCATCATCATTTCTAAAGGCTGTATATTATTTTGCTAAGTGGACATATTATATTTTATATATAGTTACCTATATAGTAGGGTGCTAATTTTTATACAATTATTTCCTATTAAAATAATATATTTAGTGATTGCATATGGAATAGCTGTGTAATTATTTCCTAAGAATAAACTGTAAGAGTTAGAATTTTTGGATCTCATGGCACATTCATTTTTTAACACTTAAAGATTGTATCAATGCTAATAAAAGGTAGAGATTGTTCAATTTTAATTACACTTGATTTTTGTGAATATACTTTTATAAAAAATGAAGAATTTATTTTTTTGTCAAATCGAATATAGTTTGAACCTAATTTGAACATAAATTTTCTTTTTGTGGAAAGTAATAAATTGTAAAACCCTGATTATTTGAAAATATATATATCTCCAAAATCTCAAATAATCTCAAATAACATAATGTGTATTTTACCTTATTTAAGGTATAAATAGTGAAATGCTATAGGGACTCTAAATACTGCACACACAAAGTGTTATTAGTACTTTGGGTTGTGGTTGCTGAATGGTCAGCTATGCTCATAGCTCATCTGGTTTTCTAACTCATAGATTATCAATGTAGTATTTATATCTTAGTTTTTAGTATAATTATAGATTACTAATTCTCACAGGACCACTTGATTATCTGAAAACCAAAAATATTAAGTCTAGAAATGCCAGGCTACATTATTTACCAAATACTTTGTTGAGTTTGAGCAAGGTCCAGGAGTTGATGATGGACAAGGAATCTATGGGGTAGCAAAAAGTCAGACATGACTGAAAAACTGAACTGAACTGTTTCACTTCAACATTACTCTCAAAATAGGCAAATAATAGAAAATATTATTTAAATAATAAAAATTGATTTTTTTCATTTTCGGAATAATTATTTTCTGACAAAAATAAATGTGAGCATTCTCAAATTACTAAGAAAAAAAGCCATGCTTGAGATGTAGAATTGAAGAATCTTGTAATACCTGAAAATACACACTGTTTTTAAAAATTTAATTATTAAAAAAATCATTTTTCTGATAGCAGGATGCTTTAATAAGGAATATCATCTTTTTAACTTGAATTTCTTTTATAAAACCTCAAATCTTGAATCATAAAATGCAGGACTACATCTCATAAAGGTTACATTTGTTTTCACATCTGGAAAAGAATTAAATCAATAGGTATATTTGGAAGAGCAAAAGTTGGATAGTATATTCCACTGGGTAAAGAAAAAGAAGATACCGCAAGGTAAAGGTAGATGTTAACAGACTAATGATCATTTTTTAATAACAGAGGGACCTTTCTGTGAAAAAAATACCACTATATATTTTTTCATTGCTGTCTTCTCTTTTAGCTAACCTTTGAATGAGAGAAACTTCTGCTGATGTCAAATGACCACAAGGATATTAACAACTGGACTTGGAGCCTGTCGGCTGCTGTTGGGTATATCTCCTTTACCAAGCTGGCTCTCTTCACTACTGCCACTGACCTTGCAAACAGCTCCGACAAAGGTCGGAATGGATTCATTGATCAGCTAGACCAAGCATATGACAGTCTGTGCCTTAATTGAATCCCAAAAGGGGGCAGACTGGGTTTTTATTACAGAGGCCAGCCGATAGCACTCATTAAAAGCTCCACAGACTGTGTGGTTTACTAATTAGTTTATTATACAGACACCTTGACGATGGGCAAAGTTGTCATTTTGCCCTTTATCGCACAGGGGATGTTGTTAAAAGTTTAATCAGCTAACACTGACCAAGTAAGCTTGGCAGGCTGTGGATGGTCATTACTGAGGTCACCCCTGCTGTAGCAATTCTGACAGGGTCACAGCATGAACTTACAATAAAGAGAGTGTTACATAAGGTAAGAGAACACCTGAAAGGGACCCCAGAAAAGAGATGTGCTCTGCGGGGAGTAGGAAACAGATGGGCTGTTAGGACAAGTGAATCCTTTTAAAGTTTATCTTTGCCTGCCCTGTTTAACATATGCTTCTGAAAAGATGGGGCATGCAACAATCGCTTTGATATGTTCATCAGAAATAAGATTGGTAACCAGTTTGGTGGGGGTAGGAAATATAGGGGCACCAGATTAAAAAATTATTTCTCTGTGTTTTATTTAAACTTTCCATAGTTCCAGGGAAGTAAGCAGGATATTTCATACTGTTTAAATTTTGCCCTAGATAGACCAAAGTCTTATTATAATCTAGCACTATTTTTTTTTTTAACTCAGAAGATCATTTTGAGCACTGCCCAGTTGTATAAGATTCTCTAATTCACCAACTTTGTCTCATTTATTTCTGAAGTTCTTATTTTTCTAATGGGCTGATTTCTAAAATAGATAACAGCTAAGGAAAATTTCCTTTGTGTGTCTAAGCAAGAAAGTGAACAAAGTATAAGTGAAGCCACTTGATGAATTTGGTGAAAACTCGTTGAAAGTTAAAGAAAGTGAAAGTCGCTCAGTTGTGTCCAACGCTTTGTGACTGTAGCCTGCCAGACTCCTATTTCCATGGAATTCTCCAGGCCAGAATACTGGAGTGTGTAGCTGTTCCCTTCTCCAGGGGATCTTCCCAACCCAGGAATCAAACCGGGGTCTCCTGCATTGCAAGTGGATTCTTTACCTGCTGAGCTACTAGGTAAAACTCATCAAAGGAATATAATACAATGTCAACTTAAAAAGTATTGACAAATTCAAAATATAAAAAACCTATGCGCATGCATCCTCAGTCTTCTTTTTCTATGGGATTCTCCAGGCAAGAATATTGGGGTGGGTTGCCATACCCTCCTCCTCCAGGAATCAAACCCACATCTCCTGTGTCTCTTACATTGCAGACAGATGCCTATTGCTAAGCCACCAGGAAATCCATAGAAAGTATACAAATGAGTGCACAAAATATTCTTCTTGTTATGTCCACTTTTTGACTCTCATAATGATCTTTCTTCTGTGTTCTCAGCAGAACTGGTCATGCAGTCAATCTAATTCAATTATTAAATTAGCCTCCCATAAATTTTTCAAACCATAGTTTTGATTTTTGTTTCATAATCATAATGGGATTGTACTGTAAGTAGTAACTGTTTATGCATTATAAAAGTAATTGTCAGCTTACTGGATAATCTACTAAGGAGCAGATTACCAGTTTAGAAACTAGTATCTGCATATTCTCTATGTCTTGTCCTAGGATATTCAAACCTCTAAAGATCTGCATGAATCTGAACTTTAGACTCAGTTTATACACTATGCAAATTGTGCTAATCCAGACATGATCCTTTGACAGTGAAGCTTTTCCCAGCATATAATCTCATTTTTTCAACAACTGTCATCATATCTGAAAGATCTGAACGTTTTGTGATGGCAAATTGATATGGTTCAAATGATGTAAGAATGTGTTCAAACTACATGTTTATGTCTGATGCAACAAACTTTTATATTGAGTGTGTCCTGAAAAATAAAATGCCTCACTGAAAGCATCTACCCTGGAGATTAAAGTATGATTTAATAGATGTGTGGTTACATTGAAGGAGGCTTTATGAAGAGAAATAAGAAATATTCTGTATTGCATTCAAACTGCAGAAGGAATTTTAGTAAACATTGTGTATTATCCAAATTGGAATTGATCCAGGACTCAAAGCCTGATATTTAGGCTAACTATAGGGTTTGCATAAAAGGTGGCATCTTCAGGGGTTCGTCCTTTATGGAATTCCTGAGGAAGCTTCCCATGGAGACAGATTGTTCTGTCAAGCCCACACAGGCAAATGCCTCATCATTAACTCACTTTGGAACAAAAAATAAACTGCTGTAACAGTGGAATTAAAAGAATATTGCTATTGTGCATGTTTTTCCCCACAGGCTATGAAGGAAATTATGAAAAACTTTTAGGAAGAAGTCTGATAACTCATCTTTTCAAAGTATTTCATCCTCAGCATGCTAGTTTCAAACACTTTGGTGGCTTTATTCTATATAAAAGCTTGGCAAATTTAACTATTAAAGGTAAATTTCTTTATTTTAATATATCACAAGACAGCTTAAGGTAAGTGAAATGTCAAATTTTAGACCATGAGAAATATTGGCAATACACAAAATTTTCAGAGACTCAGAGTCAATGCTGCTGCTGCTGCTGCTAAGTCGCTTCAGTCGAGTCCGACTTCGTGCTACCCCATAGACGGCAGCCCTCCAGGCTCCACCGTCCCTGGGATTCTCCAGGCAAGAACACTGGAGTGGGTTGCCATTTCCTTCTCCAGTGCATGAAAGTGAAAAGTGAAAAGTGAAAGTGAAGTCGCTCAGTCGTGTCCGACTCTTCGCGACCCCATGGACTGCGGCCCACCAGGCTCCTCTGTCCATGGGATTTTCCAGGCAAGAGTACTGGAGTGGGCTGCCATTAGGGTAAGGGAAAATACAAATGGAAGAATGAATAGAAGACAATGATTAAAATACTTTAATGGAAACAGGAAAACATGGGATTGAATATTTATGTATATGGTATATACATAGCTGTGTATATAATACACACACACACACACACACACATGAAATTACATGTATACAACATGCTCAGATTTATTTGTGATCCTGAGTGCATGCTCAGTCACTAAAGTCGTATCCAACTCTTTGAGACCCCATGTAATGTAGCCGCTCCCCCGCAACCCCTGCCCAGCCTCCTCTGTCCATGGGATTTTTCAGGCAAGAATACTGGAGTGGATTGCCATTTCCTCCTCTAGAGATTCTTCCCAAGCCAGGGATCAAACCCACATCTCCTGTGCCTCCTTCATTGGCAGCTGAATTCTTTATCACTGAGCCACCTGAGAATCGCATCAGGAAAACGTAGTGAAGATAACAATGATATATCATTTTGTCTATATTTCAACTGCCAGAAACTTTAAATTCTGATAACACCAATGGTTAAAAATAATGTGATACATATATAATTTCATATAGTAGTTATGTTTTTGAAAATGGCATGGCATTACATATAATTGAATATTCACATACCCCTCAACCCAGTAATCTTTCACCTACGTATGTATCCCATAGAAGCTTTGTCACACATGTTTCAGGAGATCTGCACAGGATTGTTCATATCCTGGATAGTATGCTCACAGATGTCAGTTTACTAAATAATAAATAAATAAGCCAACCAACATGCAGATATACAAATAAAGTAGACTACATATAGACGATGATGGGAGTGTTAAAGGAAATAAGGTTTTTAATTTGTGTATCTGAAGAATGAGGAAAAAATAGAGAAAATAAAAAAATAAATAAAATGCACATGCTCATAATGAAAAAGAAACCAACAATAAAATCACCAGAAGATAGATGCTGGAGCTTCCTGGGTAGGGATAAGAAGTTTTGATCTTGGTAACCTAAGCAGTTGGATTTTATTACCACTCAGGGACAGAAGATAAATGCTTGGGCCCAGAAGAGGCAGGAACTTAGAATGAATACTGCTGTATAAATATAATACCTTCAAAGTTATATGCCATTTGTGAAAAAATGAACCGATAACTCAGGTAGATATTTAAGAGAAGTACAAAGTTTGAATTCTGGGTGAGAAAAGAAGATGATTTTTCCTGAGCAGCTTAACCAATGTCCTGCTACTCAAGATAGTTTGGAATCTTCATTATCAGTATATCCTGGGAATACACATGTCAAAAATTAACATAAAAAAGGAATTCATATGTCACTATGATTAAAGATTTTTGACAACACACAGAATAGAAAATGATTAAAACCACAAGTTGATCCTGTTATAATACAAATATAATTTAAAAAATATTTTACTAAGAAAAATGCAAGCAGACTATTTAAAAATATACACAAACTATAAGTAAAAGACAAGATACTATGAAATTGATAAAGAGAGGAAGATAATAGTTAACACTATGAAAATTAAAAATATCAAAAACAAGGTTACTTAAAATTTTTAAATATTAATATAAATTGAAGTGCAATTAAACAAATGAACTGACATAACCAAGGAAGGAATTAGTGAACTGGAATATAGTGCATTTCAGGCAGATTCTTTACCACTGAGCCATTAGGGAAACCCCTGAACTGAAATAGAAGAATGAGTAAATTAAATAGAATGCAACTCAGAAATAAAAAGTACAGAAATCACATCAAGAGATGCATGCAGTAGAGAAGAGAAGTGGAACAGATACTTAATTGTAGTTTCAAAAATAGAAAATAAGATCATGTATTGTTTGAAGTATTAATGGATGTTAAAGGATCAACCATAAAAACTGAAATTAAAAATGAGAAGAAGAGACATTATTTTGTCCATTCAGATGTTTTTAAGCTTTGATTTATATATATACATGTATATTTATAACAATGAAACACACTTAACATGTAATATATTTTATTTCTTTATTGTTTATCTCCCATATAGAATGCAAACAGTGTAGGAGCAGGCCCTTTTGTCTCTTGTCTTCTTTTGTTCATTGTTTACTTAAAAGAATATAACAGAGATTGGCAGTAAACATTTTGATAATGAATGAAACTCTGGGGATAGTGAAGGACAGGGAAGCCTGGTGTACTGCAGTCTATGGGGTTGCAAAGAGGTGGAGATGGCTTAGTGACTGAACAACAACAATAAATGAATGAAAGAAAGCAAACAATACTATTATTTTGCCACAGGAGCCAACATTCATTCAAAATGTAAACCAAATCAGTCATTCCTTTCTTTAACCTACCCTAGATTCTCAAACATATATGTGTGTGTATGTATGTATAACAGAATTACATATACAACAGAACTACAATACACTTAGCTGAAAATATAGGGGGTATCATCTAAGATTAGAGTATGAAGGATTTCATGAACATGACCAAAAACTCATTACCCAATGCTTGAGTGATCAAAATGATCCTCTCTTATTAACCAGCCTAGGCAGTTTCATACTGGTACTAAACATTGTCCATAGTGGTTTCCAGAATCCCAAGGGGAGATCAGATCAACAGACTTTTTCTCTGAATTTGCTGAAATATCTCTAAACGTTTCCTCAAGTGGGGATTTTAAAAACATTCCTTTCACCATTTTGCTTTTTGTCTCTTTTTCCCTCCCTGTTGTTTTTCAACTAAATATTATAAGGCTGTTAATAACATTGTAGGAAAAGTCTTTCCCCAAGGTAAAAACAGAAATGATTCTTAGACCACCTGCTTTTAATTTGTTTAATACCTTCCAATGTTTTTACCTCTGGGGAGGTGAATCATGGGGGAATAAATGGAAAGCTCTCAACTCCTGTTAAGCAAAGCGAAAGTTGGTGAAAAAAAAAAATACTTTCAGTTCTGTAGATAACATAATAGAAGCAGAAAACAGAGAAGAATAAGAAGTGAAAAAGGCTGAAACGATACAAAACCCATGGACAGAAAATAGAAGACCCTGATGCTGGGAAAGATAGAGGGCAGGAGTGAAGAGAGTGACAGAGGATGAGATGGTTGGATAGCGTCATTGACTCAACAAACATGAGTTTAAGAAAATTCTGGGAGACAGAGAAGGACAGAAAAGCCTGGCATACTGCAGTCTGTGGGATCACAAAGAGTTGGACTTGACTTAGCAAATGAACAGCAACAACAATAGAGAAAATAGATATTTTGTTCACTAAATAGAAAAATAGACTGAAAACAAAATGATGTGGCGTGCTTGAAATTTAGGTATAATTAATTTGCTTGATAAACTAGATGAAATTCAATGAAATGTTACTATTGAATTTTTATTTCTTATGAAGTTGCAACATAATATTCTTTTGACTGATATTCAGAATACTATGAACCTAAGATTTAATTGCTTACAATAATGAAACAACCTTTTGTCTATAATTCACAAGGTGCTTTTTGTTGTTCTTAGTGAAGGTCTCATTTGATCTTCCTAACAACCTTAGGTAGGTACAAATTTTAATTCCCAGTCCAAGACACTTAAATTGAAGTTTAGCAAGTCAACTTGCATTATCATTCTGTTTTTTAATCTGTTGGTGATTTTCTTCCTTCTATATGACTTCATAGTCTTTGATATAAGAAAGGGGTTTAATACAAAAATTGCCATACCCCAATGGATAAGATCAATATAGTCTAGAATATGTTGACTATAAAAAGAGCTCATCTTGTGATAACATAGTTGTTCTTCTCAGTATTGTTCTTCCCAGTATTAAATTTCAACATTAAGTACATATGTCTTAAAGCACTTGTAATGTTGATTTTGGATGCAGTGTCTGACAAAAGAACTTAGAGAAAGAGAACCACAATTAAATGTGAATGAAAAGAACATATCCTAATATCTTACTGGAAATCTAAAAGAAAGTTATAATACTCGAATAAAGAAAAAAGAAGATATCAAGAAAGAAGAGATGCTGAACAGTGTAAAATACAGTTGGTCTTTTGTATCCATAGGTTCTTTATCAGTGTATTCAACCAACCTCAAATTGAAAATTCAAAATAAAATTAAATTCCAGAAAGTTCCACAAAATAACACATGAATTTGCTAAAAGCTGGAAACTATACAGCATTTATATTGTATTATATTACCTATTATAAGTAATCCCGAAATAATTTAAAGTAGTTGAGAGGATGTGCATAATGATTTGCAAATACCACACAATTTTATATAAAGGACTTGAGCATCTGTGAATTATGGTATCTGCAGGGATTCAGTGGGGAGTGAGGGCCTGTAACCAATCCCCAGTGGATACTGAGAGATGACTCTACTCTTTTGAAAATTCAATGAGAGAGAAAACTGGATTATAATATGTATATGACTTAAGACAATGCAAAGAAGACAGTAAATGATCATATAGCAAAGGTCTTTTGTGGGACATATAAAAGATTTTGGTTTGTTTTCACTTCATTCAGACAATTTGTGCTCAGTTACCTGTGCCCATTTGAAGGATGTATTTCAAATTGTTTTGATAAGAGTATATAACACCTGCACATCAAGGATTTCTAAATTAATCCTAAAGAGCAATAGGAACTGATTAGGCTTAGCAGTTAAATGTTATTTGAGGTCTCCAGGTAATTAATCAATGAAATTTGAGAATAAGTAAGCTGTAGCCCCAGGAGTGTCTTCTATAACATTTCTTACTTAGTATCTCTTAATTGTGATATATAGCCTAATAGAATGGATTCTTAATATGATAGCTGGCATGTTTTTCCAAACTTTCTTAATTTCAACACTGCATGAATTCAGAATTATGTGGTACATGTCAAACCCACATTAATTTGCCAATGTATTTTGGAATATCATGAATACTGATTACTTGGTCACTAAAATTTGGGAGTACAATTTTCCTTTACACTGTAAAAATTATCTTAAAAATAAGCATGTACAGGGACTTCTCTGGTGGTCTGGTGGTTAAGACACCATGCTTCTAATGCAGTGGATGTGGGTTCAATCCCTGGTCTGGAGCTAAGATCCCCACATGCTACTCAGTGTGCCCAAAACCAAAACATAAAACAGAAGCAATATTGTAATATTTCTTGGTCCCAAATTTCCCATCTATGGTGATAAGAAGGTGTTCCTCCTCCCAGTAAGGAGCCTAGGTGTCACATAAGATGTTATGGCTTGGTCCAGGGAGGAAGATGAAGGGGGGAAGATCAGAATGACCTTCTTGCTTCTGCATCATAAGCTGCTTATAAACAGCAGGCAATAAACCAGAGGTTCTCCCAAGTCCCTTCTCATGCTGAATAATTTGGTAGGGGAGGGCGGGGCTCACAGAACTGAAGAAAACAGTTCACTTATGAGGTTACCAGTTTATTTTGCGAGTACTGAATTCAGTAATAGCCAGATGGAAGAGATGCATAGGACAAGATATGAGAGAAGGGCTGCAAAGCTGCCATGCCCTCTCTAGGCATGCAACCTCCCAGAATCTCCACAAGTTTACCAACTGGAAGCTCTCAAAACCCCATACTTTGGGAATTTTTATGGAGTCTTCATTCTATGCTGCTGCTGCTGCTAAGTCGCTTCAGTCTGACTCTATGCGATCCCATAGACGGCAGCCCACCAGGCTCCCCCACTCCTGGGATTCTCTAGGTAAGAATACTGGAGTGGGTTGCCATTTCCTTCTCCAATGCATGAAAATGAAAAGTCAAAGTGAAGTCGCTCAGTGTCCAACTCTTAGCGATCCCATGGACTGCAGCCTACGAGGATCCTCCATCCATGGGATTTTCCAGGCAAGAGTACTGGAGTAGGTTGCCATTGCCTTCTCCATAGGCATGATTAATTAAATCATTGACCACTGGGGAATAATTCAACCTTCAGGCTCTCTTCTTAATTGATCAGGGAGTTTGTTTAGTATTTATATCCAAATATATTATGCATGTAAATATTATGAAATGTTTTATTGTGATTTATAACAAGTAATATATATTTGGTCTTCAACCCTGTTTCTGGCATTGAGCTCCTGCTGTTTATGCTTAGTCACTAAGTTGTGTCCAACTCTTTTGGGACCCTATGGACTGTAGCCCACAAGACTCTTTTGTCCATGGGATTCTCCAAGCAAGAACACTGGAGTGGGTTGCCATGCCCTCCTCCAGGGGATATTCCTGACCCTAGGATTGAACCCATGTTTCTTATTTCTCTTGAACTGGCAGATGGGTTCTTTACCATGAGTGCCACCTGGGAAGTCCGAAACATATGACTGATTAGATATTTGAAACTTTCTGTCCTCCCCGCCTTAGCCCTGACCCAATTATGGGGAGGGGAGAAGGGACGGAGACTGAGTTCAATCCCCAAAGGCCAATAATTTAGTTAATCATGCCTATGCAAGAAGCCTCCATTAAAAAAAAGGATAGAGTTCAGACATCTTTTAGGTAGATGAACATGTGGCGATTTGAAGACGAGAGTGGTGAACTCAGAGAGCATGGAAACCCCTAGCCCTTTCCTCATACTTTTCCCTAAACATTTTTTCCATCTGGCTTTTCCAGAATTATATTCTTTCATGATAAACAGCTAACCTAGTAAGTATAGGGTTGGCCAAAAATTTTGTTCGAATTTTCCTATAACATCTTATGAAAAAACCCAAATGAACTTTTTGACCAACCCAATAAAATGTTACTCTGAACTCTGCGAGTCATTCTGGCAAATTAATTAATTCCGAGAAATGAGCGTTGTCTAACTCAATGAAACTAAGCTATGCCCGTGAGGCAACCCAAGATGGGCAGGTCATGGTGGAGAGATCTGACAGAATGTGGTCCACTGGAGAAGGAAATGCCAAAACACTTCAGTATTCTTGACTTGAGAACCCCATGAACAGTATGAAAAGGCAAAATGATAGGATAATGAAAGAGGAACTCCCCAGGTCAGTAGTTGCCCAATATGCTACTGGAGATCAGTGGAGAAATAACTCCAGAAAGAATGAAGGGATGGAGCCAAAGCAAAAACAATACCCACCTGTGGATGTGACTGGTGATAGAAGCAAGATCCGATGCTGTAAAGAGCAATATTGCATAGGAACCTGGAATACCAGGTCCACGAATCAAGGCAAATTGGAAGTGGTCAAACAAGAGATGGCAAGAGTGAATGTCGACATTCTAGGAATCAGTGAACTAAAATGGACTGGAATGGGTGAATTTAACTCAGATGACCATTATATCTACGACTGTGGGCAGGAATCCCTCAGAAGAAATGGAGTAGCCATCATGGTCAACAAAAGAGTCTGAAATGCAGTACTTGGATGCAGTCTCAAAAAGGACAGAATGATCTCTGTTTGTTTCCAAGGCAAACCATTCAATATCACAGTAATTCAAGTCTATGTCCTGACCAGTAATGCTGAAGAAGCTGAAGTTGAATGGTTCTATGAAGACCTACAAGACCTTTTAGAACTAACACCCCAAAAAGATGTCCTTTTCATTAAAGGGGACTGGAATGCAAAAGTAGGAAATCAAGAAACACCTGGAGTAACAGGCAAATTTGGCCTTGGAATACGGAATGAAGCAGGGCAAAGACTAATAGAGTTTTGCCAAGAAAATGCACTGGTCATAACAAACACCCTCTTCCAACAACACAAGAGAAGACTCTATACATAGACATCACCAGATGGTCAACACCAAAATCAGATTGATGATATTCTTTGCAGCCAAAGATGGAGAAGCTCCATACAGTCAGCAAAAACGAGACCAGGAGCTGACTGTGGCTCAGATCATTAATTCCTTATTGCCAAATTCAGATTTAAATTGAAGAAAGTAGGGAAAACCACTAGACCATTCAGGTATGACCTAAATCAAATCCCTTATGATTATACAGTGGAAGTGAGAAATAGATTTAAGAGCCTAGATCTGATAGATAGAGTGCCTGATGAGCTATGGAATGAGGTTCATGACATTGTACAGGAGACAGGGATCAAGACCATCCCCATGGAAAAGAAATGCAAAAAAGCAAAACGGCTGTCTGGGGAGGCCTTACAAATAGCTGTGAAAAGAAGAGAAGCAAAAAGCAAAGGAGAAAAGGAAAGATAAAAGCATCTGAATGCAGAGTTCCAAAGAACAGCAAGAAGAGATAAGAAAGCCTTCTTCAGTGATCAATGCACAGAAATAGAGGAAAACAACAGAATGGGAAAGACTAGAGATCTCTTCAAGAAAATTAGAGATACCAAGGGAACATTTCATGCAAAGATGGGCTCGATAAAGGACAGAAATGGTATGGACCTAACAGAAGCAGAAGATATTAAGAAGAGATGGCAAGAATACACAGAAGAACTGTACAAAAAAAGATTTTCACGACCCAGATTATCATGATGGTGTGATCACTGACCTAGAGCCAGATATCCTGGAATGTGAAGTCAAGTGGGCCTTAGAAAGCATCACTACAAACAAAGCTAGTGAGGTGATAGAATTCCAGTTGAGCTATTCCAAATCCTGAAAGATGATGCTGTGAAAGTGCTGCACTCAATATGCCAGCAAATTTGGAAAACTCATCAGTGGCCACAGGACTGGAAAAGGTCCGTTTTCATTCCAATCCCAAAGAAAGGCAATGCCAAAGAATGCTCAAACCTCTGCACAATTGCATGCATCTCACATGCTAGTAAAGTAATGCTCAAAATTCTCCAGGCCAGGCTTCAGTAATATGTGAACCGTGAACTTCCTGATGTTCAAGCTGGTTTTAGAAAAGGCAGAGGAACCAGAGATCAAATTGCCAACATCCACTGGATCATGGAAAAAGCAAGAGAGTTCCAGAAAAGCATCTATTTCTGCTTTATTGACTATGCCAAAGCCTTTGACTGTGTGGATCACAATAAACTGTGGACAATTCTGAAAGACATGGGAATACCAGACCACCTGATCTGCCTCTTGAGAAATCTGTATGCAGGTCAGGAAGCAACAGTTAGAACTGGACATTAAACAACAGACTGGTTCCAAATAGGAAAAGGAGTACGTCAAGGCTGTATATTGTCACCCTGCTTATTTAACTTATATGCAGAGTACATCATGAGAAACGCTGGACTGAAAGAAGCACAAGCTGGAATCAAGATTGCAGGGAGAAATAACAAATAACCTCAGATATGCAGATGACACCACCCTTATGGCATAAAGTGAAAAGGAACTAAAAAACCTCTTGATGAAAGTGAAAGTGGAGAGTGAAAAAGTTGGCTTAAATCTCAACTTTCAGAAAACGAAGATCATGGCATCTGGTCCCATCATTTCATGGGAAATAGATGGGGAAACAGTGGAAACAGTGTCAGACTTTATTTTGGGGGGGCTCCAAAATCACTGCAGATGGTGATTGCAGCCATGAAATTAAAAGACGCTTACTCCCTGGAAGGAAAGTTATGACCAACCTAGATAGCATATTGAAAAACAGAGACATTACTTTGTCAACAAAAGTCTGTCTAGTCAAGGCTATGGTTTTTCCAGTGGTCATGTATGGATGTGAGAGTTGGACTGTGAAGAAGGCTGAACACATAAGAATTGATGCTTTTGACCTGTGGTGTTGGAGAAGACTCTTGAGAGTCCCTTGGACTGCAAGGAGATCCAACCAGTCCATTCTGAAGGAAATCAGCCTTGGGATTTCTTTGGAAGGAATGATGCTGAAGCTGAAATTCCAGTATTTTGGCCACCTCATGCGAAGAGTTGACTCATTGGAAAAGACTCTGATGCTGGGAGGGATTGGGGACAGGAGGAGAAGGGGACGACAGAGGATGAGATGGCTGGATGGCATCACTGACTCGATGGACGTGAGTCTGAGTGAACTCCTGGAGTTGGTGATGGACAGGGAGGCCTGGTGTACTGCGATTCATGGGGTCGCAAAGAGTCGGACACGACTGAGCGACTGAACTGAACTGAACTGAAAGAATCATTGGAACCTCCAATCTACATCTGTCAATCAGAGGTCCAAGTGACAACCTAAAGCTGTGACTAGTCTCTGAAGTGAGGAGGGGCACAGTATTGTCGGACTGAGCCCTTTAACTGGGGGATTTGAAGATATCTCCAAGTAGACAGGGACAGAATTAAGTTGAATTGTAGGATGTCCTGCTGGTGTTAGAGAATTGCTTTTTGTTATGGGGGAAGCCACACACACACATTGAAATTGGGGTTCTAGAACCCTTTAGTTAGATATGTCTATGCTTATAAATACTTTCCATAAAAATATTTATATTGTGCTTATATTTTTGACATTTCACCATTTCTTATATAGATTCAATACATTGTATCTTTATTCTCTCTTTGTGTCAAACATTTTAGGCAGAAGATGTAGATATCATTGGACTCATTAACTTTTTCAGAGGTTAATCAATCCTAATTAGTGCATTAATAGCTTTATACAATAAACAACTTATGTGAAACTAATCTTTATGGGGAAAATCCTGAAATAGAGTATTACATTGAATATTGGCAAAGATAAGTGCTTTCTTTGAACTCAGAAGTCAATCAGATTTTTTTTGAATTGCTAGGTAAAATTTTTTAATTATTAGCACTTTTTGTGATTCAGATTATTTTTGAATAATGAAGAACGCCACCCATATCAGTGACTATGAGAACTGGTTATAATATCAATATTGTCTCAATGATCAGATATCTCTTCTGATATCTGATGTTCAGAAAAAAATATCTGGGTTTCCAGCTGTGCATTTAAAATTATTTCATTTTTTCCCAAGACAGAGAAAATTTACTTCATTCAGTTAACAGTAACAGTGTTACAGTTATTTGGTGTGTTATTAGTGTTCAAGTTGGCATTCATCAATGTACTATAATTGATTCACAATAAGAATTTTCATTGCATGGTGTAAATATTTTCATGACTTAGATAACAAAAAATCTCTGAATAGAGTAAAAGTGCAGCACAAGCCAATGAAAGAAATCTGTGGCAAGAAAGAATAAGAAGCTTCTAGGAAATTTGATAGGGATATAGATGTAGTATATTATGTTGAAAAATACAAGATAAGATAGAAGTACAGATCATAAAAATGAAGAAAAACTTAGAGAAGAATAAATGGGGGAAGCATAACACATGAATTCAAAATAAGCATTGAAACATCTTTTGAAAGAAAGTTTTGAAAATATTATACGAAATATTTGCTTTAAACACTATCTTTTCCTCAAATTCTAAGAAAGTAATCTAAGATTCTATTGATGGTAAAGTGGCAGATGGATGCTGAAAATAAAGCAAATTTTGTAGTTTTGCAACATATAATATATAACTACTTATAAAATGTAATTGAAGCATCACATTGCTTAATAATAATATGAACAAAATACAAAAAATTAAGTGCATTTCTATGTCCTTTAGGACAACAAATATTGTAAATCTGCAGTCCTTCAATTGATTTATAACTTAGGTGAATTTTAATCAAAATCTTAAATGGACTTCTTTTAAATGCAATAAGAGGATCACTTCAGAAAAATATAACCGTAGGATGTCACTTACACACACACAATTTTATTTCAGGTAGAAGAAAATTAGCATAAACATGAACTAACCTGCCACACCTGAGAGAAAGAGTTACTGCCCATGATAAAGAACTATTTCAAAAAATATAATTAAAAATAAGGGAATCAAAACAAAATTCATCTTAGGTCATTGTACAAAAAATATGAATAACCAATAAATAAATGTTTCACTTCACAAGTGATTTGATAAAATTAATATGGACTAGAATTTGGCACAAATGTTTTTTTTAATTACAAAATATAATATTCATTAAGATGGTGAAATTCTTAGTTAAACTGAATACCAGTGAGAGTAAAAAAAAAAACTATAAGATCGTTCTGAAAGGCATTTTGCCAATATTTATTAAAAGCATTAAGCATAAGCAGACTGTTGATTTGTTAATTCCTTATTTAATTAATTTATCAAGATATTAGGGCTTCTCTGGTGGTTCAGTGGTAAAGAACCTGCCTGCCAATACAGGCGGAGAAGGCAATGGCACCCCACTCCAGTACTCTTGCCTGGAAAATCCCATGGATGGAGGAGCCTGGTAGGCTGCAGTCCATGGGGTCGCAAAGCGTCGGACACGACTGAAGTGACTTAACAGCAGCAGCAGCAGCCAATATAGGAGAAGCTGGTTCGATCCCAAGTCAGGAAGATTCCCTGGAGAAGGAAATGGCAACCCACTCCAGTACTCTTGCCTGGAAAATCCCATAGACAGAGGAGCCTAGCAGGCTACAGTACATGGGGTCTTCAAAGAGTCAGACATGACTTAATGACTAAACAACAAGATCTGAAGATATTAGACAAATGAACAAATACATACGTAAAAACTTTGTAATGTTATACTGAAATTTGTATTATTGTTTAGGTAGAATTAACTAAAATGTCCAAAGATATGTATTAATTCAGTACTGTCTCATAGACTTATAATAATGGAGTATGATTAACCACTTAAAAAGGGAAAAAAGAATATCATATAAGAAATGAATCGCCAGTCCAGGTTCGATGCAGGATACAGGATGCTTGGGGCTGGTGCACTGGGATGACCCAGAGGGATGGTATGGGGAGGGAGGTGGTAGCGGGGTTCAGGATGGGGAACATGTGTACACCCATGGCGGATTCATGTTGATGTATGGCAAAACAATACAATATTGTAAAGTAATTAACCTCCAATTAAAATAAATAAATTTAATTTAAAAAGGAATAAAAAGGAGTGGAATATATATAGCATAAATATTTTTTGCATATATTTCAAGTGAAAAACAACACAAACAATGTGAATTTTATAATTGTCTAAAGACCATGAATTTGCTTTTTAAGTCTTTCTCAGGTATATTTTGTTTAACATAAGAGGTGCTGCAGTGGTAAAAAATCCGCCTGCCAATGCAGGAGAAGCAGGAGATGCTGGTTCGATCCCTGAGTCCAGAAAAGCCCCTGAAGGAGGAAATAGTAACCTGCTCCAACATTTTTACCTGGGAAATTCCATGGACTGAGGACCCTGGCAGGGTACAGTCCATGGTATCGCAAGAGTTGGACAAGACTGAGAAAGTATGCAGTAGTAGTAGTTACCATAATTAGGAACAAAATACTGTCCACACATTGTACTTGGTTGATATTTCCCTTAATTACATTTTAAACTATGCATTCTCTTTCTTTCGTATCTTACAATTTATCAGTTGAACAAAACAGGCTGTTAGTCCTGTAGTATTTCCTGCGAGCCCCCATGTTGGTGGTATTCCTCTGGTGTCATTTAATTTATCCTTCTGTTCTCTGTATTTGCTGTCTTTTGGTTAGAACTATAGGTTTTACCTGTTTCAGTTTCATGTTCAGTTTTGACAAGAATATTTCACAAGTGTTTCTGTATTAGGAATCACATGTATAGTTTTTCTTTGGGAATGTGAGTAACTATTGATAATCATTCCATGTATCAATTATTTATTTAATGATTGCAAAATGGTAATGTTAAAATATTCATTTATTCTGCATATATAAGCTAGAGTGTCTTTATAGAGAGAAATTGCCTGTTATCCACTATTTGTTTCCTTTGAAATAGAGTTCAGTAAGAAAATTATAAATGTATATTTGTTATTTTCATCCTCCCGGTAACTCTGAGCTTCATTTTTCTACCTAGTTCCTTGAGGCATAAAGGTAGGTTGTTTATTTGAGATCTTTCTTGTTTCTTAATGTAGTCATTTATCACTATAAAATTCCCTCTTCAAACTGCTTTCACTGCATCATATAAGTTTTGGCATGCTGTGTTCCTATTTTCATTTATTTCAAGATTTTTTTTTCCACTTTTGATTTATTCTTTGACTCATTGGTTGTTCAACAGTGTATCACATAATTTCCACATATTTGTGAACTTTTCAGTTTTCCTCCCATTGTTGATTTCTAATTTCATACCATTGTGGTCAAAAAAGATACTTGATAGGATTTCAATCATCTGACGTTTTCAAAGACTTGTGACCTAACACGTGATATATCTGTGGGAATGTTTCCTGTTCACTTGAGAAGAATGTATATTCTGCTGCTGTTGGATGGAATGTTCCATATGTGCCTATTAGGTCTGTTTGGTGTAAAGCATAGTTCAAGTCCAGTGTTTCCTTCTTGACTCTATGTCTGGATGATCTATCCTTTATTGAAAGATGGGAATTGAAGCCACATACTATTACTGCATTACTGTCTATTTCTCCCTTCAGATATGTTAGTATTTGCTTACTGTATTTGTGTGCTCTTATGTTGGGTATCTTTTCCATAACATTATTTAAGGCTGACCAATAAGAATTTTACTACTTAACTGTCATTATAAATATATGAATTTTTAACATACCTTCTGTGTGTGAACTCATTTCAGTTATTCTTATTCATGATTAACTTATCCAACTTTGTCTCATGATAAGCTCACCAGGTTGGCTTTAATTCTATTTGCCACATTCCAAATAATCATGGAAACTTACTATTTGTCACTATAACAAGCTATTGAGACCCATTTTATGTTTGTCCCCCACCAGATATGGAGTCAACTATTTTTCCAGGAATTCTTGGTTCTTTATATTAAGAAATAACATTTAGAGAAAATGACATTTAGAGACCACAATCTGTGTAGCTGAGCTCAGCTTATTACCATGGTATTTTTAAGTGTTTCTAATGTTTTCAGAATCTATGTAGAAACTATGTAAGGTTTTTGAGGAGACTATAATCCTGAATTTATAAAAACTGGCATTTCCAATATAAAAAAGACTAAAATCTTTTTAATAGAATCATTTGGATTATGTGTTTCAAACTCCTTTCCCTTATTCTAGAGTTGGTTCTTAATTGCATTAACATAATTAATTGCTTTCATATAGTGTGTTTGGGTATATATACATATCATGATGCCATTACTAATAATATACATATTAAAAACAGTTAAAATATGTTGGTAGTTTTATTTGTTCTAAGGTATATCTTATAAGACATAAATGACCAATTAGTTTACTGTCACTTGAAATAACTATTCTTCATGTGATACACCAATTAGATACATGGCAGGTTCATTTGATTTATGTTACCTGAAATTTTAAGGCTTTCATAAATTTAGGTTTATTTTACAAGCATCTTAACATCTCCATAAAAGCAAAGTTAAAAATAGAATATTAAGAATATATAAGTCTAAATTGTGGGATTGCCATTTCCTTTTCCAGGGGATCTTCCCTACGCAGGGTTTGAACTCACATCGCCTGCATTGGCAGGTGAATTCTTTACCGCTGAGACACCAGGGAAGCAAACAAAACAAAACAAAACATTTTCCCCTTCTTCTCCACTTTGCTCCCTTTCTCTCACATCTTTTTCATTCCTTTTTAAATTTATCCATCTATCTTCTTAGAGTTCAGTTCAGTTCAGTTGCTCAGTTGTGTCCAACTCTGTGCGAATCCATGAACCACAGCACGCCTGGCCTCCCTGTCTGTCACCAACTCCTGGAGTCCACCCAAAGCCATGTCCATCAAGTTGGTGATGCCATCCAACCATCTCATCCTCTGTCGTCCCCTTCTCCTCCTGCCCTCAATCTTTCTCAGCATCAGGGTCTTTTCAAATGAGTCAGCTCTTCACATCAGGTGGCCAAAAATATTGTAGGTTCAGTTTCAACATCAGTCTTTCCAATGAACACCCAGGCTGATCTCCTTTATGATAGACTGGTTGGATCTCCTTGCAGTCCAAGGGACTCTCAAGAGTCTTCTCCAACACCACAGGTCAAAAGCATAAATTCTTCAGCATTCAGCTTTCTTTATAGTCCAACTCTCACATCCATACATGACTACTGGAAAACCCATAGCCTTAACTAGATGGACCTTTGTTGGCAAAGTAATGTCTCTGCTTTTTAATATGCTGTCTAGATTGGTCATAACTTTCCTTCCAAGAATTAAGCGTCTTTTGATTTCATGGCTGGGGTCACCATCTGCAGTGATTTTGGAGCCCAGAAAAATAAAATCAGCCACTGTTTTCACTGTTTCTCCATCTATTTGCCATGAAGTGATGGGACCAGGTGCCATGATCTTAGTTTTCTGAATGTTGAGCTTTAAGCCAACTTTCATACTCTCCTCTTTCACTTTCATCAAGAGGCTCTTTAGTTCTTCTTCACTTTCTGCCATAAAGGTGGTGTCATCTGCATATCTGAGGTTATTGATATTTCTCCTGGAAATCTTGATTCCAGCTTGTGCTTCTTCCAGCCCAGCTTTTCTCATGATGTACTCTGCATAGAAGTTAAATAAACAGGGTGACAATATACAGCTTTGACGTAATCCTTTTCCTATTTGGAACCAGTCTGTTGTTCCATGTCCAGTTCTAACTGTTGCTTCCTGACCTGCATACAGGTTTCTCAACAGGCCGGTCTGGTGATCTGGTATTCCCATGTCTTTCAGAATTTTCCACAGTTTATTGTGATCCACACAGTCAAAAGCTTTGGCATAGTCAACAAAGCAGAATTAGATGTTTTTCTGGAACTCTCTTGCTTTTTCCATGATCCAGCAGACTTTGACATTTTGATTTATGGTTCCTCTGCCTTTTCTAAAACCAGCTTGAACATCTGGCATTTCATTGTTCATGTATTGCTGAAGCCTGGCTTGGAGAATTTTAAGTATTACTTTGCTAGTGTGTGAGATGAGTGCAACTGTGCGGTAGTTTGAGCATTCATTGGCATTGCCTTTCTTTGGGATTGGAATGAAAACTGACCTTTTCCAGTCCTGTAGCCACTCTTGAGTTTTCCAAATTTGCTGGCATATTGAGTGCAGCGCTTTCACAGCATCATCTTTCAGGATTTGAAATCGCTCAACTGGAATTCTATCACCTCCACTAGCTTTGTTCGTAGTGATGCTTCCTAAGGCCCGCTTGATTTCACATTCCAGGATGTCTGGCTCTACGTGAGTAATCACACCATTGTGATTATCTGGGTCATGAAGCTCTTTTTTGTACAGTTCTTCTGTGTATTCTTGCCATTTCTTCTTAATATCTTCTGCTTATGTTATGTCCCTACCATTTCTGTCCTTTATTGTGCCCATCTTTGCATGAAATGTTCCCTTGGTATCTCTAATTTTCTTGAAGAGATCTCTAGTCTTTGCCATTCTGTTGTTTTCCTCTATTTCTTTCCATTGATTGCTGAGGAAGGCTTTCTTATCTTTCCTTGCTATTCTTTGGAACTCTGTATTCAAATGGGTATATCTTTCCTTTTCTCCTTTGCTTTTCGCTTCTCTTCTTTTCACAGTTATTTGTAAGGCCTCCTCAGACAGCCATTTTGCTTTTTTGCATTTCTTTTTCTTAGAGTACTCAAACATAAACATATTTGTATTTCTCTGTGTTCTTATATTGCACATATACATCACTCTCGGACTTTTCCCCCATCTTGCTTTTTTCTCACTTAATACTGCTGGAAAAGTGAAAGTGAAAGTTGTTCAGTTGTGTCTGATTCTTTGCAACCCCATGGACTATACAGTCCAAGGAATTCCCCAAGCCAGAATACTGGATTGGGTAGCCTTTCCTTTCTCCAGGGGATCTTCCCAACCCAGGTATAGAAACTAGGTCTCCCACATTGCAAGCAAATGATTTACCAGCTGAGCCACCAGGGAAACAGAGATGTTCTTTATTATTTCTTATAGCTTCCTTTTATGCCATTGTGCTTATGTATTATTTATTACCAAGTCTCCTGTAAATGAACATTTGAATTTTTTCCATTTACTTTTGCTTTTATTTTTCGTATATATACCGCATAGGCTTCCCTGGTCCCTCAAACCTTAAAGTATCTGCCTGCAATGCGGGAGACCTGGGTTCAATTCCTCAGTCAGGAAGATCCCCTGAAGAAGGGACTGGCAGCCCACTCCACTATTCTTGCCTGGAGTATTAAATATTATAAAATCTTCAGCTGTCGATATTCATGTACAGAAATTTTCCCCAATATTTGTTCACGTATCTTTGGACTAGAATTCTAGACATGGAATTTGGGTCAAAGCAAAAAATCTCATGTAGATTTGGTAAATATTGCAATTGTTCTCCATTTCAGTTCAGTTCAGTTGCTCAGCTGTGTCCACCTCTTTGCAACTCCATCGACTGCAGCACACCAGGCTTCCCTATCCATCGCCAACTCCTTGAGCTTTCTCAAATTCATGTCCATCAAGTCAGTGATGCCATCCAACCACCTCATCCTCCATCATCCCCTTCTCCTTCTGCCCTCAGTCTTTCCCAGAATCAGGGTCTTTTCCAATGAGATAGTTCTTCACATCACGTGCCAGAATATGGGAGTTTCAGCTTCAGCATCAGTCCTTCAAATGAATATTCAGGACTGACTTCCTTGAGGACTGACTGATTTGATCTCTTTGCAGTCTAAGGGACTCTAAGTCTTCTCCAACACCACAGTTCAAAAGCATCAATTCTTAGGCACTCAGCCATACATGCTACTGGAAAAACTATAGCTTTGACTAGACGGACTTTTGTCAGCAAAGTAATGTCTCTGCTTTTTAACATGCTGCCTAGGTTGGTCGTAACTTTTCTTCCAAGGAGCAGGCACCTTTTAATTTCATGGCTGCAGTCACCATCTGCAATGATTTTTGAGCCCCCCAAAATCTCTCACTGTTTTCACTGTTTCCCCATCTAGTGTTGGGACCAGATGCCATGAACTTAGTTTTCAGAATGTTGAGTTTTAAGGCAACTTTTTCACTCTCCTGTTTCATCAAGTGGCTCTTTAGTTCTTCTTTGCTTTCTGCCAAAAGATTATTTAATTGTTCTCCATAAAATTATATAATTATGTATTTCTACTTGCATGTTAAATTCTCCCATATTTTATCAAAGCAATGTGTTGTCCAAAACTGAGCCTTTTGCCAATCTGAGTATTGCAAATATTATTCCTCACTGTAGTTTAATTTTATTATGTATCAGAAAAAGGTTCTTTCAATATGATTGAAGTCTATATGGTAACAAGGAGGAGAAGAAGGAAGAGGAGGAGATGTACACAAACACATTTATGTGCATGGATTTTCATAGCAGGACTATACACAATAACTACAAGACAGAAAAAGTTTAGATGTCTATCAGTAGATAATTAGGTAAACAAAAATGGTATACCCATAAAATGAAATATTATTCAGCCATTAAAAGGAATGAAATACTGATACATGCTAAATAATGATGAACTTTGAAATCACCATGTTGAATGAAAATGGCCAAACACAGAAAGTCACTTACTGTATCATTCTATTTATATAAAATATCCATATGAGATACGGATTGGCAAATCTATGGAGAGAGAATGCAGATTGATGGCTGCCAGAGTCTGGAATGGAGCAGGGTGAGAATTAGGAGTTCTTGCTTAGTGGGTTTTCTTTTAGAGTCAGGGAAGTGTCTTGGGATTGGAAGGAGGAGATGGTTTTATAACATTGTGAATGTACTAAATGCCACTAAACTGTGTACTTTAAAATGATCCTTTTCATGTTTTTTCATTTTCCATTTATTACACAAAAAATATTTATTTTAAAATAAAATAAATATTTATTTATTTAACTTTTTATTGGAGTACAGATTCACAGTGTTGCACTAGTTTCTGCCGTACAATAAAGTGAATCAGTTATACATATACATGTATCCACTCTTTTTTAGATTATTTTCCCATATAGACCATTACAGAGTATTGAGTAGAGATCTGAGTGCTATACAATAGATCCTTGTTAGTTATCTATTTTATATATACTAGTGTGTATATATGGAGAGCGGAGAAGGCAATGGCACCCCACTCCAGTACTCTTGCCTGGAAAATCCCATGGATGGAGGAGCCTGGAAGGCTGCAGTCCATGGGGTCACTGAGGGTCAGACACGACTGAGCGACTTCCCTTTCACTTTCCACTTTCATGCGTTGGAGAAGGAAATGGCAAACCACTCCAGTGTTCTTGCCTGGAGAAACCCAGGGACTGGGGAAGCCTGGTGGGCTGCCGTCTATGGGGTCACACAGAGTCCGACACGACTGAAGTGACTTAGCAATAGCAATAGCAATATACGGAGAAGGCAATGGCACCCACTCCAGTACTCTTGCCTGGAAAATCCCATGGACAGAGGAGCCTGGTAGGCTGCAGTCCATGGGGTCGCTAAGAGTCGGACATGACTGAGCCACTTCACTTTCACTTTTCACTTTCATGCATTGGAGAAGGAAATGGCAACCCACTCCAGTGTTCTTGCCTGGAGAAACCCAGGGACTGGGGAACCTGGTGGGCTGCCGTCTATGGGGTTGCACAGAGTCGGACACGACTGAAGCAACTTAGCAGCAGCAGTAGCAGCAGTAGTGTGTATATGTCAGTCCCAACCTCCCAATTTATCTCTCCCTCTCTTACCCCCTGGGAGTCATAAGTTTGTTTTCTGTATCTGCCACTCTACTTCTGTTTTGTAAATAAGCTCATTTGTATCTCTTTTTTTTGTTTTTAGATTCCATATCTTTTCTTTCTTTCTTTTTTTTTTTTTAGATTTTACTTCTTACTAACTCCAAAATTATCAATCCTGGTCAAAATGTACTTTATTTAATCTAAGCCCTTATTCAGTTGTCATCCCTCAGAAAGGAGTGTTAATCAGCAACCCTCATCACTACTTACACTATTGTTTTTGTTATGGTTATATGATATTTTTATATGTTTATATGATATTTGTGTTTATTCATTTATTTCAATCTCCTCAAAATTTTATGATCTTAAGTATAAGGATTTTTCTGATTGTTATGGTCATTTTATGCAGAGAAGAGTACCTAGGCCATAGAATTTATTTAATAATTATTTGTCAAATATAAGAAAGGCAATGCCAAAGAATGCTCAAACTACCACACAATTGCACTCATCTCACACTCTAGTAAAGTAATGCTCAAAATTCTCCAGGCCAGGCTTCAGCAATATGTGAACCGTGAACTTCCTGATGTTCAAGCTGGTTTTAGAAAAGGCAGAAGAACCAGAGATCAAATTGCCAACATCCGCTGGATCATGGAAAAAGCAAGAGAGTTCCAGAGAAACATCTATTTCTGCTTTATTACTATGCCAAAGCCTTTGACAATGTGGATCCCAAGAAATTGTGGAGAATTCTGAAAGAGATGGGAATATCAGACCACCTGATCTGCCTCTTGAGAAACATATATGCAGGTCAGGAAGCAACAGTTAGAACCGGACATGGAACAACAGACTGGTTCCAAATAGGAAAAGGAGTACGTCAAGGCTGTATATTGTCACCCTGCTTATTTAACTTATATGCAGAGTACATCATGAGAAACGCTGGGATGGAAGAAACACGAGCTGGAATCAAGATTGCCAGGAGAAATATCAATAACCTCAGATATGGAGATGACACCATCCTTATGGCAGAAAGTAAAGAGGAACTAAAAAGCTTCTTGATGAAAGAGAAAGAGGAGAGTGAAAAAGTTGGCTTAAAGCTCAACATTCAGAAAACTAAGATCATGGCATCTGGTCTCATCACTTCATGGCAAATAGATGGGGAAACATTGGAAACAGTGTCAGGCTTTATTTTGGGGTGCTCCAAAATCACTGCAGATGGTGATTGCAGCCATAATATTAAAAGACACTTACTCCTTGGAAGGAAAGTTATGACCAACCTAGATAGCATATTAAAAAGCAGAGATATTACTTTGCCAATGAAGGTCATCTAGCCGAGGCTATGGTTTTTCCAGTGGTCATGTATGGATGTGAGAGTTGGACTGTGAAGAAAGCTGAGTGCAGAATAATTGATGTTTTTGAACTGTGGTGTTGAAGAAGACTCTTGAGAGTCCCTTGGACTGCAAGGAAATCCAACCAGTCCATTCTGAAGGAGATCAGCCCTGGGATTTCTTTGGAAGGAATGATGCTAAAGCTGAAACTCTAGTACTTTGGCCACTTCATGCGAAGAGTTGACTCATTGTATAAGACTCTGATGCTGGAAGGGATTGTGGGCAGGAGGAGACAGGGACGACAGAGGATGAGATGGCTGGATGGCATCACTGACTCGATGGAGGTGAGTCTGAGTGAACTCCGGGAGTTGGTGATGGACAGGGAGGCCTGGCGTGCTGCGATTCATGGGGTCGCAAATAGTCGGACACAACTGAGCGACTGAACTGAACTGAATTGAATTGAAATTAACAAATTTATATCATAACTATGAATATTTTTCTAAGTTACAAAGAATCTAGAAGGAAAATCACTGTAATTGTTAATAGAAATCTTAGACTAGGCCTGCACTTCTTTTGGTTATTCAACCAATCTTTTTAATTTCATTCTTTTAGTATAAAAGTGAAGGCTTATATTATATTTTCCTTTTTACCTCTAATAGTAAATATTTTCCAGGAAGCTTTAATAACTCTCTTCTATATTGCGAGTCAGTATTTTTTAGACTAAGAAAACTGGTTATGTGACCTCTTCTGATTATTTGCATCTATGCATTATTGTTGACACACTTGTTTTATTGTTTCATTAATTTGCTTTTTTAAAATGGCTTACATTTATGAGGTCAAAAAAAGTTAGTATAAAGTAGTGATATTCTGAATTTTTATCTTTAAGATTTTTAAGAAGAAAATTAATAAGTATTATAAAAATACAAATACAATCAATGCAATTTATAAGAGTTATTCTTTCCTCATAATTCCTGGGTTTTCTCATCCAATGACAAATATTTAGTACCACCTATTTTGATCATGTAGATGCTGACTCAACTCCATGGTAGTTTTGCTGGTAGATTGAAATAGCTAAAGAGGTTATTAAGGCCATAGGAAATGTTCTGATCTACCAGTTCTTGCAAGCCCATTGAGACTCATTCAGTGCAGCTGCTTCTCAACACTATAAGGAAAAAAGAACTCATTTGAAGATCTCAGAGATGAAGAAAACTTTTGTGAAATTTTCTGCAATTCTTTATTTGATACCAGACCATGGTGAGTGGAGCTGGAAGGACTGTATAATAAGGCACACAGCTCTCTGATAGAAACCCTCATAAAGAAGAAAAGTTAGTGATGAAAGCCAGTGGGCCGTCTGTGTGCGCTAGTGAGCAGTTGAGGGTTCATTGCATTTGCAGTGACTGTAGAAGGAAGGACAACAAGGGAGCAGGCCACAGACTTGAACTCCCTCTGCTCCTTCCCTGAAAGTGAAGAGAGAGCATCAAAGGGAATGCGAATGACTGAATAACCAACAGAAAAGTATTGTATATTCTTTCTTTGGGTTATAGCCATGGTTTGCATTGTAAAGTAAAAGCTTCTTAATATAACATTTATGAATGTCTTAGTTGTTGCCTTAGTCCAACATTGTGAAGTTGTGTAAAATATGCTTGTGTATTTGGAGTACTATTTTCTTTGGATCAATTTATAGTATATTCTGAAATCTGAGATGGAATGATCAAGTCTTTAATTGCTACTTCTTGGCTTTATTTATTTTCTCAGCTTCACTACATTTGAAAGCTTATTCTCTCATACTCATATATAGCAAATGTGTAATAACTCTAAAATTCCCAGATAACTCTAAAAATTCAAAGCAGTTACCTGCATTACCTGAAGAATGCACTTCCAGTAAAATTTTTCTTTAAAGAATACTATATTATTATTTTTGAATTAGCAGTTCTACTCCTCACATGGTGTTTATTAAGTAAACATATTTCAAATAATAAGTAGCATAAATTAAATCATGGGATTTCCATAAGCTACTGAAGAACTTCTAATTTCCTATTTTACAAAATATGATGAAATATTTTTTTTTAATTTCTCAAGATATAGCTTCTTAGATTTACTGAGGTTATATTTGTGACTCTACAGGTTTGGGTTCTCATTCAAAATTATTTTTCTAGCTTAAATTCACATAGTACAAGTAAAACTCTTCCAAACTGCTTTGGCTGTTTTAACAAAGTAAATGTTTCTATTTTCCATGAAAGTGGAGCTACAAACACTCTTGAATACTTTGGACATCTTACTACCCAAGCTCTTTATTCCAAGTCCTCCACATCTCTGCCTCCACAGTTTTTTCACTACTAAAATATTTTGCAACTGTCACCTAAACATAGCTATAAGTTGCATCGGTCAGCTGTTTTTGGCTCCGTGATCCAAATTCAGGTTTTGATCTTTACATTTTTCTGGGGGCAAATATCAGTACATATTTTCAGACAGAGTCTCTGTGACTTTGTTACAGGTAGTTGAGATTTATTTTAATTTCTTTTCTTAACATAATCACAAGTGGAAAGACAGCAAGAATAATTTACCAAAATGCCAGTTCTATGCCTTTGCTTCTGGACATGGCTTTTTTAGGTCACATGTGGGTTAAGATCGATAGAGATTTAATGGTCTAATTAATAGAAAGCTTTAACATAGCTATGTAATTAGGTTAGCTTATGTAAATGTTTCAACCAGGAAATATTGACATAACAACAAAATTCTGGTTTGGTAAACGGTAAGAAAACACAGAGAAAAATAATATCTTTTGGATTAGGTATATGTTAAATTGGATTATTCTGACAGAACTGGCATTTCAGATTTTATTCAGATGATCCAATAAAAGCACAACAGAAGAATTCAGTACTTTAAATTCTGCATCCATGTTGCTCCTGACTAGCTAGTTGGAGCCAGAATCATTTAACCTAGAAGTATAATTTCCCCATATCCTTCCAATTGTACTACATACACAGATGTTTAATCCAGTTTTCCAGCAAAGCCAGAGAATAGGAAGGGAGTACAAATGAACTTGCTTTTGTAATTGCATTCTCTCCAGTGATCATTAAATGTGTTTTATCTTTAACATGCTAAAATGTTATACCACAAGGGAGTACTAACTCTCTAACTAACCTGTTACATCTGAGAAATGCTACAAATTTGTACTCTAAGGCTTCTTGCAAGAATGCGTTTTCAATATTATTTTAGGCTGCCGACCAGTGTTCTGTATTTAGAAATTTTGATTGTCATTGCCAAATAATATATAAGCAAGTTTTCCCTACCTTAATTTTAAATTCTGAAACCCAAGTAAGACAGGAAGAATACTTAGATGACCCAGAAAAAAGAAAATAAAAAAGAGACAAATTAAGGTTGGAAAATGCGCCTGATGATGAATACCATTGGGAGAAATGTAAACACTCTCCTGTATTTAATGAACGTGAATCTGGATGATAATTGTCAGCCATTTGATTTCCACAGTGTATACAAATTCATTAAACTAAACTACAAAGATTAAGTTAAGAGTCTAGGGCTTCCTTGGTAGCTCAACCAGTAAAGAATCCACCTGCCATGCAGGAGACCCCAATTTGATTCCTGAGTGGGGAAGAGCCACTGGAAAAGGGATAGGCTACCCACACCAGTAGCCTATCTTGGGCTTCCCTGGTGGCTCAGCTGGTAAAGAATCTGCCAGCAATGTGGGAGACCTGGTTCAATCCCTGGGTTGGGAAGATCCCATGGAGAAGGGAAAGGCTGCCCACTCCAGGATTCTGGCCTGGAGAATTCCACGGACTGTATAGTCCATGGGGTCACAGAGTCAGACATGACTGGGTGACTTCCATTTTCACTTAGGGGTGTAAAAGACAATTTATCAGATGGTTAAAACTAACCCAGTTACCTAAGGTGAATGAACAATACATTTTTTGGAAATAGTAACTATATTTATATTTTCACAGTAGCACAATGACTGTGGTACCATAGATGAATGAAATAAAAATTTAAATAGATTATTACTGCTATTCTGCCTCCCAGATGAAGAAATTCTCTCCACAACAAACATCTGCACTTAGCTTACTCTGGAAGCAACCTGTATGGTGAACTCATTTTATCAACAACAAGACAACTTTAAAGCAGATCAAGAAAGCAATCATTCTAGCAGGGTTGATTACAGGAAACCCTTGACTTCTTGGGATCCTAAAATGCTGTGTCTGGTTTCCTACTCTGTTTTTTTTTGTTTCCTACTAGTGCCCCTATGTGTGTGTGTGTGCACACATGGATGCTTGTCTTCCTCTGAATAAATAAGTTTGGACTATATATCTGTGCTCTACTTTTCTCTGTGTCCTCTAGATTTGATTTTACAACCTGATATTGGTTAATATACCCTGAGAGCACAACTCATAACTTATATATTAAGCATCTAAGTTGGCCTGAATAATTTTCCTCCACAAACCATACACCTTTGATCCTGAGAGTGAGATTACACTATGTCTGGGGAGATGTTATTAGGATGGCTTAAATGTCAAAATAATTGCAAAATCTTGCTAACATTTATCAACAGGAAAATAAGAATGATGTACAGAAGTGGATTCTAAAGGCTGATTCAAGCAGTGCCAGGCTGAATACATCCATAAGAATGTACTTACTAGAGATTTTGCATTTCATAAGCTCACTAAAGTTGTGAAAAGTGGCTCCAACAGTTTGAATAAAATTTTGAGTTCAATGGTAGCCTATACTCAATTAGGCCAAAATGCCAGAACTTTTTTGACTTTATGAGGAGAAAGAAATCAAAAGATTTAGAAGATAAGAATGCTATCTGGATGTTCATGGTTTACCTTCTCATCTTTTCCCACAGGAAACTCCTGCTGACTCTGAGCCAACTAGAGGACCCAAGGATTCTCCCTCACAAATGCATTGAGAAACACATTAATTTGGAAATACCAGCAGCTTACAAAATTATTACTTAGCCTATTTTGTGGGGAGGGGAGATATTTAAGCCTGGTTAACAGAAACCTGACTTGGATCATTTCAATTAGAGATAATTACCTGTCACTCATTTTCCAGGCTTAAACCAATTCATACGCATGTGAAAGACAATTCTCCATGTTTATTTTTGTTTGTTTTATTTCTTTTTCTTTTTTTTTTTTTTTTTTTTTTGGCCATGAGGCAGCGCTTACAGGCTCTTAGTTTCCATGACCAGGGATTGAAACCAGGCCCTAATCAGGGCCCTTGGCGTTGAAAACATGGAATCTTAACTGCTGGACCACCAGGGAATCCCCATCATTTTTGGCAGTCCTTTTGAGCTGAGTTATAAACAGATTTTCTTTTGACTGTCTTTATAAGGCTATTTACATAGCAAACAACTGTGGAAGACAGAGATAGTGCTTCCTTCTGAGGGAGAGAACAGATTTGTTTTCAGATCAGAATAATAAAATAATGCCTTGTCCTGGGCCAAAGTTCTGCAGATTTGCTTGCAACTCATTGTAGAGACTGGAGTTTCTTAAGCCTGGTATTTAGCTGAGATGCAAATTCATTGAGGACCCAGCATTTCCTTGGGTCATCATCCCACATGACTCTGTGGGAATTGTGGGCGTAGGGGAACCAACAGAAAAATGAAACTCTCTATCAGCTGTGGTGGTTTAGTCACTAAGTAATGTCTGACTTTTGCAACTCCATAAACTGTAGCCCACCAGGCTCCTCTGTCCTTGGGATTTCTCAGTCAAGAATACTGGAGTCGATTGCCATTTTCTTTTCCAGGGGATCTTCCAGACACAGGGATCGAACCTGGCTCTCTTGTGCTGCAGGCAGTCTCCCCCATTGTTGGTGGATTCTTCACCAATTGAACCACCAGGCAATCCCTCTCTCTGCTGGGAATGGGTAATAAAATCTTTTGTTTCTGACCCAGGAGACTCTTGTCTTGTGCCAGTATCCATGAGACTGTGGCAGGTTAATCTGTTGAACAGAATAAACCTCAGATTCCTCACAGTTCTGGACTGTAATGGAGACTCAGTTCCTATAATGAGAGGAGTAGTTACCTTACATGGGCTTCCCAGAAGGCTCAGTGGTAAAGAATCTGCCTGCCAGTGCAGGAGCCGCAGGAGACGTGGATTTGATCCCTGGATCAGGAAGATCCAGTGTTTAACTTTATAGATTCAACAAATATATGAATGCCTCAAGGTTTTATAGTATTCACAAGTTATTAAACCTTATTGATGGGTTGTTTTGTACTATCAGAGTATATGTGTTAGTCACTCAGTTGTGTCTGACTCTTTGTAACCCCATAGACTGTAGCCCACCAGCCTCCTCTGTCCATGGAATTCTCCTATGAAGAATACTGGAGTGGGTTGCCATTCCCTTCTCCAGAGGACCTTCCCAACCCAGGGATCGAACCCAGGTCTCCTGCATTGCAGGCAGATTCTTTACTGTCTGAGCCACCAGGAAAGCCATCAGAATGTAAAGATACTGAAATTGAAATTTTGTAGAAGGATTTTGAGATTGATGTAATGAAGCCTGCTACTTCTATGAGAGGCCTTGAAAGGTTGTTGCTGACACATGAAAAGATGCCGGGATTCTTGGCCTCCGGAGGAGAAGAATTCAATCCGGGGCCAGAGATGAGGCTTGATCACTCAGAGCTTTGTGTAATAAAGTTTTATTAAAGTATAAAGGAGATAGAGAAAGCTTCTGACATAGGCATTAGAAGGGGTCAGAAAAAGTATCCCCTTGCTATTGTTAGCAATGGAATTATATACTCTCCAATCAGTTATTACAGTGAACCAAAAGAATGTCTGGAGGTTGTAAAGACCTCACTAGACCTAGTCCCATAATTTACATTTTAAGATACTAGGATTAGCCAGAAGGTTTTTTCCAGAGACAGTCCTCAAGCAGGATACATTATTGTTATATAATCCTAAGAAATGTAGAGGGACAAAAAAAATTGTCCTTTCTTCCTCCTTGAGAATTCCAGACCCCTCTCTCCTTGGAGACCCCTAGACTTCTTATCAACCTGTCTAGGAAATGACTCTCTCAGCCTCATGGATGGTTCAAGCAAAACACTGAAAGTCATCATCAAATCTAAACCGTTGTGTCTGAGAAGAATTTTGGACTCAAGAGTAAAAAGAGTGTTTGTCCCAACACAGTATCTTTGCCTCTTACTATAGTCAGAAAGCAGCATTTAAAACCCTCTGTAGGTATTCAAGGGGTCAGGCTTTCTCTGACTCTCCTGAGAACAGATTGACCCCCTGACCCTGGAAGAAGCACTATGCTGATTAGAAACAGAACCTATTTCTTTTGAAGAAAAAAGAATTTGTTGCCTCTTTTGGAATCTTCATTGTATCTTTCCTGGAGCAAACCTAGATCAAATTTTAAGAAATCTATGACTCTGTGATTCTATTATTTAAATCCCAATTATAAAAGTAGAATAGATGAGGTAGAGAAATGTCATTTCCTGCTCAAGGCTACTTTCAAAATCTCTGTCACAGGTAGAACTGGAACACAAGCCTCCCTCAGAGTATTAACAGTCACATTTCCTATTTGTCATAATCTTTTACCTAAAATGGTCTTTTTTCATATTTAAATAATACATATATTTTAAAGGGTATGAGCTACAACTGTATCATCTCATTTTCCAAATCTTATAAGCTAGACTGCTCACCACCATTTCATAAATGATGAGAAAAATTCTTCAGATCATAATACTGTGAATTTAATGTCATCTTTAAAAGAAGGATTCTTTGTGCTAAAAACAGGTGCACCGGTATGACTACATGGCCGTCCCATATTGAAGAGCCATCTATTTCACAGTTAAGCTCTACACACAAAAATAAACAGCCATATGGCAAACAAACTTACTTTTTACTGCTTCATTTTATTTGTTTCAAAATACTGCAATGCCACAAATCCAGAATATTAACAACACTCCATCTGGAGAAATGTAAGTTCTGGAGCCCCAAACCAGCACGTCACATTCCCACAAAACTTCAGAACTTCAATTGACTCCAAACTTGGAACAGGCTTTATGTCAGCCCAGCATGTCTACCTAATGTTATGCTGGTGGCTCAATTACAAATGTGTATAAAATGGGAAAATTCACATTTCTGGAAATAGTTTTAAAACTTGGTTCCCTTACATACAGTTCTAATAGTCTGTGTTACAATACTGCTAATAAGTAGAGTTAAAAATTTAGTTAGATTTATTTACCCCTGTTTTGCAAGGAGAAAAAAGAACATGTAGAGGATCTGAGATTATGTTTGATCTGCATTTAGAATCCTAGCTGTTCAGACTAGAAACAAGTGAGCGATGTTCAACAATAAATTCAACAAAAATTGTATTTATACTTATTTGTATTTTCTAGGCAGAGCACAAGAGAAGAAAATGAACAGAAGATGAGTTCTGATTTCAAGGGATTTAATATAAAGATCTATAATAGATCACAATCGATCTGAAGATCTGTTAGATATCTGCTCTATTTGGTGAGAAGTTAAAGGCACTTTTTAACTGCAAGTTATATCTTTTCTGCCCATTGGGGAAGCTTCAGAATTTGAATGGTGAAATCAGAAAAATGAACAAATAAAATTCAGGGTTACATGTTTATGAAAAGTCCTAGCACATTGTTGGTTTATTTCTTTGTTTTTGATTTGTTTCCATTTTCCTTTAAGACATATTAAAGATATTTAATTATAAAGTACTGTGAAAATGTGGGATTGACATATATAGAATAGACTGTGTATCACAGGGAACTCTATTCAATGCTCTGTCGTGACCTAAATGGGAGGAAATTCAATAAAAGGGGATATATCTATGTGTGTGTGTGTGTGTGTGTGTGTATGCATGTGTGTGTGTGCATGCGCTCAGTGCCTAAGTCATGTCAGATTCTTTGAGACCCCATGGACTGTAGCCCACCAGGCTCCTTTGTCCATGGGATTTTCTAGGCAAGAATACTGAAGTGGGTTGGCATTCTACTACCAGGGGATCTTCCCAACCCAGCAATTGAAGTCAAGTCTCCTATGGCAGGCAAAATCTTTACCACTGAGTCACCTGGGAATCCCATATGTGTGTGTGTGTGTGTGTGTGTGTGTGTTTGGCTGGTTCACTTTTCTGTGTAGCATAAATTAACACAACATTGTAAAGCTATTTTACAATGTTGTAATTGTAAACTGTTTTCCAATAAAAATTAATTTAAAA